>NW_026779014.1:0-677500 GCF_030144855.1 Hypanus sabinus
CAGTGTAGACCAGCGGAGGGCTTCAATGTCAGTACACCCGTTCACAGTGAAGACCAGCGGAGGGCTTCAATGTCAGTACACCCGTTCACACAGTGTAGACCAGCGGAGAGCTTCAATGTCAGTACACCCGTTCACATTGTAGACCAGCGGAGGGCTTCAATGTCAGTACACCCGTTCACGGTGTAGACCAGCGGAGTGCTTCAATGTCAGTACACCCATTCACAGTGTAGACCAGCGGAGGGCTTCAATGTCAGTACACCCGTTCACACAGTGTAGACCAGCGGAGGGCTTCAATGTCAGTACACCCGTTCACATGGTAGACCAGCTGAGGGCTTCAATGTCAGTACACCCGTTCACAGTGTAGACCAGCGGAGGGCTTCAATGTCAGTACATCCGTTCACAGTGTAGACCAGCGGAGGGCTTCAATGTCAGTACACCCGTTCACAGTGTAGACCAGCGGAGGGCTTCAATGTCAGTACACCCATTCACACAGTGTAGACCAGCGGAGGGCTTCGATGTCAGTACACCCATTCACACAGTGTAGACCAGCGGAGGGCTTCGATGTCAGTACACCCATTCACACAGTGTAGACCAGCAGAGGGCTTCCATGTCAGTACACCCATTCACACAGTGTAGACCAGCAGAGGGCTTCAATGTCAGTACACCCGTTCACAGTGTAGACCAGCGGAGGGCTTCAATGTCAGTACACCCGTTCACATTGTAGACCAGCGGAGGGCTTCAATGTCAGTACACCCGTTCACAGTGTAGACCAGCGGAGTGCTTCAATGTCAGTACACCCATTCACAGTGTAGAGCAGCGGAGGGCTTCAATGTCAGTACACCCGTTCACTCAGTGTAGACCAGCGGAGGGCTTCAATGTCAGTACACCCGTTCACACAGTGTTGACCAGCGGAGGGCTTCAATGTCAGTACACCCGTTCACAGTGTAGACCAGCGGAGGGCTTCAATGTCAGTACACCCATTCACACAGTGTAGACCAGCAGAGGGCTTCAATGTCAGTACACCCGTTCACAGTGTAGACCAGCGGAGGGCTTCAATGTCAGTACTCCCGTTCACAATGTTGACCAGCGGAGGGCTTCAATGTCAGTACACCCGTTCACAGTGTAGACCAGCGGAGGGCTTCAATGTCAGTACACCCATTCACAGTGTAGACCAGCGGAGGGCTTCAATGTCAGTACACCCGTTCACAGTGTTGACCAGCGGAGGGCTTCAATATCAGTACACCCGTTCACACAGTGTTAACCAGCGGAGGGCTTCAATGTCAGTACACCCGTTCACAGTGTAGACCAGCGGAGGGCTTCAATACCAGTACACCCATTCACAGTGTAGACCAGCAGAGGGCTTTAATGTCAGTACACCCGTTCACAGTGTTGACCAGCGGAGGGCTTCAATGTCAGTACACCCATTAACAGTGTAGAGCAGCAGAGGGCTTCAATGTCAGTACACACCCATTCACAGTGTTCACCAGCGGAGGGTTTCAATGTCAGTACACCCATTCACACAGTGTAGACCAGCGGAGGGCTTCAATGTCAGTACACCCATTCACACAGTGTAGACCAGCGGAGGGCTTCAATGTCAGTACACCCATTCACAGTGTAGACCAGCGGAGGGCTTCAATGTCAGTACACCCGTTCACAGTGTAGACCAGCGGAGGGCTTCAATGTCAGTACACCTGTTCACACAGTGTAGACCAGCGGAGGGCTTCAATGTCAGTACACCCGTTCACAGTGTAGACCAGCGGAGGGCTTCAATGTCAGTACACCCGTTCACAGTGTTGACCAGCGGAGGGCTTCAATGTCAGTACACCCGTTCACAGTGTAGACCAGCGGAGGGGTTCAATGTCAGTACACCCGTTCACAGTGTAGACCAGCGGAGGGCTTCAATGTCAGTACACCCATTCACACAGTGTAGACCAGCGGAGGGCTTCAATGTCAGTACACCCATTCACACAGTGTAGACCAGCGGAGGGCTTCAATGTCACTACACCCGTTCACAGTGTAGACCAGCGGAGGGCTTCAATGTCAGTACACCCGTTCACAGTGTAGACCAGCGGAGGGCTTCAATGTCAGTACACCCGTTCACACAGTGTAGACCTGCGGAGGGCTTCAATGTCAGTACACCCGTTCACAGTGTAGACCAGCGGAGGGCTTCAATGTCAGTACACCCGTTCACAGTGTTGACCAGCGGAGGGCTTCAATGTCAGTACACCCGTTCACAGTGTAGAGCAGCGGAGGGCTTCAATGTCAGTACACCCGTTCACAGTGTAGAGCAGCGGAGGGGTTCAATCTCAGTACACCCGTTCACAGTGTAGACCAGCGGAGGGCTTCAATGTCAGTACACCCGTTCACAGTGTTGACCAGCGGAGGGCTTCAATGTCAGTACACCCGTTCACACAGTGTAGACCAGCGGAGGGCTTCAATGTCAGTACACCCGTTCACACTGTAGACCAGCGGAGGGCTTCAATGTCAGTACACCCGTTCACAGTGAAGACCAGCGGAGGGCTTCAATGTCAGTACACCCGTTCACACAGTGTAGACCAGCGGAGAGCTTCAATGTCAGTACACCCGTTCACATTGTAGACCAGCGGAGGGCTTCAATGTCAGTACACCCGTTCACAGTGTAGACCAGCGGAGTGCTTCAATGTCAGTACACCCATTCACAGTGTAGACCAGCGGAGGGCTTCAATGTCAGTACACCCGTTCACACAGTGTAGACCAGCGGAGGGCTTCAATGTCAGTACACCCGTTCACATGGTAGACCAGCTGAGGGCTTCAATGTCAGTACACCCGTTCACAGTGTAGACCAGCGGAGGGCTTCAATGTCAGTACATCCGTTCACAGTGTAGACCAGCGGAGGGCTTCAAT
Source organism: Hypanus sabinus (assembly GCF_030144855.1). Classification (NCBI taxonomy): domain Eukaryota; kingdom Metazoa; phylum Chordata; class Chondrichthyes; order Myliobatiformes; family Dasyatidae; genus Hypanus; species Hypanus sabinus. The sequence continues at coordinate 2,884 of NW_026779014.1, forward strand.
GTCAGTACACCCGTTCACAGTGTAGACCAGCGGAGGGCTTCAATGTCAGTACACCCATTCACACAGTGTAGACCAGCGGAGGGCTTCGATGTCAGTACACCCATTCACACAGTGTAGACCAGCGGAGGGCTTCGATGTCAGTACACCCATTCACACAGTGTAGACCAGCAGAGGGCTTCCATGTCAGTACACCCATTCACACAGTGTAGACCAGCAGAGGGCTTCAATGTCAGTACACCCGTTCACAGTGTAGACCAGCGGAGGGCTTCAATGTCAGTACACCCGTTCACATTGTAGACCAGCGGAGGGCTTCAATGTCAGTACACCCGTTCACAGTGTAGACCAGCGGAGTGCTTCAATGTCAGTACACCCATTCACAGTGTAGAGCAGCGGAGGGCTTCAATGTCAGTACACCCGTTCACTCAGTGTAGACCAGCGGAGGGCTTCAATGTCAGTACACCCGTTCACACAGTGTTGACCAGCGGAGGGCTTCAATGTCAGTACACCCGTTCACAGTGTAGACCAGCGGAGGGCTTCAATGTCAGTACACCCATTCACACAGTGTAGACCAGCAGAGGGCTTCAATGTCAGTACACCCGTTCACAGTGTAGACCAGCGGAGGGCTTCAATGTCAGTACTCCCGTTCACAGTGTTGACCAGCGGAGGGCTTCAATGTCAGTACACCCGTTCACAGTGTAGACCAGCGGAGGGCTTCAATGTCAGTACACCCATTCACAGTGTAGACCAGCGGAGGGCTTCAATGTCAGTACACCCGTTCACATTGTTGACCAGCGGAGGGCTTCAATATCAGTACACCCGTTCACACAGTGTTAACCAGCGGTGGGCTTCAATGTCAGTACACCCGTTCACAGTGTAGACCAGCGGAGGGCTTCAATACCAGTACACCCATTCACAGTGTAGACCAGCAGAGGGCTTTAATGTCAGTACACCCGTTCACAGTGTTGACCAGCGGAGGGCTTCAATGTCAGTACACCCATTAACAGTGTAGAGCAGCAGAGGGCTTCAATGTCAGTACACCCATTCACAGTGTTCACCAGCGGAGGGTTTCAATGTCAGTACACCCATTCACACAGTGTAGACCAGCGGAGGGCTTCAATGTCAGTACACCCATTCACACAGTGTAGACCAGCGGAGGGCTTCAATGTCAGTACACCCATTCACAGTGTAGACCAGCGGAGGGCTTCAATGTCTGTACACCCGTTCACAGTGTAGACCAGCGGAGGGCTTCAATGTCAGTACACCTGTTCACACAGTGTAGACCAGCGGAGGGCTTCAATGTCAGTACACCCGTTCACAGTGTAGACCAGCGGAGGGCTTCAATGTCAGTACACCCGTTCACAGTGTAGACCAGCGGAGGGGTTCAATGTCAGTACACCCGTTCACAGTGTAGACCAGCGGAGGGCTTCAATGTCAGTACACCCATTCACACAGTGTAGACCAGCGGAGGGCTTCAATGTCAGTACACCCATTCACACAGTGTAGACCAGCGGAGGGCTTCAATGTCACTACACCCGTTCACAGTGTAGACCAGCGGAGGGCTTCAATGTCAGTACACCCGTTCACAGTGTAGACCAGCGGAGGGCTTCAATGTCAGTACACCCGTTCACACAGTGTAGACCAGCGGAGGGCTTCAATGTCTGTACACCCGTTCACAGTGTAGACCAGCGGAGGGCTTCAATGTCAGTACACCTGTTCACACAGTGTAGACCAGCGGAGGGCTTCAATGTCAGTACACCCGTTCACAGTGTAGACCAGCGGAGGGCTTCAATGTCAGTACACCCGTTCACAGTGTTGACCAGCGGAGGGCTTCAATGTCAGTACACCCGTTCACAGTGTAGACCAGCGGAGGGGTTCAATGTCAGTACACTCGTTCACAGTGTAGACCAGCGGAGGGCTTCAATGTCAGTACACCCGTTCACAGTGTAGACCAGCGGAGGGCTTCAATGTCAGTACACCCGTTCACAGTGTAGACCAGCGGAGGGCTTCAATGTCATTACACCCGTTCACACAGTGTAGACCAACGGAGGGCTTCAATGTCAGTACACCCGTTCACAGTGTAGACCAGCGGAGGGCGTCAATGTCAGTACACCCGTTCACAGTGTAGACCAGCGGAGGGCTTCAATGTCAGTACACCCATTCACACAGTTTTGACCAGCGGAGGGCTTCAATGTCAGTACACCCGTTCACAGTGTAGACCAGCGTAGGGCTTCAATGTCAGTACACCCATTCACAGTGTAGACCAGCGGAGGGCTTCGATGTCAGTACACCCATTCACACAGTGTAGACCAGCGGAGGGCTTCGATGTTAGTACACCCATTCACACAGTGTAGACCAGCAGAGGGCTTCCATGTCAGTACACCCATTCACACAGTGTAGACCAGCAGAGGGCTTCAATGTCAGTACACCCGTTCACAGTGTAGACCAGCGGAGGGCTTCAATGTCAGTACACCCGTTCACATTGTAGACCAGCGGAGGGCTTCAATGTCAGTACACCCGTTCACAGTGTAGACCAGCGGAGTGCTTCAATGTCAGTACACCCATTCACAGTGTAGAGCAGCGGAGGGCTTCAATGTCAGTACACCCGTTCACTCAGTGTAGACCAGAGGAGGGCTTCAATGTCAGTACACCCGTTCACACAGTGTTGACCAGTGGAGGGCTTCAATGTCAGTACACCCGTTCACAGTGTAGACCAGCGGAGGGCTTCAATGTCAGTACACCCATTCACACAGTGTAGACCAGCAGAGGGCTTCAATGTCAGTACAACCGTTCACAGTGTAGACCAGCGGAGGGCTTCAATGTCAGTACTCCCGTTCACAGTGTTGACCAGCGGAGGGCTTCAATGTCAGTACACCCGTTCACAGTGTAGACCAGCGGAGGGCTTCAATGTCAGTACACCCATTCACAGTGTAGACCAGCGGAGGGCTTCAATGTCAGTACACCCGTTCACAGTGTTGACCAGCGGAGGGCTTCAATATCAGTACACCCGTTCACACAGTGTTAACCAGCGGAGGGCTTCAATGTCAGTACACCCGTTCACAGTGTAGACCAGCGGAGGGCTTCAATACCAGTACACCCATTCACAGTGTAGACCAGCAGAGGGCTTTAATGTCAGTACACCCGTTCACAGTGTTGACCAGCGGAGGGCTTCAATGTCAGTACACCCATTAACAGTGTAGAGCAGCAGAGGGCTTCAATGTCAGTACACCCATTCACAGTGTTCACCAGCGGAGGGTTTCAATGTCAGTACACCCATTCACACAGTGTAGACCAGCGGAGGGCTTCAATGTCAGTACACCCATTCACACAGTGTAGACCAGCGGAGGGCTTCAATGTCTGTACACCCATTCACAGTGTAGACCAGCGGAGGGCTTCAATGTCAGTACACCCGTTCACAGTGTAGACCAGCGGAGGGCTTCAATGTCAGTACACCTGTTCACACAGTGTAGACCAGCGGAGGGCTTCAATGTCAGTACACCCGTTCACAGTGTAGACCAGCGGAGGGCTTCAATGTCAGTACACCCGTTCACAGTGTTGACCAGCGGAGGGCTTCAATGTCAGTACACCCGTTCACAGTGTAGACCAGCGGAGGGGTTCAATGTCAGTACACCCGTTCACAGTGTAGACCAGCGGAGGGCTTCAATGTCAGTACACCCGTTCACAGTGTAGACCAGCGGAGGGCTTCAATGTCAGTACACCCGTTCACAGTGTAGACCAGCGGAGGGCTTCAATGTCATTACACCCGTTCACACAGTGTAGACCAACGGAGGGCTTCAATGTCAGTACACCCGTTCACAGTGTAGACCAGCGGAGGGCGTCAATGTCAGTACGCCCGTTCACAGTGTAGACCAGCGGAGGGCTTCAATGTCAGTACACCCATTCACACAGTTTTGACCAGCGGAGGGCTTCAATGTCAGTACACCCGTTCACAGTGTAGACCAGCGTAGGGCTTCAATGTCAGTACACCCATTCACAGTGTAGACCAGCAGAGGGCTTCAATGTCAGTACACCCGTTCACAGTGTAGGCCAGCGGAGGGCTTCAATGTCAGTACACCCGTTCACAGTGTAGACCAGCGGAGGGCTTCAATGTCAGTACACCCGTTCACAGTGTAGACCAGTGGTGGGCTTCAATGTCAGTACACCCGTTCAGTGTTGACCAGCGAAGGGCTTCAATGTCAGTACATCCGTTCACACAGTGTAGACCAGCGGAGGGCTTCAATGTCAGTATACCCATTCACAGTGTAGACCAGCGGAGGGGTTCAATGTCAGTACACCCATTGACAGTGTAGACCAGCGGAGGGCTTCAATGTCAGTACACCCGTTCACACAGTGTTAACCAGCGGAAGGCTTCAAAGTCAGTACACCCGTTCACAGTGTAGACCAGCAGAGGGCTTCAATGTCAGTACACCCGTTCACAGTGTAGACCAGCGGAGGGCTTCAATGTCAGTACACCCGTTCACAGTGTAGACCAGCGGAGGGCTTCAATGTCAGAACACCCGTTCACAGTGTAGACCAGCGGAGGGCTTCAATGTCAGTACACCCGTTCAGTGTTGACCAGCGAAGGGCTTCAATGTCAGTACACCCGTTCACAGTGTAGACCAGCGGAGGGCTTCAATGTCAGTACACCCGTTCACAGTGTTGACCAGCGGAGGGGTTCAATGTCAGTACACCCATTCACAGTGTAGAGCAGCAGAGGGCTTCAATGTCAGTACACCCATTCACAGTGTTCACCAGCGGAGGGCTTCAATGTCATTACACCCATTCACACAGTGTAGACCAGCGGAGGGCTTCAATATCAGTACACCCATTCACAGTGTAGACCAGCGGAGGGCTTCAATGTCAGTACACCCGTTCACAGTGTAGTCCAGCGGAGGGCTTCAATGTCAGTACACCCATTCACAGTGTAGAGCAGCGGAGGGCTTCAATGTCAGTACACCCGTTCACTCAGTGTAGACCAGCGGAGGGCTTCAATGTCAGTACACCCGTTCACACAGTGTTGACCAGCGGAGGGCTTCAATGTCAGTACACCCGTTCACAGTGTAGACCAGCGCAGGGCTTCAATGTCAGTACACCCATTCACACAGTGTAGACCAGCAGAGGGCTTCAATGTCAGTACACCCGTTCACAGTGTAGACCAGCGGAGGGCTTCAATGTCAGTACACCCGTTCACAGTGTTGACCAGCGGAGGGCTTCAATGTCAGTGCACCCGTTCACAGTGTAGACCAGCGGAGGGCTTCAATGTCAGTACACCCATTGACAGTGTAGACCAGCGGAGGGCTTCAATGTCAGTACAGCCATTCACACAGTGTAGACCAGCGGAGGGCTTCAATGTCAGTACACCCGTTCACAGTGTAGACCAGCGGAAGCTTCAATGTCAGTACACCCGTTCACAGTGTAGACCAGCGGAGGGCTTCAATGTCAGTACACCCGTTCACTCAGTGTAGACCAGCGGAGGGCTTCGATGTCAGTACACCCATTCACACAGTGTAGACCAGCAGAGGGCTTCAATGTCAGTACACCCATTCACACAGTGTAGACCAGCAGAGGACTTCAATGTCAGTACACCCGTTCACAGTGTAGACCAGCGGAAGCTTCAATGTCAGTACACCCGTTCACAGTGTAGACCGGCGGAGGGCTTCAATGTCAGTACACCCGTTCACCGTGTTGACCAGCGGAGGGTTTCAATGTCAGTACACCCATTCACACAGTGTAGACCAGCGGAGGGCTTCGATGTCAGTACACCCATTCACACAGTGTAGACCAGCAGAGGGCTTCCATGTCAGTACACCCATTCACACAGTGTAGACCAGCAGAGGGCTTCAATGTCAGTACACCCGTTCACAGTGTAGACCAGCGGAGGGCTTCAATGTCAGTACACCCGTTCACATTGTAGACCAGCGGAGGGCTTCAATGTCAGTACACCCGTTCACAGTGTAGACCAGCGGAGTGCTTCAATGTCAGTACACCCATTCACAGTGTAGAGCAGCGGAGGGCTTCAATGTCAGTACACCCGTTCACTCAGTGTAGACCAGCGGAGGGCTTCAATGTCAGTACACCCGTTCACACAGTGTTGACCAGCGGAGGGCTTCAATGTCAGTACACCCGTTCACAGTGTAGACCAGCGGAGGGCTTCAATGTCAGTACACCCATTCACACAGTGTAGACCAGCAGAGGGCTTCAATGTCAGTACACCCGTTCACAGTGTAGACCAGCGGAGGGCTTCAATGTCAGTACATCCCGTTCACAGTGTTGACCAGCGGAGGGCTTCAATGTCAGTACACCCGTTCACAGTGTAGACCAGCGGAGGGCTTCAATGTCAGTTCACCCATTCACAGTGTAGACCAGCGGAGGGCTTCAATGTCAGTACACCCGTTCACAGTGTTGACCAGCGGAGGGCTTCAATATCAGTACACCCGTTCACACAGTGTTAACCAGCGGTGGGCTTCAATGTCAGTACACCCGTTCACAGTGTAGACCAGCGGAGGGCTTCAATACCAGTACACCCATTCACAGTGTAGACCAGCAGAGGGCTTTAATGTCAGTACACCCGTTCACAGTGTTGAACAGCGGAGGGCTTCAATGTCAGTACACCCATTAACAGTGTAGAGCAGCAGAGGGCTTCAATGTCAGTACACCCATTCACAGTGTTCACCAGCGGAGGGTTTCAATGTCAGTACACCCATTCACACAGTGTAGACCAGCGGAGGGCTTCAATGTCAGTACACCCATTCACACAGTGTAGACCAGCGGAGGGCTTCAATGTCAGTACACCCGTTCACAGTGTAGACCAGCGGAGGGCTTCAATGTCAGTACACCCGTTCACAGTGTAGACCAGCGGAGGGCTTCAATGTCATTACACCCGTTCACACAGTGTAGACCAACGGAGGGCTTCAATGTCAGTACACCCGTTCACAGTGTAGACCAGCGGAGGGCGTCAATGTCAGTACGCCCGTTCACAGTGTAGACCAGCGGAGGGCTTCAATGTCAGTACACCCATTCACACAGTTTTGACCAGCGGAGGGCTTCAATGTCAGTACACCCGTTCACAGTGTAGACCAGCGTAGGGCTTCAATGTCAGTACACCCATTCACAGTGTAGACCAGCAGAGGGCTTCAATGTCAGTACACCCGTTCACAGTGTAGGCCAGCGGAGGGCTTCAATGTCAGTACACCCGTTCACAGTGTAGACCAGCGGAGGGCTTCAATGTCAGTACACCCGTTCACAGTGTAGACCAGTGGTGGGCTTCAATGTCAGTACACCCGTTCAGTGTTGACCAGCGAAGGGCTTCAATGTCAGTACATCCGTTCACACAGTGTAGACCAGCGGAGGGCTTCAATGTCAGTATACCCATTCACAGTGTAGACCAGCGGAGGGGTTCAATGTCAGTACACCCATTGACAGTGTAGACCAGCGGAGGGCTTCAATGTCAGTACACCCGTTCACACAGTGTTAACCAGCGGAAGGCTTCAAAGTCAGTACACCCGTTCACAGTGTAGACCAGCAGAGGGCTTCAATGTCAGTACACCCGTTCACAGTGTAGACCAGCGGAGGGCTTCAATGTCAGTACACCCGTTCACAGTGTAGACCAGCGGAGGGCTTCAATGTCAGAACACCCGTTCACAGTGTAGACCAGCGGAGGGCTTCAATGTCAGTACACCCGTTCAGTGTTGACCAGCGAAGGGCTTCAATGTCAGTACACCCGTTCACAGTGTAGACCAGCGGAGGGCTTCAATGTCAGTACACCCGTTCACAGTGTTGACCAGCGGAGGGGTTCAATGTCAGTACACCCATTCACAGTGTAGAGCAGCAGAGGGCTTCAATGTCAGTACACCCATTCACAGTGTTCACCAGCGGAGGGCTTCAATGTCATTACACCCATTCACACAGTGTAGACCAGCGGAGGGCTTCAATATCAGTACACCCATTCACAGTGTAGACCAGCGGAGGGCTTCAATGTCAGTACACCCGTTCACAGTGTAGTCCAGCGGAGGGCTTCAATGTCAGTACACCCATTCACAGTGTAGAGCAGCGGAGGGCTTCAATGTCAGTACACCCGTTCACTCAGTGTAGACCAGCGGAGGGCTTCAATGTCAGTACACCCGTTCACACAGTGTTGACCAGCGGAGGGCTTCAATGTCAGTACACCCGTTCACAGTGTAGACCAGCGCAGGGCTTCAATGTCAGTACACCCATTCACACAGTGTAGACCAGCAGAGGGCTTCAATGTCAGTACACCCGTTCACAGTGTAGACCAGCGGAGGGCTTCAATGTCAGTACACCCGTTCACAGTGTTGACCAGCGGAGGGCTTCAATGTCAGTGCACCCGTTCACAGTGTAGACCAGCGGAGGGCTTCAATGTCAGTACACCCATTGACAGTGTAGACCAGCGGAGGGCTTCAATGTCAGTACAGCCATTCACACAGTGTAGACCAGCGGAGGGCTTCAATGTCAGTACACCCGTTCACAGTGTAGACCAGCGGAAGCTTCAATGTCAGTACACCCGTTCACAGTGTAGACCAGCGGAGGGCTTCAATGTCAGTACACCCGTTCACTCAGTGTAGACCAGCGGAGGGCTTCGATGTCAGTACACCCATTCACACAGTGTAGACCAGCAGAGGGCTTCAATGTCAGTACACCCATTCACACAGTGTAGACCAGCAGAGGACTTCAATGTCAGTACACCCGTTCACAGTGTAGACCAGCGGAAGCTTCAATGTCAGTACACCCGTTCACAGTGTAGACCAGCGGAGGGCTTCAATGTCAGTACACCCGTTCACCGTGTTGACCAGCGGAGGGTTTCAATGTCAGTACACCCATTCACACAGTGTAGACCAGCGGAGGGCTTCGATGTCAGTACACCCATTCACACAGTGTAGACCAGCAGAGGGCTTCCATGTCAGTACACCCATTCACACAGTGTAGACCAGCAGAGGGCTTCAATGTCAGTACACCCGTTCACAGTGTAGACCAGCGGAGGGCTTCAATGTCAGTACACCCGTTCACATTGTAGACCAGCGGAGGGCTTCAATGTCAGTACACCCGTTCACAGTGTAGACCAGCGGAGTGCTTCAATGTCAGTACACCCATTCACAGTGTAGAGCAGCGGAGGGCTTCAATGTCAGTACACCCGTTCACTCAGTGTAGACCAGCGGAGGGCTTCAATGTCAGTACACCCGTTCACACAGTGTTGACCAGCGGAGGGCTTCAATGTCAGTACACCCGTTCACAGTGTAGACCAGCGGAGGGCTTCAATGTCAGTACACCCATTCACACAGTGTAGACCAGCAGAGGGCTTCAATGTCAGTACACCCGTTCACAGTGTAGACCAGCGGAGGGCTTCAATGTCAGTACTCCCGTTCACAGTGTTGACCAGCGGAGGGCTTCAATGTCAGTACACCCGTTCACAGTGTAGACCAGCGGAGGGCTTCAATGTCAGTTCACCCATTCACAGTGTAGACCAGCGGAGGGCTTCAATGTCAGTACACCCGTTCACAGTGTTGACCAGCGGAGGGCTTCAATATCAGTACACCCGTTCACACAGTGTTAACCAGCGGTGGGCTTCAATGTCAGTACACCCGTTCACAGTGTAGACCAGCGGAGGGCTTCAATACCAGTACACCCATTCACAGTGTAGACCAGCAGAGGGCTTTAATGTCAGTACACCCGTTCACAGTGTTGAACAGCGGAGGGCTTCAATGTCAGTACACCCATTAACAGTGTAGAGCAGCAGAGGGCTTCAATGTCAGTACACCCATTCACAGTGTTCACCAGCGGAGGGTTTCAATGTCAGTACACCCATTCACACAGTGTAGACCAGCGGAGGGCTTCAATGTCAGTACACCCATTCACACAGTGTAGACCAGCGGAGGGCTTCAATGTCAGTACACCCATTCACAGTGTAGACCAGCGGAGGGCTTCAATGTCAGTACACCCGTTCACAGTGTAGACCAGCGGAGGGCTTCAATGTCAGTACACCTGTTCACACAGTGTAGACCAGCGGAGGGCTTCAATGTCAGTACACCCGTTCACAGTGTAGACCAGCGGAGGGCTTCAATGTCAGTACACCCGTTCACAGTGTTGACCAGCGGAGGGCTTCAATGTCAGTACACCCGTTCACAGTGTAGACCAGCGGAGGGGTTAAATGTCAGTACACCCGTTCACAGTGTAGACCAGCGGAGGGCTTCAATGTCAGTACACCCGTTCACAGTGTAGACCAGCGGAGGGCTTCAATGTCAGTACACCCGTTCACAGTGTAGACCAGCGGAGGGCTTCAATGTCATTACACCCGTTCACACAGTGTAGACCAACGGAGGGCTTCAATGTCAGTACACCCGTTCACAGTGTAGACCAGCGGAGGGCGTCAATGTCAGTACACCCGTTCACAGTGTAGACCAGCGGAGGGCTTCGATGTCAGTACACCCATTCACACAGTGTAGACCAGCAGAGGGCTTCCATGTCAGTACACCCATTCACACAGTGTAGACCAGCAGAGGGCTTCAATGTCAGTACACCCGTTCACAGTGTAGACCAGCGGAGGGCTTCAATGTCAGTACACCCGTTCACATTGTAGACCAGCGGAGGGCTTCAATGTCAGTACACCCGTTCACAGTGTAGACCAGCGGAGTGCTTCAATGTCAGTACACCCATTCACAGTGTAGAGCAGCGGAGGGCTTCAATGTCAGTACACCCGTTCACTCAGTGTAGACCAGCGGAGGGCTTCAATGTCAGTACACCCGTTCACACAGTGTTGACCAGTGGAGGGCTTCAATGTCAGTACACCCGTTCACAGTGTAGACCAGCGGAGGGCTTCAATGTCAGTACACCCATTCACACAGTGTAGACCAGCAGAGGGCTTCAATGTCAGTACACCCGTTCACAGTGTAGACCAGCGGAGGGCTTCAATGTCAGTACTCCCGTTCACAGTGTTGACCAGCGGAGGGCTTCAATGTCAGTACACCCGTTCACAGTGTAGACCAGCGGAGGGCTTCAATGTCAGTACACCCATTCACAGTGTAGACCAGCGGAGGGCTTCAATGTCAGTACACCCGTTCACAGTGTTGACCAGCGGAGGGCTTCAATATCAGTACACCCGTTCACACAGTGTTAACCAGCGGAGGGCTTCAATGTCAGTACACCCGTTCACAGTGTAGACCAGCGGAGGGCTTCAATACCAGTACACCCATTCACAGTGTAGACCAGCAGAGGGCTTTAATGTCAGTACACCCGTTCACAGTGTTGACCAGCGGAGGGCTTCAATGTCAGTACACCCATTAACAGTGTAGAGCAGCAGAGGGCTTCAATGTCAGTACACCCATTCACAGTGTTCACCAGCGGAGGGTTTCAATGTCAGTACACCCATTCACACAGTGTAGACCAGCGGAGGGCTTCAATGTCAGTACACCCATTCACACAGTGTAGACCAGCGGAGGGCTTCAATGTCAGTACACCCATTCACAGTGTAGACCAGCGGAGGGCTTCAATGTCAGTACACCCGTTCACAGTGTAGACCAGCGGAGGGCTTCAATGTCAGTACACCTGTTCACACAGTGTAGACCAGCGGAGGGCTTCAATGTCAGTACACCCGTTCACAGTGTAGACCAGCGGAGGGCTTCAATGTCAGTACACCCGTTCACAGTGTTGACCAGCGGAGGGCTTCAATGTCAGTACACCCGTTCACAGTGTAGACCAGCGGAGGGCTTCAATGTCAGTACACCCGTTCACAGTGTAGACCAGCGGAGGGCTTCAATGTCAGTACACCCGTTCACAGTGTAGACCAGCGGAGGGCTTCAATGTCAGTACACCCGTTCACAGTGTAGACCAGCGGAGGGCTTCAATGTCATTACCATCGTTCACACAGTGTAGACCAACGGAGGGCTTCAATGTCAGTACACCCGTTCACAGTGTAGACCAGCGGAGGGCGTCAATGTCAGTACACCCGTTCACAGTGTAGACCAGCGGAGGGCTTCAATGTCAGTACACCCATTCACACAGTTTTGACCAGCGGAGGGCTTCAATGTCAGTACACCCGTTCACAGTGTAGACCAGCGTAGGGCTTCAATGTCAGTACACCCATTCACAGTGTAGACCAGCAGAGGGCTTCAATGTCAGTACACCCGTTCACAGTGTAGGCCAGCGGAGGGCTTCAATGTCAGTACACCCGTTCACAGTGTAGACCAGCGGAGGGCTTCAATGTCAGTACACCCGTTCACAGTGTAGACCAGTGGTGGGCTTCAATGTCAGTACACCCGTTCAGTGTTGACCAGCGAAGGGCTTCAATGTCAGTACATCCGTTCACACAGTGTAGACCAACGGAGGGCTTCAATGTCAGTACACCCGTTCACAGTGTAGACCAGCGGAGGGCGTCAATGTCAGTACACCCGTTCACAGTGTAGACCAGCGGAGGGCTTCAATGTCAGTACACCCATTCACACAGTTTTGACCAGCGGAGGGCTTCAATGTCAGTACACCCGTTCACAGTGTAGACCAGCGTAGGGCTTCAATGTCAGTACACCCATTCACAGTGTAGACCAGCAGAGGGCTTCAATGTCAGTACACCCGTTCACAGTGTAGGCCAGCGGAGGGCTTCAATGTCAGTACACCCGTTCACAGTGTAGACCAGCGGAGGGCTTCAATGTCAGTACACCCGTTCACAGTGTAGACCAGTGGTGGGCTTCAATGTCAGTACACCCGTTCAGTGTTGACCAGCGAAGGGCTTCAATGTCAGTACATCCGTTCACACAGTGTAGACCAGCGGAGGGCTTCAATGTCAGTATACCCATTCACAGTGTAGACCAGCGGAGGGCGTCAATGTCAGTACACCCGTTCACAGTGCTGACCAGCGGAGGGGTTCAATGTCAGTACACCCATTGACAGTGTAGACCAGCGGAGGGCTTCAATGTCAGTACACCCGTTCACACAGTGTTAACCAGCGGAAGGCTTCAATGTCAGTACACCCGTTCACAGTGTAGACCAGCAGAGGGCTTCAATGTCAGTACACCCGTTCACAGTGTAGACCAGCGGAGGGCTTCAATGTCAGTACACCCGTTCACAGTGTAGACCAGCGGAGGGCTTCAATGTCAGAACACCCGTTCACAGTGTAGACCAGCGGAGGGCTTCAATGTCAGTACACCCGTTCAGTGTTGACCAGCGAAGGGCTTCAATGTCAGTACACCCGTTCACAGTGTAGACCAGCGGAGGGCTTCAATGTCAGTACACCCGTTCACAGTGTTGACCGGCGGAGGGGTTCAATGTCAGTACACCCATTCACAGTGTAGAGCAGCAGAGGGCTTCAATGTCAGTACACCCATTCACAGTGTTCACCAGCGGAGGGCTTCAATGTCATTACACCCATTCACACAGTGTAGACCAGCGGAGGGCTTCAATATCAGTACACCCATTCACAGTGTAGACCAGCGGAGGGCTTCAATGTCAGTACACCCGTTCACAGTGTAGTCCAGCGGAGGGCTTCAATGTCAGTACACCCATTCACAGTGTAGAGCAGCGGAGGGCTTCAATGTCAGTACACCCGTTCACTCAGTGTAGACCAGCGGAGGGCTTCAATGTCAGTACACCCGTTCACACAGTGTTGACCAGCGGAGGGCTTCAATGTCAGTACACCCGTTCACAGTGTAGACCAGCGCAGGGCTTCAATGTCAGTACACCCATTCACACAATGTAGACCAGCAGAGGGCTTCAATGTCAGTACACCCGTTCACAGTGTAGACCAGCGGAGGGCTTCAATGTCAGTACACCCGTTCACAGTGTTGACCAGCGGAGGGCTTCAATGTCAGTGCACCCGTTCACAGTGTAGACCAGCGGAGGGCTTCAATGTCAGTACACCCATTGACAGTGTAGACCAGCGGAGGGCTTCAATGTCAGTACAGCCATTCACACAGTGTAGACCAGCGGAGGGCTTCAATGTCAGTACACCCGTTCACAGTGTAGACCAGCGGAAGCTTCAATGTCAGTACACCCGTTCACAGTGTAGACCAGCGGAGGGCTTCAATGTCAGTACACCCGTTCACTCAGTGTAGACCAGCGGAGGGCTTCGATGTCAGTACACCCATTCACACAGTGTAGACCAGCAGAGGGCTTCAATGTCAGTACACCCATTCACACAGTGTAGACCAGCAGAGGGCTTCAATGTCAGTACACCCGTTCACAGTGTAGACCAGCGGAAGCTTCAATGTCAGTACACCCGTTCACAGTGTAGACCAGCGGAGGGCTTCAATGTCAGTACACCCGTTCACCGTGTTGACCAGCGGAGGGTTTCAATGTCAGTACACCCATTCACACAGTGTAGACCAGCGGAGGGCTTCGATGTCAGTACACCCATTCACACAGTGTAGACCAGCAGAGGGCTTCCATGTCAGTACACCCATTCACACAGTGTAGACCAGCAGAGGGCTTCAATGTCAGTACACCCGTTCACAGTGTAGACCAGCGGAGGGCTTCAATGTCAGTACACCCGTTCACATTGTAGACCAGCGGAGGGCTTCAATGTCAGTACACCCGTTCACAGTGTAGACCAGCGGAGTGCTTCAATGTCAGTACACCCATTCACAGTGTAGAGCAGCGGAGGGCTTCAATGTCAGTACACCCGTTCACTCAGTGTAGACCAGCGGAGGGCTTCAATGTCAGTACACCCGTTCACACAGTGTTGACCAGCGGAGGGCTTCAATGTCAGTACACCCGTTCACAGTGTAGACCAGCGGAGGGCTTCAATGTCAGTACACCCATTCACACAGTGTAGACCAGCAGAGGGCTTCAATGTCAGTACACCCGTTCACAGTGTAGACCAGCGGAGGGCTTCAATGTCAGTACACCCGTTCACAGTGTAGACCAGCGGAGGGCTTCAATGTCAGTACACCCATTCACACAGTTTTGACCAGCGGAGGGCTTCAATGTCAGTACACCCGTTCACAGTGTAGACCAGCGGAGGGCTTCAATGTCAGTACACCCATTCACACAGTGTAGACCAGCAGAGGGCTTCAATGTCAGTACACCCGTTCACAGTGTAGACCAGCGGAGGGCTTCAATACCAGTACACCCATTCACAGTGTAGACCAGCAGAGGGCTTTAATGTCAGTACACCCGTTCACAGTGTTGAACAGCGGAGGGCTTCAATGTCAGTACACCCATTAACAGTGTAGAGCAGCAGAGGGCTTCAATGTCAGTACACCCATTCACAGTGTTCACCAGCGGAGGGTTTCAATGTCAGTACACCCATTCACACAGTGTAGACCAGCGGAGGGCTTCAATGTCAGTACACCCATTCACACAGTGTAGACAAGCGGAGGGCTTCAATGTCAGTACACCCATTCACAGTGTAGACCAGCTGAGGGCTTCAATGTCAGTACACCCGTTCACAGTGTAGACCAGCGGAGGGCTTCAATGTCAGTACACCTGTTCACACAGTGTAGACCAGCGGAGGGCTTCAATGTCAGTACACCCGTTCACAGTGTAGACCAGCGGAGGGCTTCAATGTCAGTACACCCGTTCACAGTGTAGACCAGCGGAGGGCTTCAATGTCAGTACACCCGTTCACAGTGTAGACCAGCGGAGGGCTTCAATGTCATTACACCCGTTCACACAGTGTAGACCAACGGAGGGCTTCAATGTCAGTACACCCGTTCACAGTGTAGACCAGCGGAGGGCGTCAATGTCAGTACACCCGTTCACAGTGTAGACCAGCGGAGGGCTTCAATGTCAGTACACCCATTCACACAGTTTTGACCAGCGGAGGGCTTCAATGTCAGTACACCCGTTCACAGTGTAGACCAGCGGAGGGCTTCAATGTCAGTACACCCATTCACACAGTGTAGACCAGCAGAGGGCTTCAATGTCAGTACACCCGTTCACAGTGTAGACCAGCGGAGGGCTTCAATGTCAGTACTCCCGTTCACAGTGTTGACCAGCGGAGGGCTTCAATGTCAGTACACCCGTTCACAGTGTAGACCAGCGGAGGGCTTCAATGTCAGTTCACCCATTCACAGTGTAGACCAGCGGAGGGCTTCAATGTCAGTACACCCATTCACACAGTGTAGACCAGCAGAGGGCTTCAATGTCAGTACACCCGTTCACAGTGTAGACCAGCGGAGGGCTTCAATGTCAGTACTCCCGTTCACAGTGTTGACCAGCGGAGGGCTTCAATGTCAGTACACCCGTTCACAGTGTAGACCAGCGGAGGGCTTCAATGTCAGTTCACCCATTCACAGTGTAGACCAGCGGAGGGCTTCAATGTCAGTACACCCGTTCACAGTGTTGACCATCGGAGGGCTTCAATATCAGTACACCCGTTCACACAGTGTTAACCAGCGGTGGGCTTCAATGTCAGTACACCCGTTCACAGTGTAGACCAGCGGAGGGCTTCAATACCAGTACACCCATTCACAGTGTAGACCAGCAGAGGGCTTTAATGTCAGTACACCCGTTCACAGTGTTGAACAGCGGAGGGCTTCAATGTCAGTACACCCATTAACAGTGTAGAGCAGCAGAGGGCTTCAATGTCAGTACACCCATTCACAGTGTTCACCAGCGGAGGGTTTCAATGTCAGTACACCCATTCACACAGTGTAGACCAGCGGAGGGCTTCAATGTCAGTACACCCATTCACACAGTGTAGACAAGCGGAGGGCTTCAATGTCAGTACACCCATTCACAGTGTAGACCAGCGGAGGGCTTCAATGTCAGTACACCCGTTCACAGTGTAGACCAGCGGAGGGCTTCAATGTCAGTACACCTGTTCACACAGTGTAGACCAGCGGAGGGCTTCAATGTCAGTACACCCGTTCACAGTGTAGACCAGCGGAGGGCTTCAATGTCAGTACACCCGTTCACAGTGTAGACCAGCGGAGGGCTTCAATGTCAGTACACCCGTTCACAGTGTAGACCAGCGGAGGGCTTCAATGTCATTACACCCGTTCACACAGTGTAGACCAACGGAGGGCTTCAATGTCAGTACACCCGTTCACAGTGTAGACCAGCGGAGGGCGTCAATGTCAGTACACCCGTTCACAGTGTAGACCAGCGGAGGGCTTCAATGTCAGTACACCCATTCACACAGTTTTGACCAGCGGAGGGCTTCAATGTCAGTACACCCGTTCACAGTGTAGACCAGCGTAGGGCTTCAATGTCAGTACACCCATTCACAGTGTAGACCAGCAGAGGGCTTCAATGTCAGTACACCCGTTCACACAGTGTAGACCAGCGGAGGGCTTCGATGTCAGTACACCCATTCACACAGTGTAGACCAGCGGAGGGCTTCGATGTCAGTACACCCATTCACACAGTGTAGACCAGCAGAGGGCTTCCATGTCAGTACACCCATTCACACAGTGTAGACCAGCAGAGGGCTTCAATGTCAGTACACCCGTTCACAGTGTAGACCAGCGGAGGGCTTCAATGTCAGTACACCCGTTCACATTGTAGACCAGCGGAGGGCTTCAATGTCAGTACACCCGTTCACAGTGTAGACCAGCGGAGTGCTTCAATGTCAGTACACCCATTCACAGTGTAGAGCAGCGGAGGGCTTCAATGTCAGTACACCCGTTCACTCAGTGTAGACCAGCGGAGGGCTTCAATGTCAGTACACACGTTCACACAGTGTTGACCAGCGGAGGGCTTCAATGTCAGTACACCCGTTCACAGTGTAGACCAGCGGAGGGCTTCAATGTCAGTACACCCATTCACACAGTGTAGACCAGCAGAGGGCTTCAATGTCAGTACACCCGTTCACAGTGTAGACCAGCGGAGGGCTTCAATGTCAGTACTCCCGTTCACAGTGTTGACCAGCGGAGGGCTTCAATGTCAGTACACCCGTTCACAGTGTAGACCAGCGGAGGGCTTCAATGTCAGTACACCCATTCACAGTGTAGACCAGCGGAGGGCTTCAATGTCAGTACACCCGTTCACAGTGTTGACCAGCGGAGGGCTTCAATATCAGTACACCCGTTCACACAGTGTTAACCAGCGGAGGGCTTCAATGTCAGTACACCCGTTCACAGTGTAGACCAGCGGAGGGCTTCAATACCAGTACACCCATTCACAGTGTAGACCAGCAGAGGGCTTTAATGTCAGTACACCCGTTCACAGTGTAGACCAGCGGAGGGCTTCAATGTCAGTACACCCATTAACAGTGTAGAGCAGCAGAGGGCTTCAATGTCAGTACACCCATTCACAGTGTTCACCAGCGGAGGGTTTCAATGTCAGTACACCCATTCACACAGTGTAGACCAGCGGAGGGCTTCAATGTCAGTACACCCATTCACACAGTGTAGACCAGCGGAGGGCTTCAATGTCAGTACACCCATTCACAGTGTAGACCAGCGGAGGGCTTCAATGTCAGTACACCCGTTCACAGTGTAGACCAGCGGAGGGCTTCAATGTCAGTACACCTGTTCACACAGTGTAGACCAGCGGAGGGCTTCAATGTCAGTACACCCGTTCACAGTGTAGACCAGCGGAGGGCTTCAATGTCAGTACACCCGTTCACAGTGTTGACCAGCGGAGGGCTTCAATGTCAGTACACCCGTTCACAGTGTAGACCAGCGGAGGGGTTCAATGTCAGTACACCCGTTCACAGTGTAGACCAGCGGAGGGCTTCAATGTCAGTACACCCGTTAACAGTGTAGACCAGCGGAGGGCTTCAATGTCAGTACACCCGTTCACAGTGTAGACCAGCGGAGGGCTTCAATGTCATTACACCCGTTCACACAGTGTAGACCAACGGAGGGCTTCAATGTCAGTACACCCGTTCACAGTGTAGACCAGCGGAGGGCGTCAATGTCAGTACACCCGTTCACAGTGTAGACCAGCGGAGGGCTTCAATGTCAGTACACCCATTCACACAGTTTTGACCAGCGGAGGGCTTCAATGTCAGTACACCCGTTCACAGTGTAGACCAGCGTAGGGCTTCAATGTCAGTACACCCATTCACAGTGTAGACCAGCAGAGGGCTTCAATGTCAGTACACCCGTTCACAGTGTAGGCCAGCGGAGGGCTTCAATGTCAGTACACCCGTTCACAGTGTAGACCAGCGGAGGGCTTCAATGTCAGTACACCCGTTCACAGTGTAGACCAGTGGTGGGCTTCAATGTCAGTACACCCGTTCAGTGTTGACCAGCGAAGGGCTTCAATATCAGTACATCCGTTCACACAGTGTAGACCAGCGGAGGGCTTCAATGTCAGTATACCCATTCACAGTGTAGACCAGCGGAGGGCTTCAATGTCAGTACACCCGTTCACAGTGCTGACCAGCGGAGGGGTTCAATGTCAGTACACCCATTGACAGTGTAGACCAGCGGAGGGCTTCAATGTCAGTACACCCGTTCACACAGTGTTAACCAGCGGAAGGCTTCAATGTCAGTACACCCGTTCACAGTGTAGACCAGCAGAGGGCTTCAATGTCAGTACACCCGTTCACAGTGTAGACCAGCGGAGGGCTTCAATGTCAGTACACCCGTTCACAGTGTAGACCAGCGGAGGGCTTCAATGTCAGAACACCCGTTCACAGTGTAGACCAGCGGAGGGCTTCAATGTCAGTACACCCGTTCAGTGTTGACCAGCGAAGGGCTTCAATGTCAGTACACCCGTTCACAGTGTAGACCAGCGGAGGGCTTCAATGTCAGTACACCCGTTCACAGTGTTGACCAGCGGAGGGGTTCAATGTCAGTACACCCATTCACAGTGTAGAGCAGCAGAGGGCTTCAATGTCAGTACACCCATTCACAGTGTTCACCAGCGGAGGGCTTCAATGTCATTACACCCATTCACACAGTGTAGACCAGCGGAGGGCTTCAATATCAGTACACCCATTCACAGTGTAGACCAGCGGAGGGCTTCAATGTCAGTACACCCGTTCACAGTGTAGTCCAGCGGAGGGCTTCAATGTCAGTACACCCATTCACAGTGTAGAGCAGCGGAGGGCTTCAATGTCAGTACACCCGTTCACTCAGTGTAGACCAGCGGAGGGCTTCAATGTCAGTACACCCGTTCACACAGTGTTGACCAGCGGAGGGCTTCAATGTCAGTACACCCGTTCACAGTGTAGACCAGCGCAGGGCTTCAATGTCAGTACACCCATTCACACAGTGTAGACCAGCAGAGGGCTTCAATGTCAGTACACCCGTTCACAGTGTAGACCAGCAGAGGGCTTCAATGTCAGTACACCCATTCACACAGTGTAGACCAGCAGAGGGCTTCAAGGTCAGTACACCCGTTCACAGTGTAGACCAGCGGAAGCTTCAATGTCAGTACACCCGTTCACAGTGTAGACCAGCGGAGGGCTTCAATGTTAGTACACCCGTTAACAGTGTAGACCAGCGGAGGGCTTCAATGTCAGTACACCCGTTCACAGTGTAGACCAGCGGAGGGCTTCAATGTCAGTACACCCGTTCACAGTGTAGACCAGCGGAGGGCTTCAATGTCAGTACACCCGTTCACAGTGTAGACCAGCGGAGAGTTTCAGTGTCAGTACACCCGTTCAGTGTTGACCAGCGAAGGGCTTCAATGTCAGTACATCCGTTCACACAGTGTAGACCAGCGGAGGGCTTCAATGTCAGTACACCCGTTCACAGTGTAGACCAGCGGAGGGCTTCAATGTCTGTACACCCGTTCACAGTGTTGACCAGCGGAGGGGTTCAATGTCAGTACACCAATTGACAGTGTAGACCAGCGGAGGGCTTCAATGTCAGTACACCCGTTCACAGTGTTGACCAGCGGAGGGCTTCAATGTCAGTACACCCATTCACACAGTGTTAACCAGCGGAAGGCTTCAATGTCAGTACACCCGTTCACAGTGTAGACCAGCAGAGGGCGTCAATGTCAGTACACCCGTTCACAGTCTAGACCAGCGGAGGGCTTCAATGTCAGTACACCCGTTCACAGTGTAGACCAGCGGAGGGCTTCAATGTCAGAACACCCGTTCACAGTGTAGACCAGCGGAGGGCTTCAATGTCAGTACCCCCGTTCAGTGTTGACCAGCGAAGGGCTTCAATGTCAGTACACCCGTTCACAGTGTAGACCAGCGGAGGGCTTCAATGTCAGTACACCCGTTCACAGTGTTGACCAGCGGAGGGGATCAATGTCAGTACACCCATTCACAGTGTAAACCAGCGGAGGGCTTCAATGTCAGTACACCCGTTCACAGTGTTGACCAGCGGAGGGCTTCAATGTCAGTACACCCATTCACACAGTGTTAACCAGCGGAAGGCTTCAATGTCAGTACACCCGTTCACAGTGTTGACCAGCGGAGGGCTTCAATGTCAGTACACCCGTTCACAGTGAAGATCAGCGGAGGGCTTCAATGTCAGTACAGCCATTCACAGTGTAGACCAGCGGAGGGCTTCAATGTCAGTACACCCGTTCACAGTGTAGACCAGCGGAGGGCTTCAATGTCAGTACACCCATTCACAGTGTAGACCAGCAGAGGGCTTTAATGTCAGTACACCCGTTCACAGTGTTGACCAGCTGAGGGCTTCAATGTCAGTACACCCATTCACAGTGTAGAGCAGCAGAGGGCTTCAATGTCAGTACACCCATTCACAGTGTTCATCAGCGGAGGGTTTCAATGTCAGTACACCCATTCACACAGTGTAGACCAGCGGAGGGCTTCAATGTCATTACACCCATTCACACAGTGTAGACCAGCGGAGGGCTTCAATATCAGTACACCCATTCACAGTGTAGACCAGCGGAGGGCTTCAATGTCAGTACACCCGTTCACAGTGTAGTCCAGCGGAGGGCTTCAATGTCAGTTCACCCGTTCACAGTGTAGACCAGCGGAGGGCTTCAATGTCAGTACACCCGTTCACAGTGTAGACCAGCGGAGCGCTTCAAAGTCACTACACCCGTTCACAGTGTAGACCAGCGGAGGGCTTCAATGTCAGTACATCCGTTCACACAGTGTAGACCAGCGGAGGGCTTCAATGTCAGTACACCCGTTCACAGTGTAGACCAGCGGAGGGCTTCAATGTCAGTACACCCATTCACAGTGTAGACCAGCGGAGGGCTTCAATGTCAGTACACCCGTTCACAGTGTAGACCAGCGGAGGGCTTCAATGTCAGTACACCCGTTCACACAGTGTAGACCAGCGGAGGGCTTCAATGTCAGTACACCCGTTCACAGTGTAGAGCAGCGGAGGGCTTCAATGTCACTACACCCGTTCACAGTGTAGAGCAGCGGAGGGCTTCAATGTCAGTACACCCGTTCACACAGTGTAGACCAGCGGAGGGCTTCAATGTCAGTACACCCGTTCACAGTGTAGACCAGCGGAGTGCTTCAATGTCAGTACACCCGTTCACAGTGTAGAGCAGCGGAGGGCTTCAATGTCAGTACACCCGTTCACACAGTGTAGACCAGCGGAGGGCTTCAATGTCAGTACACCCGTTCACAGTGTAGACCAGCTGAGGGCTTTAATGTCAGTACACCCGTTCACTCTGTAGACCAGCGGTGGGCTTCAATGTCAGTACACCGGTTCACAGTGTAGACCAGCGGAGGGCTTCAATGTCAGTACACCCGTTCACAGTGTAGACCAGCGGAGGGCTTCAATGTCAGTACACCCATTCACACAGTGTAGACCAGCGGAGGGCTTCGATGTCAGTACACCCATTCACACAGTGTAGACCAGCAGAGGGCTTCAATGTCAGTAAACCCATTCACACAGTGTAGACCAGCAGAGGGCTTCAATGTCAGTACACCCATTCACACAGTGTAGACCAGCAGAGGGCTTCAATGTCAGTACACCCGTTCACAGTGTAGACCAGCGGAGGGCTTCATTGTCAGTACACCCGTTCACATTGAAGACCAGCGGAGGGCTTCAATGTCAGTACACCCGTTCACAGTGTAGACCAGCGGAGTGCTTCAATGTCAGTACACCCAATCACAGTGTAGACCAGCGGAGGGCTTCAATGTCAGTACACCCGTTCACACAATGTAGACCGGCGGAGGGGTTCAATGTCAGTACACCCGTTCACAGTGTTGACCAGCTGAGGGGTTCAATGTCAGTACACCCATTCACAGTGTAGACCAGCAGAGGGCTTCAATGTCAGTACACCCATTCACAGTGTTAACCAGCGGAGGGCTTCAATGTCAGTACACCCGTTCACAGTGTAGACCAGCGGAGGCTTTCAATGTCAGTACACCCGTTCACAGTGTTGACCAGCTGAGGGGTTCAATGTCAGTACACCCGTTCACAGTGTAGACCAGCGGAGGCTTTCAATGTCAGTACACCCGTTCACAGTGTTGACCAGCGGAGGGCTTCAATGTCAGTACACCCGTTCACAGTGTAGACCAGCGGAGGGCTTCAATGTCAGTACACCCGTTCACAGTGTAGACCAGCAGAGGGCTTCAATGTCAGTACACCCATTCACAGTGTTAACCAGCGGAAGGCTTCAATGTCAGTACGCCCGTTCACAGTGTTGACCAGCGGAGGGCTTCAATGTCAGTACCCTCGTTCACACAGTGTAGACCAGCGGAGGGCTTCAATGTCAATACACGCGTTCACAGTGTAGAGCAGCGGAGAGCTTCAATGTCACTACACCAGTTCACAGTGTAGAGCAGCGGAGGGCTTCAATGTCAGTACACCCGTTCACACAGTGTTAACCAGCGGAGGGCTTCAATGTCAGTACACCCGTTCACAGTGTAGACCAGCAGAGGGCTTCAATGTCAGTACACCCATTCACAGTGTAGACCAGCAGAGGGCTTTAATGTCAGTACACCCGTTCACAGTGTTGACCAGCGGAGGGCTTCAATGTCAGTACACCCATTCACAGTGTAGAGCAGCAGAGGGCTTCAATGTCAGTACACCCATTCACAGTGTTCACCAGCGGAGGGTTTCAATGTCAGTACACCCATTCACACAGTGTAGACCAGCGGAGGGCTTCAATGTCAGTACACCCATTCACACAGTGTAGACCAGCGGACGGCTTCAATGTCAGTACACCCATTCACAGTGTAGACCAGCGGACGGCTTCAATGTCAGTACACCCGTTCACAGTGTAGACCAGCGGAGGGCTTCAATGTCAGTACACCCGTTCACACAGTGTAGACCAGCGGAGGGCTTCAATGTCAGTACACACGTTCACAGGTTAGACCAGCGGAGGGCTTCAATGTCAGTACACCCGTTCACAGTGTTGACCAGCGGAGGGCTTCAATGTCAGTACACCTGTTCACAGTGTAGACCAGCTGAGGGCTTTAATGTCAGTACACCCGTTCACAGTGTAGACCAGCGGAGGGCTTCAATGTCAGTACACCCGATCACAGTGTAGACCAGCGGAGGGCTTCAATGTCAGTACACCCGTTCTCAGTGTAGACCAGCGGAGGGCTTCAATGTCAGTACACCCGTTCAGTGTTGACCAGCGGAGGGCTTCAATGTCAGTACACCCGTTCACAGTGTTGACCAGCGGAGGGCTTCAATGTCAGTACACCTGTTCACAGTGTAGACCAGCGGAGGGCTTTAATGGCAGTACACCCGTTCACAGTGTAGACCAGCGGAGGGCTTCAATGTCAGTACACCCATTCACACAGTTTTGACCAGCGGAGGGCTTCAATATCAGTACACCCGTTCACAGTGTAGACCAGCGGAGGGCTTCAATGTCAGTACACCCATTCACAGTGTAGACCAGCAGAGGGCTTCAATATCAGTACACCCGATCACAGTGTAGACCAGCGGAGGGCTTCAATGTCAGTACACCCGTTCACCGTGTAGACCAGCGGAGGGCTTCAATGTCAGTACACCCGTTCACAGTGTAGACCAGCGGAGGGCTTCAATGTCAGTACACCCGTTCAGTGTTGAACAGCGAAGGGCTTCAATGTCAGTACATCCGTTCACACAGTGTAGACCTGCGGAGGGCTTCAATGTCAGTACACCCGTTCACAGTGTAGACCAGCGGAGGGTTTCAATGTCAGTACACCCGTTCACAGTGTTGACCAGCGGAGGGGTTCAATGTCAGTACACCCATTCACAGTGTTAACCAGCGGAAGGCTTCAATGTCAGTACACCCGTTCACAGTGTTGACCAGCGGAGGGCTTCAATGTCAGTACACCCATTCACACAGTGTTAACCAGCGGAGGGCTTCAATGTCAGTACACCCGTTCACAGTGTAGACCAGCGGAGGGCTTCAATGTCAGTACACCCGTTCACAGTGTAGACCAGCGGAGGGCTTCAATGTCAGTACACCCGTTCACAGTGTAGACCAGCGGAGGGCTTCAATGTCAGTACACCCGTTCAGTGTTGACCAGCGGAGGGCTTCAATGTCAGTACACCCGTTCACAGTGTTGACCAGCGGAGGGCTTCACTGTCAGTACACCTGTTCACAGTGTAGACCAGCGGAGGGCTTTAATGGCAGTACACCCGTTCACAGTGTAGACCAGCGGAGGGCTTCAATGTCAGTACACCCATTCACACAGTTTTGACCAGCGGAGGGCTTCAATGTCAGTACACCCGTTCACAGTGTAGACCAGCGGAGGGCTTCAATGTCAGTACACCCATTCACAGTGTAGACCAGCAGAGGGCTTCAATATCAGTACACCCGTTCACAGTGTAGACCAGCGGAGGGCTTCAATGTCAGTACACCCGTTCACAGTGTAGACCAGCGGAGGGCTTCAACGTCAGTACACCCGTTCACAGTGTAGACCAGCGGAGGGCTTCCATGTCAGTACACCCGTTCAGTGTTGACCAGCGAAGGGCTTCAATGTCAGTACATCCGTTCACACAGTGTAGACCTGCGGAGGGCTTCAATGTCAGTGCACCCGTTCACAGTGTAGACCAGCGGAGGGTTTCAATGTCAGTACACCCGTTCACAGTGTTGACCAGCGGAGGGGTTCAATGTCAGTACACCCATTCACAGTGTTAACCAGCGGAAGGCTTCACTGTCAGTACACCCGTTCACAGTGTTGACCAGCGGAGGGCTTCAATGTCAGTACACCCATTCACACAGTGTTAACCAGCGGAGGGCTTCAATGTCAGTACACGCGTTCACAGTGTAGACCAGCGGAGGGCTTCAATGTCAGTACACCCATTCACAGTGTAGACCAGCAGAGGGCTTTAATGTCAGTGCACCCGTTCACAGTGTTGACCAGCGGAGGGCTTCATTGTCAGTACACCCATTCACAGTGTAGAGCAGCAGAGGGCTTCAATGTCAGTACACCCAATCACAGTGTTCACCAGCGGAGGGTTTCAATGTCAGTACACCCATTCACACAGTGTAGACCAGCGGAGGGATTCAATGTCAGTACACCCATTCACACAGTGTAGACCAGCGGAGGGCTTCAATGTCAGTACACCCGTTCACAGTGTAGACCAGCGGAGGGCTTCAATGTCAGTGCACCCGTTCACAGTGTAGACCAGCGGAGGGCTTCAATGTCAGTACACCCGTTCACACAGTGCAGACCTGCGGAGGGCTTCAATGTCAGTACACCCGTTCACAGTGTAGACCAGCGGAGGGCTTCAATGTCAGTACACCCGTTCACAGTGCTGACCAGCGGAGGGCTTCAATGTCAGTACACCCGTTCACAGTGTAGACCTGCGGAGGGCTTCAATGTCAGTACACCCGTTCACAGTGTAGAGCAGCGGAGGGGTTCAATGTCAGTACACCCGTTCACAGTGTAGACCATCGGAGGGCTTCAATGTCAGTACACCCGTTCACAGTGTTGACCAGCGGAGGGCTTCAATGTCAGTACACCCGTTCACACAGTGTAGACCAGCGGAGGGCTTCAATGTCAGTACACCCGTTCACAGTGTAGACCAGCGGAGGGCTTCAATGTCAGTACACCCGTTCAGTGTTGACCAGCGGAGGGCTTCAATGTCAGTACACCCGTTCACAGTGTTGACCAGCGGAGGGCTTCACTGTCAGTACACCTGTTCACAGTGTAGACCAGCGGAGGGCTTTAATGGCAGTACACCCGTTCACAGTGTAGACCAGCGGAGGGCTTCAATGTCAGTACACCCATTCACACAGTTTTGACCAGCGGAGGGCTTCAATGTCAGTACACCCGTTCACAGTGTAGACCAGCGGAGGGCTTCAATGTCAGTACACCCATTCACAGTGTAGACCAGCAGAGGGCTTCAATATCAGTACACCCGTTCACAGTGTAGACCAGCGGAGGGCTTCAATGTCAGTACACCCGTTCACAGTGTAGACCAGCGGAGGGCTTCAACGTCAGTACACCCGTTCACAGTGTAGACCAGCGGAGGGCTTCCATGTCAGTACACCCGTTCAGTGTTGACCAGCGAAGGGCTTCAATGTCAGTACATCCGTTCACACAGTGTAGACCTGCGGAGGGCTTCAATGTCAGTGCACCCGTTCACAGTGTAGACCAGCGGAGGGTTTCAATGTCAGTAC
The DNA here is from genome assembly GCF_030144855.1 of Hypanus sabinus. Classification (NCBI taxonomy): domain Eukaryota; kingdom Metazoa; phylum Chordata; class Chondrichthyes; order Myliobatiformes; family Dasyatidae; genus Hypanus; species Hypanus sabinus. The sequence goes on from NW_026779014.1 coordinate 30,244, forward strand.
ACCCGTTCACAGTGTTGACCAGCGGAGGGGTTCAATGTCAGTACACCCATTCACAGTGTTAACCAGCGGAAGGCTTCACTGTCAGTACACCCGTTCACAGTGTTGACCAGCGGAGGGCTTCAATGTCAGTACACCCATTCACACAGTGTTAACCAGCGGAGGGCTTCAATGTCAGTACACGCGTTCACAGTGTAGACCAGCGGAGGGCTTCAATGTCAGTACACCCATTCACAGTGTAGACCAGCAGAGGGCTTTAATGTCAGTGCACCCGTTCACAGTGTTGACCAGCGGAGGGCTTCATTGTCAGTACACCCATTCACAGTGTAGAGCAGCAGAGGGCTTCAATGTCAGTACACCCAATCACAGTGTTCACCAGCGGAGGGTTTCAATGTCAGTACACCCATTCACACAGTGTAGACCAGCGGAGGGATTCAATGTCAGTACACCCATTCACACAGTGTAGACCAGCGGAGGGCTTCAATGTCAGTACACCCGTTCACAGTGTAGACCAGCGGAGGGCTTCAATGTCAGTGCACCTGTTCACAGTGTAGACCAGCGGAGGGCTTCAATGTCAGTACACCCGTTCACACAGTGCAGACCTGCGGAGGGCTTCAATGTCAGTACACCCGTTCACAGTGTAGACCAGCGGAGGGCTTCAATGTCAGTACACCCGTTCACAGTGCTGACCAGCGGAGGGCTTCAATGTCAGTACACCCGTTCACAGTGTAGACCTGCGGAGGGCTTCAATGTCAGTACACCCGTTCACAGTGTAGAGCAGCGGAGGGGTTCAATGTCAGTACACCCGTTCACAGTGTAGACCATCGGAGGGCTTCAATGTCAGTACACCCGTTCACAGTGTTGACCAGCGGAGGGCTTCAATGTCAGTACACCCGTTCACACAGTGTAGACCAGCGGAGGGCTTCAATGTCAGTACACCCGTTCACAGTGTAGACCAGCGGAGGGCTTCAATGTCAGTACACCCGTTCACAGTGTAGACCAGCGGAGGGCTTCAATGTCAGTACACCCGTTCACACAGTGTAGACCAGCGGAGAGCTTCAATGTCAGTACACCCGTTCACATTGTAGACCAGCGGAGGGCTTCAATGTCAGTACACCCGTTCACAGTGTAGACCAGCGGAGTTCTTCAATGTCAGTACACCCATTCACAGTGTAGACCAGCGGAGGGCTTGAATGTCAGTACACCCGTTCACACAGTGTAGACCAGCGGAGGGCTTCAATGTCTGTACACCCGTTCACAGTGTAGACCAGCTGAGGGCTTCAATGTCAGTACACCCGTTCACAGTGTAGACCAGCGGAGGACTTCAATGTCAGTACATCCGTTCACAGTGTAGACCAGCGGAGGGCTTCAATGTCAGCACACCCGTTCACAGTGTAGACCAGCAGAGGGCTTCAATGTCAGTACACCCATTCACACAGTGTAGACCAGCGGAGGGCTTCGATGTCAGTACACCCATTCACACAGTGTAGACCAGCGGAGGGCTTCGATGTCAGTACACCCATTCACACAGTGTAGACCAGCAGAGGGCTTCCATGTCAGTACACCCATTCACACAGTGTAGACCAGCAGAGGGCTTCAATGTCAGTACACCCGTTCACAGTGTAGACCAGCGGAGGGCTTCAATGTCAGTACACCCGTTCACATTGTAGACCAGCGGAGGGCATCAATGTCAGTACACCCGTTCACAATGTAGACCAGCGGAGTGCTTCAATGTCAGTACACCCATTCACAGTGTAGACCAGCGGAGGGCTTCAATGTCAGTACACCCGTTCACACAGTTTTGACCAGCGGAGGGCTTCAATGTCAGTACACCCGTTCACAGTGTAGACCAGCGGAGGGCTTCAATGTCAGTACACCCATTCACACAGTGTAGACCAGCAGAGGGCTTCAATGTCAGTACACCCGTTCACAGTGTAGACCAGCGGAGGGCTTCAATGTCAGTACTCCCGTTCACAGTGTTGACCAGCGGAGGGCTTCAATGTCAGTACACCCGTTCACAGTGTAGACCAGCGGAGGGCTTCAATGTCAGTACACCCATTCACAGTGTAGACCAGCGGAGGGCTTCAATGTCAGTACAGCCATTCACACAGTGTAGACCAGCGGAGGGCTTCAATGTCAGTACACCCGTTCACAGTGCAGACCAGCGGAAGCTTCAATGTCAGTACACCCGTTCACAGTGTAGACCAGCGGAGGGCTTCAATGTCAGTACACCCGTTCACTTAGTGTAGACCAGCGGAGGGCTTCGATGTCAGTACACCCATTCACACAGTGTAGACCAGCAGAGGGCTTCAATGTCAGTACACCCATTCACACAGTGTAGACAAGCAGAGGGCTTCAATATCAGTACACCCGTTCACAGTGTAGACCAGCGGAGGGCTTCAATGTCAGTACACCCATTCACAGTGTAGACCAGCGGAGGGCTTCAATGTCAGTGCACCCGTTCACAGTGTAGACCAGCGGAGGGCTTCAATGTCAGTACACCCGTTCACAGTGTTGACCAGCGGAGTGCTTCAATGTCAGTACACCCGTTCACACCGTGTTGACCAGCGGAGGGCTTCAATGTCAGTACACCCGTTCACAGTGTTGACCAGCGGAGGGCTTCAATGTCAGTACACCCGTTCACAGTGTAGACCAGCGGAGTGCTTCAATGTCAGTACACCCATTCACAGTGTAGACCAGCAGAGGTTTTCAATGTCAGTACACCCGTTCACACAGTGTAGACCAGCGGTGGGGTTCAATGTCAGTACACCCGTTCACAGTGTAGACCAACGGAGGGTTTCAATGTCAGTACACCCGTTCACAGTGTTGACCAGCGGAGGGGTTCAATGTCAGTACACCCATTCACAGTGTTAACTAGCGGAAAGCTTCAATGTCAGTACACCCGTTCACAGTGTTGACCAGCGGAGGGCTTCAATGTCAGTACACCCGTTCACACAGTGTTGACCAGCGGAGAGCTTCAATGTCAGTACACCCGTTCACAGTGTTGACCAGCGGAGGGCTTCAATGTCAGTACACCCGTTCACAGTGTAGACCAGCGGAGCGCTTCAATGTCAGTACACCCATTCACACAGTGTAGACCAGCGGAGGGCTTCGATGTCAGTACACCCATTCACCGTGTAGACCAGCAGAGGGCTTCAATGTCAGTACACCCATTCACACAGTGTAGACTAGCAGAGGGCTTCAATGTCAGTACACCCATTCACACAGTGTAGACCAGCAGAGGGCTTCAATGTCAGTACACCCGTTCACAGTGTAGACCAGCGGAGGGCTTCAATGTCAGTACACCCGTTCTCATTTTAGACCAGCGGAGGGCTTCAATGTCAGTACACCCGTTCACAGTGTAGACCAGCGGAGGGCTTCAATGTCAGTACACCCGTTCACAGTGTAGACCAGCGGAGTGCTTCAATGTCAGTACACCCATTCACATTGTAGACCAGCAGAGGGTTTCAACGTCAGTGCACCCGTTCACACAGTGTAGACCAGCGGAGGGGTTCAATGTCAGTACACCCGTTCACAGTGTAGACCAGCGGAGGGTTTCAATGTCAGTACACCCATTCACAGTGTTGACCAGCGGAGGGGTTCAATGTCAGTACACCCATTCACAGTGTTAACCAGCGGAAGGCTTCAATGTCAGTACACCCGTTCACAGTGTTGACCAGCGGAGGGCTTCAATATCAGTACACCCGTTCACACAGTGTTAACCAGCGGAGGGCTTCAATGTCAGTACACCCGTTCACAGTGTAGACCAGCGGAGGGCTTCAATGTCAGTACACCCGTTCACAGTGTTGACCAGCGGAGGGCTACAATGTCAGTACACCCGTTCACAGTGTTGACCAGCGGAGGGCTTCAATATCAGTACACCCGTTCACACAGTGTTAACCAGCGGAGGGCTTCAATGTCTGTACACCCGTTCACAGTGTAGACCAGCGGAGGGCTTCAATGCCAGTACACCCATTCACAGTGTAGACCAGCAGAGGGCTTTAATGTCAGTACACCCGTTCACAGTGTTGACCAGCGGAGGGCTTCAATGTCAGTACACCCATTAACAGTGTAGAGCAGCAGAGGGCTTCAATGTCAGTACACCCATTCACAGTGTTCACCAGCGGAGGGTTTCAATGTCAGTACACCCATTCACACAGTGTAGACCTGCGGAGGGCTTCAATGTCAATACACCCATTCACACAGTGTAGACTAGCGGAGGGCTTCAATGTCAGTACACCCATTCACAGTGTAGACCAGCGGAGGGCTTCAATGTCAGTGCACCCATTCACAGTGTAGACCAGCGGAGGGCTTCAATGTCAGTGCACCCGTTCACAGTGTAGACCAGCGGAGGGCTTCAATGTCAGTACACCCGTTCACAGTGTTGACCAGCGGAGGGCTTCAATGTCAGTACACCCGTTCACACAGTGTTGACCAGCGGAGGGCTTCAATGTCAGTACACCCGTTCACAGTGTTGACCAGCGGAGGGCTTCAATGTCAGTACACCCGTTCACAGTGTAGACCAGCGGAGTGCTTCAATGTCAGTACACCCATTCACAGTGTAGACCAGCAGAGGGTTTCAATGTCAGTACACCCGTTCACACAGTGTAGACCAGCGGTGGGGTTCAATGTCAGTACACCCGTTCACAGTGTAGACCAGCGGAGGGTTTCAATGTCAGTACACCCGTTCACAGTGTTGACCAGCGGAGGGGTTCAATGTCAGTACACCCATTCACAGTGTTAACTAGCGGAAAGCTTCAATGTCAGTACACCCGTTCACAGTGTTGACCAGCGGAGGGCTTCAATGTCAGTACACCCGTTCACAGTGTTGACCAGCGGAGGGCTTCAATGTCAGTACACCCGTTCACAGTGTAGACCAGCGGAGCGCTTCAATGTCAGTACACCCATTCACACAGTGTAGACCAGCGGAGGGCTTCGATGTCAGTACACCCATTCACAGTGTAGACCAGCAGAGGGCTTCAATGTCAGTACACCCATTCACACAGTGTAGACTAGCAGAGGGCTTCAATGTCAGTACACCCATTCACACAGTGTAGACCAGCAGAGGGCTTCAATGTCAGTACACCCGTTCACAGTGTAGACCAGCGGAGGGCTTCAATGTCAGTACACCCGTTCTCATTTTAGACCAGCGGAGGGCTTCAATGTCAGTACACCCGTTCACAGTGTAGACCAGCGGAGGGCTTCAATGTCAGTACACCCGTTCACAGTGTAGACCAGCGGAGTGCTTCAATGTCAGTACACCCATTCACAGTGTAGACCAGCAGAGGGTTTCAATGTCAGTGCACCCGTTCACACAGTGTAGACCAGCGGAGGGGTTCAATGTCAGTACACCCGTTCACAGTGTAGACCAGCGGAGGGATTCAATGTCAGTACACCCGTTCACAGTGTTGACCAGCGGAGGGGTTCAATGTCAGTACACCCATTCACAGTGTTAACCAGCGGAAGGCTTCAATGTCAGTACACCCGTTCACAGTGTTGACCAGCGGAGGGCTTCAATATCAGTACACCCGTTCACACAGTGTTAACCAGCGGAGGGCTTCAATGTCAGTACACGCGTTCACAGTGTAGACCAGCGGAGGGCTTCAATGTCAGTACACCCGTTCACAGTGTTGACCAGCGGAGGGCTACAATGTCAGTACACCCGTTCACAGTGTTGACCAGCGGAGGGCTTCAATATCAGTACACCCGTTCACACAGTGTTAACCAGCGGAGGGCTTCAATGTCTGTACACCCGTTCACAGTGTAGACCAGCGGAGGGCTTCAATGCCAGTACACCCATTCACAGTGTAGACCAGCAGAGGGCTTTAATGTCAGTACACCCGTTCACAGTGTTGACCAGCGGAGGGCTTCAATGTCAGTACACCCATTAACAGTGTAGAGCAGCAGAGGGCTTCAATGTCAGTACACCCATTCACAGTGTTCACCAGCGGAGGGTTTCAATGTCAGTACACCCATTCACACAGTGTAGACCTGCGGAGGGCTTCAATGTCAATACACCCATTCACACAGTGTAGACTAGCGGAGGGCTTCAATGTCAGTACACCCATTCACAGTGTAGACCAGCGGAGGACTTCAATGTCAGTACACCCGTTCACAGTGTAGACCAGCGGAGGGCTTCAATGTCAGTACACCCGTTCACACAGTGTAGACCAGCGGAGGCTTCAATGTCAGTACACCCGTTCACAGTGTAGACCAGCGGAGTGCTTCAATGTCAGTACACCCATTCACAGTGTAGACCAGCAGAGGGTTTCAATGTCAGTACACCCGTTCACACAGTGTAGACCAGCGGTGGGGTTCAATGTCAGTACACCCGTTCACAGTGTAGACCAACGGAGGGTTTCAATGTCAGTACACCCGTTCACAGTGTTGACCAGCGGAGGGGTTCAATGTCAGTACACCCATTCACAGTGTTAACTAGCGGAAAGCTTCAATGTCAGTACACCCGTTCACAGTGTTGACCAGCGGAGGGCTTCAATGTCAGTACAGCCGTTCACACAGTGTTGACCAGCGGAGAGCTTCAATGTCAGTACACCCGTTCACAGTGTTGACCAGCGGAGGGCTTCAATGTCAGTACACCCGTTCACAGTGTAGACCAGCGGAGCGCTTCAATGTCAGTACACCCATTCACACAGTGTAGACCAGCGGAGGGCTTCGATGTCAGTACACCCATTCACCGTGTAGACCAGCAGAGGGCTTCAATGTCAGTACACCCATTCACACAGTGTAGACTAGCAGAGGGCTTCAATGTCAGTACACCCATTCACACAGTGTAGACCAGCAGAGGGCTTCAATGTCAGTACACCCGTTCACAGTGTAGACCAGCGGAGGGCTTCAATGTCAGTACACCCGTTCTCATTTTAGACCAGCGGAGGGCTTCAATGTCAGTACACCCGTTCACAGTGTAGACCAGCGGAGGGCTTCAATGTCAGTACACCCGTTCACAGTGTAGACCAGCGGAGTGCTTCAATGTCAGTACACCCATTCACATTGTAGACCAGCAGAGGGTTTCAACGTCAGTGCACCCGTTCACACAGTGTAGACCAGCGGAGGGGTTCAATGTCAGTACACCCGTTCACAGTGTAGACCAGCGGAGGGTTTCAATGTCAGTACACCCATTCACAGTGTTGACCAGCGGAGGGGTTCAATGTCAGTACACCCATTCACAGTGTTAACCAGCGGAAGGCTTCAATGTCAGTACACCCGTTCACAGTGTTGACCAGCGGAGGGCTTCAATATCAGTACACCCGTTCACACAGTGTTAACCAGCGGAGGGCTTCAATGTCAGTACACCCGTTCACAGTGTAGACCAGCGGAGGGCTTCAATGTCAGTACACCCGTTCACAGTGTTGACCAGCGGAGGGCTACAATGTCAGTACACCCGTTCACAGTGTTGACCAGCGGAGGGCTTCAATATCAGTACACCCGTTCACACAGTGTTAACCAGCGGAGGGCTTCAATGTCTGTACACCCGTTCACAGTGTAGACCAGCGGAGGGCTTCAATGCCAGTACACCCATTCACAGTGTAGACCAGCAGAGGGCTTTAATGTCAGTACACCCGTTCACAGTGTTGACCAGCGGAGGGCTTCAATGTCAGTACACCCATTAACAGTGTAGAGCAGCAGAGGGCTTCAATGTCAGTACACCCATTCACAGTGTTCACCAGCGGAGGGTTTCAATGTCAGTACACCCATTCACACAGTGTAGACCTGCGGAGGGCTTCAATGTCAATACACCCATTCACACAGTGTAGACTAGCGGAGGGCTTCAATGTCAGTACACCCATTCACAGTGTAGACCAGCGGAGGGCTTCAATGTCAGTACACCCATTCACAGTGTAGACCAGCGGAGGGCTTCAATGTCAGTGCACCCGTTCACAGTGTAGACCAGCGGAGGGCTTCAATGTCAGTACACCCGTTCACAGTGTTGACCAGCGGAGGGCTTCAATGTCAGTACACCCGTTCACACAGTGTTGACCAGCGGAGGGCTTCAATGTCAGTACACCCGTTCACAGTGTTGACCAGCGGAGGGCTTCAATGTCAGTACACCCGTTCACAGTGTAGACCAGCGGAGTGCTTCAATGTCAGTACACCCATTCACAGTGTAGACCAGCAGAGGGTTTCAATGTCAGTACACCCGTTCACACAGTGTAGACCAGCGGTGGGGTTCAATGTCAGTACACCCGTTCACAGTGTAGACCAGCGGAGGGTTTCAATGTCAGTACACCCGTTCACAGTGTTGACCAGCGGAGGGGTTCAATGTCAGTACACCCATTCACAGTGTTAACTAGCGGAAAGCTTCAATGTCAGTACACCCGTTCACAGTGTTGACCAGCGGAGGGCTTCAATGTCAGTACACCCGTTCACAGTGTTGACCAGCGGAGGGCTTCAATGTCAGTACACCCGTTCACAGTGTAGACCAGCGGAGCGCTTCAATGTCAGTACACCCATTCACACAGTGTAGACCAGCGGAGGGCTTCGATGTCAGTACACCCATTCACAGTGTAGACCAGCAGAGGGCTTCAATGTCAGTACACCCATTCACACAGTGTAGACTAGCAGAGGGCTTCAATGTCAGTACACCCATTCACACAGTGTAGACCAGCAGAGGGCTTCAATGTCAGTACACCCGTTCACAGTGTAGACCAGCGGAGGGCTTCAATGTCAGTACACCCGTTCTCATTTTAGACCAGCGGAGGGCTTCAATGTCAGTACACCCGTTCACAGTGTAGACCAGCGGAGGGCTTCAATGTCAGTACACCCGTTCACAGTGTAGACCAGCGGAGTGCTTCAATGTCAGTACACCCATTCACAGTGTAGACCAGCAGAGGGTTTCAATGTCAGTGCACCCGTTCACACAGTGTAGACCAGCGGAGGGGTTCAATGTCAGTACACCCGTTCACAGTGTAGACCAGCGGAGGGATTCAATGTCAGTACACCCGTTCACAGTGTTGACCAGCGGAGGGGTTCAATGTCAGTACACCCATTCACAGTGTTAACCAGCGGAAGGCTTCAATGTCAGTACACCCGTTCACAGTGTTGACCAGCGGAGGGCTTCAATATCAGTACACCCGTTCACACAGTGTTAACCAGCGGAGGGCTTCAATGTCAGTACACGCGTTCACAGTGTAGACCAGCGGAGGGCTTCAATGTCAGTACACCCGTTCACAGTGTTGACCAGCGGAGGGCTACAATGTCAGTACACCCGTTCACAGTGTTGACCAGCGGAGGGCTTCAATATCAGTACACCCGTTCACACAGTGTTAACCAGCGGAGGGCTTCAATGTCTGTACACCCGTTCACAGTGTAGACCAGCGGAGGGCTTCAATGCCAGTACACCCATTCACAGTGTAGACCAGCAGAGGGCTTTAATGTCAGTACACCCGTTCACAGTGTTGACCAGCGGAGGGCTTCAATGTCAGTACACCCATTAACAGTGTAGAGCAGCAGAGGGCTTCAATGTCAGTACACCCATTCACAGTGTTCACCAGCGGAGGGTTTCAATGTCAGTACACCCATTCACACAGTGTAGACCTGCGGAGGGCTTCAATGTCAATACACCCATTCACACAGTGTAGACTAGCGGAGGGCTTCAATGTCAGTACACCCATTCACAGTGTAGACCAGCGGAGGACTTCAATGTCAGTACACCCGTTCACAGTGTAGACCAGCGGAGGGCTTCAATGTCAGTACACCCGTTCACACAGTGTAGACCAGCGGAGGCTTCAATGTCAGTACACCCGTTCACAGTGTAGACCAGCGGAGGGCTTCAATGTCAGTACACCCGTTCACAGTGTAGACCAGCGGAGGGCTTCAATGTCAGTACACCCGTTCACAGTGTAGACCAGCGGAGTGCTTCAATGTCAGTACACCCATTCACAGTGTAGACCAGCAGAGGGTTTCAATGTCAGTGCACCCGTTCACACAGTGTAGACCAGCGGAGGGGTTCAATGTCAGTACACCCGTTCACAGTGTAGACCAGCGGAGGGTTTCAATGTCAGTACACCCGTTCACAGTGTTGACCAGCGGAGGGGTTCAATGTCAGTACACCCATTCACAGTGTTAACCAGCGGAAGGCTTCAATGTCAGTACACCCGTTCACAGTGTTGACCAGCGGAGGGCTTCAATATCAGTACACCCGTTCACACAGTGTTAACCAGCGGAAGGCTTCAATGTCAGTACACCCGTTCACAGTGTAGACCAGCGGAGGGCTTCAATGTCAGTACACCCGTTCACAGTGTTGACCAGCGGAGGGCTACAATGTCAGTACACCCGTTCACAGTGTTGACCAGCGGAGGGCTTCAATGTCAGTACACCCATTAACAGTGTAGAGCAGCAGAGGGCTTCAATGTCAGTACACCCATTCACAGTGTTCACCAGCGGAGGGTTTCAATGTCAGTACACCCATTCACACAGTGTAGACCTGCGGAGGGCTTCAATGTCAATACACCCATTCACACAGTGTAGACTAGCGGAGGGCTTCAATGTCAGTACACCCATTCACAGTGTAGACCAGCGGAGGACTTCAATGTCAGTACACCCGTTCACAGTGTAGACCAGCGGAGGGCTTCAATGTCAGTACACCCGTTCACACAGTGTAGACCAGCGGAGGCTTCAATGTCAGTACACCCGTTCACAGTGTAGACCAGCGGAGGGGTTCAATGTCAGTACACCCGTTCACAGTGTAGACCAGCGGAGGGATTCAATGTCAGTACACCCGTTCACAGTGTAGACCAGCGTAGGGCTTCAATGTCAGTACACCCGTTCACAGTGTAGACCAGCGGACGGCTTCAATGTCAGTGCACCCGTTCACACAGTGTAGACCAGCGGAGGGCTTCAATGTCAGTACACCCATTCACAGTGTAGACCAGCGGAGGGCGTCAATGACAGTACACCCGTTCACAGTGTAGACCAGCGGAGGGCTTCAATGTCAGTACACCCATTCACACATTGTAGACCAGCAGAGGTCTTCAATGTCAGTACACCCGTTCACAGTGTAGACCAGCGGAGGGCTTCAATGTCAGTACACCCGTTCACAGTGTTGACCAGCGGAGGGCTTCAATGTCAGTACACCCGTTCACAGTGTAGACCAGCGGAGGGCTTCAATGTCAGTACACCCATTCACAGTGTAGACCAGCGGAGGGCTTCAATGTCAGTACAGCCATTCACACAGTGTAGACCAGCGGAGGGCTTCAATGTCAGTACACCCGTTCACAGTGTAGACCAGCGGAAGCTTCAATGTCAGTACACCCGTTCACAGTGTAGACCAGCGGAGGGCTTCAATGTCAGTACACCCGTTCACTTAGTGTAGACCAGCGGAGGGCTTCGATGTCAGTACACCCATTCACACAGTGTAGACCAGCAGAGGGCTTCAATGTCAGTACACCCATTCTCACAGTGTAGACCAGCAGAGTGCTTCAATGTCAGTACACCCGTTCACAGTGTAGACCAGCGGAAGCTTCAATGTCAGTACACCCGTTCACAGTGTAGACCAGCGGAGGGCTTCAATGTTAGTACACCCTTTAACAGTGTAGACCAGCGGAGGGCTTCAATGTCAGTACACCCGTTCACAGTGTAGACCAGCGGAGTGCTTCAATGTCAGTACACCCGTTCACAGTGTAGACTAGCGGAGGGCTTCAATGTCAGTACACCCGTTCACAGTGTTGACCAGCGGAGGGCTTCAATGTCAGTACACCCGTTCACACAGTGTTGACCAGCGGAGGGCTTCAATGTCAGTACTCCCGTTCACAGTGTTGACCAGCGGAGGGCTTCAATGTCAGTAAACCCTTTCACAGTGTAGACCAGCGGAGGGCTTCAATGTCAGTACACCCATTCACACAGTGTAGACCAGCGGAGGGCTTCGATGTCAGTACACCCATTCACAGTGTAGACCAGCAGAGGGCTTCAATGTCAGTACACCCATTCACACAGTGTAGACTAGCAGAGGGCTTCAATGTCAGTACACCCATTCACACAGTGTAGACCAGCAGAGGGTTTCAATGTCAGTACACCCATTCACACAGTGTAGACCTGCGGAGGGCTTCAATGTCAATACACCCATTCACACAGTGTAGACTAGCGGAGGGCTTCAATGTCAGTACACCCATTCACAGAGTAGACCAGCGGAGGACTTCAATGTCAGTACACCCGTTCACAGTGTAGACCAGCGGAGGGCTTCAATGTCAGTACACCCGTTCACACAGTGTAGACCAGCGGAGGCTTCAATGTCAGTACACCCGTTCACAGTGTAGACCAGCGGAGGGGTTCAATGTCAGTACACCCGTTCACAGTGTAGACCAGCGGAAGGATTCAATGTCAGTACACCCGTTCACAGTGTAGACCAGCGGAGGGCTTCAATGTCAGTACACCCGTTCACAGTGTAGACCAGCGGAGGGCTTCAATGTCAGTGCACCCGTTCACACAGTGTAGACCAGCGGAGGGCTTCAATGTCAGTACACCCATTCACAGTGTAGACCAGCGGAGGGCGTCAATGACAGTACACCCGTTCACAGTGTAGACCAGCGGAGGGCTTCAATGTCAGTACACCCATTCACACATTGTAGACCAGCAGAGGTCTTCATTGTCAGTACACCCGTTCACAGTGTAGACCAGCGGAGGGCTTCAATGTCAGTACACCCGTTCACAGTGTTGACCAGCGGAGGGCTTCAATGTCAGTACACCCGTTCACAGTGTAGACCAGCGGAGGGCTTCAATGTCAGTACACCCATTCACAGTGTAGACCAGCGGAGGGCTTCAATGTCAGTACAGCCATTCACACAGTGTAGACCAGCGGAGGGCTTCAATGTCAGTACACCCGTTCACAGTGTAGACCGGCGGAAGCTTCAATGTCAGTACACCCTTTCACAGTGTAGACCAGCGGAGGGCTTCAATGTCAGTACACCCGTTCACTTAGTGTAGACCAGCGGAGGGCTTCGATGTCAGTACACACATTCACACAGTGTAGACCAGCAGAGGGCTTCAATGTCAGTACACCCATTCTCACAGTGTAGACCAGCAGAGTGCTTCAATGTCAGTACACCCGTTCACAGTGTAGACCAGCGGAAGCTTCAATGTCAGTACACCCGTTCACAGTGTAGACCAGCGGAGGGCTTCAATGTTAGTACACCCTTTAACAGTGTAGACCAGCGGAGGGCTTCAATGTCAGTACACCCGTTCACAGTGTAGACCAGCGGAGGGCTTCAATGTCAGTACACCCGTTCACAGTGTAGACCAGCGGAGGGCTTCAATGTCAGTACACCCGTTCACAGTGTTGACCAGCGGAGGGCTTCAATGTCTGTACACCCGTTCACACAGTGTTGACCAGCGGAGGGCTTCAATGTCAGTACTCCCGTTCACAGTGTTGACCAGCGGAGGGCTTCAATGTCAGTACACCCGTTCACAGTGTAGACCAGCGGAGGGCTTCAATGTCAGTACACCCATTCACACAGTGTAGACCAGCGGAGGGCTTCGATGTCAGTACACCCATTCACAGTGTAGACCAGCAGAGGGCTTCAATGTCAGTACACCCATTCACACAGTGTAGACTAGCAGAGGGCTTCAATGTCAGTACACCCATTCACACAGTGTAGACCAGCAGAGGGCTTCAATGTCAGTACACCCGTTCACAGTGTAGACCAGCGGAGTGCTTCAATGTCAGTACACCCGTTCACATTTTAGACCAGCGGAGGGCTTCAATGTCAGTACACCCGTTCACAGTGTAGACCAGCGGACGGCTTCAATGTCAGTACTCCCGTTCACAGTGTAGACCAGCGGAGTGCTTCAATGTCAGTACACCCATTCACAGTGTAGACCAGCAGAGGGTTTCAATGTCAGTACACCCGTTCACACAGTGTAGACCAGCGGAGGGGTTCAATGTCAGTACACCCGTTCACAGTGTAGACCTGCGGAGGGTTTCAATGTCAGTACACCCGTTCACAGTGTTGACCAGCGGAGGGGTTCAATGTCAGTACACCCGTTCACAGTGTTAACCAGCGGAGGGCTTCAATGTCAGTACACCCATTCACAGTGTAGACCAGCAGAGGGTTTCAATGTCAGTACACCCGTTCACACAGTGTAGACCAGCGGAGGGGTTCAATGTCAGTACACCCGTTCACAGTGTAGACCAGCGGAGGGTTTCAATGTCAGTACACCCGTTCACAGTGTTGACCAGCGGAGGGGTTCAATGTCAGTACACCCATTCACAGTGTTAACCAGCGGAATGCTTCAATGTCAGTACACCCGTTCACAGTGTTAACCAGCGGAGGGCTTCAATGTCAGTACACCCGTTCACAGTGTAGACCAGCGGAGGGCTTCAATGTCAGTACACCCGTTCACAGTGTTGACCAGCGGAGGGCTACAATCTCAGTACACCCGTTCACAGTGTTGACCAGCGGAGGGCTTCAATATCAGTACACCCGTTCACACAGTGTTAACCAGCGGAGGGCTTCAATGTCAGTACACCCGTTCACAGTGTAGACCAGCGGAGGGCTTCAATGTCAGTACACCCATTCACACAGTGTAGACCAGCGGAGGGCTTCGATGTCAGTACACCCATTCACAGTGTAGACCAGCAGAGGGCTTCAATGTCAGTACACCCATTCACACAGTGTAGACTAGCAGAGGGCTTCAATGTCAGTACACCCATTCACACAGTGTAGACCAGCAGAGGGCTTCAATGTCAGTACACCCGTTCACAGTGTAGACCAGCGGAGGGCTTCAATGTCAGTACACCCGTTCACATTTTAGACCAGCGGAGGGCTTCAATGTCAGTACACCCGTTCACAGTGTAGACCAGCGGAGGGCTTCAATGTCAGTACACCCGTTCACAGTGTAGACCAGCGGAGTGCTTCAATGTCAGTACACCCATTCACAGTGTAGACCAGCAGAGGGTTTCAATGTCAGTACACCCGTTCACACAGTGTAGACCAGCGGAGGGGTTCAATGTCAGTACACCCGTTCACAGTGTAGACCAGCGGAGGGTTTCAATGTCAGTACACCCGTTCACAGTGTTGACCAGCGGACGGGTTCAATGTCAGTACACCCATTCACAGTGTTAACCAGCGGAAGGCTTCAATGTCAGTACACCCGTTCACAGTGTTGACCAGCGGACGGCTTCAATATCAGTACACCCGTTCACACAGTGTTAACCAGCGGAGGGCTTCAATGTCAGTACACCCGTTCACAGTGTAGACCAGCGGAGGGCTTCAATGTCAGTACACCCGTTCACAGTGTTGACCAGCGGAGGGCTACAATGTCAGTACACCCGTTCACAGTGTTGACCAGCGGAGTGCTTCAATATCAGTACACCCGTTCACACAGTGTTAACCAGCGGAGGGCTTCAATGTCAGTACACCCGTTCACAGTGTAGACCAGCGGAGGGCTTCAATGCCAGACACCCATTCACAGTGTAGACCAGCAGAGGGCTTTAATGTCAGTACACCCGTTCACAGTGTTGACCAGCGGAGGGCTTCAATGTCAGTACACCCATTAACAGTGTAGAGCAGCAGAGGGCTTCAATGTCAGTACACCCATTCACAGTGTTCACCAGCGGAGGGTTTCAATGTCAGTACACCCATTCACACAGTGTAGACCTGCGGAGGGCTTCAATGTCAATACACCGATTCACACAGTGTAGACTAGCGGAGGGCTTCAATGTCAGTACACCCATTCACAGTGTAGACCAGCGGAGGGCTTCAATGTCAGTACACCCGTTCACAGTGTAGACCAGCGGAGGGCTTCAATGTCAGTACACCCGTTCACACAGTGTAGACCAGCGGAGGCTTCAATGTCAGTACACCCGTTCACAGTGTAGACCAGCGGAGGGGTTCAATGTCAGTACACCCGTTCACAGTGTAGACCAGCGGAGGGATTCAATGTCAGTACACCCGTTCACAGTGTAGACCAGCGGAGGGCTTCAATGTCAGTACACCCGTTCACAGTGTAGACCAGCGGAGGGCTTCAATGTCAGTACACCCGTTCACACAGTGTAGACCAGCGGAGGGCTTCAATGTCAGTACACCCGTTCACAGTGTAGACCAGCGGAGGGCGTCAATGACAGTACACCCGTTCACAGTGTAGACCAGCGGAGGGCTTCAATGTCAGTACACACATTCACACAGTGTAGACCAGCAGAGGGCTTCAATGTCAGTACACCAGTTCACAGTGTAGACCAGCGGAGGGCTTCAATGTCAGTACACCCGTTCACAGTGTTGCCCAGCGGAGGGCTTCAATGTCAGTACACCCGTTCACAGTGTAGACCAGCGGAGGGCTTCAATGTCAGTACACCCATTCACAGTGTAGACCAGCGGAGGGCTTCAATGTCAGTACAGCCATTCACACAGTGTAGACTAGCGGAGGGCTTCAATGTCAGTACACCCATTCACAGTGTAGACCAGCGGAGGGCTTCAATGTCAGTACACCCGTTCACAGTGTAGACCAGCGGAGGGCTTCAATGTCAGTACACCCGTTCAC
This sequence comes from Hypanus sabinus, assembly GCF_030144855.1. Taxonomy (NCBI): domain Eukaryota; kingdom Metazoa; phylum Chordata; class Chondrichthyes; order Myliobatiformes; family Dasyatidae; genus Hypanus; species Hypanus sabinus. The sequence continues at coordinate 46,729 of NW_026779014.1, forward strand.
ACAGTGTAGACCAGCGGAGGCTTCAATGTCAGTACACCCGTTCACAGTGTAGACCAGCGGAGGGGTTCAATGTCAGTACACCCGTTCACAGTGTAGACCAGCGGAGGGATTCAATGTCAGTACACCCGTTCACAGTGTAGACCAGCGGAGGGCTTCAATGTCAGTACACCCGTTCACAGTGTAGACCAGCGGAGGGCTTCAATGTCAGTACACCCGTTCACACAGTGTAGACCAGCGGAGGGCTTCAATGTCAGTACACCCGTTCACAGTGTAGACCAGCGGAGGGCGTCAATGACAGTACACCCGTTCACAGTGTAGACCAGCGGAGGGCTTCAATGTCAGTACACACATTCACACAGTGTAGACCAGCAGAGGGCTTCAATGTCAGTACACCCGTTCACAGTGTAGACCAGCGGAGGGCTTCAATGTCAGTACACCCGTTCACAGTGTTGCCCAGCGGAGGGCTTCAATGTCAGTACACCCGTTCACAGTGTAGACCAGCGGAGGGCTTCAATGTCAGTACACCCATTCACAGTGTAGACCAGCGGAGGGCTTCAATGTCAGTACAGCCATTCACACAGTGTAGACCAGCGGAGGGCTTCAATGTCAGTACACCCGTTCACAGTGTAGACCAGCGGAAGCTTCAATGTCAGTACACCCGTTCACAGTGTAGACCAGCGGAGGGCTTCAATGTCAGTACACCCGTTCACTTAGTGTAGACTAGCGGAGGGCTTCGATGTCAGTACACCCTTTCACACAGTGTAGACTTAGCAGAGGGCTTCAATGTCAGTACACCCATTCACACAGTGTAGACCAGCAGAGTGCTTCAATGTCAGTACACCCGTTCACAGTGTAGACCAGCGGAAGCTTCAATGTCAGTACACCCGTTCACAGTGTAGACCAGCGGAGGGCTTCAATGTTAGTACACCCGTTAACAGTGTAGACCAGCGGAGGGCTTCAATGTCAGTACAACCATTCACAGTGTAGACCAGCGGAGGGCTTCAATGTCAGTACACCCGTTCACAGTGTAGACCAGCGGAGGGCTTCAATGTCAGTACACCCGTTCAGTGTTGACCAGCGGAGGGCTTCAATGTCAGTACACCCGTTCACACAGTGTTGACCAGCGGAGGGCTTCAATGTCAGTACTCCCGTTCACAGTGTTGACCAGAGGAGGGCTTCAATGTCAGTACTCCCGTTCACAGTGTTGACCAGCGGAGGGCTTCAATGTCAGTACACCCGTTCACAGTGTAGACCAGCGGAGTGCTTCAATGTCAGTACACCCATTCACAGTGTAGACCAGCAGAGGGTTTCAATGTCAGTACACCCGTTCACACAGTGTAGACCAGCGGAGGGGTTCAATGTCAGTACACCCGTTCACAGTGTAGACCAGCGGAGGGTTTCAATGTCAGTACACCCTTTCACAGTGTTGACCAGCGGAGGGGTTCAATGTCAGTACACCCATACACAGTGTTAACCAGCGGAAGGCTTCAATGTCAGTACACCCGTTCAAAGTGTTAACCAGCGGAGGGCTTCAATGTCAGTACACCCGTTCACAGTGTAGACCAGAGGAGGGCTTCAATGTCAGTACACCCGTTCACAGTGTTGACCAGCGGAGGGCTACAATGTCAGTACACCCGTTCACAGTGTTGACCAGCGTTGGGCTTCAATATCAGTACACCCGTTCACACAGTGTTAACCAGCGGAGGGCTTCAATGTCAGTACACCCGTTCACAGTGTAGACCAGCGGAGGGCTTCAATGCCAGTACACCCATTCACAGTGTAGACCAGCAGAGGGCTTTAATGTCAGTACACCCGTTCACAGTGTTGACCAGCGGAGGGCGTCAATGTCAGTACACCCATTAACAGTGTAGAGCAGCAGAGGGCTTCAATGTCAGTACACCCATTCACAGTGTTCACCAGCGGAGGGTTTCAATGTCAGTACACCCATTCACACAGTGTAGACCAGCGGAGGGCTTCAATGTCAGTACACCCATTCACACAGTGTAGACCAGCGGAGGGCTTCAATGTCAGTACACCCATTCACAGTGTAGACCAGCGGAGGGCTTCAATGTCAGTACACCCGTTCACAGTGTTGACCAGCGGAGGGCTTCAATGTCAGTACACCCGTTCACACAGTGTAGACCAGCGGAGGGCTTCAATGTCAGTACAGCCGTTCACAGTGTATACCAGCGTAGGGCTTCAATGTCAGTACACCCGTTCACAGTGTAGACCAGCGGAGGGGTTCAATGTCAGTACACCCGTTCACAGTGTAGACCAGCGGAGGGATTCAATGTCAGTACACCCGTTCACAGTGTAGACCAGCGGAGGGCTTCAATGTCAGTACACCCGTTCACAGTGAAGACCAGCGGAGGGCTTCAATGTCAGTACACCCGTTCACACAGTGTAGACCAGCGGAGGGCTTCATTGTCAGTACACCCGTTCACAGTGTAGACCAGCGGAGGGCGTCAATGACAGTACACCCGTTAACAGTGTAGACCAGCGGAGGGCTTCAATGTCAGTACACCCATTCAAACAGTTTTGACCAGCGGAGGGCTTCAATGTCAGTACACCCGTTCACAGTGTAGACCAGCGGAGGGCTTCAATATCAGTACACCCATTCACAGTGTAGACCAGCAGAGGGCTTCAATGTCAGTACACCCGTTCACAGTGTAGACCAGCGGAGGGCTTCAATGTCAGTACACCCGTTCACAGTGTAGACCAGCGGAGGGCTTCAATGTCAGTACACCCGTTCACAGTGTTGACCAGCGGAGGGCTTCAATGTCAGTACACCCGTTCACACAGTGTTGACCAGCGGAGGGCTTCAATGTCAGTACTCCCGTTCACAGTGTTGACCAGCGGAGGGCTTCAATGTCAGTACACCCGTTCACAGTGTAGACCAGCGGAGGGCTTCCATGTCAGTACACCCATTCACACAGTGTAGACTAGCAGAGGGCTTCAATGTCAGTACACCCATTCACACAGTGTAGACCAGCAGAGGGCTTCAATGTCAGTACACCCGTTCACACAGTGTTGACCAGCGGAGGGCTTCAATGTCAGTACTCCCGTTCACAGTGTTGACCAGCGGAGGGCTTCAATGTTAGTACAACCATTCACAGTGTAGACCAGCGGAGGGCTTCAATGTCAGTACACCCGTTCACAGTGTAGACCAGCGGAGGGCTTCAATGTCAGTACACCCGTTCACAGTGTTGACCAGCGGAGGGCTTCAATGTCAGTACACCCGTTCACACAGTGTTGACCAGCGGAGGGCTTCAATGTCAGTACTCCCGTTCACAGTGTTGACCAGCGGAGGGCTTCAATGTCAGTACACCCGTTCACAGTGTAGACCAGCGGAGGGCTTCCATGTCAGTACACCCATTCACACAGTGTAGACTAGCAGAGGGCTTCAATGTCAGTACACCCATTCACACAGTGTAGACCAGCAGAGGGCTTCAATGTCAGTACACCCATTCACACAGTGTAGACCAGCAGAGTGCTTCAATGTCAGTACACCCGTTCACAGTGTAGACCAGCGGAAGCTTCAATGTCAGTACACCCGTTCACAGTGTAGACCAGCGGAGGGCTTCAATGTTAGTACACCCGTTAACAGTGTAGACCAGCGGAGGGCTTCAATGTCAGTACAACCATTCACAGTGTAGACCAGCGGAGGGCTTCAATGTCAGTACACCCGTTCACAGTGTAGACCAGCGGAGGGCTTCAATGTCAGTACACCCGTTCACAGTGTTGACCAGCGGAGGGCTTCAATGTCAGTACACCCGTTCACACAGTGTTGACCAGCGGAGGGCTTCAATGTCAGTACTCCCGTTCACAGTGTTGACCAGCGGAGGGCTTCAATGTCAGTACACCCGTTCACAGTGTAGACCAGCGGAGGGCTTCCATGTCAGTACACCCATTCACACAGTGTAGACTAGCAGAGGGCTTCAATGTCAGTACACCCATTCACACAGTGTAAACCAGCAGAGGGCTTCAATGTCAGTACACCCGTTCACAGTGTAGACCAGCGGACGGCTTCAATGTCAGTACACCCGTTCACATTTTAGACCAGCGGAGGGCTTCAATGTCAGTACACCCGTTCACAGTGTAGACCAGCGGAGGGCTTCAATGTCAGTACACCCGTTCACAGTGTAGACCAGCGGAGTGCTTCAATGTCAGTACACCCATTCACAGTGTAGACCAGCAGAGGGTTTCAATGTCAGTACACCCGTTCACACAGTGTAGACCAGCGGAGGGGTTCAATGTCAGTACACCCGTTCACAGTGTAGACCAGCGGACGGCTTCAATGTCAGTACACCCGTTCACATTTTAGACCAGCGGAGGGCTTCAATGTCAGTACACCCGTTCACAGTGTAGACCAGCGGAGGGCTTCAATGTCAGTACACCCGTTCACAGTGTAGACCAGCGGAGTGCTTCAATGTCAGTACACCCATTCACAGTGTAGACCAGCAGAGGGTTTCAATGTCAGTACACCCGTTCACACAGTGTAGACCAGCGGAGGGGTTCAATGTCAGTACACCCGTTCACAGTGTAGACCAGCGGATGGTTTCAATGTCAGTACACCCGTTCACAGTGTTGACCAGCGGAGGGGTTCAATGTCAGTACACCCGTTCACAGTGTTAACCAGCGGAGGGCTTCAATGTCAGTACACCCGTTCACAGTGTAGACCAGCGGAGTGCTTCAATGTCAGTACACCCATTCACAGTGTAGACCAGCAGAGGGTTTCAATGTCAGTACACCCGTTCACACAGTGTAGACCAGCGGAGGGGTTCAATGTCAGTACACCCGTTCACAGTGTAGACCAGCGGAGGGTTTCAATGTCAGTACACCCTTTCACAGTGTTGACCAGCGGAGGGGTTCAATGTCAGTACACCCATACACAGTGTTAACCAGCGGAAGGCTTCAATGTCAGTACACCCGTTCAAAGTGTTAACCAGCGGAGGGCTTCAATGTCAGTACACCCGTTCACAGTGTAGACCAGAGGAGTGCTTCAATGTCAGTACACCCGTTCACAGTGTTGACCAGCGGAGGGCTACAATGTCAGTACACCCGTTCACAGTGTTGACCAGCGTTGGGCTTCAATATCAGTACACCCGTTCACACAGTGTTAACCAGCGGAGGGCTTCAATGTCAGTACACCCGTTCACAGTGTAGACCAGCGGAGGGCTTCAATGCCAGTACACCCATTCACAGTGTAGACCAGCAGAGGGCTTTAATGTCAGTACACCCGTTCACAGTGTTGACCAGCGGAGGGCGTCAATGTCAGTACACCCATTAACAGTGTAGAGCAGCAGAGGGCTTCAATGTCAGTACACCCATTCACAGTGTTCACCAGCGGAGGGTTTCAATGTCAGTACACCCATTCACAAAGTGTAGACCAGCGGAGGGCTTCAATGTCAGTACACCCATTCACACAGTGTAGACTAGCGGAGGGCTTCAATGTCAGTACACCCATTCACAGTGTAGACCAGCGGAGGGCTTCAATGTCAGTACACCCGTTCACAGTGTAGACCAGCGGAGGGCTTCAATGTCAGTACACCCGTTCACACAGTGTAGACCAGCGGAGGGCTTCAATGTCAGTACAGCCGTTCACAGTGTAGACCAGCGGAGTGCTTCAATGTCAGTACACCCATTCACAGTGTAGACCAGCAGAGGGTTTCAATGTCAGTACACCCGTTCACACAGTGTAGACCAGCGGAGGGGTTCAATGTCAGTACACCCGTTCACAGTGTAGACCAGCGGATGGTTTCAATGTCAGTACACCCGTTCACAGTGTTGACCAGCGGAGGGGTTCAATGTCAGTACACCCGTTCACAGTGTTAACCAGCGGAGGGCTTCAATGTCAGTACACCCGTTCACAGTGTAGACCAGCGGAGTGCTTCAATGTCAGTACACCCATTCACAGTGTAGACCAGCAGAGGGTTTCAATGTCAGTACACCCGTTCACACAGTGTAGACCAGCGGAGGGGTTCAATGTCAGTACACCCGTTCACAGTGTAGACCAGCGGAGGGTTTCAATGTCAGTACACCCTTTCACAGTGTTGACCAGCGGAGGGGTTCAATGTCAGTACACCCATACACAGTGTTAACCAGCGGAAGGCTTCAATGTCAGTACACCCGTTCAAAGTGTTAACCAGCGGAGGGCTTCAATGTCAGTACACCCGTTCACAGTGTAGACCAGAGGAGTGCTTCAATGTCAGTACACCCGTTCACAGTGTTGACCAGCGGAGGGCTACAATGTCAGTACACCCGTTCACAGTGTTGACCAGCGTTGGGCTTCAATATCAGTACACCCGTTCACACAGTGTTAACCAGCGGAGGGCTTCAATGTCAGTACACCCGTTCACAGTGTAGACCAGCGGAGGGCTTCAATGCCAGTACACCCATTCACAGTGTAGACCAGCAGAGGGCTTTAATGTCAGTACACCCGTTCACAGTGTTGACCAGCGGAGGGCGTCAATGTCAGTACACCCATTAACAGTGTAGAGCAGCAGAGGGCTTCAATGTCAGTACACCCATTCACAGTGTTCACCAGCGGAGGGTTTCAATGTCAGTACACCCATTCACAAAGTGTAGACCAGCGGAGGGCTTCAATGTCAGTACACCCATTCACACAGTGTAGACTAGCGGAGGGCTTCAATGTCAGTACACCCATTCACAGTGTAGACCAGCGGAGGGCTTCAATGTCAGTACACCCGTTCACAGTGTAGACCAGCGGAGGGCTTCAATGTCAGTACACCCGTTCACACAGTGTAGACCAGCGGAGGGCTTCAATGTCAGTACAGCCGTTCACAGTGTATACCAGCGGAGGGCTTCAATGTCAGTACACCCGTTCACAATGTTGACCAGCGGAGGGCTTCAATGTCAGTACACCCGTTCACAGTGTAGACCAGCGGAGGGGTTCAATGTCAGTACACCCGTTCACAGTGTAGACCAGCGGAGGGATTCAATGTCAGTACACCCGTTCACAGTGTAGACCAGAGGAGGGCTTCAATGTCAGTACACCCGTTCACAGTGAAGACCAGCGGAGGGCTTCAATGTCAGTACACCCGTTCACACAGTGTAGACCAGCGGAGGGCTTCATTGTCAGTACACCCGTTCATAGTGTAGACCAGCGGAGGGCGTCAATGACAGTACACCCGTTAACAGTGTAGACCAGCGGAGGGCTTCAATGTCAGTACACCCATTCAAACAGTTTTGACCAGCGGAGGGCTTCAATGTCAGTACACCCGTTCACAGTGTAGACCAGCGGAGGGCTTCAATATCAGTACACCCATTCACAGTGTAGACCAGCAGAGGGCTTCAATGTCAGTACACCCGTTCACAGTGTAGACCAGCGGAGGGCTTCAATGTCAGTACACCCGTTCACAGTGTAGACCAGCGGAGGGCTTCAATGTCAGTACACCCGTTCACAGTGTAGACCAGCGGAGGGCTTCAATGTCAGTACACCCGTTCAGTGTTGACCAGCGAAGGGCTTCAATGTCAGTCCATCCGTTCACACAGTGTAGACCAGCTGAGGGCTTCAATGTCAGTACACCCGTTCACAGTGTAGACCAGCGGAGGGCTTCAATGTCAGTACACCCGTTCACAGTGTTGACCAGCGGAGGGGTTCAATGTCAGTACACCCATTGACAGTGTAGACCAGCGGAGGGCTTCAATGTCAGTACACCCGTTCACAGTGTAGACCAGCGGAAGCTTCAATGTCAGTACACCCGTTCACAGTGTAGACCAGCGGAGGGCTTCAATGTCAGTACACCCGTTCACTTAGTGTAGACCAGCGGAGGGCTTCGATGTCAGTACACCCTTTCACACAGTGTAGACCAGCAGAGGGCTTCAATGTCAGTACACCCATTCACACAGTGTAGACCAGCAGAGTGCTTCAATGTCAGTACACCCGTTCACAGTGTAGACCAGCGGAAGCTTCAATGTCAGTACACCCGTTCACAGTGTAGACCAGCGGAGGGCTTCAATGTTAGTACACCCGTTAACAGTGTAGACCAGCGGAGGGCTTCAATGTCAGTACAACCATTCACAGTGTAGACCAGCGGAGGGCTTCAATGTCAGTACACCCGTTCACAGTGTAGACCAGCGGAGGGCTTCAATGTCAGTACACCCGTTCACAGTGTTGACCAGCGGAGGGCTTCAATGTCAGTACACCCGTTCACACAGTGTTGACCAGCGGAGGGCTTCAATGTCAGTACTCCCGTTCACAGTGTTGACCAGCGGAGGGCTTCAATGTCAGTACACCCGTTCACAGTGTAGACCAGCGGAGGGCTTCCATGTCAGTACACCCATTCACACAGTGTAGACTAGCAGAGGGCTTCAATGTCAGTACACCCATTCACACAGTGTAGACCAGCAGAGGGCTTCAATGTCAATACACCCGTTCACAGTGTAGACCAGCGGACGGCTTCAATGTCAGTACACCCGTTCACATTTTAGACCAGCGGAGGGCTTCAATGTCAGTACACCCGTTCACAGTGTAGACCAGCGGAGGGCTTCAATGTCAGTACACCCGTTCACAGTGTAGACCAGCGGAGTGCTTCAATGTCAGTACACCCATTCACAGTGTAGACCAGCAGAGGGTTTCAATGTCAGTACACCCGTTCACACAGTGTAGACCAGCGGAGGGGTTCAATGTCAGTACACCCGTTCACAGTGTAGACCAGCGGACGGCTTCAATGTCAGTACACCCGTTCACATTTTAGACCAGCGGAGGGCTTCAATGTCAGTACACCCGTTCACAGTGTAGACCAGCGGAGGGCTTCAATGTCAGTTCACCCGTTCACAGTGTAGACCAGCGGAGTGCTTCAATGTCAGTACACCCATTCACAGTGTAGACCAGCAGAGGGTTTCAATGTCAGTACACCCGTTCACACAGTGTAGACCAGCGGAGGGGTTCAATGTCAGTACACCCGTTCACAGTGTAGACCAGCGGAGGGTTTCAATGTCAGTACACCCGTTCACAGTGTTGACCAGCGGAGGGGTTCAATGTCAGTACACCCGTTCACAGTGTTAACCAGCGGAGGGCTTCAATGTCAGTACACCCGTTCACAGTGTAGACCAGCGGAGTGCTTCAATGTCAGTACACCCATTCACAGTGTAGACCAGCAGAGGGTTTCAATGTCAGTACACCCGTTCACACAGTGTAGACCAGCGGAGGGGTTCAATGTCAGTACACCCGTTCACAGTGAAGACCAGCGGAGGGTTTCAATGTCAGTACACCCTTTCACAGTGTTGACCAGCGGAGGGGTTCAATGTCAGTACACCCATACACAGTGTTAACCAGCGGAAGGCTTCAATGTCAGTACACCCGTTCAAAGTGTTAACCAGCGGAGGGCTTCAATGTCAGTACACCCGTTCACAGTGTAGACCAGAGGAGGGCTTCAATGTCAGTACACCCGTTCACAGTGTTGACCAGCGGAGGGCTACAATGTCAGTACACCCGTTCACAGTGTTGACCAGCGTTGGGCTTCAATATCAGTACACCCGTTCACACAGTGTTAACCAGCGGAGGGCTTCAATGTCAGTACACCCGTTCACAGTGTAGACCAGCGGAGGGCTTCAATGCCAGTACACCCATTCACAGTGTAGACCAGCAGAGGGCTTTAATGTCAGTACACCCGTTCACAGTGTTGACCAGCGGAGGGCGTCAATGTCAGTACACCCATTAACAGTGTAGAGCAGCAGAGGGCTTCAATGTCAGTACACCCATTCACAGTGTTCACCAGCGGAGGGTTTCAATGTCAGTACACCCATTCACACAGTGTAGACCAGCGGAGGGCTTCAATGTCAGTACACCCATTCACACAGTGTAGACTAGCGGAGGGCTTCAATGTCAGTACACCCATTCACAGTGTAGACCAGCGGAGGGCTTCAATGTCAGTACACCCGTTCACAGTGTAGACCAGCGGAGGGCTTCAATGTCAGTACACCCGTTCACACAGTGTAGACCAGCGGAGGGCTTCAATGTCAGTACAGCCGTTCACAGTGTATACCAGCGGAGGGCTTCAATGTCAGTACACCCGTTCACAATGTTGACCAGCGGAGGGCTTCAATGTCAGTACACCCGTTCACAGTGTAGACCAGCGGTGGGGTTCAATGTCAGTACACCCGTTCACAGTGTAGACCAGCGGAGGGATTCAATGTCAGTACACCCGTTCACAGTGTAGACCAGCGGAGGGCTTCAATGTCAGTACACCCGTTCACAGTGAAGACCAGCGGAGGGCTTCAATGTCAGTACACCCGTTCACACAGTGTAGACCAGCGGAGGGCTTCATTGTCAGTACACCCGTTCACAGTGTAGAACAGCGGAGGGCGTCAATGACAGTACACCCGTTAACAGTGTAGACCAGCGGAGGGCTTCAATGTCAGTACACCCGTTCACAGTGTAGACCAGCGGAGGGCTTCAATATCAGTACACCCATTCACAGTGTAGACCAGCAGAGGGCTTCAATGTCAGTACACCCGTTCACAGTGTAGACCAGCGGAGGGCTTCAATGTCAGTACACCCGTTCACAGTGTAGACCAGCGGAGGGCTTCAATGTCAGTACACCCGTTCACAGTGTAGACCAGCGGAGGGCTTCAATGTCAGTACACCCGTTCAGTGTTGACCAGCGAAGGGCTTCAATGTCAGTCCATCCGTTCACACAGTGTAGACCAGCTGAGGGCTTCAATGTCAGTACACCCGTTCACAGTGTAGACCAGCGGAAGCTTCAATGTCAGTACACCCGTTCACAGTGTAGACCAGCGGAGGGCTTCAATGTCAGTACACCCGTTCACTTAGTGTAGACCAGCGGAGGGCTTCGATGTCAGTACACCCTTTCACACAGTGTAGACCAGCAGAGGGCTTCAATGTCAGTACACCCATTCACACAGTGTAGACCAGCAGAGTGCTTCAATGTCAGTACACCCGTTCACAGTGTAGACCAGCGGAAGCTTCAATGTCAGTACACCCGTTCACAGTGTAGACCAGCGGAGGGCTTCAATGTTAGTACACCCGTTAACAGTGTAGACCAGCGGAGGCCTTCAATGTCAGTACAACCATTCACAGTGTAGACCAGCGGAGGGCTTCAATGTCAGTACACCCGTTCACAGTGTAGACCAGCGGAGGGCTTCAATGTCAGTACACCCGTTCACAGTGTTGACCAGCGGAGGGCTTCAATGTCAGTACACCCGTTCACACAGTGTTGACCAGCGGAGGGCTTCAATGTCAGTACTCCCGTTCACAGTGTTGACCAGCGGAGGGCTTCAATGTCAGTACACCCGTTCACAGTGTAGACCAGCGGAGGGCTTCCATGTCAGTACACCCATTCACACAGTGTAGACTAGCAGAGGGCTTCAATGTCAGTACACCCATTCACACAGTGTAGACCAGCAGAGGGCTTCAATGTCAGTACACCCGTTCACAGTGTAGACCAGCGGACGGCTTCAATGTCAGTACACCCGTTCACATTTTAGACCAGCGGAGGGCTTCAATGTCAGTACACCCGTTCACAGTGTAGACCAGCGGAGGGCTTCAATGTCAGTACACCCGTTCACAGTGTAGACCAGCGGAGTGCTTCAATGTCAGTACACCCATTCACAGTGTAGACCAGCAGAGGGTTTCAATGTCAGTACACCCGTTCACACAGTGTAGACCAGCGGAGGGGTTCAATGTCAGTACACCCGTTCACAGTGTAGACCAGCGGACGGCTTCAATGTCAGTACACCCGTTCACATTTTAGACCAGCGGAGGGCTTCAATGTCAGTACACCCGTTCACTGTGTAGACCAGCGGAGGGCTTCAATGTCAGTACACCCGTTCACAGTGTAGACCAGCGGAGTGCTTCAATGTCAGTACACCCATTCACAGTGTAGACCAGCAGAGGGTTTCAATGTCAGTACACCCGTTCACACAGTGTAGACCAGCGGAGGGGTTCAATGTCAGTACACCCGTTCACAGTGTAGACCAGCGGAGGGTTTCAATGTCAGTACACCCGTTCACAGTGTTGACCAGCGGAGGGGTTCAATGTCAGTACACCCGTTCACAGTGTTAACCAGCGGAGGGCTTCAATGTCAGTACACCCGTTCACAGTGTAGACCAGCGGAGTGCTTCAATGTCAGTACACCCATTCACAGTGTAGACCAGCAGAGGGTTTCAATGTCAGTACACCCGTTCACACAGTGTAGACCAGCGGAGGGGTTCAATGTCAGTACACCCGTTCACAGTGTAGACCAGCGGAGGGTTTCAATGTCAGTACACCCTTTCACAGTGTTGACAAGCGGAGGGGTTCAATGTCAGTACACCCATACACAGTGTTAACCAGCGGAAGGCTTCAATGTCAGTACACCCGTTCAAAGTGTTAACCAGCGGAGGGCTTCAATGTCAGTACACCCGTTCACAGTGTAGACCAGAGGAGGGCTTCAATGTCAGTACACCCGTTCACAGTGTTGACCAGCGGAGGGCTACAATGTCAGTACACCCGTTCACAGTGTTGACCAGCGTTGGGATTCAATATCAGTACACCCGTTCACACAGTGTTAACCAGCGGAGGGCTTCAATGTCAGTACACCCGTTCACAGTGTAGACCAGCGGAGGGCTTCAATGCCAGTACACCCATTCACAGTGTAGACCAGCAGAGGGCTTTAATGTCAGTACACCCGTTCACAGTGTTGACCAGCGGAGGGCGTCAATGTCAGTACACCCATTAACAGTGTAGAGCAGCAGAGGGCTTCAATGTCAGTACACCCATTCACAGTGTTCACCAGCGGAGGGATTCAATGTCAGTACACCCATTCACACAGTGTAGACCAGCGGAGGGCTTCAATGTCAGTACACCCATTCACACAGTGTAGACTAGCGGAGGGCTTCAATGTCAGTACACCCATTCACAGTGTAGACCAGCGGAGGGCTTCAATGTCAGTACACCCGTTCACAGTGTAGACCAGCGGAGGGCTTCAATGTCAGTACACCCGTTCACACAGTGTAGACCAGCGGAGGGCTTCAATGTCAGTACAGCCGTTCACAGTGTATACCAGCGGAGGGCTTCAATGTCAGTACACCCGTTCACAATGTTGACCAGCGGAGGGCTTCAATGTCAGTACACCCGTTCACAGTGTAGACCAGCGGAGGGGTTCAATGTCAGTACACCCGTTCACAGTGTAGACCAGCGGAGGGATTCAATGTCAGTACACCCGTTCACAGTGTAGACCAGCGGAGGGCTTCAATGTCAGTACACCCGTTCACAGTGAAGACCAGCGGAGGGCTTCAATGTCAGTACACCCGTTCACACAGTGTAGACCAGCGGAGGGCTTCATTGTCAGTACACCCGTTCACAGTGTAGACCAGCGGAGGGCGTCAATGACAGTACACCCGTTAACAGTGTAGACCAGCGGAGGGCTTCAATGTCAGTACACCCATTCAAACAGTTTTGACCAGCGGAGGGCTTCAATGTCAGTACACCCGTTCACAGTGTAGACCAGCGGAGGGCTTCAATATCAGTACACCCATTCACAGTGTAGACCAGCAGAGGGCTTCAATGTCAGTACACCCGTTCACAGTGTAGACCAGCGGAGGGCTTCAATGTCAGTACACCCGTTCACAGTGTAGACCAGCGGAGGGCTTCAATGTCAGTACACCCGTTCACAGTGTAGACCAGCGGAGGGCTTCAATGTCAGTACACCCGTTCAGTGTTGACCAGCGAAGGGCTTCAATGTCAGTCCATCCGTTCACACAGTGTAGACCAGCTGAGGGCTTCAATGTCAGTACACCCGTTCACAGTGTAGACCAGCGGAGGGCTTCAATGTCAGTACACCCGTTCACAGTGTTGACCAGCGGAGGGGTTCAATGTCAGTACACCCATTGACAGTGTAGACCAGCGGAGGGCTTCAATGTCAGTACACCCGTTCACAGTGTTGACCAGCGGAGGGCTTCAATGTCAGTACACCCATTCTCACAGTGTTAACCAGCGGACGGCTTCAATGTCAGTACACCCGTTCACAGTGTAGACCAGCAGAGGGCTTCAATGTCAGTACACCCGTTCACAGTGTAGACCAGCGGAGGGCTTCAATGTCAGTACACCCGTTCACAGTGTAGACCAGCGGAGGGCTTCAATGTCAGTACACCCGTGCAGTGTTGACCAGCGAAGGGCTTCAATGTCAGTACACACGTTCACAGTGTAGACCAGCGGAGGGCTTCAATGTCAGTACACCCGTTCACAGTGTTGACCAGCGGAGGGCTTCAATGTCAGTACACCCATTCACACAGTGTTAACCAGCGGAAGGCTTCAATGTCAGTACACCCGTTCACAGTGTTGACCAGCGGAGGGCTTCAATGTCAGTACACCTGTTCACAGTGTAGATCAGCGGAGGGCTTCAATGTCAGTACAGCCATTCACAGTGTGGACCAGCGGAGGGCTTCAATGTCAGTACACCCGTTCACAGTGTAGACCAGCGGAGGGCTTCAATGTCAGTACACCCATTCACAGTGTAGACCAGCAGAGGGCTTTAATGTCAGTACACCCGTTCACAGTGTTGACCAGCGGAGGGCTTCAATGTCAGTACACCCATTCACAGTGTAGAGCAGCAGAGGGCTTCAATGTCAGTACACCCATTCACAGTGTTCACCAGCGGAGGGTTTCAATGTCAGTACACCCATTCACACAGTGTAGACCAGCGGAGGGCTTCAATGTCAGTACACCCATTCGCACAGTGTAGATCAGCGGAGGGCTTCAATATCAGTACACCCATTCACAGTGTAGACCAGCGGAGGGCTTCAATGTCAGTACACCCGTTCACAGTGTAGTCCAGCGGAGGGCTTCAATGTCAGTACACACGTTCACAGTGTAGACCAGCGGAGGGCTTCAATGTCAGTACACCCATTCACAGTGTAGACCAGCGGAGCGCTTCAAAGTCACTACACCCGTTCACAGTGTAGACCAGCGGAGGGCTTCAATGTCAGTACACCCGTTCACACAGTGTAGACCAGCGGAGGGCTTCAATGTCAGTACACCCGTTCACAGTGTAGACCAGCGGAGGGCTTCAATTTCAGTACACCCGTTCACAGTGTTGACCAGCGGAGGGGTTCAATGTCAGTACACCCATTCACAGTGTAGACCAGCGGAGGGCTTCAATGTCAGTACACCCGTTCACAGTGTAGACCAGCGGAGGGCTTCAATGTCAGTACACCCGTTCACAGTGTAGAGCAGCGGAGGGCTTCAATGTCAGTACACCCGTTCACAGTGTAGAGCAGCGGAGGGCTTCAATGTCAGTACACCCGTTCACACAGTGTAGACCAGCGGAGTGCTTCAATGTCAGTACACCCGTTCACATTGTAGACCAGCGGAGGGCTTCAATGTCAGTACACCCGTTCACAGTGTAGACCAGCGGAGTGCTTCAATGTCAGTACACCCGTTCACAGTGTAGAGCAGCGGAGGGCTTCAATGTCAGTACACCCGTTCACACAGTGTAGACCAGCGGAGGGCTTCAATGTCAGTACACCCGTTCACAGTGTAGACCAGCTGAGGGCTTTAATGTCAGTACACCCGTTCACAGTGTAGACCAGCGGTGGGCTTCAATGTCAGTACACCCGTTCACAGTGTAGACCAGCGGAGGGCTTCAATGTCAGTACACCCGTTCACAGTAGACCAGCGGAGGGCTTCAATGTCAGTACACCCATTCACACAGTGTAGACCAGCGGAGGGCTTCGATGTAAGTACACCCATTCACACAGTGTAGACCAGCAGAGGGCTTCAATGTCAGTACACCCATTCACACAGTGTAGACCAGCAGAGGGCTTCAATGTCAGTACACCCATTCACACAGTGTAGACCAGCAGAGGGCTTCAATGTCAGTACACCCGTTCACAGTGTAGACCAGCGGAGGGCTTCAATGTCAGTACACCCGTTCATATTGTAGACCAGCGGAGGGCTTCAATGTCAGTACACCCGTTCACAGTGTAGACCAGCGGAGTGCTTCAATGTCAGTACACCCATTCACAGTGTAGACCAGCGGAGGGCTTCAATGTCAGTACACCCGTTCACACAGTGTAGACCAGTGGAGGGGTTCAATGTCAGTACACCCGTTCACAGTGTAGACCAGCGGAGGGTTTCAATATCAGTACACCCGTTCACAGTGTTGACCAGCGGAGGGGTTCAATGTCAGTACACCCATTCACAGTGTTAACCAGCGGAAGGCTTCAATGTCAGTACACCCGTTCACAGTGTTGACCAGCGGAGGGCTTCAATGTCCGTACACCCGTTCACACAGTGTTAACCAGCGGAGGGCTTCAATGTCAGTACACCCGTTCACAGTGTAGACCAGCGGAGGGCTTCAATGTCAGTACACCCATTCACAGTGTAGACCAGCAGAGGGCTTTAATGTCAGTACACCCGTTCACAGTGTTGACCAGCGGAGGGCTTCAATGTCAGTACACCCATTCACAGTGTAGAGCAGCAGAGGGCTTCAATGTCAGTACACCCATTCACAGTGTTCACCAGCGGAGGGTTTCAATGTCAGTACACCCATTCACACAGTGTAGACCAGCGGACGGCTTCAATGTCAGTACACCCGTTCACAGTGTAGACCAGCGGAGGGCTTCAATGTCAGTACACCCGTTCATATTGTAGACCAGCGGAGGGCTTCAATGTCAGTACACCCGTTCACAGTGTAGACCAGCGGAGTGCTTCAATGTCAGTACACCCATTCACAGTGTAGACCAGCGGAGGGCTTCAATGTCAGTACACCCGTTCACACAGTGTAGACCAGTGGAGGGGTTCAATGTCAGTACACCCGTTCACAGTGTAGACCAGCGGAGGGTTTCAATATCAGTACACCCGTTCACAGTGTTGACCAGCGGAGGGGTTCAATGTCAGTACACCCATTCACAGTGTTAACCAGCGGAAGGCTTCAATGTCAGTACACCCGTTCACAGTGTTGACCAGCGGAGGGCTTCAATGTCCGTACACCCGTTCACACAGTGTTAACCAGCGGAGGGCTTCAATGTCAGTACACCCGTTCACAGTGTAGACCAGCGGAGGGCTTCAATGTCAGTACACCCATTCACAGTGTAGACCAGCAGAGGGCTTTAATGTCAGTACACCCGTTCACAGTGTTGACCAGCGGAGGGCTTCAATGTCAGTACACCCATTCACAGTGTAGAGCAGCAGAGGGCTTCAATGTCAGTACACCCATTCACAGTGTTCACCAGCGGAGGGTTTCAATGTCAGTACACCCATTCACACAGTGTAGACCAGCGGACGGCTTCAATGTCAGTACACCCATTCACACAGTGAAGACCAGCGGAGGGCTTCAATGTCAGTACACCCATTCACAGTGTAGACCAGCGGAGGGCTTCAATGTCAGTACACCCGTTCACAGTGTAGACCAGCTGAGGGCTTCAATGTCAGTACACCCTTTCACACAGTGTAGACCAGCGGAGGGCTTCAATGTCAGTACACCCGTTCACAGGTTAGACCAGCGGAGGGCTTCAATGTCAGTACACCCGTTCACAGTGTTGACCAGCAGAGGGCTTCAATGTCAGTACACCCATTCACAGTGTTCACCAGCGGAGGGATCCAATGTCAGTACACCCATTCACACAGTGTAGACCAGCGGAGGGCTTCAATGTCATTACACCCATTCACACAGTGTAGACCAGCGGAGGGCTTCAATATCAGTACACCCATTCACAGTGTAGACCAGCGGAGGGTTTCAATGTCAGTACACCCATTCACAGTGTAGAGCAGCAGAGGGCTTCGATGTCAGTACACCCATTCACACAGTGTAGACCAGTGGAGGGCTTCAATGTCAGTACACCCATTCACAGTGTAGACCAGCGGAGGGCTTCAATGTCAGTACAGCCATTCACACAGTGTAGACCAGCGGAGGGCTTCAATGTCAGTACACCCGTTCACAGTGTAGACCAGCGGAAGCTTCAATGTCAGTACACCCTTTCACACAGTGTAGACCAGCGGAGGGCTTCAATGTCAGTACACCCGTTCACAGGTTAGACCAGCGGAGGGCTTCAATGTCAGTACACCCGTTCACAGTGTTGACCAGCAGAGGGCTTCAATGTCAGTACACCCATTCACAGTGTTCACCAGCGGAGGGATCCAATGTCAGTACACCCATTCACACAGTGTAGACCAGCGGAGGGCTTCAATGTCATTACACCCATTCACACAGTGTAGACCAGCGGAGGGCTTCAATATCAGTACACCCATTCACAGTGTAGACCAGCGGAGGGTTTCAATGTCAGTACACCCATTCACAGTGTAGAGCAGCAGAGGGCTTCGATGTCAGTACACCCATTCACACAGTGTAGACCAGTGGAGGGCTTCAATGTCAGTACACCCATTCACAGTGTAGACCAGCGGAGGGCTTCAATGTCAGTACAGCCATTCACACAGTGTAGACCAGCGGAGGGCTTCAATGTCAGTACACCCGTTCACAGTGTAGACCAGCGGAAGCTTCAATGTCAGTACAAGCGTTCACAGTGTAGACCAGCGGAGGGCTTCAATGTCAGTACACCCGTTAACAGTGTAGACCAGCGGAGGGCTTCAATGTCAGTACACCCATTCACAGTGTAGACCAGCGGAGGGTTTCAATGTCAGTACACCCGTTCACAGTGTAGTCCAGCGGAGGGCTTCATTGTCAGTACACCCGTTCACAGTGTAGACCAGCGGAGGGCTTCAATGTCAGTACACCCGTTCACAGTGTTGACCAGCGGAGGGCGTCAATGTCAGTACACCCGTTCACAGTGAAGACCAGCGGAGGGCTTCAATGTCAGTACACCCATTCACCCAGTTTTGACCAGCGGAGGGCTTCAATGTCAGTACACCCGTTCACAGTGTAGACCAGCAGAGGGCTTCAATGTCAGTACACCCGTTCACAGTGTAGACCAGCGGAGGGGCTTCAATGTCAGTACACCCGTTCACAGTGTAGACCAGCGGGGCTTCAATGTCAGTACACCCGTTCACAGTGTAGACAAGCGGAGGGCTTCAATGTCAGTACACCCATTCAGTGTTGACCAGCGAAGGGCTTCAATGTCAGTACATCCGTTCACACAGTGTAGACCAGCGGAGGGCTTCAATATCAGTACACCCGTTCACAGTGTAGACCAGCGGAGAGCTTCAATGTCAGTACACCCGTTCACAGTGTTGACCAGCGGAGGGCTTCAATGTCAGTACACCCATTCACAGGGTAGAGCAGCAGAGGGCTTCAATGGTAGTACAGCCCATTCACAGTGTTCACCAGCGGACGGATCCAATGTCAGTACACCCATTCACACAGTGTAGACCAGCGGAGGGCTTCAGTGTCATTACACCCATTCACACAGTGTAGACCAGCGGAGGGCTTCAATGTCAGTACACCCGTTCACAGTGTAGACCAGCGGAGGGTTTCAATGTCAGTACACCCTTTCACAGTGTTGACCAGCGGTGGAGTTCAATGTCAGTACACCCATACACAGTGTTAACCAGCGGAAGGCTTCAATGTCAGTATACCCGTTCAAAGTGTTAACCAGCGGAGGGCTTCAATGTCAGTACGCCCGTTCACAGTGTAGACCAGAGGAGGGCTTCAATGTCAGTACACCCGTTCACAGTGTTGACCAGCGGAGGGCTACAATGTCAGTACACCCGTTCACAGTGTTGACCAGCGTTGGGCTTCAATATCAGTACACCCGTTCACACAGTGTTAACCAGCGGAGGGCTTCAATGTCAGTACACCCGTTCACAGTGTAGACCAGCGGAGGGCTTCAATGCCAGTACACCCATTCACAGTGTAGACCAGCAGAGGGCTTTAATGTCAGTACACCCGTTCACAGTGTTGACCAGCGGAGGGCTTCAATGTCAGTACACCCATTAACAGTGTAGAGCAGCAGAGGGCTTCAATGTCAGTACACCCAATCACAGTGTTCACCAGCGGAGGGTTTCAATGTCAGTACACCCATTCACACAGTGTAGACCAGCGGAGGGCTTCAATGTCAGTACACCCATTCACACAGTGTAGACTAGCGGAGGGCTTCAATGTCAGTACACCCGTTCACAGTGTAGACCAGCGGAGGGCTTCAATGTCAGTACACCCGTTCACAGTGTAGACCAGCGGAGGGCTTCAATGTCAGTACACCCGTTCACACAGTGTAGACCAGCGGAGGGCTTCAATGTCAGTACAGCCGTTCACAGTGTATACCAGCGGAGGGCTTCAATGTCAGTACACCCGTTCACAATGTTGACCAGCGGAGGGTTTCAATGTCAGTACACCCGTTCACAGTGTAGACCAGCGGAGGGGTTCAATGTCAGTACACCCGTTCACAGTGTAGAGCAGCGGAGGGATTCAATGTCAGTACAGCCGTTCACAGTGTAGACCAGCGGAGGGCTTCAATGTCAGTACACCCGTTCACAGTGAAGACCAGCGGAGGGCTTCAATTTCAGTACACCCGTTCACACAGTGTAGACCAGCGGAGGGCTTCAATGTCAGTACACCCGTTCACAGTGTAGACCAGCGGAGGGCGTCAATGACAGTACACCCGTTAACAGTGTAGACCAGCGGAGGGCTTCAATGTCAGTACACCCATTCAAACAGTTTTGACCAGCGGAGGGCTTCAATGTCAGTACACCCGTTCACAGTGTAGACCAGCGGAGGGCTTCAATATCAGTACACCCATTCACAGTGTAGACCAGCAGAGGGCTTCAATGTCAGTACACCCGTTCACAGTGTAGACCAGCGGAGGGCTTCAATGTCAGTACACCCGTTCACAGTGTAGACCAGCGGAGGGCTTCAATGTCAGTACACCCGTTCACAGTGTAGACCAGCGGAGGGCTTCAATGTCAGTACACCCCGTTCAGTGTTGACCAGCGAAGGGCTTCAATGTCAGTCCATCCGTTCACACAGTGTAGACCAGCTGAGGGCTTCAATGTCAGTACACCCGTTCACAGTGTAGACCAGCGGAGGGCTTCAATGTCAGTACACCCGTTCACAGTGTTGACCAGCGGAGGGGTTCAATGTCAGTACACCCATTGACAGTGTAGACCAGCGGAGGGCTTCAATGTCAGTACACCCGTTCACAGTGTTGACCAGCGGAGGGCTTCAATGTCAGTACACCCATTCTCACAGTGTTAACCAGCGGACGGCTTCAATGTCAGTACACCCGTTCACAGTGTAGACGAGCAGAGGGCTTCAATGTCAGTACACCCGTTCACAGTGTAGACCAGCGGAGGGCTTCAATGTCAGTACACCCGTTCACAGTGTAGACCAGCGGAGGGCTTCAATGTCAGTACACCCGTGCAGTGTTGACCAGCGAAGGGCTTCAATGTCAGTACACCCGTTCACAGTGTAGACCAGCGGAGGGCTTCAATGTCAGTACACCCGTTCACAGTGTTGACCAGCGGAGGGGTTCAATGTCAGTACACCCATTCACAGTGTAGACCAGCGGAGGGCTTCAATGTCAGTACACCCGTTCACAGTGTTGACCAGCGGAGGGCTTCAATGTCAGTACACCCATTCACACAGTGTTAACCAGCGGAAGGCTTCAATGTCAGTACACCCGTTCACAGTGTTGACCAGCGGAGGGCTTCAATGTCAGTACACCTGTTCACAGTGTAGATCAGCGGAGGGCTTCAATGTCAGTACAGCCATTCACAGTGTGGACCAGCGGAGGGCTTCAATGTCAGTACACCCGTTCACAGTGTAGACCAGCGGAGGGCTTCAATGTCAGTACACCCATTCACAGTGTAGACCAGCAGAGGGCTTTAATGTCAGTACACCCGTTCACAGTGTTGACCAGCGGAGGGCTTCAATGTCAGTACACCCATTCACAGTGTAGAGCAGCAGAGGGCTTCAATGTCAGTACACCCATTCACAGTGTTCACCAGCGGAGGGTTTCAATGTCAGTACACCCATTCACACAGTGTAGACCAGCGGAGGGCTTCAATGTCAGTACACCCATTCGCACAGTGTAGATCAGCGGAGGGCTTCAATATCAGTACACCCATTCACAGTGTAGACCAGCGGAGGGCTTCAATGTCAGTACACCCGTTCACAGTGTAGTCCAGCGGAGGGCTTCAATGTCAGTACACCCGTTCACAGTGTAGACCAGCGGAGGGCTTCAATGTCAGTACACCCATTCACAGTGTAGACCAGCGGAGCGCTTCAAAGTCACTACACCCGTTCACAGTGTAGACCAGCGGAGGGCTTCAATGTCAGTACACCCGTTCACACAGTGTAGACCAGCGGAGGGCTTCAATGTCAGTACACCCGTTCACAGTGTAGACCAGCGGAGGGCTTCAATTTCAGTACACCCGTTCACAGTGTTGACCAGCGGAGGGGTTCAATGTCAGTACACCCATTCACAGTGTAGACCAGCGGAGGGCTTCAATGTCAGTACACCCGTTCACAGTGTAGACCATCGGAGGGCTTCAATGTCAGTACACCCGTTCACACAGTGTAGACCAGCGGAGGGCTTCAATGTCAGTACACCCGTTCACAGTGTAGAGCAGCGGAGGGCTTCAATGTCAGTACACCCGTTCACAGTGTAGAGCAGCGGAGGGCTTCAATGTCAGTACACCCGTTCACACAGTGTAGACCAGCGGAGTGCTTCAATGTCAGTACACCCGTTCACATTGTAGACCAGCGGAGGGCTTCAATGTCAGTACACCCGTTCACAGTGTAGACCAGCGGAGTGCTTCAATGTCAGTACACCCGTTCACAGTGTAGAGCAGCGGAGGGCTTCAATGTCAGTACACACGTTCACACAGTGTAGACCAGCGGAGGGCTTCAATGTCAGTACACCCGTTCACAGTGTAGACCAGCTGAGGGCTTTAATGTCAGTACACCCGTTCACAGTGTAGACCAGCGGTGGGCTTCAATGTCAGTACACCCGTTCACAGTGTAGACCAGCGGAGGGCTTCAATGTCAGTACACCCGTTCACAGTGTTGACCAGCGGAGGGGTTCAATGTCAGTACACCCATTCACAGTGTAGACCAGCGGAGGGCTTCAATGTCAGTACACCCGTTCACAGTGTTGACCAGCGGAGGGCTTCAATGTCAGTACACCCATTCACACAGTGTTAACCAGCGGAAGGCTTCAATGTCAGTACACCCGTTCACAGTGTTGACCAGCGGAGGGCTTCAATGTCAGTACACCTGTTCACAGTGTAGATCAGCGGAGGGCTTCAATGTCAGTACAGCCATTCACAGTGTGGACCAGCGGAGGGCTTCAATGTCAGTACACCCGTTCACAGTGTAGACCAGCGGAGGGCTTCAATGTCAGTACACCCATTCACAGTGTAGACCAGCAGAGGGCTTTAATGTCAGTACACCCGTTCACAGTGTTGACCAGCGGAGGGCTTCAATGTCAGTACACCCATTCACAGTGTAGAGCAGCAGAGGGCTTCAATGTCAGTACACCCATTCACAGTGTTCACCAGCGGAGGGTTTCAATGTCAGTACACCCATTCACACAGTGTAGACCAGCGGAGGGCTTCAATGTCAGTACACCCATTCGCACAGTGTAGATCAGCGGAGGGCTTCAATATCAGTACACCCATTCACAGTGTAGACCAGCGGAGGGCTTCAATGTCAGTACACCCGTTCACAGTGTAGTCCAGCGGAGGGCTTCAATGTCAGTACACCCGTTCACAGTGTAGACCAGCGGAGGGCTTCAATGTCAGTACACCCATTCACAGTGTAGACCAGCGGAGCGCTTCAAAGTCACTACACCCGTTCACAGTGTAGACCAGCGGAGGGCTTCAATGTCAGTACACCCGTTCACACAGTGTAGACCAGCGGAGGGCTTCAATGTCAGTACACCCGTTCACAGTGTAGACCAGCGGAGGGCTTCAATTTCAGTACACCCGTTCACAGTGTTGACCAGCGGAGGGGTTCAATGTCAGTACACCCATTCACAGTGTAGACCAGCGGAGGGCTTCAATGTCAGTACACCCGTTCACAGTGTAGACCATCGGAGGGCTTCAATGTCAGTACACCCGTTCACACAGTGTAGACCAGCGGAGGGCTTCAATGTCAGTACACCCGTTCACAGTGTAGAGCAGCGGAGGGCTTCAATGTCAGTACACCCGTTCACAGTGTAGAGCAGCGGAGGGCTTCAATGTCAGTACACCCGTTCACACAGTGTAGACCAGCGGAGTGCTTCAATGTCAGTACACCCGTTCACATTGTAGACCAGCGGAGGGCTTCAATGTCAGTACACCCGTTCACAGTGTAGACCAGCGGAGTGCTTCAATGTCAGTACACCCGTTCACAGTGTAGAGCAGCGGAGGGCTTCAATGTCAGTACACACGTTCACACAGTGTAGACCAGCGGAGGGCTTCAATGTCAGTACACCCGTTCACAGTGTAGACCAGCTGAGGGCTTTAATGTCAGTACACCCGTTCACAGTGTAGACCAGCGGTGGGCTTCAATGTCAGTACACCCGTTCACAGTGTAGACCAGCGGAGGGCTTCAATGTCAGTACACCCGTTCACAGTGTAGACCAGCGGTGGGCTTCAATGTCAGTACACCCGTTCACAGTGTAGACCAGCGGAGGGCTTCAATGTCAGTACACCCGTTCACAGTGTAGACCAGCGGAGGGCTTCAATGTCAGTACACCCGTTCACAGTGTTGACCAGCGGAGGGCGTCAATGTCAGTACACCCGTTCACAGTGAAGACCAGCGGAGGGCTTCAATGTCAGTACACCCATTCACACAGTTTTGACCAGCGGAGGGCTTCAATGTCAGTACACCCGTTCACAGTGTAGACCAGCAGAGGGCTTCAATGTCAGTACACCCGTTCACAGTGTAGACCAGCGGAGGGCTTCAATGTCAGTACACCCGTTCACAGTGTAGACCAGCGGAGGGCTTCAATGTCAGTACACCCGTTCACAGTGTAGACCAGCGGAGGGCTTCAATGTCAGTACACCCTTTCAGTGTTGACCAGCGAAGGGCTTCAATGTCAGTACATCCGTTCACACAGTGTAGACCAGCGGAGGGCTTCAATATCAGTACACCCGTTCACAGTGTAGACCAGCGGAGAGCTTCAATGTCAGTACACCCGTTCACAGTGTTGACCAGCGGAGGGGTTCAATGTCAGTACACCCATTGACTGTGTAGACCAGCGGAGGGCTTCAATGTCAGTACACCCGTTCACAGTGTTGACCAGAGGAGGGCTTCAATGTCAGTACACCCATTCACACAGTGTTAACCAGCGGAAGGCTTCAATGTCAGTACACCCGTTCACAGTGTAGACCAGCAGAGGGCTTCAATGTCAGTACACCCGTTCACAGTGTAGACCAGCGGAGGGCTTCAATGTCAGTACACCCGTTCACAGTGTAGACCAGCGGAGGGCTTCGATGTCAGAACACACGTTCACAGTGTAGACCAGCGGAGGGCTTCAATGTCAGTACACCCGTTCAGTGTTGACCAGCGAAGGGCATCAATGTCAGTACACCCATTCACAGTGTAGACCAGCGGAGGGCTTCAATGTCAGTACACCCGTTCACAGTGTTGACCAGCGGAGGGCTTCAATGTCAGTACACCCATTCACACAGTGTTAACCAGCGGAAGGCTTCAATGTCAGTACACCCGTTCACAGTGTTGACCAGCGGAGGGCTTCAATGTCAGTACACCCATTCACAGTGTAGACCAGCAGAGGGCTTTAATGTCAGTACACCCGTTCACAGTGTTGACCAGCGGAGGGCTTCAATGTCAGTACACCCATTCACAGTGTAGAGCAGCAGAGGGCTTCAATGTCAGTACACCCATTCACAGTGTTCACTAGCGGAGGGTTTCAATGTCAGTACAGCCATTCACACAGTGTAGACCAGCGGAGGGCTTCAATGTCATTACACCCATTCACACAGTGTAGACCAGCGGAGGGCTTCAATATCAGTACACCCATTCACAGTGTAGACCAGCGGAGGGCTTCAATGTCAGTACACCCGTTCACAGTGTAGTCCAGCGGAGGGCTTCAATGTCAGTACACCCGTTCACAGTGTAGACCAGCGGAGGGCTTCAATGTCAGTACACCCGTTCACAGTGTAGACCAGCGGAGCGCTTCAAAGTCACTACACCCGTTCACAGTGTAGACCAGCGGAGGGCTTCAATGTCAGTACACCCGTTCACACAGTGTAGACCAGCGGAGGGCTTCAATGTCAGTACACCTGTTCACAGTGTAGACCAGCGGAGGGCTTCAATGTCAGTAGACCCGTTCACAGTGTTGACCAGCGGAGGGGTTCAATGTCAGTACACCCATTCACAGTGTAGACCAGCGGAGGGCTTCAATGTCAGTACACCCGTTCACAGTGTAGACCAGCGGAGGGCTTCAATGTCAGTACACCCGTTCACACAGTGTAGACCAGCGGAGGGCTTCAATGTCAGTACACCCGTTCACAGTGTAGAGCAGCCGAGGGCTTCAATGTCAGTACACCCGTTCACAGTGTAGAGCAGCGGAGGGCTTCAATGTCAGTACACCTGTTCACACAGTGTAGACCAGCGGAGTGCTTCAATATCAGTACACCCGTTCACATTGTAGACCAGCGGAAGGCTTCAATGTCAGTACACCCGTTCACAGTGTAGACCAGCGGAGTGCTTCAATGTCAGTACACCCGTTCACAGTGTAGAGCAGCGGAGGGCTTCAATGTCAGTACACCCGTTCACACAGTGTAGACCAGCGGAGGGCTTCAATGTCAGTACACCCGTTCACAGTGTAGACCAGCTGAGGGCTTCAATGTCAGTACACCCATTCACACAGTGTAGACCAGCAGAGGGCTTCAATGTCAGTACACCCATTCACACAGTGTAGACCAGCAGAGGGCTTCAATGTCAGTACACCAATTCACACAGTGTAGACCAGCAGAGGGCTTCAATGTCAGTACACCCGTTCACAGTGTAGACCAGCGGAGGGCTTCAATGTCAGTACACCCGTTCACAGTGTAGACCAGCGGAGTGCTTCAATGTCAGTACACCCATTCACAGTGTAGACCAGCGGAGGGCTTCAATGTCAGTACACCCGTTCACAGTGTAGACCAGCGGAGGCCTTCAATGTCAGTACACCCGTTCACAGTGTAGACCAGCGGAGTGCTTCAATGTCAGTACACCCATTCACAGTGTAGACCAGCGGAGGGCTTCAATGTCAGTACACCCGTTCACACAGTGTAGACCAGCGGAGGGCTTCAATGTCAGTACACCCGTTCACAGTGTAGACCAGCGGAGGGCTTCAATGTCAGTACACCCGTTCACATTGTAGACTAGCGGAGGGCTTCAATGTCAGAACACCCGTTCACAGTGTAGACCAGCGGAGGGCTTCAATGTCAGTACATCCGTTCAGTGTTGACCAGCGAAGGGCTTCAATGTCAGTACACCCGTTCACAGTGTAGACCAGCGGAGGGCTTCAATGTCAGTACACCCGTTCACAATGTTAACCAGCGGAGGGGTTCAATGTCAGTACACCCATTCACAGTGTAGACCAGCGGAGGGGTTCAATGTCAGTACACCCGTTCACAGTGTTGACCAGCGGAGGTCTTCAATGTCAGTACACCCATTCACACAGTGTTAACCAGCGGAAGGCTTCAATGTCAGTACACCCGTTCACAGTGTTGACCAGCGGAGGGCTTCAATGTCAGTACGCCCGTTCACAGTGTAGATCAGCGGAGGGCTTCAATGTCAGTACAGCCATTCACAGTGTAGACCAGCGGAGGGCTTCAATGTCAGTACACCGCGTTCACAGTGTAGACCAGCGGAGGGCTTCAATGTCAGTACACCCATTCACAGTGTAGACCAGCAGAGGGCTTTAATGTCAGTACACCCGTTCACAGTGTTGACCAGCGGAGGGCTTCAATGTCAGTACACCCATTCACAGTGTAGAGCAGCAGAGGGGTTCAATGTCAGTACACCCATTCACAGTGTTCACCAGCGGAGGGATCCAATGTCAGTACACCCATTCACACAGTGTAGACCAGCGGAGGGCTTCAATGTCATTACACCCATTCACACAGTGTAGACCAGCGGAGGGCTTCAATATCAGTACACCCATTCACAGTGTAGACCAGCGGAGGGTTTCAATGTCAGTACACCCATTCACAGTGTAGAGCAGCAGAGGGCTTCGATGTCAGTACACCCATTCACACAGTGTAGACCAGTGGAGGGCTTCAATGTCAGTACACCCATTCACAGTGTAGACCAGCGGAGGGCTTCAATGTCAGTACAGCCATTCACACAGTGTAGACCAGCGGAGGGCTTCAATGTCAGTACACCCGTTCACAGTGTAGACCAGCGGAAGCTTCAATGTCAGTACAAGCGTTCACAGTGTAGACCAGCGGAGGGCTTCAATGTCAGTACACCCGTTAACAGTGTAGACCAGCGGAGGGCTTCAATGTCAGTACACCCATTCACAGTGTAGACCAGCGGAGGGTTTCAATGTCAGTACACCCGTTCACAGTGTAGTCCAGCGGAGGGCTTCATTGTCAGTACACCCGTTCACAGTGTAGACCAGCGGAGGGCTTCAATGTCAGTACACCCGTTCACAGTGCAGACCAGCGGAGCGCTTCAAAGTCACTACACCCGTTCACAGTGTAGACCAGCGGAGGGCTTCAATGTCAGTACACCCGTTCACACAGTGTAGACCAGCGGAGGGCTTCAATGTCAGTACACCCGTTCACAGTGTAGACCAGCGGAGGGCTTCAATGTCAGTACACCCGTTCACAGTGTTGACCAGCGGAGGGCTTCAATGTCAGTACACCCATTCACAGTGTAGACCAGCGGAGGGCTTCAATGTCAGTACACCCGTTCACAGTGTGGACCAGCGGAGGGCTTCAATGTCAGTACACCCGTTCACACAGTGTAGACCAGCGGAGGGCTTCAATGTCAGTACACCCGTTCACAGTGTAGAGCAGCGGAGGGCTTCAATGTCAGTACACCCGTTCACAGTGTAGAGCAGCGGAGGGCTTCAATGTCAGTACACCCGTTCACACAGTGTAGACCAGCGGAGTGCTTCAATGTCAGTAAACCCGTTCACATTGTAGAACAGCGGAGGGCTTCAATGTCAGTACACCCGTTCACAGTGTAGACCAGCGGAGTGCTTCAATGTCAGTACACCCGTTCACAGTGTAGAGCAGCGGAGGGCTTCAATGTCAGTACACCCGTTCACACAGTGTAGACCAGCGGAGGGCTTCAATGTCAGTACACACGTTCACAGTGTAGACCAGCTGAGGGCTTTAATGTCAGTACACCCGTTCACAGTGTAGACCAGCGGTGGGCTTCAATGTCAGTACACCCGTTCACAGTGTAGACCAGCAGAGGGCTTCAATGTCAGTACACCCGTTCACAGTGTTGACCAGCGGAGGGCTTCAATGTCAGTACACCCATTCACACAGTGTTAACCAGCGGAAGGCTTCAATGTCAGTACACCCGTTCACAGTGTAGACCAGCAGAGGGCTTCAGTGTCAGTACACCCGTTCACAGTGTAGACCAGCGGAGGGCTTCAATGTCAGTACACCCGTTCACATTGTAGACTAGCGGAGGGCTTCAATGTCAGAACACCCGTTCACAGTGTAGACCAGCGGAGGGCTTCAATGTCAGTACATCCGTTCAGTGTTGACCAGCGAAGGGCTTCAATGTCAGTACACCCGTTCACAGTGTAGACCAGCGGAGGGCTTCAATGTCAGTACACCCGTTCACAATGTTAACCAGCGGAGGGGTTCAATGTCAGTACACCCATTCACAGTGTAGACCAGCGGAGGGGTTCAATGTCAGTACACCCGTTCACAGTGTTGACCAGCGGAGGTCTTCAATGTCAGTACACCCATTCACACAGTGTTAACCAGCGGAAGGCTTCAATGTCAGTACACCCGTTCACAGTGTTGACCAGCGGAGGGCTTCAATGTCAGTACGCCCGTTCACAGTGTAGATCAGCGGAGGGCTTCAATGTCAGTACAGCCATTCACAGTGTAGACCAGCGGAGGGCTTCAATGTCAGTACACCGCGTTCACAGTGTAGACCAGCGGAGGGCTTCAATGTCAGTACACCCATTCACAGTGTAGACCAGCAGAGGGCTTTAATGTCAGTACACCCGTTCACAGTGTTGACCAGCGGAGGGCTTCAATGTCAGTACACCCATTCACAGTGTAGAGCAGCAGAGGGGTTCAATGTCAGTACACCCATTCACAGTGTTCACCAGCGGAGGGATCCAATGTCAGTACACCCATTCACACAGTGTAGACCAGCGGAGGGCTTCAATGTCATTACACCCATTCACACAGTGTAGACCAGCGGAGGGCTTCAATATCAGTACACCCATTCACAGTGTAGACCAGCGGAGGGTTTCAATGTCAGTACACCCATTCACAGTGTAGAGCAGCAGAGGGCTTCGATGTCAGTACACCCATTCACACAGTGTAGACCAGTGGAGGGCTTCAATGTCAGTACACCCATTCACAGTGTAGACCAGCGGAGGGCTTCAATGTCAGTACAGCCATTCACACAGTGTAGACCAGCGGAGGGCTTCAATGTCAGTACACCCGTTCACAGTGTAGACCAGCGGAAGCTTCAATGTCAGTACAAGCGTTCACAGTGTAGACCAGCGGAGGGCTTCAATGTCAGTACACGCGTTAACAGTGTAGACCAGCGGAGGGCTTCAATGTCAGTACACCCATTCACAGTGTAGACCAGCGGAGGGTTTCAATGTCAGTACACCCGTTCACAGTGTAGTCCAGCGGAGGGCTTCATTGTCAGTACACCCGTTCACAGTGTAGACCAGCGGAGGGCTTCAATGTCAGTACACCCGTTCACAGTGCAGACCAGCGGAGCGCTTCAAAGTCACTACACCCGTTCACAGTGTAGACCAGCGGAGGGCTTCAATGTCAGTACACCCGTTCACACAGTGTAGACCAGCGGAGGGCTTCAATGTCAGTACACCCGTTCACAGTGTAGACCAGCGGAGGGCTTCAATGTCAGTACACCCGTTCACAGTGTTGACCAGCGGAGGGCTTCAATGTCAGTACACCCATTCACAGTGTAGACCAGCGGAGGGCTTCAATGTCAGTACACCCGTTCACAGTGTGGACCAGCGGAGGGCTTCAATGTCAGTACACCCGTTCACACAGTGTAGACCAGCGGAGGGCTTCAATGTCAGTACACCCGTTCACAGTGTAGAGCAGCGGAGGGCTTCAATGTCAGTACACCCGTTCACAGTGTAGAGCAGCGGAGGGCTTCAATGTCAGTACACCCGTTCACACAGTGTAGACCAGCGGAGTGCTTCAATGTCAGTAAACCCGTTCACATTGTAGAACAGCGGAGGGCTTCAATGTCAGTACACCCGTTCACAGTGTAGACCAGCGGAGTGCTTCAATGTCAGTACACCCGTTCACAGTGTAGAGCAGCGGAGGGCTTCAATGTCAGTACACCCGTTCACACAGTGTAGACCAGCGGAGGGCTTCAATGTCAGTACACACGTTCACAGTGTAGACCAGCTGAGGGCTTTAATGTCAGTACACCCGTTCACAGTGTAGACCAGCGGTGGGCTTCAATGTCAGTACACCCGTTCACAGTGTAGACCAGCAGAGGGCTTCAATGTCAGTACACCCGTTCACAGTGTTGACCAGCGGAGGGCTTCAATGTCAGTACACCCATTCACACAGTGTTAACCAGCGGAAGGCTTCAATGTCAGTACACCCGTTCACAGTGTAGACCAGCAGAGGGCTTCAGTGTCAGTACACCCGTTCACAGTGTAGACCAGCGGAGGGCTTCGATGTCAGAACACCCGTTCACAGTGTAGACCAGCGGAGGGCTTCAATGTCAGTACACCCGTTCACAGTGTAGACCAGCGGAGGGCTTCGATGTCAGAACACCCGTTCACAGTGTAGACCAGCGGAGGGCTTCAATGTCAGTACACCCGTTCAGTGTTGACCAGCGAAGGGCATCAATGTCAGTACACCCATTCACAGTGTAGACCAGAGGAGGGCTTCAATGTCAGTACACCCGTTCACAGTGTTGACCAGCGGAGGGCTTCAATGTCAGTACACCCATTCACACAGTGTTAACCAGCGGAAGGCTTCAATGTCAGTACAACCGTTCACAGTGTTGACCAGCGGAGGGCTTCAATGTCAGTACACCCATTCACAGTGTAGACCAGCAGAGGGCTTTAATGTCAGTACACCCGTTCACAGTGTTGACCAGCGGAGGGCTTCAATGTCAGTACACCCATTCACAGTGTAGAGCAGCAGAGGGCTTCAATGTCAGTACACCCATTCACAGTGTTCACTAGCGGAGGGTTTCAATGTCAGTACAGCCATTCACACAGTGTAGACCAGCGGAGGGCTTCAATGTCATTACACCCATTCACACAGTGTAGACCAGCGGAGGGCTTCAATATCAGTACACCCATTCACAGTGTAGACCAGCGGAGGGCTTCAATGTCAGTACACCCGTTCACAGTGTAGTCCAGCGGAGGGCTTCAATGTCAGTACACCCGTTCACAGTGTAGACCAGCGGAGGGCTTCAATGTCAGTACACCCGTTCACAGTGTAGACCAGCGGAGCGCTTCAAAGTCACTACACCCGTTCACAGTGTAGACCAGCGGAGGGCTTCAATGTCAGTACTCCCGTTCACACAGTGTAGACCAGCGGAGGGCTTCAATGTCAGTACACCTGTTCACAGTGTAGACCAGCGGAGGGCTTCAATGTCAGTAGACCCGTTCACAGTGTTGACCAGCGGAGGGGTTCAATGTCAGTACACCCATTCACAGTGTAGACCAGCGGAGGTCTTCAATGTCAGTACACCCGTTCACAGTGTAGACCAGCGGAGGGCTTCAATGTCAGTACACCCGTTCACACAGTGTAGACCAGCGGAGGGCTTCAATGTCAGTACACCCGTTCACAGTGTAGAGCAGCCGAGGGCTTCAATGTCAGTACACCCGTTCACAGTGTAGAGCAGCGGAGGGCTTCAATGTCAGTACACCCGTTCACACAGTGTAGACCAGCGGAGTGCTTCAATATCAGTACACCCGTTCACATTGTAGACCAGCGGAGGGCTTCAATGTCAGTACACCCGTTCACAGTGTAGAACAGCGGAGTGCTTCAATGTCAGTACACCCGTTCACAGTGTAGAGCAGCGGAGGGCTTCAATGTCAGTACACCCGTTCACACAGTGTAGACCAGCGGAGGGCTTCAATGTCAGTACACCCGTTCACAGTGTAGACCAGCTGAGGGCTTCAATGTCAGTACACCCATTCACACAGTGTAGACCAGCAGAGGGCTTCAATGTCAGTACACCCATTCACACAGTGTAGACCAGCAGAGGGCTTCAATATCAGTACACCCATTCACACAGTGTAGACCAGCAGAGGGCTTCAATGTCAGTACACCCGTTCACAGTGTAGACCAGCGGAGGGCTTCAATGTCAGTACACCCGTTCACAGTGTAGACCAGCGGAGTGCTTCAATGTCAGTACACCCATTCACAGTGTAGACCAGCGGAGGGCTTCAATGTCAGTACACCCGTTCACACAGTGTAGACCAGCGGAGGGCTTCAATGTCAGTACACCCGTTCAGAGTGTTGACCAGCGGAGGGCATCAATGTCAGTACACCCGTTCACAGTGTAGACCAGCGGAGGGCTTCAATGTCAGTACACCCATTCACACAGTGTAGACCAGCGGAGGGCTTCAATGTCAGTACACCCGTTCACACAGTGTAGACCAGCGGAGTGCTTCAATGTCAGTACACCCGTTCACAGTGTAGACCAGCGGAGTGCTTCAATGTCAGTACACCCATTCACAGTGTAGACCAGCGGAGGGCTTCAATGTCAGTACACCCGTTCACACAGTGTAGACCAGCGGAGGGCTTCAATGTCAGTACACCCGTTCACAGTGTTGACCAGCGGAGGGCTTCAATGTCAGTACACCCGTTCACAGTGTTGACCAGCGGAGGGCATCAATGTCAGTACACCCGTTCACAGTGTAGACCAGCGGAGGGCTTCAATGTCAGTACACCCGTTCACATTGTAGACTAGCGGAGGGCTTCAATGTCAGAACACCCGTTCACAGTGTAGACCAGCGGAGGGCTTCAATGTCAGTACATCCGTTCAGTGTTGACCAGCGAAGGGCTTCAATGTCAGTACACCCGTTCACAGTGTAGACCAGCGGAGGGCTTCAATGTCAGTACACCCGTTCACAATGTTAACCAGCGGAGGGGTTCAATGTCAGTACACCCATTCACAGTGTAGACCAGCGGAGGGCTTCAATGTCAGTACACCCGTTCACAGTGTTGACCAGCGGAGGTCTTCAATGTCAGTACACCCATTCACACAGTGTTAACCAGCGGAAGGCTTCAATGTCAGTACACCCGTTCACAGTGTTGACCAGCGGAGGGCTTCAATGTCAGTACGCCCGTTCACAGTGTAGATCAGCGGAGGGCTTCAATGTCAGTACAGCCATTCACAGTGTAGACCAGCGGAGGGCTTCAATGTCAGTACACCCGTTCACAGTGTAGACCAGCGGAGGGCTTCAATGTCAGTACACCCATTCACAGTGTAGACCAGCAGAGGGCTTTAATGTCAGTACACCCGTTCACAGTGTTGACCAGCGGAGGGCTTCAATGTCAGTACACCCATTCACAGTGTAGAGCAGCAGAGGGCTTCAATGTCAGTACACCCATTCACAGTGTTCACCAGCGGAGGGATCCAATGTCAGTACACCCATTCACACAGTGTAGACCAGCGGAGGGCTTCAATGTCATTACACCCATTCACACAGTGTAGACCAGCGGAGGGCTTCAATATCAGTACACCCATTCACAGTGTAGACCAGCGGAGGGTTTCAATGTCAGTACACCCATTCACAGTGTAGAGCAGCAGAGGGCTTCGATGTCAGTACACCCATTCACACAGTGTAGACCAGCGGAGGGCTTCAATGTCAGTACACCCGTTCACAGTGTAGACCAGCGGAAGCTTCAATGTCAGTACAAGCGTTCACAGTGTAGACCAGCGGAGGGCTTCAATGTCAGTACACCCGTTAACAGTGTAGACCAGCGGAGGGCTTCAATGTCAGTACACCCATTCACAGTGTAGACCAGCGGAGGGTTTCAATGTCAGTACACCCGTTCACAGTGCAGACCAGCGGAGCGCTTCAAAG
This sequence comes from Hypanus sabinus, assembly GCF_030144855.1. Taxonomy (NCBI): domain Eukaryota; kingdom Metazoa; phylum Chordata; class Chondrichthyes; order Myliobatiformes; family Dasyatidae; genus Hypanus; species Hypanus sabinus. The sequence continues at coordinate 81,835 of NW_026779014.1, forward strand.
TCACTACACCCGTTCACAGTGTAGACCAGCGGAGGGCTTCATTGTCAGTACACCCGTTCACACAGTGTAGACCAGCGGAGGGCTTCAATGTCAGTACACCCGTTCACAGTGTAGACCAGCGGAGGGCTTCAATGTCAGTACACCCGTTCACAGTGTTGACCAGCGGAGGGCTTCAATGTCAGTACACCCATTCACAGTGTAGACCAGCGGAGGGCTTCAATGTCAGTACACCCGTTCACTGTGTAGACCAGCGGAGGGCTTCAATGTCAGTACACCCGTTCACACAGTGTAGACCAGCGGAGGGCTTCAATGTCAGTACACCCGTTCACAGTGTAGAGCAGCGGAGGGCTTCAATGTCAGTACACCCGTTCACAGTGTAGAGCAGCGGAGGGCTTCAATGTCAGTACACCCGTTCACACAGTGTAGACCAGCGGAGTGCTTCAATGTCAGTAAACCCGTTCACATTGTAGACCAGCGGAGGGCTTCAATGTCAGTACACCCGTTCACAGTGTAGACCAGCGGAGTGCTTCAATGTCAGTACACCCGTTCACAGTGTAGAGCAGCGGAGGGCTTCAATGTCAGTACACCCGTTCACACAGTGTAGACCAGCGCAGGGCTTCAATGTCAGTACACCCGTTCACAGTGTAGACCAGCTGAGGGCTTTAATGTCAGTACACCCGTTCACAGTGTAGACCAGCGGTGGGCTTCAATGTCAGTACACCCGTTCACAGTGTAGACCAGCAGAGGGCTTCAATGTCAGTACACCCGTTCACAGTGTAGACCAGCGGAGGGCTTCAATGTCAGTACACCCATTCACACAGTGTAGACCAGCGGAGTGCTTCGATGTCAGTACACCCATTCACACAGTGTAGACCAGCAGAGGGCTTCAATGTCAGTACACCCATTCACACAGTGTAGACCAGCAGAGGGCTTCAATGTCAGTACACCCGTTCACAGTGTAGACCAGCGGAGGGCTTCAATGTCAGTACACCCGTTCACATTGTAGACCAGCGGAGGGCTTCAATGTCAGTACACCCGTTCACAGTGTAGACCAGCGGAGTGCTTCAATGTCAGTACACCCATTCACAGTTTAGACCAGCGGAGGGCTTCAATGTCAGTACACCCGTTCACACAGTGTAGACCAGCGGAGGGGTTCAATGTCAGTACACCCGTTCACAGTGTAGACCAGCGGAGGGGTTCAATGTCAGTACACCCATTCACAGTGTAGACCAGCGGAGGGCTTCAATGTCAGTACACCCGTTCACACAGTGTAGACCAGCGGAGGGGTTCAATGTCAGTACACCCGTTCACAGTGTAGACCAGCGGAGGGTTTCAATGTCAGTACACCCGTTCACAGTGTTGACCAGCGGAGGGGTTCAATGTCAGTACACCCATTCACAGTGTTAACCAGCGGAAGGCTTCAATGTCAGTACAGCCGTTCACAGTGTTGACCAGCGGAGGGCTTCAATGTCAGTACACCCGTTCACACAGTGTTAACCAGCGGAGGGCTTCAATGTCAGTACACCCGTTCACAGTGTAGACCAGCGGAGGGCTTCAATGTCAGTACACCCATTCACAGTGTAGACCAGCTGAGGGCTTTAATGTCAGTACACCCGTTCACAGTGTTGACCAGCGGAAGGCTTCAATGTCAGTACACCCATTCACAGTGTAGAGCAGCAGAGGGCTTCAATGTCAGTACACCCATTCACAGTGTTCACCAGCGGAGGGTTTCAATGTCAGTACTCCCATTCACAGAGTGTAGACAAGCGGAGGGCTTCAATGTCAGTACACCCATTCACACAGTGTAGACCAGCAGAGAGCTTCAATGTCAGTACACCCATTCACAGTGTAGACCAGCGGAGGGCTTCAATGTCAGTACACCCGTTCACAGTGTAGACCAGCGGAGGGCTTCAATGTCAGTACACCCGTTCACACAGTGTAGACCAGCGGAGGGCTTCAATGTCAGTACACCCGTTCACAGGTTAGACCAGCGGAGGGCTTCAATGTCAGTACACCTGTTCACAGTGTTGACCAGCAGAGGGCTTCAATGTCAGTACACCCGTTCACAGTGTAGACCAGCGGACGGCTTCAATGTCAGTACACCCGTTCACAGTGTAGACTAGCGGAGGGCTTCAATGTCAGTACACCCGTTCACAGTGTTGACCAGCGGAGGGCTTCAATGTCAGTACACCCGTTCACACAGTGTAGACCAGCGGAGGGCTTCAATTTCAGTACACCCGTTAACAGTGTAGGCCAGCGGAGGGCTTCAATGTCAGTACACCCGTTCACAGTGTAGACCAGCGGAGGGCTTCAATGTCCGTACACCCGTTCACACAGTGTAGACCAGCGGAGGGCTTCAATGTCAGTACACCCGTTCACATTGTAGACCAGCGGAGGGCTTCAATGTCAGTACACCCGTTCACAGTGTAGACCAGCGGAGTACTTCAATGTCAGTACAACCATTCACAGTGTAGACCAGCGGAGGGCTTCAATGTCAGTACACCCGTTCACACAGTGCAGACCAGCGGAGGGCTTCAATGTCAGTACACCCGTTCACAGTGTAGACCAGCGGAGGGCTTCAATGTCAGTACACCCGTTCACACAGTGTAGACCAGTGGAGGGGTTCAATGTCAGTACACCCGTTCACAGTGTAGACCAGCGGAGGGTTTCAATGTCAGTACACCCGTTCACAGTGTTGACCAGCGGAGGGGTTCAATGTCAGTACACCCATTCACAGTGTTAACCAGCGGAAGGCTTCAATGTCAGTACACCCGTTCACAGTGTTGACCAGCGGAGGGCTTCAATGTCCGTACACCCGTTCACACAGTGTTAACCAGCGGAGGGCTTCAATGTCAGTACACCCGTTCACAGTGTAGACCAGCGGAGGGCTTCAATGTCAGTACACCCATTCACAGTGTAGACCAGCAGAGGGCTTTAATGTCAGTACACCCGTTCACAGTGTTGACCAGCGGAGGGCTTCAATGTCAGTACACCCATTCACAGTGTAGAGCAGCAGAGGGCTTCAATGTCAGTACACCCATTCACAGTGTTCACCAGCGGAGGGTTTCAATGTCAGTACACCCATTCACACAGTGTAGACCAGCGGACGGCTTCAATGTCAGTACACCCATTCACACAGTGTAGACCAGCGGAGGGCTTCAATGTCAGTACACCCATTCACAGTGTAGACCAGCGGAGGGCTTCAATGTCAGTACACCCGTTCACAGTGTAGACCAGCTGAGGGCTTCAATGTCAGTACACCCTTTCACACAGTGTAGACCAGCGGAGGGCTTCAATGTCAGTACACCCGTTCACAGGTTAGACCAGCGGAGGGCTTCAATGTCAGTACACCCGTTCACAGTGTTGACCAGCGGAGGGCTTCAATGTCAGTACACCCGTTCACAGTGTAGACCAGCGGAGGGCTTCAATGTCAGTACACCCGTTCACAGTGTAGACCAGCGGAGGGCTTCAATGTCAGTACACCCGTTCACAGTGTTGACCAGCGGAGGGCGTCAATGTCAGTACACCCGTTCACAGTGAAGACCAGCGGAGGGCTTCAATGTCAGTACACCCATTCACACAGTTTTGACCAGCGGAGGGCTTCAATGTCAGTACACCCGTTCACAGTGTAGACCAGCAGAGTGCTTCTATGTCAGTACACCCGTTCACAGTGTAGACCAGCGGAGGGCTTCAATGTCAGTACACCCGTTCACAGTGTAGACCAGCGGAGGGCTTCAATGTCAGTACACCCGTTCACAGTGTAGACCAGCGGAGGGCTTCAATGTCAGTACACCCATTCAGTGTTGACCAGCGAAGGGCTTCAATGTCAGTACATCCGTTCACACAGTGTAGACCAGCGGAGGGCTTCAATATCAGTACACCCGTTCACAGTGTAGACCAGCGGAGAGCTTCAATGTCAGTACACCCGTTCACAGTGTTGACCAGCGGAGGGGTTCAATGTCAGTACACCCATTGACAGTGTAGACCAGCGGAGGGCTTCAATGTCAGTACACCCGTTCACAGTGTTGACCAGCGGAGGGCTTCAATGTCAGTACACCCATTCACACAGTGTTAACCAGCGGAAGGCTTCAATGTCAGTACACCCGTTCACAGTGTAGACCAGCAGAGGGCTTCAATGTCAGTACACCCCTTCACAGTGTAGACCAGCGGAGGGCTTCAATGTCAGTACACCCGTTCACAGTGTAGACCAGCGGAGGGCTTCGATGTGGGAACACACGTTCACAGTGTAGACCAGCGGAGGGCTTCAATGTCAGTACACCCGTTCAGTGTTGACCAGCGAAGGGCATCAATGTCAGTACACCCATTCACAGTGTAGACCAGCGGAGGGCTTCAATGTCAGTACACCCGTTCACAGTGTTGACCAGCGGAGGGCTTCAATGTCAGTACACCCATTCACACAGTGTTAACCAGCGGAAGGCTTCAATGTCAGTACACCCGTTCACAGTGTTGACCAGCGGAGGGCTTCAATGTCAGTACACCCATTCACAGTGTAGACCAGCAGAGGGCTTTAATGTCAGTACACCCGTTCACAGTGTTGACCAGCGGAGGGCTTCAATGTCAGTACACCCATTCACAGTGTAGAGCAGCAGAGGGCTTCAATGTCAGTACACCCATTCACAGTGTTCACTAGCGGAGGGTTTCAATGTCAGTACAGCCATTCACACAGTGTAGACCAGCGGAGGGCTTCAATGTCATTACACCCATTCACACAGTGTAGACCAGCGGAGGGCTTCAATATCAGTACACCCATTCACAGTGTAGACCAGCGGAGGGCTTCAATGTCAGTACACCCGTTCACAGTGTAGTCCAGCGGAGGGCTTCAATGTCAGTACACCCGTTCACAGTGTAGACCAGCGGAGGGCTTCAATGTCAGTACACCCGTTCACAGTGTAGACCAGCGGAGCGCTTCAAAGTCACTACACCCGTTCACAGTGTAGACCAGCGGAGGGCTTCAATGTCAGTACACCCGTTCACACAGTGTAGACCAGCGGAGGGCTTCAATGTCAGTACACCTGTTCACAGTGTAGACCAGCGGAGGGCTTCAATGTCAGTAGACCCGTTCACAGTGTTGACCAGCGGAGGGGTTCAATGTCAGTACACCCATTCACAGTGTAGACCAGCGGAGGGCTTCAATGTCAGTACACCCGTTCACAGTGTAGACCAGCGGAGGGCTTCAATGTCAGTACACCCGTTCACACAGTGTAGACCAGCGGAGGGCTTCAATGTCAGTACACCCGTTCACAGTGTAGAGCAGCCGAGGGCTTCAATGTCAGTACACCCGTTCACAGTGTAGAGCAGCGGAGGGCTTCAATGTCAGTACACCCGTTCACACAGTGTAGACCAGCGGAGTGCTTCAATATCAGTACACCCGTTCACATTGTAGACCAGCGGAGGGCTTCAATGTCAGTACACCCGTTCACAGTGTAGACCAGCGGAGTGCTTCAATGTCAGTACACCCGTTCACAGTGTAGAGCAGCGGAGGGCTTCAATGTCAGTACACCCGTTCACACAGTGTAGACCAGCGGAGGGCTTCAATGTCAGTACACCCGTTCACAGTGTAGACCAGCTGAGGGCTTCAATGTCAGTACACCCATTCACACAGTGTAGACCAGCAGAGGGCTTCAATGTCAGTACACCCATTCACACAGTGTAGACCAGCAGAGGGCTTCAATGTCAGTACACCCATTCACACAGTGTAGACCAGCAGAGGGCTTCAATGTCAGTACACCCGTTCACAGTGTAGACCAGCGGAGGGCTTCAATGTCAGTACACCCGTTCACAGTGTAGACCAGCGGAGTGCTTCAATGTCAGTACACCCATTCACAGTGTAGACCAGCGGAGGGCTTCAATGTCAGTACACCCGTTCACACAGTGTAGACCAGCGGAGGGCATCAATGTCAGTACACCCGTTCACAGTGTAGACCAGCGGAGGACTTCAATGTCAGTACACCCGTTCACATTGTAGACTAGCGGAGGGCTTCAATGTCAGAACACCCGTTCACAGTGTAGACCAGCGGAGGGCTTCAATGTCAGTACATCCGTTCAGTGTTGACCAGCGAAGGGCTTCAATGTCAGTACACCCGTTCACAGTGTAGACCAGCGGAGGGCTTCAATGTCAGTACACCCGTTCACAATGTTAACCAGCGGAGGGGTTCAATGTCAGTACACCCATTCACAGTGTAGACCAGCGGAGGGCTTCAATGTCAGTACACCCGTTCACAGTGTTGACCAGCGGAGGTCTTCAATGTCAGTACACCCATTCACACAGTGTTAACCAGCGGAAGGCTTCAATGTCAGTACACCCGTTCACAGTGTTGACCAGCGGAGGGCTTCAATGTCAGTACGCCCGTTCACAGTGTAGATCAGCGGAGGGCTTCAATGTCAGTACAGCCATTCACAGTGTAGACCAGCGGAGGGCTTCAATGTCAGTACACCCGTTCACAGTGTAGACCAGCGGAGGGCTTCAATGTCAGTACACCCATTCACAGTGTAGACCAGCAGAGGGCTTTAATGTCAGTACACCCGTTCACAGTGTTGACCAGCGGAGGGCTTCAATGTCAGTACACCCATTCACAGTGTAGAGCAGCAGAGGGCTTCAATGTCAGTACACCCATTCACAGTGTTCACCAGCGGAGGGATCCAATGTCAGTACACCCATTCACACAGTGTAGACCAGCGGAGGGCTTCAATGTCATTACACCCATTCACACAGTGTAGACCAGCGGAGGGCTTCAATATCAGTACACCCATTCACAGTGTAGACCAGCGGAGGGTTTCAATGTCAGTACACCCATTCACAGTGTAGAGCAGCAGAGGGCTTCGATGTCAGTACACCCATTCACACAGTGTAGACCAGTGGAGGGCTTCAATGTCAGTACACCCATTCACAGTGTAGACCAGCGGAGGGCTTCAATGTCAGTACAGCCATTCACACAGTGTAGACCAGCGGAGGGCGTCATTGTCAGTACACCCGTTCACAGTGTAGACCAGCGGAGGGCTTCAATGTCAGTACACCCGTTCACAGTGCAGACCAGCGGAGCGCTTCAAAGTCACTACACCCGTTCACAGTGTAGACCAGCGGAGGGCTTCAATGTCAGTACACCCGTTCACACAGTGTAGACCAGCGGAGGGCTTCAATGTCAGTACACCCGTTCACAGTGTAGACCAGCGGAGGGCTTCAATGTCAGTACACCCGTTCACAGTGTTGACCAGCGGAGGGCTTCAATGTCAGTACACCCATTCACAGTGTAGACCAGCGGAGGGCTTCAATGTCAGTACACCCGTTCACAGTGTAGACCAGCGGAGGGCTTCAATGTCAGTACACCCGTTCACACAGTGTAGACCAGCGGAGGACTTCAATGTCAGTACACCCGTTCACAGTGTAGAGCAGCGGAGGGCTTCAATGTCAGTACACCCGTTCACAGTGTAGAGCAGCGGAGGGCTTCAATGTCAGTTCACCCGTTCACACAGTGTAGACCAGCGGAGTGCTTCAATGTCAGTAAACCCGTTCACATTGTAGACCAGCGGAGGGCTTCAATGTCAGTACACCCGTTCACAGTGTAGACCAGCGGAGTGCTTCAATGTCAGTACACCCGTTCACAGTGTAGAGCAGCGGAGGGCTTCAATGTCAGTACACCCGCTCACACAGTGTAGACCAGCGGAGGGCTTCAATGTCAGTACACACGTTCACAGTGTAGACCAGCTGAGGGCTTTAATGTCAGTACACCCGTTCACAGTGTAGACCAGCGGTGGGCTTCAATGTCAGTACACCCGTTCACAGTGTAGACCAGCAGAGGGCTTCAATGTCAGTACACCCGTTCACAGTGTTGACCAGCGGAGGGCTTCAATGTCAGTACACCCATTCACACAGTGTTAACCAGCGGAAGGCTTCAATGTCAGTACACCCGTTCACAGTGTAGACCAGCAGAGGGCTTCAATGTCAGTACACCCGTTCACAGTGTAGACCAGCGGAGGGCTTCAATGTCAGTACACCCGTTCACAGTGTAGACCAGCGGAGGGCTTCGATGTCAGAACACCCGTTCACAGTGTAGACCAGCGGAGGGCTTCAATGTCAGTACACCCGTTCAGTGTTGACCAGCGAAGGGCATCAATGTCAGTACACCCATTCACAGTGTAGACCAGCGGAGGGCTTCAATGTCAGTACACCCGTTCACAGTGTTGACCAGCGGAGGGCTTCAATGTCAGTACACCCATTCACACAGTGTTAACCAGCGGAAGGCTTCAATGTCAGTACACCCGTTCACAGGGTTGACCAGCGGAGGGCTTCAATGTCAGTACACGCATTCACAGTGTAGACCAGCAGAGGGCTTTAATGTCAGTACACCAGTTCACAGTGTTGACCAGCGGAGGGCTTCAATGTCAGTACACCCATTCACAGTGTAGAGCAGCAGAGGGCTTCAATGTCAGTACACCCATTCACAGTGTTCACTAGCGGAGGGTTTCAATGTCAGTACAGCCATTCACACAGTGTAGACCAGCGGAGGGCTTCAATGTCATTACACCCATTCACACAGTGTAGACCAGCGGAGGGCTTCAATATCAGTACACCCATTCACAGTGTAGACTAGCGGAGGGCTTCAATGTCAGTACACCCGTTCACAGTGTAGTCCAGCGGAGGGCTTCAATGTCAGTACACCCGTTCACAGTGTAGACCAGCGGAGGGCTTCAATGTCAGTACACCCGTTCACAGTGTAGACCAGCGGAGCGCTTCAAAGTCACTACACCCGTTCACAGTGTAGACCAGCGGAGGGCTTCAATGTCAGTACTCCCGTTCACACAGTGTAGACCAGCGGAGGGCTTCAATGTCAGTACACCTGTTCACAGTGTAGACCAGCGGAGGGCTTCAATGTCAGTAGACCCGTTCAATGTGTTGACCAGCGGAGGGGTTCAATGTCAGTACACCCATTCACAGTGTAGACCAGCGGAGGGCTTCAATGTCAGTACACCCGTTCACAGTGTAGACCAGCGGAGGGCTTCAATGTCAGTACACCCGTTCACACAGTGTAGACCAGCGGAGGGCTTCAATGTCAGTACACCCGTTCACAGTGTAGAGCAGCCGAGGGCTTCAATGTCAGTACACCCGTTCACAGTGTAGAGCAGCGGAGGGCTTCAATGTCAGTACACCCGTTCACACAGTGTAGACCAGCGGAGTGCTTCAATATCAGTACACCCGTTCACATTGTAGACCAGCGGAGGGCTTCAATGTCAGTACACCCGTTCACAGTGTAGACCAGCGGAGTGCTTCAATGTCAGTACACCCGTTCACAGTGTAGAGCAGCGGAGGGCTTCAATGTCAGTACACCCGTTCACACAGTGTAGACCAGCGGACGGCTTCAATGTCAGTACACCCGTTCACAGTGTAGACCAGCTGAGGGCTTCAATGTCAGTACACCCATTCACACAGTGTAGACCAGCAGAGGGCTTCAATGTCAGTACACCCATTCACACAGTGTAGACCAGCAGAGGGCTTCAATATCAGTACACCCATTCACACAGTGTAGACCAGCAGAGGGCTTCAATGTCAGTACACCCGTTCACAGTGTAGACCAGCGGAGGGCTTCAATGTCAGTACACCCGTTCACAGTGTAGACCAGCGGAGTGCTTCAATGTCAGTACACCCATTCACAGTGTAGACCCGCGGAGGGCTTCAATGTCAGTACACCCGTTCACACAGTGTAGACCAGCGGAGGGCATCAATGTCAGTACACCCGTTCACAGTGTAGACCAGCGGAGGGCTTCAATGTCAGTACACCCGTTCACAGTGTTGACCAGCGGAGGGGTTCAATGTCAGTACACCCATTGACAGTGTAGACCAGCGGAGGGCTTCAATGTCAGTACACCCGTTCACAGTGTTGACCAGCGGAGGGCTTCAATGTCAGTACACCCATTCACACAGTGTTAACCAGCGGAAGGCTTCAATGTCAGTACACCCGTTCACAGTGTAGACCAGCAGAGGGCTTCAATGTCAGTACACCCGTTCACAGTGTAGACCAGCGGAGGGCTTCAATGTCAGTACACCCGTTCACAGTGTAGACCAGCGGAGGGCTTCGATGTGGGAACACACGTTCACAGTGTAGACCAGCGGAGGGCTTCAATGTCAGTACACCCGTTCAGTGTTGACCAGCGAAGGGCATCAATGTCAGTACACCCATTCACAGTGTAGACCAGCGGAGGGCTTCAATGTCAGTACACCCGTTCACAGTGTTGACCAGCGGAGGGCTTCAATGTCAGTACACCCATTCACACAGTGTTAACCAGCGGAAGGCTTCAATGTCAGTACACCCGTTCACAGTGTTGACCAGCGGAGGGCTTCAATGTCAGTACACCCATTCACAGTGTAGACCAGCAGAGGGCTTTAATGTCAGTACACCCGTTCACAGTGTTGACCAGCGGAGGGCTTCAATGTCAGTACACCCATTCACAGTGTAGAGCAGCAGAGGGCTTCAATGTCAGTACACCCATTCACAGTGTTCACTAGCGGAGGGTTTCAATGTCAGTACAGCCATTCACACAGTGTAGACCAGCGGAGGGCTTCAATGTCATTACACCCATTCACACAGTGTAGACCAGCGGAGGGCTTCAATATCAGTACACCCATTCACAGTGTAGACCAGCGGAGGGCTTCAATGTCAGTACACCCGTTCACAGTGTAGTCCAGCGGAGGGCTTCAATGTCAGTACACCCGTTCACAGTGTAGACCAGCGGAGGGCTTCAATGTCAGTACACCCGTTCACAGTGTAGACCAGCGGAGCGCTTCAAAGTCACTACACCCGTTCACAGTGTAGACCAGCGGAGGGCTTCAATGTCAGTACACCCGTTCACACAGTGTAGACCAGCGGAGGGCTTCAATGTCAGTACACCTGTTCACAGTGTAGACCAGCGGAGGGCTTCAATGTCAGTAGACCCGTTCACAGTGTTGACCAGCGGAGGGGTTCAATGTCAGTACACCCATTCACAGTGTAGACCAGCGGAGGGCTTCAATGTCAGTACACCCGTTCACAGTGTAGACCAGCGGAGGGCTTCAATGTCAGTACACCCGTTCACACAGTGTAGACCAGCGGAGGGCTTCAATGTCAGTACACCCGTTCACAGTGTAGAGCAGCCGAGGGCTTCAATGTCAGTACACCCGTTCACAGTGTAGAGCAGCGGAGGGCTTCAATGTCAGTACACCCGTTCACACAGTGTAGACCAGCGGAGTGCTTCAATATCAGTACACCCGTTCACATTGTAGACCAGCGGAGGGCTTCAATGTCAGTACACCCGTTCACAGTGTAGACCAGCGGAGTGCTTCAATGTCAGTACACCCGTTCACAGTGTAGAGCAGCGGAGGGCTTCAATGTCAGTACACCCGTTCACACAGTGTAGACCAGCGGAGGGCTTCAATGTCAGTACACCCGTTCACAGTGTAGACCAGCTGAGGGCTTCAATGTCAGTACACCCATTCACACAGTGTAGACCAGCAGAGGGCTTCAATGTCAGTACACCCATTCACACAGTGTAGACCAGCAGAGGGCTTCAATGTCAGTACACCCATTCACACAGTGTAGACCAGCAGAGGGCTTCAATGTCAGTACACCCGTTCACAGTGTAGACCAGCGGAGGGCTTCAATGTCAGTACACCCGTTCACAGTGTAGACCAGCGGAGTGCTTCAATGTCAGTACACCCATTCACAGTGTAGACCAGCGGAGGGCTTCAATGTCAGTACACCCGTTCACACAGTGTAGACCAGCGGAGGGCATCAATGTCAGTACACCCGTTCACAGTGTAGACCAGCGGAGGACTTCAATGTCAGTACACCCGTTCACATTGTAGACTAGCGGAGGGCTTCAATGTCAGAACACCCGTTCACAGTGTAGACCAGCGGAGGGCTTCAATGTCAGTACATCCGTTCAGTGTTGACCAGCGAAGGGCTTCAATGTCAGTACACCCGTTCACAGTGTAGACCAGCGGAGGGCTTCAATGTCAGTACACCCGTTCACAATGTTAACCAGCGGAGGGGTTCAATGCCAGTACACCCATTCACAGTGTAGACCAGCGGAGGGCTTCAATGTCAGTACACCCGTTCACAGTGTTGACCAGCGGAGGTCTTCAATGTCAGTACACCCATTCACACAGTGTTAACCAGCGGAAGGCTTCAATGTCAGTACACCCGTTCACAGTGTTGACCAGCGGAGGGCTTCAATGTCAGTACGCCCGTTCACAGTGTAGATCAGCGGAGGGCTTCAATGTCAGTACAGCCATTCACAGTGTAGACCAGCGGAGGGCTTCAATGTCAGTACACCCGTTCACAGTGTAGACCAGCGGAGGGCTTCAATGTCAGTACACCCATTCACAGTGTAGACCAGCAGAGGGCTTTAATGTCAGTACACCCGTTCACAGTGTTGACCAGCGGAGGGCTTCAATGTCAGTACACCCATTCACAGTGTAGAGCAGCAGAGGGCTTCAATGTCAGTACACCCATTCACAGTGTTCACCAGCGGAGGGATCCAATGTCAGTACACCCATTCACACAGTGTAGACCAGCGGAGGGCTTCAATGTCATTACACCCATTCACACAGTGTAGACCAGCGGAGGGCTTCAATATCAGTACACCCATTCACAGTGTAGACCAGCGGAGGGTTTCAATGTCAGTACACCCGTTCACAGTGTAGTCCAGCGGAGGGCTTCAATGTCAGTACACCCGTTCACAGTGTAGACCAGCGGAGGGCTTCAATGTCAGTACACCCGTTCACAGTGTAGACCAGCGGAGCGCTTCAAAGTCACTACACCCGTTCACAGTGTAGACCAGCGGAGGGCTTCAATGTCAGTACTCCCGTTCACACAGTGTAGACCAGCGGAGGGCTTCAATGTCAGTACACCTGTTCACAGTGTAGACCAGCGGAGGGCTTCAATGTCAGTAGACCCGTTCAATGTGTTGACCAGCGGAGGGGTTCAATGTCAGTACACCCATTCACAGTGTAGACCAGCGGAGGGCTTCAATGTCAGTACACCCGTTCACAGTGTAGACCAGCGGAGGGCTTCAATGTCAGTACACCCGTTCACACAGTGTAGACCAGCGGAGGGCTTCAATGTCAGTACACCCGTTCACAGTGTAGAGCAGCCGAGGGCTTCAATGTCAGTACACCCGTTCACAGTGTAGAGCAGCGGAGGGCTTCAATGTCAGTACACCCGTTCACACAGTGTAGACCAGCGGAGTGCTTCAATATCAGTACACCCGTTCACATTGTAGACCAGCGGAGGGCTTCAATGTCAGTACACCCGTTCACAGTGTAGACCAGCGGAGTGCTTCAATGTCAGTACACCCGTTCACAGTGTAGAGCAGCGGAGGGCTTCAATGTCAGTACACCCGTTCACACAGTGTAGACCAGCGGACGGCTTCAATGTCAGTACACCCGTTCACAGTGTAGACCAGCTGAGGGCTTCAATGTCAGTACACCCATTCACACAGTGTAGACCAGCAGAGGGCTTCAATGTCAGTACACCCATTCACACAGTGTAGACCAGCAGAGGGCTTCAATATCAGTACACCCATTCACACAGTGTAGACCAGCAGAGGGCTTCAATGTCAGTACACCCGTTCACAGTGTAGACCAGCGGAGGTCTTCAATGTCAGTACACCCGTTCACAGTGTAGACCAGCGGAGTGCTTCAATGTCAGTACACCCATTCACAGTGTAGACCCGCGGAGGGCTTCAATGTCAGTACACCCGTTCACACAGTGTAGACCAGCGGAGGGCATCAATGTCAGTACACCCGTTCACAGTGTAGACCAGCGGAGGGCTTCAATGTCAGTACACCCGTTCACAGTGTTGACCAGCGGAGGGGTTCAATGTCAGTACACCCATTGACAGTGTAGACCAGCGGAGGGCTTCAATGTCAGTACACCCGTTCACAGTGTTGACCAGCGGAGGGCTTCAATGTCAGTACACCCATTCACACAGTGTTAACCAGCGGAAGGCTTCAATGTCAGTACACCCGTTCACAGTGTAGACCAGCAGAGGGCTTCAATGTCAGTACACCCGTTCACAGTGTAGACCAGCGGAGGGCTTCAATGTCAGTACACCCGTTCACAGTGTAGACCAGCGGAGGGCTTCGATGTGGGAACACACGTTCACAGTGTAGACCAGCGGAGGGCTTCAATGTCAGTACACCCGTTCAGTGTTGACCAGCGAAGGGCATCAATGTCAGTACACCCATTCACAGTGTAGACCAGCGGAGGGCTTCAATGTCAGTACACCCGTTCACAGTGTTGACCAGCGGAGGGCTTCAATGTCAGTACACCCATTCACACAGTGTTAACCAGCGGAAGGCTTCAATGTCAGTACACCCGTTCACAGTGTTGACCAGCGGAGGGCTTCAATGTCAGTACACCCATTCACAGTGTAGACCAGCAGAGGGCTTTAATGTCAGTACACCCGTTCACAGTGTTGACCAGCGGAGGGCTTCAATGTCAGTACACCCATTCACAGTGTAGAGCAGCAGAGGGCTTCAATGTCAGTACACCCATTCACAGTGTTCACTAGCGGAGGGTTTCAATGTCAGTACAGCCATTCACACAGTGTAGACCAGCGGAGGGCTTCAATGTCATTACACCCATTCACACAGTGTAGACCAGCGGAGGGCTTCAATATCAGTACACCCATTCACAGTGTAGACCAGCGGAGGGCTTCAATGTCAGTACACCCGTTCACAGTGTAGTCCAGCGGAGGGCTTCAATGTCAGTACACCCGTTCACAGTGTAGACCAGCGGAGGGCTTCAATGTCAGTACACCCGTTCACAGTGTAGACCAGCGGAGCGCTTCAAAGTCACTACACCCGTTCACAGTGTAGACCAGCGGAGGGCTTCAATGTCAGTACACCCGTTCACACAGTGTAGACCAGCGGAGGGCTTCAATGTCAGTACACCTGTTCACAGTGTAGACCAGCGGAGGGCTTCAATGTCAGTAGACCCGTTCACAGTGTTGACCAGCGGAGGGGTTCAATGTCAGTACACCCATTCACAGTGTAGACCAGCGGAGGGCTTCAATGTCAGTACACCCGTTCACAGTGTAGACCAGCGGAGGGCTTCAATGTCAGTACACCCGTTCACACAGTGTAGACCAGCGGAGGGCTTCAATGTCAGTACACCCGTTCACAGTGTAGAGCAGCCGAGGGCTTCAATGTCAGTACACCCGTTCACAGTGTAGAGCAGCGGAGGGCTTCAATGTCAGTACACCCGTTCACACAGTGTAGACCAGCGGAGTGCTTCAATATCAGTACACCCGTTCACATTGTAGACCAGCGGAGGGCTTCAATGTCAGTACACCCGTTCACAGTGTAGACCAGCGGAGTGCTTCAATGTCAGTACACCCGTTCACAGTGTAGAGCAGCGGAGGGCTTCAATGTCAGTACACCCGTTCACACAGTGTAGACCAGCGGAGGGCTTCAATGTCAGTACACCCGTTCACAGTGTAGACCAGCTGAGGGCTTCAATGTCAGTACACCCATTCACACAGTGTAGACCAGCAGAGGGCTTCAATGTCAGTACACCCATTCACACAGTGTAGACCAGCAGAGGGCTTCAATGTCAGTACACCCATTCACACAGTGTAGACCAGCAGAGGGCTTCAATGTCAGTACACCCGTTCACAGTGTAGACCAGCGGAGGGCTTCAATGTCAGTACACCCGTTCACAGTGTAGACCAGCGGAGTGCTTCAATGTCAGTACACCCATTCACAGTGTAGACCAGCGGAGGGCTTCAATGTCAGTACACCCGTTCACACAGTGTAGACCAGCGGAGGGCATCAATGTCAGTACACCCGTTCACAGTGTAGACCAGCGGAGGACTTCAATGTCAGTACACCCGTTCACATTGTAGACTAGCGGAGGGCTTCAATGTCAGAACACCCGTTCACAGTGTAGACCAGCGGAGGGCTTCAATGTCAGTACATCCGTTCAGTGTTGACCAGCGAAGGGCTTCAATGTCAGTACACCCGTTCACAGTGTAGACCAGCGGAGGGCTTCAATGTCAGTACACCCGTTCACAATGTTAACCAGCGGAGGGGTTCAATGCCAGTACACCCATTCACAGTGTAGACCAGCGGAGGGCTTCAATGTCAGTACACCCGTTCACAGTGTTGACCAGCGGAGGTCTTCAATGTCAGTACACCCATTCACACAGTGTTAACCAGCGGAAGGCTTCAATGTCAGTACACCCGTTCACAGTGTTGACCAGCGGAGGGCTTCAATGTCAGTACGCCCGTTCACAGTGTAGATCAGCGGAGGGCTTCAATGTCAGTACAGCCATTCACAGTGTAGACCAGCGGAGGGCTTCAATGTCAGTACACCCGTTCACAGTGTAGACCAGCGGAGGGCTTCAATGTCAGTACACCCATTCACAGTGTAGACCAGCAGAGGGCTTTAATGTCAGTACACCCGTTCACAGTGTTGACCAGCGGAGGGCTTCAATGTCAGTACACCCATTCACAGTGTAGAGCAGCAGAGGGCTTCAATGTCAGTACACCCATTCACAGTGTTCACCAGCGGAGGGATCCAATGTCAGTACACCCATTCACACAGTGTAGACCAGCGGAGGGCTTCAATGTCATTACACCCATTCACACAGTGTAGACCAGCGGAGGGCTTCAATATCAGTACACCCATTCACAGTGTAGACCAGCGGAGGGTTTCAATGTCAGTACACCCATTCACAGTGTAGAGCAGCAGAGGGCTTCGATGTCAGTACACCCATTCACACAGTGTAGACCAGTGGAGCGCTTCAATGTCAGTACACCCATTCACAGTGTAGACCAGCGGAGGGCTTCAATGTCAGTACAGCCATTCACACAGTGTAGACCAGCGGAGGGCGTCATTGTCAGTACACCCGTTCACAGTGTAGACCAGCGGAGGGCTTCAATGTCAGTACACCCGTTCACAGTGCAGACCAGCGGAGCGCTTCAAAGTCACTACACCCGTTCACAGTGTAGACCAGCGGAGGGCTTCAATGTCAGTACACCCGTTCACACAGTGTAGACCAGCGGAGGGCTTCAATGTCAGTACACCCGTTCACAGTGTAGACCAGCGGAGGGCTTCAATGTCAGTACACCCGTTCACAGTGTTGACCAGCGGAGGGCTTCAATGTCAGTACACCCATTCACAGTGTAGACCAGCGGAGGGCTTCAATGTCAGTACACCCGTTCACAGCGTAGACCAGCGGAGGGCTTCAATGTCAGTACACCCGTTCACACAGTGTAGACCAGCGGAGGACTTCAATGTCAGTACACCCGTTCACAGTGTAGAGCAGCGGAGGGCTTCAATGTCAGTACACCCGTTCACAGTGTAGAGCAGCGGAGGGCTTCAATGTCAGTTCACCCGTTCACACAGTGTAGACCAGCGGAGTGCTTCAATGTCAGTAAACCCGTTCACATTGTAGACCAGCGGAGGGCTTCAATGTCAGTACACCCGTTCACAGTGTAGACCAGCGGAGTGCTTCAATGTCAGTACACCCGTTCACAGTGTAGAGCAGCGGAGGGCTTCAATGTCAGTACACCCGTTCACACAGTGTAGACCAGCGGAGGGCTTCAATGTCAGTACACACGTTCACAGTGTAGACCAGCTGAGGGCTTTAATGTCAGTACACCCGTTCACAGTGTAGACCAGCGGTGGGCTTCAATGTCAGTACACCCGTTCACAGTGTAGACCAGCAGAGGGCTTCAATGTCAGTACACCCGTTCACAGTGTTGACCAGCGGAGGGCTTCAATGTCAGTACACCCATTCACACAGTGTTAACCAGCGGAAGGCTTCAATGTCAGTACACCCGTTCACAGTGTAGACCAGCAGAGGGCTTCAATGTCAGTACACCCGTTCACAGTGTAGACCAGCGGAGGGCTTCAATGTCAGTACACCCGTTCACAGTGTAGACCAGCGGAGGGCTTCGATGTCAGAACACCCGTTCACAGTGTAGACCAGCGGAGGGCTTCAATGTCAGTACACCCGTTCAGTGTTGACCAGCGAAGGGCATCAATGTCAGTACACCCATTCACAGTGTAGACCAGCGGAGGGCTTCAATGTCAGTACACCCGTTCACAGTGTTGACCAGCGGAGGGCTTCAATGTCAGTACACCCATTCACACAGTGTTAACCAGCGGAAGGCTTCAATGTCAGTACACCCGTTCACAGGGTTGACCAGCGGAGGGCTTCAATGTCAGTACACGCATTCACAGTGTAGACCAGCAGAGGGCTTTAATGTCAGTACACCAGTTCACAGTGTTGACCAGCGGAGGGCTTCAATGTCAGTACACCCATTCACAGTGTAGAGCAGCAGAGGGCTTCAATGTCAGTACACCCATTCACAGTGTTCACTAGCGGAGGGTTTCAATGTCAGTACAGCCATTCACACAGTGTAGACCAGCGGAGGGCTTCAATGTCATTACACCCATTCACACAGTGTAGACCAGCGGAGGGCTTCAATATCAGTACACCCATTCACAGTGTAGACTAGCGGAGGGCTTCAATGTCAGTACACCCGTTCACAGTGTAGTCCAGCGGAGGGCTTCAATGTCAGTACACCCGTTCACAGTGTAGACCAGCGGAGGGCTTCAATGTCAGTACACCCGTTCACAGTGTAGACCAGCGTAGCGCTTCAAAGTCACTACACCCGATCACAGTGTAGACCAGCGGAGGGCTTCAATGTCAGTACTCCCGTTCACACAGTGTAGACCAGCGGAGGGCTTCAATGTCAGTACACCTGTTCACAGTGTAGACCAGCGGAGGGCTTCAATGTCAGTAGACCCGTTCAATGTGTTGACCAGCGGAGGGGTTCAATGTCAGTACACCCATTCACAGTGTAGACCAGCGGAGGGCTTCAATGTCAGTACACCCGTTCACAGTGTAGACCAGCGGAGGGCTTCAATGTCAGTACACCCGTTCACACAGTGTAGACCAGCGGAGGGCTTCAATGTCAGTACACCCGTTCACAGTGTAGAGCAGCCGAGGGCTTCAATGTCAGTACACCCGTTCACAGTGTAGAGCAGCGGAGGGCTTCAATGTCAGTACACCCGTTCACACAGTGTAGACCAGCGGAGTGCTTCAATATCAGTACACCCGTTCACATTGTAGACCAGCGGAGGGCTTCAATGTCAGTACACCCGTTCACAGTGTAGACCAGCGGAGTGCTTCAATGTCAGTACACCCGTTCACAGTGTAGAGCAGCGGAGGGCTTCAATGTCAGTACACCCGTTCACACAGTGTAGACCAGCGGAGGGCTTCAATGTCAGTACACCCGTTCACAGTGTAGACCAGCTGAGGGCTTCAATGTCAGTACACCCATTCACACAGTGTAGACCAGCAGAGGGCTTCAATGTCAGTACACCCATTCACACAGTGTAGACCAGCAGAGGGCTTCAATATCAGTACACCCATTCACACAGTGTAGACCAGCAGAGGGCTTCAATGTCAGTACACCCGTTCACAGTGTAGACCAGCGGAGGGCTTCAATGTCAGTACACCCGTTCACAGTGTAGACCAGCGGAGTGCTTCAATGTCAGTACACCCATTCACAGTGTAGACCAGCGGAGGGCTTCAATGTCAGTACACCCGTTCACACAGTGTAGACCAGCGGAGGGCATCAATGTCAGTACACCCGTTCACAGTGTAGACCAGCGGAGGGCTTCAATGTCAGTACACCCGTTCACATTGTAGACTAGCGGAGGGCTTCAATGTCAGAACACCCGTTCACAGTGTAGACCAGCGGAGGGCTTCAATGTCAGTACATCCGTTCAGTGTTGACCAGCGAAGGGCTTCAATGTCAGTACACCCGTTCACAGTGTAGACCAGCGGAGGGCTTCAATGTCAGTACACCCGTTCACAATGTTAACCAGCGGAGGGGTTCAATGTCAGTACACCCATTCACAGTGTAGACCAGCGGAGGGCTTCAATGTCAGTACACCCGTTCACAGTGTTGACCAGCGGAGGTCTTCAATGTCAGTACACCCATTCACACAGTGTTAACCAGCGGAAGGCTTCAATGTCAGTACACCCGTTCACAGTGTTGACCAGCGGAGGGCTTCAATGTCAGTACGCCCGTTCACAGTGTAGATCAGCGGAGGGCTTCAATGTCAGTACAGCCATTCACAGTGTAGACCAGCGGAGGGCTTCAATGTCAGTACACCCGTTCACAGTGTAGACCAGCGGAGGGCTTCAATGTCAGTACACCCATTCACAGTGTAGACCAGCAGAGGGCTTTAATGTCAGTACACCCGTTCACAGTGTTGACCAGCGGAGGGCTTCAATGTCAGTACACCCATTCACAGTGTAGAGCAGCAGAGGGCTTCAATGTCAGTACACCCATTCACAGTGTTCACCAGCGGAGGGATCCAATGTCAGTACACCCATTCACACAGTGTAGACCAGCGGAGGGCTTCAATGTCAGTACACCCGTTCACAGTGTAGACCAGCGGAAGCTTCAATGTCAGTACAAGCGTTCACAGTGTAGACCAGCGGAGGGCTTCAATGTCAGTACACCCGTTAACAGTGTAGACCAGCGGAGGGCTTCAATGTCAGTACACCCATTCACAGTGTAGACCAGCGGAGGGTTTCAATGTCAGTACACCCGTTCACAGTGTAGTCCAGCGGAGGGCTTCATTGTCAGTACACCCGTTCACAGTGTAGACCAGCGGAGGGCTTCAATGTCAGTACACCCGTTCACAGTGCAGACCAGCGGAGCGCTTCAAAGTCACTACACCCGTTCACAGTGTAGACCAGCGGAGGGCTTCATTGTCAGTACACCCGTTCACACAGTGTAGACCAGCGGAGGGCTTCAATGTCAGTACACCCGTTCACAGTGTAGACCAGCGGAGGGCTTCAATGTCAGTACACCCGTTCACAGTGTTGACCAGCGGAGGACTTCAATGTCAGTACACCCATTCACAGTGTAGACCAGCGGAGGGCTTCAATGTCAGTACACCCGTTCACAGTGTAGACCAGCGGAGGGCTTCAATGTCAGTACACCCGTTCACACAGTGTAGACCAGCGGAGGGCTTCAATGTCAGTACACCCGTTCACAGTGTAGAGCAGCGGAGGGCTTCAATGTCAGTACACCCGTTCACAGTGTAGAGCAGCGGAGGGCTTCAATGTCAGTACACCCGTTCACACAGTGTAGACCAGCGGAGTGCTTCAATGTCAGTAAACCCGTTCACATTGTAGACCAGCGGAGGGCTTCAATGTCAGTACACCCGTTCACAGTGTAGACCAGCGGAGTGCTTCAATGTCAGTACACCCGTTCACAGTGTAGAGCAGCGGAGGGCTTCAATGTCAGTACACCCGTTCACACAGTGTAGACCAGCGGAGGGCTTCAATGTCAGTACACCCGTTCACAGTGTAGACCAGCTGAGGGCTTTAATGTCAGTACACCCGTTCACAGTGTAGACCAGCGGTGGGCTTCAATGTCAGTACACCCGTTCACAGTGTAGACCAGCAGAGGGCTTCAATGTCAGTACACCCGTTCACAGTGTAGACCAGCGGAGGGCTTCAATGTCAGTACACCCATTCACACAGTGTAGACCAGCGGAGGGCTTCGATGTCAGTACACCCATTCACACAGTGTAGACCAGCAGAGGGCTTCAATGTCAGTACACCCATTCACACAGTGTAGACCAGCAGAGAGCTTCAATGTCACTACACCCATTCACACAGTGTAGACCAGCAGAGGGCTTCAATGTCAGTACACCCGTTCACAGTGTAGACCAGCGGAGGGCTTCAATGTCAGTACACCCGTTCACATTGTAGACCAGCGGAGGGCTTCAATGTCAGTACACCCGTTCACAGTGTAGACCAGCGGAGTGCTTCAATGTCAGTACACCCATTCACAGTTTAGACCAGCGGAGGGCTTCAATGTCAGTACACCCGTTCACACAGTGTAGACCAGCGGAGGGGTTCAATGTCAGTACACCCGTTCACAGTGTAGACCAGCGGAGGGTTTCAATGTCAGTACACCCGTTCACAGTGTTGACCAGCGGAGTGGTTCAATGTCAGTACACCCATTCACAGTGTAGACCAGCGGAGGGCTTCAATGTCAGTACACCCGTTCACACAGTGTAGACCAGCGGAGGGGTTCAATGTCAGTACACCCGTTCACAGTGTAGACCAGCGGAGGGTTTCAATGTCAGTACACCCGTTCACAGTGTTGACCAGCGGAGGGGTTCAATGTCAGTACACCCATTCACAGTGTTAACCAGCGGAAGGCTTCAATGTCAGTACAGCCGTTCACAGTGTTGACCAGCGGAGGGCTTCAATGTCAGTACACCCGTTCACACAGTGTTAACCAGCGGAGGGCTTCAATGTCAGTACACCCGTTCACAGTGTAGACCAGCGGAGGGCTTCAATGTCAGTACACCCATTCACAGTGTAGACCAGCTGAGGGCTTTAATGTCAGTACACCCGTTCACAGTGTTGACCAGCGGAAGGCTTCAATGTCAGTACACCCATTCACAGTGTAGAGCAGCAGAGGGCTTCAATGTCAGTACACCCATTCACAGTGTTCACCAGCGGAGGGTTTCAATGTCAGTACACCCATTCACAGAGTGTAGACAAGCGGAGGGCTTCAATGTCAGTACACCCATTCACACAGTGTAGACCAGCAGAGAGCTTCAATGTCAGTACACCCATTCACAGTGTAGACCAGCGGAGGGCTTCAATGTCAGTACACCCGTTCACAGTGTAGACCAGCGGAGGGCTGCAATGTCAGTACACCCGTTCACAGGTTAGACCAGCGGAGGGCTTCAATGTCAGTACACCTGTTCACAGTGTTGACCAGCAGAGGGCTTCAATGTCAGTACACCCGTTCACAGTGTAGACCAGCGGACGGCTTCAATGTCAGTACACCCGTTCACAGTGTAGACTAGCGGAGGGCTTCAATGTCAGTACACCCGTTCACAGTGTTGACCAGCGGAGGGCTTCAATGTCAGTACACCCGTTCACACAGTGTAGACCAGCGGAGGGCTTCAATTTCAGTACACCCGTTCACAGTGTAGACCAGCGGAGGGCTTCAATGTCAGTACACCCGTTCACAGTGCAGACCAGCGGAGGGCTTCAATGTCCGTACACCCGTTCACACAGTGTAGACCAGCGGAGGGCTTCAATGTCAGTACACCCGTTCACATTGTAGACCAGCGGAGGGCTTCAATGTCAGTACACCCGTTCACAGTGTAGACCAGCGGAGTACTTCAATGTCAGTACAACCATTCACAGTGTAGACCAGCGGAGGGCTTCAAAGTCAGTACACCCGTTCACACAGTGCAGACCAGCGGAGGGCTTCAATGTCAGTACACCCGTTCACAGGGTAGACCAGCGGAGGGCTTCAATGTCAGTACACCCGTTCACAGTGTAGACCAGCGGAGGGCTTCAATGTCAGTACACCCGTTCACAGTGTAGACCAGCGGAGGTCTTCAATGTCAGTACACCCATTCACAGTGTAGACCAGCAGAGGGCTTCAATGTCAGTACACCCATTCACACAGTGTAGACCAGCAGAGGGCTTCAATGTCAGTACACCCATTCACACAGTGTAGACCAGCAGTGGGCTTCAATGTCAGTACACCCGTTCACAGTGTAGACCAGCGGAGGGCTTCAATGTCAGTACACCCGTTCACATTGTAGACCAGCGGAGGGCTTCAATATAAGTACACCCGTTCACAGTGTAGACCAGCGGAGTGCTTCAATGTCAGTACACCCATTCACAGTGTAGACCAGCGGAGGGCTTCAATGTCAGTACACCCGTTCACACAGTGTAGACCAGCGGAGGGGTTCAATGTCAGTACACCCGTTCACAGTGTAGACCAGCGGAGGGTTTCAATGTCAGTACACCCGTTCACAGTGTTGACCAGCGGAGGGGTTCAATGTCAGTACACCCATTCACAGTGTTAATCAGCGGAAGGCTTCAATGTCAGTACACACGTTCACAGTGTTGACCAGCGGAGGGCTTCAATGTCAGTACACCCGTTCACACAGTGTTAACCAGCGGAGGGCATCAATGTCAGTACACCCGTTCACAGTGT
Source organism: Hypanus sabinus (assembly GCF_030144855.1). Taxonomy (NCBI): domain Eukaryota; kingdom Metazoa; phylum Chordata; class Chondrichthyes; order Myliobatiformes; family Dasyatidae; genus Hypanus; species Hypanus sabinus. The sequence continues at coordinate 105,908 of NW_026779014.1, forward strand.
AGACCAGCGGAGGGCTTCAATGTCAGTACACCCATTCACAGTGTAGACCAGCAGAGGGCTTTAATGTCAGTACACCCGTTCACACAGTGTTAACCAGCGGAAGGCTTCAATGTCAGTACAGCCGTTCACAGTTTTGACCAGCGGAGGGCTTCAATGTCAGTACACCCGTTCACACAGTGTTAACCAGCGGAGGGCTTCAATGTCAGTACACCCGTTCACAGTGTAGACCAGCGGAGGGCTTCAATGTCAGTACACCCATTCACAGTGTAGACCAGCTGAGGGCTTTAATGTCAGTACACCCGTTCACAGTGTTGACCAGCGGAGGGCTTCAATGTCAGTACACCCGTTCACAGTGTAGAGCAGCGGAGGGCTTCAATGTCAGTACACCCGTTCACACAGTGTAGACCAGCGGAGTGCTTCAATGTCAGTAAACCCGTTCACATTGTAGACCAGCGGAGGGCTTCAATGTCAGTACACCCGTTCACAGTGTAGACCAGCGGAGTGCTTCAATGTCAGTACACCCGTTCACAGTGTAGAGCAGCGGAGGGCTTCAATGTCAGTACACCCGTTCACACAGTGTAGACCAGCGGAGGGCTTCAATGTCAGTACACCCGTTCACAGTGTAGACCAGCTGAGGGCTTTAATGTCAGTACACCCGTTCACAGTGTAGACCAGCGGTGGGCTTCAATGTCAGTACACCCGTTCACAGTGTAGACCAGCAGAGGGCTTCAATGTCAGTACACCCGTTCACAGTGTAGACCAGCGGAGGGCTTCAATGTCAGTACACCCATTCACACAGTGTAGACCAGCGGAGGGCTTCGATGTCAGTACACCCATTCACACAGTGTAGACCAGCAGAGGGCTTCAATGTCAGTACACCCATTCACACAGTGTAGACCAGCAGAGAGCTTCAATGTCACTACACCCATTCACACAGTGTAGACCAGCAGAGGGCTTCAATGTCAGTACACCCGTTCACAGTGTAGACCAGCGGAGGGCTTCAATGTCAGTACACCCGTTCACATTGTAGACCAGCGGAGGGCTTCAATGTCAGTACACCCGTTCACAGTGTAGACCAGCGGAGTGCTTCAATGTCAGTACACCCATTCACAGTTTAGACCAGCGGAGGGCTTCAATGTCAGTACACCCGTTCACACAGTGTAGACCAGCGGAGGGGTTCAATGTCAGTACACCCGTTCACAGTGTAGACCAGCGGAGGGTTTCAATGTCAGTACACCCGTTCACAGTGTTGACCAGCGGAGTGGTTCAATGTCAGTACACCCATTCACAGTGTAGACCAGCGGAGGGCTTCAATGTCAGTACACCCGTTCACACAGTGTAGACCAGCGGAGGGGTTCAATGTCAGTACACCCGTTCACAGTGTAGACCAGCGGAGGGTTTCAATGTCAGTACACCCGTTCACAGTGTTGACCAGCGGAGGGGTTCAATGTCAGTACACCCATTCACAGAGTTAACCAGCGGAAGGCTTCAATGTCAGTACAGCCGTTCACAGTGTTGACCAGCGGAGGGCTTCAATGTCAGTACACCCGTTCACACAGTGTTAACCAGCGGAGGGCTTCAATGTCAGTACACCCGTTCACAGTGTAGACCAGCGGAGGGCTTCAATGTCAGTACACCCATTCACAGTGTAGACCAGCTGAGGGCTTTAATGTCAGTACACCCGTTCACAGTGTTGACCAGCGGAAGGCTTCAATGTCAGTACACCCATTCACAGTGTAGAGCAGCAGAGGGCTTCAATGTCAGTACACCCATTCACAGTGTTCACCAGCGGAGGGTTTCAATGTCAGTACACCCATTCACAGAGTGTAGACAAGCGGAGGGCTTCAATGTCAGTACACCCATTCACACAGTGTAGACCAGCAGAGAGCTTCAATGTCAGTACACCCATTCACAGTGTAGACCAGCGGAGGGCTTCAATGTCAGTACACCCGTTCACAGTGTAGACCAGCGGAGGGCTTCAATGTCAGTACACCCGTTCACAGGTTAGACCAGCGGAGGGCTTCAATGTCAGTACACCTGTTCACAGTGTTGACCAGCAGAGGGCTTCAATGTCAGTACACCCGTTCACAGTGTAGACCAGCGGACGGCTTCAATGTCAGTACACCCGTTCACAGTGTAGACTAGCGGAGGGCTTCAATGTCAGTACACCCGTTCACAGTGTTGACCAGCGGAGGGCTTCAATGTCAGTACACCCGTTCACACAGTGTAGACCAGCGGAGGGCTTCAATTTCAGTACACCCGTTCACAGTGTAGACCAGCGGAGGGCTTCAATGTCAGTACACCCGTTCACAGTGCAGACCAGCGGAGGGCTTCAATGTCCGTACACCCGTTCACACAGTGTAGACCAGCGGAGGGCTTCAATGTCAGTACACCCGTTCACATTGTAGACCAGCGGAGGGCTTCAATGTCAGTACACCCGTTCACAGTGTAGACCAGCGGAGTACTTCAATGTCAGTACAACCATTCACAGTGTAGACCAGCGGAGGGCTTCAAAGTCAGTACACCCGTTCACACAGTGCAGACCAGCGGAGGGCTTCAATGTCAGTACACCCGTTCACAGTGTAGACCAGCGGAGGGCTTCAATGTCAGTACACCCGTTCACAGTGTAGACCAGCGGAGGGCTTCAATGTCAGTACACCCGTTCACAGTGTAGACCAGCGGAGGTCTTCAATGTCAGTACACCCATTCACAGTGTAGACCAGCAGAGGGCTTCAATGTCAGTACACCCATTCACACAGTGTAGACCAGCAGAGGGCTTCAATGTCAGTACACCCATTCACACAGTGTAGACCAGCAGTGGGCTTCAATGTCAGTACACCCGTTCACAGTGTAGACCAGCGGAGGGCTTCAATGTCAGTACACCCGTTCACATTGTAGACCAGCGGAGGGCTTCAATATAAGTACACCCGTTCACAGTGTAGACCAGCGGAGTGCTTCAATGTCAGTACACCCATTCACAGTGTAGACCAGCGGAGGGCTTCAATGTCAGTACACCCGTTCACACAGTGTAGACCAGCGGAGGGGTTCAATGTCAGTACACCCGTTCACAGTGTAGACCAGCGGAGGGTTTCAATGTCAGTACACCCGTTCACAGTGTTGACCAGCGGAGGGGTTCAATGTCAGTACACCCATTCACAGTGTTAATCAGCGGAAGGCTTCAATGTCAGTACACACGTTCACAGTGTTGACCAGCGGAGGGCTTCAATGTCAGTACACCCGTTCACACAGTGTTAACCAGCGGAGGGCATCAATGTCAGTACACCCGTTCACAGTGTAGACCAGCGGAGGGCTTCAATGTCAGTACACCCATTCACAGTGTAGACCAGCAGAGGGCTTTAATGTCAGTACACCCGTTCACACAGTGTTAACCAGCGGAAGGCTTCAATGTCAGTACAGCCGTTCACAGTTTTGACCAGCGGAGGGCTTCAATGTCAGTACACCCGTTCACACAGTGTTAACCAGCGGAGGGCTTCAATGTCAGTACACCCGTTCACAGTGTAGACCAGCGGAGGGCTTCAATGTCAGTACACCCATTCACAGTGTAGACCAGCTGAGGGCTTTAATGTCAGTACACCCGTTCACAGTGTTGACCAGCGGAGGGCTTCAATGTCAGTACACCCGTTCACAGTGTAGAGCAGCAGAGGGCTTCAATGTCAGTACCCCCATTCACAGTGTTCACCAGCGGAGCGTTTCAATGTCAGTACACCCATTCACACAGTGTAGACCAGCGGAGGGCTTCAATGTCAGTACACCCATTCACACAGTGTAGACCAGCGGAGGGCTTCAATGTCAGTACACCCATTCACAGTGTAGACCAGCGGACGGCTTCAATGTCAGTACACCCGTTCACAGTGTAGACCAGCGGAGGGCTTCAATGTCAGTACACCCGTTCATACAGTGTAGACCAGCGGAGGGCTTCAATGTCAGTACACCCGTTCACAGGTTAGACCAGCGGAGGGCTTCAATGTCAGTACACCCGTTCACAGTGTTGACCAGCAGAGGGCTTCAATGTCAGTACACCCGTTCACAGTGTAGACCAGCGGAGGGCTTCAATGTCAGTACACCCGTTCACAGTGTAGACCAGCGGAGGGGTTCAATGTCAGTACACCCGTTCACAGTGTAGACCAGCGGAGGGCTTCAATGTCAATACACCCGTTCACAGTGTTGACCAGCGGAGGGCTTCAATGTCAGTACACCCGTTCACACAGTGTAGACCAGCGGAGGGCTTCAATTTCAGTACACCCGTTCACAGTGTAGACCAGCGGAGGGCTTCAATGTCAGTACACCCGTTCACAGTGTAGACCAGCGGAGGGCTTCACTGTCAGTACACCCGTTCACACAGTGTAGACCAGCGGAGGGCTTCAATGTCAGTACACCCGTTCACATTGTAGACCAGCGGAGGGCTTCAATGTCAGTACACCCGTTCACAGTGTAGACCAGCGGAGTGCTTCAATGTCAGTACAACCATTCACAGTGTAGACCAGCGGAGGGCTTCAATGTCAGTACACCCGTTCACACAGTGCAGACCAGCGGAGGGCTTCAATGTCAGTACACCCATTCACAGTGTAGACCAGCAGAGGGCTTTAATGTCAGTACACCCGTTCACACAGTGTTAACCAGCGGAAGGCTTCAATGTCAGTACAGCCGTTCACAGTGTTGACCAGCGGAGGGCTTCAATGTCAGTACACCCGTTCACACAGTGTTAACCAGCGGTGGGCTTCAATGTCAGTACACCCGTTCACAGTGTAGTCCAGCGGAGGGCTTCAATATCAGTACACCCATTCACACTGTAGACCAGCTGAGGGCTTTAATGTCAGTGCACCCGTTCACAGTGTTGACCAGCGGAGGGCTTCAATGTCAGTACACACATTCACAGTGTAGAGCAGCTGAGGGCTTCAATGTCAGTACACCCATTCACAGTGTTCACCAGCGGAGGGTTTCAATGTCAGTACACCCATTCACACAGTGTAGACCAGCGGAGGGCTTCAAATGTCAGTACACCCATTCACACAGTGTAGACCAGCGGAGGGCTTCAATGTCAGTACACCCATTCACAGTGTAGACCAGCGGAGGGCTTCAATGCCAGTACACCCATTCACAGTGTAGAGCAGCAGAGGGCTTCAATGTCAGTACACCCATTCACAGTGTTCACCAGCGGAGGGTTTCAATGTCAGTACACCCATTCACACAGTGTAGACCAGCGGAGGGCTTCAATGTCAGTACACCCATTCACACAGTGTAGACCAGCGGAGGGCTTCAATGTCAGTACACCCATTCACAGTGTAGACCAGCGGAGGGCTTCAATGTCAGTACACCCGTTCACAGTGTAGACCAGCGGAGGGCTTCAATCTCAGTACACCCGTTCACACAGTGTAGACCAGCGGAGGGCTTCAATGTCAGTACACCCGTTCATAGGTTAGACCAGCGGAGGGCTTCAATGTCAGTACACCCGTTCACAGTGTTGACCAGCAGAGGGCTTCAATGTCAGTACACCCGTTCACAGTGTAGACCAGCGGAGGGCTTCAATGTCAGTACACCTGTTCACAGTGTAGACCAGCGGAGGCGTTCAATGTCAGTACACCCGTTCACAGTGTAGACCAGCGGAGGGCTTCAATGTCAGTACACCCGTTCACAGTGTTGACCAGCGGAGGGCTTCAATGTCAGTACACCCGTTCACACAGTGTAGACCAGCGGAGGGCTTCAATTTCAGTACACCCATTCACAGTGTAGACCAGCGGAGGGCTTCAATGTCAGTACACCCGTTCACAGTGTAGACCAGCGGAGGGCTTCAATGTCAGTACACCCGTTCACACAGTGTAGACCAGCGGTGGGCTTCAATGTCAGTACACCCGTTCACATTGTAGACCAGCGGAGGGCTTCAATGTCAGTACACCCGTACACAGTGTAGACCAGCGGAGTGCTTCAATGTCAGTACAACCATTCACAGTGTAGACCAGCGGAGGGCTTCAATGTCAGTACACCCGTACACACAGTGCAGACCAGCGGAGGGCTTCAATGTCAGTACACCCATTCACAGTGTAGACCAGCAGAGGGCTTTAATGTCAGTACACCCGTTCACACAGTGTTAACCAGCGGAAGGCTTCAATGTCAGTACAGCCGTTCACAGTGTTGACCAGCGGAGGGCTTCAATGTCAGTAGACCCGTTCACACAGTGTTAACCAGCGGACGGCTTCAATGTCAGTACACCCGTTCACAGTGTAGACCAGCGGAGGGCTTCAATGTCAGTACACCCGTTCACAGTGTAGACCAGCGGAGGGGTTCAATGTCAGTACACCCGTTCACAGTGTAGACCAGCGGAGGGCTTCAATGTCAATACACCCGTTCACAGTGTTGACCAGCCGAGGGCTTCAATGTCAGTACACCCGTTCACTCAGTGTAGACCAGCGGAGGGCTTCAATTTCAGTACACCCGTTCACTGTGTAGACCAGCGGAGGGCTTCAATGTCAGTACACCCGTTCACAGTGTAGACCAGCGGAGTGCTTCAATGTCAGTACAACCATTCACAGTGTAGACCAGCGGAGGGCTTCAATGTCAGTACACCCGTTCACACAGTGCAGACCAGCGGAGGGCTTCAATGTCAGTACACCCATTCACAGTGTAGACCAGCAGAGGGCTTTAATGTCAGTACACACGTTCACACAGTGTTAACCAGCGGAAGGCTTCAATGTCAGTACAGCCGTTCACAGTGTTGACCAGCGGAGGGCTTCAATGTCAGTACACCCGTTCACACAGTGTTAACCAGCGGACGGCTTCAATGTCAGTACACCCGTTCACAGTGTAGACCAGCGGAGGGCTTCAATGTCAGTACACCCGTTCATACAGTGTAGACCAGCGGAGGGCTTCAATGTCAGTACACCCGTTCACAGGTTAGACCAGCGGAGGGCTTCAATGTCAGTACACCCGTTCACAGTGTTGACCAGCAGAGGGCTTCAATGTCAGTACACCCGTTCACAGTGTAGACCAGCGGAGGGCTTCAATGTCAGTACACCCGTTCACAGTGTAGACCAGCGGAGGGGTTCAATGTCAGTACACCCGTTCACAGTGTAGACCAGCGGAGGGCTTCAATGTCAATACACCCGTTCACAGTGTTGACCAGCGGAGGGCTTCAATGTCAGTACACCCGTTCACACAGTGTAGACCAGCGGAGGGCTTCAATTTCAGTACACCCGTTCACAGTGTAGACCAGCGGAGGGCTTCAATGTCAGTACACCCGTTCACAGTGTAGACCAGCGGAGGGCTTCACTGTCAGTACACCCGTTCACACAGTGTAGACCAGCGGAGGGCTTCAATGTCAGTACACCCGTTCACATTGTAGACCAGCGGAGGGCTTCAATGTCAGTACACCCGTTCACAGTGTAGACCAGCGGAGTGCTTCAATGTCAGTACAACCATTCACAGTGTAGACCAGCGGAGGGCTTCAATGTCAGTACACCCGTTCACACAGTGCAGACCAGCGGAGGGCTTCAATGTCAGTACACCCATTCACAGTGTAGACCAGCAGAGGGCTTTAATGTCAGTACACCCGTTCACACAGTGTTAACCAGCGGAAGGCTTCAATGTCAGTACAGCCGTTCACAGTGTTGACCAGCGGAGGGCTTCAATGTCAGTACACCCGTTCACACAGTGTTAACCAGCGGTGGGCTTCAATGTCAGTACACCCGTTCACAGTGTAGTCCAGCGGAGGGCTTCAATGTCAGTACACCCATTCACACTGTAGACCAGCTGAGGGCTTTAATGTCAGTGCACCCGTTCACAGTGTTGACCAGCGGAGGGCTTCAATGTCAGTACACACATTCACAGTGTAGAGCAGCTGAGGGCTTCAATGTCAGTACACCCATTCACAGTGTTCACCAGCGGAGGGTTTCAATGTCAGTACACCCATTCACACAGTGTAGACCAGCGGAGGGCTTCAAATGTCAGTACACCCATTCACACAGTGTAGACCAGCGGAGGGCTTCAATGTCAGTACACCCATTCACAGTGTAGACCAGCGGAGGGCTTCAATGCCAGTACACCCATTCACAGTGTAGAGCAGCAGAGGGCTTCAATGTCAGTACACCCATTCACAGTGTTCACCAGCGGAGGGTTTCAATGTCAGTACACCCATTCACACAGTGTAGACCAGCGGAGGGCTTCAATGTCAGTACACCCATTCACACAGTGTAGACCAGCGGAGGGCTTCAATGTCAGTACACCCATTCACAGTGTAGACCAGCGGAGGGCTTCAATGTCAGTACACCCGTTCACAGTGTAGACCAGCGGAGGGCTTCAATCTCAGTACACCCGTTCACACAGTGTAGACCAGCGGAGGGCTTCAATGTCAGTACACCCGTTCATAGGTTAGACCAGCGGAGGGCTTCAATGTCAGTACACCCGTTCACAGTGTTGACCAGCAGAGGGCTTCAATGTCAGTACACCCGTTCACAGTGTAGACCAGCGGAGGGCTTCAATGTCAGTACACCTGTTCACAGTGTAGACCAGCGGAGGGGTTCAATGTCAGTACACCCGTTCACAGTGTAGACCAGCGGAGGGCTTCAATGTCAGTACACCCGTTCACAGTGTTGACCAGCGGAGGGCTTCAATGTCAGTACACCCGTTCACACAGTGTAGACCAGCGGAGGGCTTCAATTTCAGTACACCCATTCACAGTGTAGACCAGCGGAGGGCTTCAATGTCAGTACACCCGTTCACAGTGTAGACCAGCGGAGGGCTTCAATGTCAGTACACCCGTTCACACAGTGTTAACCAGCGGTGGGCTTCAATGTCAGTACACCCGTTCACAGTGTAGACCAGCGGAGGGCTTCAATATCAGTACACCCATTCACAGTGTAGACCAGCTGAGGGCTTTAATGTCAGTGCACCCGTTCACAGTGTTGACCAGCGGAGGGCTTCAATGTCAGTACACCCATTCACAGTGTAGAGCAGCTCAGGGCTTCAATGTCAGTACACCCATTCACAGTGTTCACCAGCGGAGGGTTTCAATGTCAGTACACCCATTCACACAGTGTAGACCAGCGGAGGGCTTCAAATGTCAGTACACCCATTCACACAGTGTAGACCAGCGGAGGGCTTCAATGTCAGTACACCCATTCACAGTGTAGACCAGCGGAGGGCTTCAATGTCTGTACACCCGTTCACAGTGTAGACCAGCGGAGGGCTTCAATGTCAGTACACCCGTTCACACAGTGTAGACCAGCGGAGGGCTTCAATGTCAGTACACCCGTTCACAGGTTAGACCAGCGGAGGGCTTCAATGTCAGTACACCCGTTCACAGTGTTGACCAGCAGAGGGCTTCAATGTCAGTACACCCGTTCACAGTGTAGACCAGCGGAGGGCTTCAATGTCAGTACAACCGTTCACAGTGTAGACCAGCGGAGGGGTTCAATGTCAGTACACCCGTTCACAGTGTAGACCAGCGGAGGGCTTCAATGTCAGTACACCCATTCACAGTGTTCACCAGCGGAGGGTTTCAATGTCAGTACACCCATTCACACAGTGTAGACCAGCGGAGGGCTTCAAATGTCAGTACACCCATTCACACAGTGTAGACCAGCGGAGGGCTTCAATGTCAGTACACCCATTCACAGTGTAGACCAGCGGAGGGCTTCAATGTCTGTACACCCGTTCACAGTGTAGACCAGCGGAGGGCTTCAATGTCAGTACACCCGTTCACACAGTGTAGACCAGCGGACGGCTACAATGTCAGTACACACGTTCACAGGTTAGACCAGCGGAGGGCTTCAATGTCAGTACACCCGTTCACAGTGTTGACCAGCAGAGGGCTTCAATGTCAGTACACCCGTTCACAGTGTAGACCAGCGGAGGGCTTCAATGTCAGTACACCCGTTCACAGTGTAGACCAGCGGAGGGGTTCAATGTCAGTACACCCGTTCACAGTGTAGACCAGCGGAGGGCTTCAATGTCAGTACACCCGTTCACACAGTGTAGACCAGCGGAGGGCTTCAATTTCAGTACACCCATTCACAGTGTAGACCAGCGGAGGGCTTCAATGTCAGTACACCCGTTCACAGTGTAGACCAGCGGAGGGCTTCAATGTCAGTACACCCGTTCACACAGTGTAGACCAGCGGTAGGCTTCAATGTCAGTATACCCGTTCACATTGTAGACCAGCGGAGGGCTTCAATGTCAGTACACCCGTTCACAGTGTAGACCAGCGGAGTGCTTCAATGTCAGTACAACCATTCACAGTGTAGACCAGCGGAGGGCTTCAATGTCAGTACACCCGTACACACAGTGCAGACCAGCGGAGGGCTTCAATGTCAGTACACCCATTCACAGTGTAGACCAGCAGAGGGCTTTAATGTCAGTACACCCGTTCACACAGTGTTAACCAGCGGAAGGCTTCAATGTCAGTACAGCCGTTCACAGTGTTGACCAGCGGAGGGCTTCAATGTCAGTAGACCCGTTCACACAGTGTTAACCAGCGGACGGCTTCAATGTCAGTACACCCGTTCACAGTGTAGACCAGCGGAGGGCTTCAATGTCAGTACACCCGTTCACAGTGTAGACCAGCGGAGGGGTTCAATGTCAGTACACCCGTTCACAGTGTAGACCAGCGGAGGGCTTCAATGTCAATACACCCGTTCACAGTGTTGACCAGCGGAGGGCTTCAATGTCAGTACACCCGTTCACACAGTGTAGACCAGCGGAGGGCTTCAATTTCAGTATACCCGTTCACAGTGTAGACCAGCGGAGGGCTTCAATGTCAGTACACCCGTTCACAGTGTAGACCAGCGGAGGGCTTCAATGTCAGTACACCTGTTCACACAGTGTAGACCAGCGGAGGGCTTCAATGTCAGTACACCCGTTCACATTGTAGACCAGCGGAGGGCTTCAATGTCAGTACACCCGTTCACAGTGTAGACCAGCGGAGTGCTTCAATGTCAGTACAACCATTCACAGTGTAGACCAGCGGAGGGCTTCAATGTCAGTACACCCGTTCACACAGTGCAGACCAGCGGAGGGCTTCAATGTCAGTACACCCGTTCACAGTGTAGACCAGCAGAGGGCTTTAATGTCAGTACACACGTTCACACAGTGTTAACCAGCGGAAGGCTTCAATGTCAGTACAGCCGTTCACAGTGTTGACCAGCGGAGGGCTTCAATGTCAGTACACCCGTTCACACAGTGTTAACCAGCGGTGGGCTTCAATGTCAGTACACCCGTTCACAGTGTAGACCAGCGGAGGGCTTCAATGTCAGTACACCCATTCACAGTGTAGACCAGCTGAGGGCTTTAATGTCAGTGCACCCGTTCACAGTGTTGACCAGCGGAGGGCTTCAATGTCAGTACACCCATTCACAGGGTAGAGCAGCTGAGGGCTTCAATGTCAGTACACCCATTCACAGTGTTCACCAGCGGAGGGTTTCAATGTCAGTACACCCATTCACACAGTGTAGACCAGCGGAGGGCTTCAAATGTCAGTACACCTATTCACACAGTGTAGACCAGCGGAGGGCTTCAATGTCAGTACACCCATTCACAGTGTAGACCAGCGGAGGGCTTCAATGTCTGTACACCCGTTCACAGTGTAGACCAGCGGAGGGCTTCAATTTCAGTACACCCGTTCACAGTGTAGACCAGCGGAGGGCTTCAATGTCAGTACACCCGTTCACAGTGTAGACCAGCGGAGGGCTTCAATGTCAGTACTCCTGTTCACACAGTGTAGACCAGCGGAGGGCTTCAATGTCAGTACACCCGTTCACATTGTAGACCAGCGGAGGGCTTCAATGTCAGTACACCCGTTCACAGTGTAGACCAGCGGAGGGCTTCAATGTCAGTACAACCATTCACAGTGTAGACCAGCGGAGGGCTTCAATGTCAGTACACCCGTTCACACAGTGCAGACCAGCGGAGGGCTTCAATGTCAGTACATCCATTCACAGTGTAGACCAGCAGAGGGCTTTAATGTCAGTACACCCGTTCACACAGTGTTAACCAGCGGAAGGCTTCAATGTCAGTACAGCCGTTCACAGTGTTGACCAGCGGAGGGCTTCAATGTCAGTACACCCGTTCACACAGTGTTAACCAGCGGTGGGCTTCAATGTCAGTACACCCGTTCACAGTGTAGACCAGCGGAGGGCTTCAATGTCAGTACACCCATTCACAGTGTAGACCAGCTGAGGGCTTTAATGTCAGTGCACCCGTTCACAGTGTTGACCAGCGGAGGGCTTCAATGTCAGTACACCCATTCACAGTGTAGAGCAGCTGAGGGCTTCAATGTCAGTACACCCATTCACAGTGTTCACCAGCGGAGGGTTTCAATGTCAGTACACCCATTCACACAGTGTAGACCAGCGGAGGGCTTCAAATGTCAGTACACCCATTCACACAGTGTAGACCAGCGGAGGGCTTCAATGTCAGTACACCCATTCACAGTGTAGACCAGCGGAGGGCTTCAATGTCTGTACACCCGTTCACAGTGTAGACCAGCGGAGGGCTTCAATGTCAGTACACCCGTTCACACAGTGTAGACCAGCGGAGGGCTTCAATGTCAGTACACCCGTTCACAGGTTAGACCAGCGGAGGGCTTCAATGTCAGTACACCCGTTCACAGTGTTGACCAGCAGAGGGCTTCAATGTCAGTACACCCGTTCACAGTGTAGACCAGCGGAGGGCTTCAATGTCAGTACAACCGTTCACAGTGTAGACCAGCGGAGGGGTTCAATGTCAGTACACCCATTCACAGTGTAGACCAGCGGAGGGCTTCAATGTCTGTACACCCGTTCACAGTGTAGACCAGCGGAGGGCTTCAATGTCAGTACACCCGTTCACACAGTGTAGACCAGCGGACGGCTACAATGTCAGTACACCCGTTCACAGGTTAGACCAGCGGAGGGCTTCAATGTCAGTACACCCGTTCACAGTGTTGACCAGCAGAGGGCTTCAATGTCAGTACACCCGTTCACAGTGTAGACCAGCGGAGGGCTTCAATGTCAGTACACCCGTTCACAGTGTAGACCAGCGGAGGGGTTCAATGTCAGTACACCCGTTCACTGTGTAGACCAGCGGAGGGCTTCAATGTCAGTACACCCGTTCACAGTGTTGACCAGCGGAGGGCTTCAATGTCAGTACACCCGTTCACACAGTGTAGACCAGCGGAGGGCTTCAATTTCAGTACACCCATTCACACAGTGTAGACCAGCGGAGGGCTTCGATGTCAGTACACCCATTCACAGTGTAGACCAGCAGAGGGCTTCAATGTCAGTACACCCATTCACACAGTGTAGACCAGCAGAGGGCTTCAATGTCAGTACACCCATTCACACAGTGTAGACCAGCAGTGGGCTTCAATGTCAGTACACCCGTTCACAGTGTAGACCAGCGGAGTGCTTCAATGTCATTACACCCGTTCACATTGTAGACCAGCGGAGGGCTTCAATATAAGTACACCCGTTCACAGTGTAGACCAGCAGAGTGCTTCAATGTCAGTACACCCATTCACAGTGTAGACCAGCGGAGGGCTTCAATGTCAGTACACCCGTTCACACCGTGTAGAGCAGCGGAGGGGTTCAATGTCAGTACACCCGTTCACAGTGTAGACCAGCGGAGGGTTTCAATGTCAGTACACCCGTTCACAGTGTTGACCAGCGGAGGGGTTCAATGTCAGTACACCCACTCACAGTGTTAATCAGCGGAAGGCTTCAATGTCAGTACAGCCGTTCACAGTGTTGACCAGCGGAGGGCTTCAATGTCAGTACACCCGTTCACACAGTGTTAACCAGCGGAGGGCTTCAATGTCAGTACACCCATTCACAGTGTAGAGCAGCAGAGGGCTTCAATGTCAGTACACCCATTCACAGTGTTCACCAGCGGAGGGTTTCAATGTCAGTACACCCATTCACACAGTGTAGACCAGCGGAGGGCTTCAATGTCAGTACACCCATTCACACAGTGTAGACCAGCGGAGGGCTTTAATGTCAGTAAACCCATTCACAGTGTAGACCAGCGGAGGGCTTCAATGTCAGTACACCCGTTCACAGTGTAGACCAGCGGAGGGCTTCAATCTCAGTACACCCGTTCACACAGTGTAGACCAGCGGAGGGCTTCAATGTCAGTACACCCGTTCATAGGTTAGACCAGCGGAGGGCTTCAATGTCAGTACACCCGTTCACAGTGTTGAACAGCAGAGGGCTTCAATGTCAGTACACCCGTTCACAGTGTAGACCAGCGGAGGGGTTAAATGTCAGAACACCCGTTCACAGTGTAGACCAGCGTAGGGCTTCAATGTCAGTACACGCGTTCACAGTGTTGACCAGCGGAGGGCTTCAATGTCAGTACACCCGTTCACACAGTGTAGACCAGCGGAGGGCTTCAATTTCAGTACACCCATTCACAGGGTAGACCAGCGGAGGGCTTCAATGTCAGTACACCCGTTAACAGTGTAGACCAGCGGAGGGCTTCAATGTCAGTACACCCGTTCAGACAGTGTAGACCAGCGGTGGGCTTCAATGTCAGTACACCCGTTCACATTGTAGACCAGCGGAGGGCTTCAATGTCAGTACACCCGTTCACAGTGTAGACCAGCGGAGTGCTTCAATGTCAGTACAACCATTCACAGTGTAGACCAGCGGAGGGCTTCAATGTCAGTACACCCGTACACACAGTGCAGACCAGCGGAGGGCTTCAATGTCAGTACACCCATTCACAGTGTAGACCAGCAGAGGGCTTTAATGTCAGTACACCCGTTCACACAGTGTTAACCAGCGGAAGGCTTCAATGTCAGTACAGCCGTTCACAGTGTTGACCAGCGGAGGGCTTCAATGTCAGTAGACCCGTTCACACAGTGTTAACCAGCGGAGGGCTTCAATGTCAGTACACCCGTTCACAGTGTAGACCAGCAGAGGGCTTCAATGTCAGTACACCCATTCACTGTGTAGAACAGCTGAGGGCTTTAATGTCAGTACACCCGTTCACAGTGTAGAGCAGCAGAGGGCTTCAATGTCAGTACACCCATTCACAGTGTTCACCAGCGGAGGGTTTCAATGTCAGTACACCCATTCACACAGTGTAGACCAGTGGAGGGTTTCAATGTCAGTACACCCATTCACACAGTATAGTCCAGCGGAGGGCTTCAATGTCAGTACACCCATTCACAGTGTAGACCAGCGGAGGGCTTCAATGTCAGTACAACCGTTCACAGTGTAGACCAGCGGAGGGCTTCAATGTCAGTACACCCGTTCACACAGTGTAGACCAGAGGAGGGCTTAAATGTCAGTACACCCGTTCACAGGTTAGACCAGCGGAGGGCTTCAATGTCAGTACACCCGTTCACAGTGTTGACCAGCAGAGGGCTTCAATGTCAATACACCCGTTCACAGTGTAGACCAGCGGAGGGCTTCAATGTCAGTACACCCGTTCACAGTGTAGACCAGCGGAGGGGTTCAATGTCAGTATACCCGTTCACAGTGTAGACCAGCGGAGGGCTTCAATGTCAGTACACCCGTTCACAGTGTTGACCAGCGGAGGGCTTCAATGTCAGTACACCCGTTCACACAGTGTAGACCAGCGGAGGGCTTCAATTTCAGTACACCCGTTCACAGTGTAGACCAGCGGAGGGGTTAAATGTCAGTACACCCGTTCACAGTGTAGACCAGCGTAGGGCTTCAATGTCAGTACACGCGTTCACAGTGTTGACCAGCGGAGGGCTTCAATGTCAGTACACCCGTTCACACAGTGTAGACCAGCGGAGGGCTTCAATTTCAGTACACCCATTCACAGGGTAGACCAGCGGAGGGCTTCAATGTCAGTACACCCGTTAACAGTGTAGACCAGCGGAGGGCTTCAATGTCAGTACACCCGTTCACACAGTGTAGACCAGCGGTGGGCTTCAATGTCAGTACACCCGTTCACATTGTAGACCAGCGGAGGGCTTCAATGTCAGTACACCCGTTCACAGTGTAGACCAGCGGAGTGCTTCAAAGTCAGTACAACCATTCACAGTGTAGACCAGCGGAGGGCTTCAATGTCAGTACACCCGTACACACAGTGCAGACCAGCGGAGGGCTTCAATGTCAGTACACCCATTCACAGTGTAGACCAGCAGAGGGCTTTAATGTCAGTACACCCGTTCACACAGTGTTAACCAGCGGAAGGCTTCAATGTCAGTACAGCCGTTCACAGTGTTGACCAGCGGAGGGCTTCAATGTCAGTAGACCCGTTCACACAGTGTTAACCAGCGGAGGGCTTCAATGTCAGTACACCCGTTCACAGTGTAGACCAGCAGAGGGCTTCAATGTCAGTACACCCATTCACAGTGTAGACCAGCTGAGGGCTTTAATGTCAGTACACCCGTTCACAGTGTAGAGCAGCAGAGGGCTTCAATGTCAGTACACCCATTCACAGTGTTCACCAGCGGAGGGTTTCAATGTCAGTACACCCATTCACACAGTGTAGACCAGTGGAGGGTTTCAATGTCAGTACACCCATTCACACAGTGTAGTCCAGCGGAGGGCTTCAATGTCAGTACACCCATTCACAGTGTAGACCAGCGGAGGGCTTCAATGTCAGTACAACCGTTCACAGTGTAGACCAGCGGAGGGCTTCAATGTCAGTACACCCGTTCACACAGTGTAGACCAGAGGAGGGCTTAAATGTCAGTACACCCGTTCACAGGTTAGACCAGCGGAGGGCTTCAATGTCAGTACACCCGTTCACAGTGTTGACCAGCAGAGGGCTTCAATGTCAGTACACCCGTTCACAGTGTAGACCAGCGGAGGGCTTCAATGTCAGTACACCCGTTCACAGTATAGACCAGCGGAGGGGTTCAATGTCAGTATACCCGTTCACAGTGTAGACCAGCGGAGGGCTTCAATGTCAGTACACCCGTTCACAGTGTTGACCAGCGGAGGGCTTCAATGTCAGTACACCCGTTCACACAGTGTAGACCAGCGGAGGGCTTCAATTTCAGTACACCCGTTCACAGTGTAGACCAGCGGAGGGCTTCAATGTCAGTACACCCGTTCACAGTGTAGACCAGCGGAGGGCTTCAATGTCAGTACACCCGTTCACAGTGTAGACCAGCGGAGTGCTTCAATGTCAGTACAACCATTCACAGTGTAGACCAGCGGAGGGCTTCAATGTCAGTACACCCGTTCACACAGTGCAGACCAGCGGAGGGCTTCAATGTCAGTACACCCGTTCACAGTGTAGACCAGCGGAGGGCTTCAATGTCAGTACACCCGTTCACAGTGTAGACCAGCGGAGGGCTTCAATGTCAGTACACCCGTTCACAGTGTAGACCAGCGGAGGTCTTCAATGTCAGTACACCCGTTCACAGTGTAGACCACCGGAGGGCTTCGATGTCAGTACACCCATTCACACAGTGTAGACCAGCGGAGGGCTTCGATGTCAGTACACCCATTCACACAGTGTAGACCAGCGGAGGGCTTCGATGTCAGTACACCCATTCACACAGTGTAGACCAGTGGAGGGTTTCGATGTCAGTACACCCATTCACACAGTGTAGACCAGCAGAGGGCTTCAATGTCAGTACACCCGTTCACAGTGTAGACCAGCGGAGGGCTTCAATGTCAGTACACCCGGTCACATTGTAGACCAGCGGAGGGCTTCAATGTCAGTACACCCGTTCACAGTGTAGACCAGCGGAGTGCTTCAATGTCAGTACACCCGTTCACAGTGTAGAGCAGCGGAGGGCTTCAATGTCAGTACACCCATTCACACAGTGTAGACCAGCGGAGGGCTTCAATGTCAATACACCCGTTCACACAGTTTTGATCAGCGGAGGGCTTCAATGTCAGTACACCCGTTCACAGTGTAGACCAGCGGAGGGCTTCAATGTCAGTACACCCATTCACACAGTGTAGACCAGCAGAGGGCTTCAATGTCAGTACACCCGTTCACAGTGTAGACCAGCGGAGGGCTTCAATGTCAGTACAGCCGTTCACAGTGCTGACCAGCGGAGGGCTTCAATGTCAGTACACCAGTTCACAGTGTAGATCAGCGGAGGGCTTCAATGTCAGTACACCCATTCACAGTGTAGACCAGCGGAGGGCTTCAATGTCAGTACAGCCATTCACACAGTGTAGACCTGCGGAGTGCTTCAATGTCAGTACACCCGTTCACAGTGTAGACCAGCAGAAGCTTCAATGTCAGTACACCCGTTCACAGTGTAGACCAGCGGAGGGCTTCAATGTCAGTAGACCCGTTAACAGTGTAGACCAGCGGAGGGCTTCAATGTCAGTACACCCGTTCACAGTGTAGACCAGCGGAGGGCTTCAATGTCAGTACACCCGTTCACAGTGTAGACCAGCGGAGGGCTTCAATGTCAGTACACCCGTTCACAGTGATGACCAGCGGTGGGCTTCAATGTCAGTACACCCGTTCACACAGTGTTGACCAGCGGAGGGCTTCAATGTCAGTACACCCATTCACAGTGTTGACCAGCGGAGGGCTTCAATGTCAGTACACCCGTTCACAGTGTAGAGCAGCGGAGGGCTTCAATGTCAGTACACCCATTCACAGTGTTGACCAGCGGAGGGCTTCAATGTCAGTACACCCGTTCACAGTGTAGAGCAGCGGAGGGCTTCAATGTCAGTACACCCATTCACAGTGTAGACCAGCGGAGGGCTTCAATGTCAGTACACCCGTTCACACAGTGTAGACCAGCGGAGGGCTTCAATGTCAGTACACCCGTTCACACAGTGTAGACCAGCGGAGGGTTTCAATGTCAGTACACCCATTCACACAGTGTAGTCCAGCGGAGGGCTTCAATGTCAGTACACCCATTCACAGTGTAGACCAGCGGAGGGCTTCAATGTCAGTACAACCGTTCACAGTGTAGACCAGCGGAGGGCTTCAATGTCAGTACACCCGTTCACACAGTGTAGACCAGAGGAGGGCTTAAATGTCAGTACACCCGTTCACAGGTTAGACCAGCGGAGGGCTTCAATGTCAGTACACCCGTTCACAGTGTTGACCAGCAGAGGGCTTCAATGTCAGTACACCCGTTCACAGTGTAGACCAGCGGAGGGCTTCAATGTCAGTACACCCGTTCACAGTATAGACCAGCTGAGGGGTTCAATGTCAGTATACCCGTTCACAGTGTAGACCAGCGGAGGGCTTCAATGTCAGTACACCCGTTCACAGTGTTGACCAGCGGAGGGCTTCAATGTCAGTACACCCGTTCACACAGTGTAGACCAGCGGAGGGCTTCAATTTCAGTACACCCGTTCACAGTGTAGACCAGCGGAGGGCTTCAATGTCAGTACACCCGTTCACAGTGTAGACCAGCGGAGGGCTTCAATGTCAGTACACCCGTTCACAGTGTAGACCAGCGGAGTGCTTCAATGTCAGTACAACCATTCACAGTGTAGACCAGCGGAGGGCTTCAATGTCAGTACACCCGTTCACACAGTGCAGACCAGCGGAGGGCTTCAATGTCAGTACACCCGTTCACAGTGTAGACCAGCGGAGGGCTTCAATGTCAGTACACCCGTTCACAGTGTAGACCAGCGGAGGGCTTCAATGTCAGTACACCCGTTCACAGTGTAGACCAGCGGAGGTCTTCAATGTCAGTACACCCGTTCACAGTGTAGACCACCGGAGGGCTTCGATGTCAGTACACCCATTCACACAGTGTAGACCAGCGGAGGGCTTCGATGTCAGTACACCCATTCACACAGTGTAGACCAGCGGAGGGCTTCGATGTCAGTACACCCATTCACACAGTGTAGACCAGTGGAGGGTTTCGATGTCAGTACACCCATTCACACAGTGTAGACCAGCAGAGGGCTTCAATGTCAGTACACCCGTTCACAGTGTAGACCAGCGGAGGGCTTCAATGTCAGTACACCCGGTCACATTGTAGACCAGCGGAGGGCTTCAATGTCAGTACACCCGTTCACAGTGTAGACCAGCGGAGTGCTTCAATGTCAGTACACCCGTTCACAGTGTAGAGCAGCGGAGGGCTTCAATGTCAGTACACCCATTCACACAGTGTAGACCAGCGGAGGGCTTCAATGTCAATACACCCGTTCACACAGTTTTGATCAGCGGAGGGCTTCAATGTCAGTACACCCGTTCACAGTGTAGACCAGCGGAGGGCTTCAATGTCAGTACACCCATTCACACAGTGTAGACCAGCAGAGGGCTTCAATGTCAGTACACCCGTTCACAGTGTAGACCAGCGGAGGGCTTCAATGTCAGTACAGCCGTTCACAGTGCTGACCAGCGGAGGGCTTCAATGTCAGTACACCAGTTCACAGTGTAGATCAGCGGAGGGCTTCAATGTCAGTACACCCATTCACAGTGTAGACCAGCGGAGGGCTTCAATGTCAGTACAGCCATTCACACAGTGTAGACCAGCGGAGTGCTTCAATGTCAGTACACCCGTTCACAGTGTAGACCAGCAGAAGCTTCAATGTCAGTACACCCGTTCACAGTGTAGACCAGCGGAGGGCTTCAATGTCAGTAGACCCGTTAACAGTGTAGACCAGCGGAGGGCTTCAATGTCAGTACACCCGTTCACAGTGTAGACCAGCGGAGGGCTTCAATGTCAGTACACCCGTTCACAGTGTAGACCAGCGGAGGGCTTCAATGTCAGTACACCCGTTCACAGTGATGACCAGCGGTGGGCTTCAATGTCAGTACACCCGTTCACACAGTGTTGACCAGCGGAGGGCTTCAATGTCAGTACACCCATTCACAGTGTTGACCAGCGGAGGGCTTCAATGTCAGTACACCCGTTCACAGTGTAGAGCAGCGGAGGGCTTCAATGTCAGTACACCCATTCACAGTGTTGACCAGCGGAGGGCTTCAATGTCAGTACACCCGTTCACAGTGTAGAGCAGCGGAGGGCTTCAATGTCAGTACACCCATTCACAGTGTAGACCAGCGGAGGGCTTCAATGTCAGTACACCCGTTCACACAGTGTAGACCAGCGGAGGGCTTCAATGTCAGTACACCCGTTCACACAGTGTAGACCAGCGGAGGGTTTCAATGTCAGTACACCCGTTCACAGTGTTGACCAGCGGAGGGGTTCAATGTCAGTACACCCATTCACAGTGTTAATCAGCGGAAGGCTTCAATGTCAGTACACCCGTTCACAGTGTAGACCAGCGGAGGGCTTCAATGTCAGTACACCCGTTCACACAGTGTTAACCAGCGGAGGGCTTCAATGTCAGTACACCCGTTCACAGTGTAGACCAGCGGAGGGCTTCAATGTCAGTACACCCATTCACAGTGTAGACCAGCGGAGGGCTTCAATGTCAGTACACCCGTTCACACAGTGTAGACCAGCGGAGGGCTTCAATGTCAGTACACCCGTTCACAGTGTAGACCAGCGGAGGGTTTCAATGTCAGTACACCCGTTCACAGTGTTGACCAGCGGAGGGGTTCAATGTCAGTACACCCATTCACAGTGTTAATCAGCGGAAGGCTTCAATGTCAGTACACCCGTTCACAGTGTTGACCAGCGGAGGGCTTCAATGTCAGTACACCCGTTCACACAGTGTTAACCAGCGGAGGGCTTCAATGTCAGTACACCCGTTCACAGTGTAGACCAGCGGAGGGCTTCAATGTCAGTACACCCATTCACAGTGTAGACCAGCAGAGGGCTTTAATGTCAGTACTCCCGTTCACACAGTGTTAGCCAGCGGAAGGCTTCAATGTCAGTACAGCCGTTCACAGTGTTGACCAGCGGAGGGCTTCAATGTCAGTACACCCGTTCACACAGTGTTAACCAGCGGAGGGCTTCAATGTCAGTACACCCGTTCACAGTGTAGACCAGCGGAGGGCTTCAATGTCAGTACACCCATTCACAGTGTAGACCAGCTGAGGGCTTCAATGTCAGTACACCCGTTCACAGTGTTGACCAGCGGAGGGCTTCAATGTCAGTACACCCGTTCACACAGTGTAGACCAGCGGAGGGCTTCAATTTCAGTACACCCGTTCACAGTGTAGACCAGCGGAGGGCTTCAATGTCAGTACACCCGTTCACAGTGTAGACCAGCGGAGGGCTTCAATGTCAGTACACCCGTTCACACAGTGTAGACCAGCGGAGGGCTTCAATGTCAGTACACCCGTTCACATTGTAGACCAGCGGAGGGCTTCAATGTCAGTACACCCGTTCACAGTGTAGACCAGCGGAGTGCTTCAATGTCAGTACAACCATTCACAGTGTAGACCAGCGGAGGGCTTCAATATCAGTACACCCGTTCACACAGTGCAGACCAGCGGAGGGCTTCAATGTCAGTACACCCGTTCACAGTGTAGACCAGCGGAGGGCTTCAATGTCAGTACACCCGTTCACAGTGTAGACCAGCGGAGGGCTTCAATGTCAGTACACCCGTTCACACAGTTTAGACCAGCGGAGGGGTTCAATGTCAGTACACCCGTTCACAGTGTAGACCAGCGGAGGGTTTCAATGTCAGTACACCCGTTCACAGTGTTGACCAGCGGAGGGGTTCAATGTCAGTACACCCATTCACAGTGTTAATCAGCGGAAGGCTTCAATGTCAGTACACCCGTTCACAGTGTTGACCAGCGGAGGGCTTCAATGTCAGTACACCCGTTCACACAGTGTTAACCAGCGGAGGGCTTCAATGTCAGTACACCCGTTCACAGTGTAGACCAGCGGAGGGCTTCAATGTCAGTACACCCATTCACAGTGTAGACCAGCAGAGGGCTTTAATGTCAGTACTCCCGTTCACACAGTGTTAACCAGCGGAAGGCTTCAATGTCAGTACAGCCGTTCACAGTGTTGACCAGCGGAGGGCTTCAATGTCAGTACACCCGTTCACACAGTGTTAACCAGCGGAGGGCTTCAATGTCAGTACACCCGTTCACAGTGTAGACCAGCGGAGGGCTTCAATGTCAGTACACCCATTCACAGTGTAGACCAGCTGAGGGCTTCAATGTCAGTACACCCGTTCACAGTGTTGACCAGCGGAGGGCTTCAATGTCAGTACACCCGTTCACACAGTGTAGACCAGCGGAGGGCTTCAATTTCAGTACACCCGTTCTCAGTGTAGACCAGCGGAGGGCTTCAATGTCAGTACACCCGTTCACAGTGTAGACCAGCGGAGGGCTTCAATGTCAGTACACCCGTTCACACAGTGTAGACCAGCGGAGGGCTTCAATGTCAGTACACCCGTTCACATTGTAGACCAGCGGAGGGCTTCAATGTCAGTACACCCGTTCACAGTGTAGACCAGCGGAGTGCTTCAATGTCAGTACAACCATTCACAGTGTAGACCAGCGGAGGGCTTCAATATCAGTACACCCGTTCACACAGTGCAGACCAGCGGAGGGCTTCAATGTCAGTACACCCGTTCACAGTGTAGACCAGCGGAGGGCTTCAATGTCAGTACACCCGTTCACAGTGTAGACCAGCAGAGGTCTTCAATGTCAGTACACCCGTTCACAGTGTAGACCAGCGGAGGGCTTCGATGTCAGTACACCCATTTACACAGTGTAGACCAGCGGAGGGCTTCGATGTCAGTACACCCATTCACACAGTGTAGACCAGCGGAGGGCTTCGATGTCAGTACACCCATTCACACAGTGTAGACCAGTGGAGGGTTTCGATGTCAGTACACCCATTCACACAGTGTAGACCAGCAGAGTGCTTCAATGTCAGTACACCCGTTCACAGTGTAGACCAGCGGAGGGCTTCAATGTCAGTACACCCGTTCACATTGTAGACCAGCGGAGGGCTTCAATGTCAGTACACCCGTTCACAGTGTAGACCAGCGGAGTGCTTCAATGTCAGTACACCCGTTCACAGTGTAGAGCAGCGGAGGTCTTCAATGTCAGTACACCCGTTCACACAGTGTAGACCAGCGGAGGGCTTCAATGTCAATACACCCGTTCACACAGTGTTGATCAGCGGAGGGCTTCAATGTCAGTACACCCGTTCACAGTGTAGACCAGCGGAGGGCTTCAATGTCAGTACACCCATTCACACAGTGTAGACCAGCAGAGGGCTTCAATGTCAGTACACCCGTTCACAGTGTAGACCAGCGGAGGGCTTCAATGTCAGTACAGCCGTTCACAGTGCTGACCAGCGGAGGGCTTCAATGTCAGTACACCAGTTCACAGTGTAGACCAGCGGAGGGCTTCAATGTCAGTACACCCATTCACGGTGTAGACCAGCGGAGGGCTTCAATGTCAGTACAGCCATTCACACAGTGTAGACCAGCGGAGTGCTTCAATGTCAGTACACCCGTTCACAGTGTAGACCAGCAGAAGCTTCAATGTCAGTACACCCGTTCACAGTGTAGACCTGCGGAGGGCTTCAATGTCAGTAGACCCGTTAACAGTGTAGACCAGCGGAGGGCTTCAATGTCAGTACACCCGTTCACAGTGTAGACCAGCGGAGGGCTTCAATGTCAGTACACCCGTTCACAGTGTAGACCAGCGGAGGGCTTCAATGTCAGTACACCCGTTCACAGTGATGACCAGCGGAGGGCTTCAATATCAGTACACCCGTTCACACAGTGTTGACCAGCGGAGGGCTTCAATGTCAGTACACCCATTCACAGTGTTGACCAGCGGAGGGCTTCAATGTCAGTACACCCGTTCACAGTGTAGAGCAGCGGAGGGCTTCAATGTCAGTACACCCATTCACAGTGTAGACCAGCGGAGGGCTTCAATGTCAGTACACCCGTTCACACAGTGTAGACCAGCGGAGGGCTTCAATGTCAGTACACCCATTCACAGTGTAGACCAGCGGAGGGCTTCAATGTCAGTACACCCGTTCACACAGTGTAGACCAGCGGAGGGGTTCAATGTCAGTACACCCGTTCACAGTGTAGACCAGCGGAGGGTTTCAATGTCAGTACACCCGTTCACAGTGTTGACCAGCGGAGGGGTTCAATGTCAGTACACCCATTCACAGTGTTAATCAGCGGAAGGCTTCAATGTCAGTACACCCGTTCACAGTGTTGACCAGCGGAGGGCTTCAATGTCAGTACACCCGTTCACACAGTGTTAACCAGCGGAGGGCTTCAATGTCAGTACACCCGTTCACAGTGTAGACCAGCGGAGAGCTTCAATGTCAGTACACCCATTCACAGTGTAGACCAGCAGAGGGCTTTAATGTCAGTACTCCCGTTCACACAGTGTTAACCAGCGGAAGGCTTCAATGTCAGTACAGCCGTTCACAGTGTTGACCAGCGGAGGGCTTCAATGTCAGTACACCCGTTCACACAGTGTTAACCAGCGGAGGGCTTCAATGTCAGTACACCCGTTCACAGTGTAGACCAGCGGAGGGCTTCAATGTCAGTACACCCATTCACAGTGTAGACCAGCTGAGGGCTTCAATGTCAGTACACCCGTTCACAGTGTTGACCAGCGGAGGGCTTCAATGTCAGTACAACCGTTCACACAGTGTAGACCAGCGGAGGGCTTCAATTTCAGTACACCCGTTCACAGTGTAGACCAGCGGAGGGCTTCAATGTCAGTACACCCGTTCACAGTGTAGACCAGCGGAGGGCTTCAATGTCAGTACACCCGTTCACACAGTGTAGACCAGCGGAGGGCTTCAATGTCAGTACACCCGTTCACATTGTAGACCAGCGGAGGGCTTCAATGTCAGTACACCCGTTCACAGTGTAGACCAGCGGAGTGCTTCAATGTCAGTACAACCATTCACAGTGTAGACCAGCGGAGGGCTTCAATATCAGTACACCCGTTCACACAGTGCAGACCAGCGGAGGGCTTCAATGTCAGTACACCCGTTCACAGTGTAGACCAGCGGAGTGCTTCAATGTCAGTACACCCGTTCACAGTGTAGACCAGCGGAGGTCTTCAATGTCAGTACACCCGTTCACAGTGTAGACCAGCGGAGGGCTTCGATGTCAGTACACCCATTCACACAGTGTAGACCAGCGGAGGGCTTCGATGTCAGTACACCCATTCACACAGTGTAGACCAGTGGAGGGTTTCGATGTCAGTACACCCATTCACACAGTGTAGACCAGCAGAGTGCTTCAATGTCAGTACACCCGTTCACAGTGTAGACCAGCGGAGGGCTTCAATGTCAGTACACCCGTTCACATTGTAGACCAGCGGAGGGCTTCAATGTCAGTACACCCGTTCACAGTGTAGACCAGCGGAGTGCTTCAATGTCAGTACACCCGTTCACAGTGTAGAGCAGCGGAGGTCTTCAATGTCAGTACACCCGTTCACACAGTGTTGATCAGCGGAGGGCTTCAATGTCAGTACACCCGTTCACAGTGTAGACCAGCGGAGGGCTTCAATGTCAGTACACCCATTCACACAGTGTAGACCAGCAGAGGGCTTCAATGTCAGTACACCCGTTCACAGTGTAGACCAGCGGAGGGCTTCAATGTCAGTACAGCCGTTCACAGTACTGACCAGCGGAGGGCTTCAATGTCAGTACACCAGTTCACAGTGTAGACCAGCGGAGGGCTTCAATGTCAGTACACCCATTCACAGTGTAGACCAGCGGAGGGCTTCAATGTCAGTACCACCATTCACACAGTGTAGACCAGCGGAGGGCTTCAATGTCAGTACACCCGTTCACAGTGTAGACCAGCAGAAGCTTCAATGTCAGTACACCCTTTCACAGTGTAGACCAGCGGAGGGCTTCAATGTCAGTACACCCGTTAACAGTGTAGACCAGCGGAGGGCTTCAATGTCAGTACACCCATTCACAGTGTAGACCAGCGGAGGGCTTCAATGTCAGTACACCCGTTCACAGTGTAGACCAGCGGAGGGCTTCAATGTCAGTACACCCGTTCACAGTGTTGACCAGCGGAGGGCTTCAATGTCAGTACACCCGTTCACACAGTGTTGACCAGCGGAGGGCTTCAATGTCAGTACACCCGTTCACAGTGTAGAGCAGCGGAGGGCTTCAATGTCAGTACACCCATTCACAGTGTAGACCAGCGGAGGGCTTCAATGTCAGTACACCCGTTCACACAGTGTAGACCAGCGGAGGGCTTCAATGTCAGTACACCCATTCACAGTGTAGACCAGCGGAGGGCTTCAATGTCAGTACACCCGTTCACACAGTGTAGACCAGCGGAGGGGTTCAATGTCAGTACACCCGTTCACAGTGTAGACCAGCGGAGGGTTTCAATGTCAGTACACCCGTTCACAGTGTTGACCAGCGGAGGGGTTCAATGTCAGTACACCCATTCACAGTGTTAATCAGCGGAAGGCTTCAATGTCAGTACACCCGTTCACAGTGTTGACCAGCGGAGGGCTTCAATGTCAGTACAGCCGTTCACAGTGTTGACCAGCGGAGGGCTTCAATGTCAGTACACCCGTTCACACAGTGTTAACCAGCGGAGGGCTTCAATGTCAGTACACCCGTTCACAGTGTAGACCAGCGGAGGGCTTCAATGTCAGTACACCCATTCACAGTGTAGACCAGCTGAGGGCTTTAATGTCAGTACACCCGTTCACAGTGTTGACCAGCGGAGGGCTTCAATGTCAGTACACCCATTCACAGTGTAGAGCAGCAGAGGGCTTCAATGTCAGTACACCCATTCACAGTGTTCACCAGCGGAGGGTTTCAATGTCAGTACACCCATTCACACAGTGTAGACCAGCGGAGGGCTTCAATGTCAGTACACCCATTCACACAGTGTAGACCAGCGGAGGGATTCAATGTCAGTACACCCATTCACAGTGTAGACCAGCGGAGGGCTTCAATGTCAGTACACCCGTTCACAGTGTAGACCAGCGGAGGGTTTCAATGTCAGTACACCCGTTCACACAGTGTAGACCAGCGGAGGGCTTCAATGTCAGTACACCCGTTCACAGGTTAGTCCAGCGGAGGGCTTCAATGTCAGTACACCCGTTCACAGTGTTGACCAGCAGAGGGCTTCAATGTCAGTACAGCCGTTCACAGTGTAGACCAGCGGAGGGCTTCAATGTCAGTACACCCGTTCACAGTGTAGACCAGCGGAGGGGTTCAATGTCAGTACACCCGTTCACAGTGTAGACCGGCGGAGGGCTTCAATGTCAGTACACCCGTTCACAGTGTTGACCAGCGGAGGGCTTCATTGTCAGTACACCCGTTCACACAGTGTAGACCAGCGGAGGGCTTCAATTTCAGTACACCCGTTCACAGTGTAGACCAGCGGAGGGCCTCAATGTCAGTACACCCGTTCACAGTGTAGACCAGCGGAGGGCTTCAATGTCAGTACACCCGTTCACACAGTGTACACCAGCGGAGGGCTTCAATGTCAGTACACCCGTTCACATTGTAGACCAGCGGAGGGCTTCAAAGTCAGTACACCCGTTCACAGTGTAGACCAGCGGAGTGCTTCAATGTCCGTACAACCATTCACAGTGTAGACCAGCGGAGGGCTTCAATGTCAGTACACCCGTTCACACAGTGCAGACCAGCAGAGGGCTTCAATGTCAGTACACCCGTTCACAGTGTAGACCAGCGGAGGGCTTCAATGTCAGTACACCCGTTCACAGTGTAGACCAGCGGAGGGCTTCAATGTCAGTACACCCGTTCACAGTGTAGACCAGCGGAGGTCTTCAATGTCAGTACACCCGTTCACAGTGTCGACCAGCGGAGGGCTTCGATGTCAGTACACCCATTCACACAGTGTAGACCAGCGGAGGGCTTCGACGTCAGTACACCCATTCACACAGTGTAGACCAGCGGAGGGCTTCGATGTCAGTACACCCATTCACACAGTGTAGACCAGCAGAGGGTTTCGATGTCAGTACACCGATTCACACAGTGTAGACCAGCAGAGGGCTTCAATGTCAGTACACCCGTTCACAGTGTAGACCAGCGGAGGGCTTCAATGTCAGTACACCCGTTCACATTGTAGACCAGCGGAGGGCTTCAATGTCAGTACACCCGTTCACAGTGTAGACCAGCGGAGTGCTTCAATGTCAGTACCCCCGTTCACACAGTGTAGACCAGCGGAGGGCTTCAATGTCAGTACACCCGTTCACACAGTGTTGACCAGCGGTGGGCTTCAATGTCAGTACACCCGTTCACAGTGTAGACCAGCGGAGGGCTTCAATGTCAGTACACCCATTCACACAGTGTAGACCAGCAGAGGGCTTCAATGTCAGTACCCCCTTTCACAGTGTAGACCAGCGGAGGGCTTCAATGTCAGTACACCCGTTCACAGTGTAGACCAGCGGAGGGCTTCAATGTCAGTACACCCGTTAACAGTGTAGACCAGCGGAGGGCTTCAATGTCAGTACACCCATTCACAGTGTAGACCAGCGGAGGGCTTCAATGTCAGTACACCCGTTCACAGTGTAGACCAGCGGACGGCTTCAATGTCAGTACACCCGTTCACAGTGTTGACCAGCGGAGGGCTTCAATGTCAGTACACCCGTTCACACAGTGTTGACCAGCGGAGGGCTTCAATGTCAGTACACCCGTTCACAGTGTTAACCAGCGGAGGGCTTCAATGTCAGTACACCCGTTCACAGTGTAGACCAGCGCAGGGCTTCAATGTCAGTACACCCGTTCACACAGTGTAGACCAGCGGAGGGCTTCAATGTCAGTACACCCGTTCACAGTGTAGACCAGCGGAGGGCTTCAATGTCAGTACACCCGTTCACAGTGTAGACCAGCGGAGGGCTTCAATGTCAGTACACCCATTCACAGTGTAGTCCAGCGGAGGGCTTCAATGTCAGTACACCCGTTCACACAGTGTAGACCAGCGGAGGGCTTCGATGTCAGTACACCCATTCACACAGTGTAGACCAGCGGAGGGCTTCGATGTCAGTACACCCATTCACAGTGTAGACCAGCAGAGGGCTTCAATGTCAGTACACCCATTCACACAGTGTAGACCAGCAGAGGGCTTCAATGTCAGTACACCCATTCACACAGTGTAGACCAGCAGAGGGCTTCAATGTCAGTACACCCGTTCACAGGTTAGACCAGCGGAGGGCTTCAATGTCAGTACACCCGTTCACAGTGTTGACCAGCAGAGGGCTTCAATGTCAGTACACCCGTTCACAGTGTAGACCAGCGGAGGGGTTCAATGTCAGTTCACCCGTTCACAGTGTAGACCAGCGGAGGGCTTCAATGTCAGTACACCCGTTCACAGTGTTGTCCAGCGGAGGGCTTCAATGTCAGTACACCCGTTCACACAGTGTAGACCAGCGGAGGGCTTCAATTTCAGTACACCCGTTCACAGTGTAGACCAGCGGAGGGCTTCAATGTCAGTACACCCGTTCACAGTGTAGACCAGCGGAGGGCTTCAATGTCAGTACACCCGTTCACAGTGTAGACCAGCGGAGGGCTTCAATGTCAGTACACCCGTTCACAGTGTAGACCAGCGGAGGGGTTCAATGTCAGTACACCCGTTCACAGTGTAGACCAGCGGAGGGCTTCAATGTCAGTACACCCGTTCACAGTGTTGTCCAGCGGAGGGCTTCAATGTCAGTACACCCGTTCACACAGTGTAGACCAGCGGAGGGCTTCAATTTCAGTACACCCGTTCACAGTGTAGACCAGCGGAGGGCTTCAATGTCAGTACACCCGTTCACAGTGTAGACCAGCGGAGGGCTTCAATGTCAGTACACCCGTTCACATTGTAGACCAGCGGAGGGCTTCAATGTCAGTACACCCGTTCACATTGTAGACCAGCGGAGGGCTTCAATGTCAGTACACCCGTTCACAGTGTAGACCAGCGGAGTGCTTCAATGTCAGTACAACCATTCACAGTGTAGACCAGCGGAGGGCTTCAATGTCAGTACACCCGTTCACACAGTGCAGACCAGCAGAGGGCTTCAATGTCAGTACACCCGTTCACAGTGTAGACCAGCAGAGGGCTTCAATGTCAGTACACCCGTTCACAGTGTAGACCAGCGGAGGGCTTCAATGTCAGTACACCCGTTCACAGTGTAGACCAGCGGAGGTCTTCAATGTCAGTACACCCGTTCACAGTGTAGACCAGCGGAGGGCTTCGATGTCAGTACACCCATTCACACAGTGTAGACCAGCGGAGGGCTTCGATGTCAGTACACCCATTCACACAGTGTAGACCAGCGGAGGGCTTCGATGTCAGTACACCCATTCACACAGTGTAGACAAGCAGAGGGTTTCGATGTCAGTACACCGATTCACACAGTGTAGACCAGCAGAGGGCTTCAATGTCAGTACACCCGTTCACAGTGTAGACCAGCGGAGGGCTTCAATGTCAGTACACCCGTTCACATTGTAGACCAGCGGAGGGCTTCAATGTCAGTACACCCGTTCACAGTGTAGACCAGCAGAGTGCTTCAATGTCAGTACACCCGTTCACAGTGTAGAGCAGCGGAGGGCTTCAATGTCAGTACACCCGTTCACACAGTGTAGACCAGCCGAGGGCTTCAATGTCAGTACACCCGTTCACACAGTGTTGACCAGCGGTGGGCTTCAATGTCAGTACACCCGTTCACAGTGTAGACCAGCGGAGGGCTTCAATGTCAGTACACCCATTCACACAGTGTAGACCAGCAGAGGGCTTCAATGTCAGTACACCCGTTCACAGTGTAGACCAGCGGAGGGCTTCAATGTCAGTACACCCGGTCACAGTGCTGACCAGCGGAGGGCTTCAATGTCAGTACACCAGTTCACAGTGTAGACCAGCGGAGGGCTTCAATGTCAGTACACCCATTCACAGTGTAGACCAGCGGAGGGCTTCAATGTCAGTATACCCGTTCACAGTGTAGACCAGCGGAGGGCTTCAATGTCAGTACACCCGTTCACACAGTGTAGACCAGCGGAGGTCTTCAATGTCAGTACACCCGTTCAGTGTAGTCCAGCGGAGGGCTTCAATGTCAGTACACCCGTTCACAGTGTTGACCAGCGGAGGGCTTCAATGTCAGTACACCCGTTCACAGTGTAGACCAGCGGAGAGCTTCAATGTCAGTACACCCGTTCACAGTGTAGACCAGCGGAGGGGTTCAATGTCAGTACACCCACTCACAGTGTAGACCAGCGGAGGGCTTCAATGTCAGTACACCCGTTCACAGTGTAGACCAGCGGAGGGCTTCAATGTCAGTACACCCGTTCACACAGTGTAGACAAGCGGAGGGCTTCAATGTCAGTACACCCGTTCACAGTGTAGACCAGCGGAGGTCTTCAATGTCAGTACACCCATTCACACAGTGTAGACCAGCGGAGGGCTTCAATATCAGTACACCCGTTCACAGTGTTGACCAGCGGAGGGCTTCAATGTCAGTACACCCGTTCACAGTGTAGACCAGCGGAGGGCTTCAATGTCAGTACACCCGTTCACAGTGTACACCAGCGGAGGGCTTCAATGTCAGTACAGCCATTCACACAGTGTAGATAAGCGGAGGGCTTCAATGTCAATACACCCGTTCACAGTGTAGACCAGCGGAAGCTTCAATGTCAGTACACCCGTTCACAGTGTAGACCAGCAGAGGGCTTCAATGTCAGTACACCCGTTAACAGTGTAGACCAGCGGAGGGCTTCAATGTCAGTACACCCATTCACAGTGTAGACCAGCGGAGGGCTTCAATGTCAGTACACCCGTTCACAGTGTAGACCAGCGGAGGGCTTCAATGTCAGTACACCCGTTCACAGTGTTGACCAGCGGAGGGCTTCAATGTCAGTACACCCGTTCACAGTGTTGACCAGCGGAGGGCTTCAATGTCAGTACACTCGTTCACAGTGTAGACCAGCGGAGGGCTTCAATGTCAGTACACCCGTTCACACAGTGTAGACCAGCGGAGGGCTTCAATGTCAGTACACCCGTTCACAGTGTAGACCAGCGGAGGGCTTCAATGTCAGTACACCCGTTCACAGTGTAGACCAGCGGAGGGCTTCAATGTCAGTACAACCATTCACACAGTGTAGATCAGCGGAGGGCTTCAATGTCAGTACACCCGTTCACAGTGTAGACCAGCGGAGGGCTTCAATGTCAGTACACCCGTTCACAGTGTAGACCAGCGGAGGGCTTCAATGTCAGTACACCCGTTAACAGTGTAGACCAGCGGAGGGCTTCAATGTCAGTACACCCATTCACAGTGTAGACCAGCGGAGGGCTTCAATGTCAGTACACCCGTTCACAGTGTAGACCAGCGGAGGGCTTCAATGTCAGTACACCCGTTCACAGTGTTGACCAGCGGAGGGCTTCAATGTCAGTACACCCGTTCACACAGTGTTGACCAGCGGAGGGCTTCAATGTCAGTACACCCGTTCACAGTGTTGACCAGCGGAGGGCTTCAATGTCAGTACACCCGTTCACACTGTAGACCAGCGGAGGGCTTCAATGTCAGTACACCCGTTCACACAGTGTAGACCAGCGGAGGGCTTCAATGTCAGTACACTCGTTCACAGTGTAGACCAGCGGAGGGCTTCAATGTCAGTACACCCGTTCACAGTGTAGACCAGCGGAGGGCTTCAATGTCAATACACCCGTTCACACAGTGTAGACCAGCGGAGGGCTTCGATGTCAGTACACCCATTCACACAGTGTAGACCAGCAGAGGGCTTCGATGTCAGTACACCCATTCACAGTGTAGACCAGCAGAGGACTTCAATGTCAGTACCCCCATTCACACAGTGTAGACCAGCAGAGGGCTTCAATGTCAGTACACCCATTCACACAGTGTAGACCATCAGAGGGCTTCAATGTCAGTACACCCGTTCACACTGTAGACCAGCGGAGGGCTTCAATGTCAGTACACCCGTTCACATTGTAGACCAGCGGAGGGCTTCAATGTCAGTACACCCGTTCACAGTGTAGACCAGCGGAGTGCTTCAATGTCAGTACACCCATTCACAGTGTAGACCAGCGGAGGGCTTCAATGTCAGTACACCCGTTCACACAGTGTAGACCAGCGGAGGGCTTCAATGTCAGTACACCCGTTCACAGTGTAGACCAGCGGAGGGTTTCAATGTCAGTACACCCGTTCACAGTGTTGACCAGCGGAGGGGTTCAATGTCAGTACACCCATTCACAGTGTTAACCAGCGGAAGGCTTCAATGTCAGTACACCCTTTCACAGGGCTGACCAGCGGATGGCTTCAATGTCAGTACACCCGTTCACACAGTGTTAACCAGCGGAGGGCTTCAATGTCAGTACGCCCGTTCACAGTGTAGACCTGTGGAGGGCTTCAATGTCAGTACACCCATTCACAGTGTAGACCAGCATAGGGCTTTAATGTCAGTACACCCGTTCACAGTGTTGACCAGCGGAGGGCTTCAATGTCAGTACACCCATTCACAGTGTAGAGCAGCAGAGGGCTTCAATGTCAGTACACCCATTCACAGTGTTCACCAGCGGAGGGTTTCAATGTCAGTACACCCATTCACACAGTGTAGACCAGCGGAGGGCTTCAATGTCAGTACACCCATTCACACAGTGTAGACCAGCGGAGGGCTTCAATGTCAGTACACCCATTCACAGTGTATACCAGCGGAGGTCTTCAATGTCAGTACACCCGTTCACAGTGTAGACCAGCGGAGGGCTTCAATGTCAGTACACCCGTTCACGCAGTGTAGACCAGCGGAGGGCTTCATAGTCAGTACACCCGTTCACAGTGTAGACCAGCGGAGGGCTTCAATGTCAGTACACCCGTTCACAGTGTTGACCAGCGGAGGGCTTCAATGTCAGTACACCCGTTCAAAGTGTAGACCAGCGGAGGGCTTCAATGTCAGTACACCCGTTCACAGTGTAGACCAGCGGAGGGGTTCAATGTCAGTACACCCATTCACAGTGTAGACCAGCGGAGGGCTTCAATGTCAGTACACCCGTTCACAGTGTAGACCAGCGGAGGGTTTCAATGTCAGTACACCCGTTCACACAGTGTAGACCAGCGGAAGGCTTCAATGTCAGTACACCCGTTCACAGTGTAGACCAGCGGAGGGCTTCAATGTCAGTACACCCGTTCACAGTGTAGACCAGCGGAGGGCTTCAATGTCAGTACACCGATTCACACAGTGTAGACCAGCAGAGGGCTTCAATGGCAGTACACCCATTCACACAGTGTAGACCAGCAGAGGGCTTCAATGTCAGTACACCCATTCACAGTGTTGCCCAGCGGAGGGCTTCAATGTCAGTACACCCATTCACAGTGTAGAGCAGCAGAGGGCTTCAATGTCAGTACACCCATTCACAGTGTAGAGCAGCAGAGGGCTTCAATGTCAGTACACCCATTCACAGTGTTCACCAGCGGAGGGTTTCAATGTCAGTACACCCATTCACACAGTGTAGACCAGCGGAGGGCTTCAATGTCAGTACACCCATTCACACAGTGTAGACCAGCCGAGGGCTTCAATGTCAGTACACCCATTCACAGTGTAGACCAGCGGAGGGCTTTAATGTCAGTACACCCGTTCACAGTGTAGACCAGCGGAGGGCTTCAATGTCAGTACACCCGTTCACGCAGTGTAGACCAGCGGAGGGCTTCAATGTCAGTACACCCGTTCACAGTGTTGACCAGCGGAGGGCTTCAATGTCAGTACACCCGTTCACAGTGTTGACCAGCGGAGGGCTTCAATGTCAGTACACCCGTTCACAGTGTAGACCAGAGGAGGGCTTCAATGTCAGTACACCCGTTCACAGTGTAGACCAGCGGAGGGATTCAATGTCAGTACACCCATTCACAGTGTAGACCAGCGGAGGGCTTCAATGTCAGTACACCCGTTCACAGTGCAGACCAGCGGAGGGCTTCAATGTCAGTACACCCGTTCACACAGTGTAGACCAGCGGAAGGCTTCAATGTCAGTACACCCGTTCACAGTGTAGACCAGCGGAGGGCTTCAATGTCATTACACCCGTTCACAGTGTAGACCAGCGGAGGGCTTCAATGTCAGTACACCGATTCACACAGTGTAGACCAGCAGAGGGCTTCAATGTCTGTACACCCATTCACACAGTGTAGACCAGCAGAGAGCTTCAATGTCAGTACACCCATTCACACAGTGTAGACCAGCAGAGGGCTTCAATGTCAGTACACCCATTCACACAGTGTAGACCAGCAGAGGGCTTCAATGTCAGTACACCCGTTCACAGTGTAGACCAGCGGAGGGCTTCAATGTCAGTACACCCGTTCACATTGTAGACCAGCGGAGGGCTTCAATGTCAGTACACACGTTCACAGTATAGGCCAGCGGAGTGCTTCAATGTCAGTACACCCATTCACAGTGTAGACCAGCGGAGGGCTTCAATGTCAGTACACCAGTTCACACAGTGTAGACCAGCGGAGGGGTTCAATGTCAGTACACCCGTTCACAGTGTAGACCAGCGGAGGGTTTCAATGTCAGTACACCCGTTCACAGTGTTGACCAGCGGTGGGGTTCAAAGTCAGTACACCCATTCACAGTGTTAACGAGCGGAAGGCTTCAATGTCAGTACACCCGTTCACAGTGTTGACCAGCGGAGGGCTTCAATGTCAGTACACCCGTTCAAACAGTGTTAACCAGCGGAGGGCTTCAATGTCAGTACACCCGTTCACAGTGTAGACCAGCGGAGGGCTTCAATGTCAGTACACCCATTCACAGTGTAGACCAGCAGAGGGCTTTAATGTCAGTACACCCGTTCACAGTGTTGACCAGCGGAGGGCTTCAATGTCAGTACACCCATTCACAGAGTAGAGCAGCAGAGGGCTTCAATGTCAGTACACCCATTCACAGTGTTCACCAGCGGAGGGTTTCAATGTCAGTACACCCATTCACACAGTGAAGACCAGCGGAAGGCTTCAATGTCAGTACACCCATTCACACAGTGTAGACCAGCGGAGGGCTTCAATGTCAGTACACCCGTTCACAGTGTAGACCAGCGGAGGGCTTCAATGTCAGTACACCCGTTCACACAGTGTAGACCAGCGGAGGGCTTCAATGTCAGTACACCCATTCAGAGTGTAGACCAGCGGAGGGCTTCAATGTCAGTACACCCGTTCACACTGTTGACCAGCGGAGGGCTTCAATGTCAGTACACCCATTCACAGTGTAGACCAGCAGAGGGCTTCAATGTCAGTACACCCATTCACACAGTGTAGACCAGCAGAGGGCTTCAATGTCATTACACCCGTTCACAGTGTAGACCAGCTGAGGGCTTCAATGTCAGTACACCCGTTCACAGTGTAGACCGGCGGAGGGCTTCAATGTCAGTACACCCGTTCACAGTGTTGACCAGCGGAGGGCTTCAATGTCAGTACACCCGTTCACAGTGTAGACCAGCGGAGGGCTTCAATGTCAGTACACCCGTTCACAGTGTTGACCAGCG
This sequence comes from Hypanus sabinus, assembly GCF_030144855.1. Taxonomy (NCBI): domain Eukaryota; kingdom Metazoa; phylum Chordata; class Chondrichthyes; order Myliobatiformes; family Dasyatidae; genus Hypanus; species Hypanus sabinus. The sequence goes on from NW_026779014.1 coordinate 143,140, forward strand.
GAGGGCTTCAATGTCAGTACACCCGTTCACAGTGTAGACCAGCGGAGGGCTTCAATGTCAGTACACCCGTTCACAGTGTAGACCAGCGGAGGGGTTCAATGTCAGTACACCCATTCACAGTGTAGACCAGCGGAGGGCTTCAATGTCAGTACACCCGTTCACAGTGTAGACCAGCGGAGGGCTTCACTGTCAGTACACCCGTTCACACAGTGTAGACCAGAGGAAGGCTTCAATGTCAGTACACCCGTTCACAGTGTAGACCAGCGGAGGGCTTCAATGTCAGTACACCCGTTCACAGTGTAGACCAGCGGAGGGCTTCAATGTCAGTACACCGATTCACGCAGTGTAGACCAGCAGAGGGCTTCAATGTCAGTACACCCATTCACACAGTGTAGACCAGCAGAGGGCTTCAATGTCAGTACACCCATTCACACAGTGTAGACCAGCAGAGGGCTTCAATGTCAGTACACCCATTCACACAGTGTAGACCAGCAGAGGGCTTCAATGTCAGTACACCCGTTCACAGTGTAGACCAGCGGAGGGCTTCAATGTCAGTACACACGTTCACAGTGTAGGCCAGCGGAGTGCTTCAATGTCAGTACACCCATTCACAGTGTAGACCAGCGGAGGGCTTTAATGTCAGTACACCGGTTCACACAGTGTAGACCAGCGGAGGGGTTCAATGTCAGTACACCCGTTCACAGTGTAGACCAGCGGAGGGTTTCAATGTCAGTACACCCGTTCACAGTGTTGACCAGCGGTGGGGTTCAATGTCAGTACACCCATTCACAGTGTTAACCAGCGGAAGGCTTCAATGTCAGTACACCCGTTCACAGTGTTGACCAGCGGAGGACTTCAATGTCAGTACACCCGTTCAAAACAGTGTTAACCAGCGGAGGGCTTCAATGTCAGTACACCCGTTCACAGTGTAGACCAGCGGAGGGCTTCAATGTCAGTACACCCATTCACAGTGTAGACCAGCAGACGGCTTTAATGTCAGTACACCCGTTCACAGTGTTGACCAGCGCAGGGCTTCAATGTCAGTACACCCATTCACAGAGTAGAGCAGCAGAGGGCTTCAATGTCAGTACACCCATTCACAGTGTTCACCAGCGGAGGGTTTCAATGTCAGTACACCCATTCACACAGTGAAGACCAACGGAAGGCTTCAATGTCAGTACACCCATTCACACAGTGTAGACCAGCGGAGGGCTTCAATGTCAGTACACCCGTTCACAGTGTAGACCAGCGGAGGGCTTCAATGTCAGTACACCCGTTCACACAGTGTAGACCAGCGGAGGGCTTCAATGTCAGTACACCCGTTCACAGTGTAGAGCAGCGGAGGGCTTAAATGTCAGTACACCCGTTCACAGTGTTGACCAGCGGAGGGCTTCAATGTCAGTACACCCGTTCACAGTGTAGACCAGCGGAGTGCTTCAATGTCAGTACACCCATTCAGAGTGTAGACCAGCGGAGGGCTTCAATGTCAGTACACCCGTTCACAGTGTAGACCAGCGGAGGGCTTCAATGTCAGTACACCCGTTCACAGTGTAGAGCAGCGGAGTGCTTCAATGTCAGTACACCCATTCACAGTGTAGAGCAGCGGAGGGCTTCAATGTCACTACACCCGTTCACACAGTGTAGACCAGCGGAGGGCTTCAATGTCAGTACACCCATTCAGAGTGTAGACCAGCGGAGGGCTTCAATGTCAGTACACCCGTTCACAGTGTAGACCAGCGGAGGGCTTCAATGTCAGTACACCCGTTCACAGTGTAGAGCAGCGGAGGGCTTCAATGTCAGTACACCCGTTCACAGTGTAGACCAGCTGAGGGCTTCAATGTCAGTACACTCATTCACACAGTGTAGACCAGCGGAGGGCTTCGATGTCAGTACACCCATTCACACAGTGTAGACCAGCAGAGGGCTTCAATGTCAGTACACCCATTCACACAGTGTAGACCAGCAGAGGGCTTCAATGTCAGTACACCCGTTCACAGTGTAGACAAGCGGAGGGCTTCAATGTCAGTACACCCATTCACGGTGTAGACCAGCAGAGGGCTTTAATGTCAGTACACCCGTTCACAGTGTTGACCAGCGGAGGGCTTCAATGTCAGTACACCCATTCACAGTGTAGAGCAGCAGAGGGCTTCAATGTCAGTACACCCATTCACAGTGTTCACCAGCGGAGGGTTTCAATGTCAGTACACCCATTCACACAGTGAAGACCAGCGGAAGGCTTCAATGTCAGTACACCCATTCACACAGTGTAGACCAGCGGAGGGCTTCAATGTCAGTACACCCGTTCACAGTGTAGACCAGCGGAGGGCATCAATGTCAGTACACCCGTTCACACGTTGTAGACCAGCGGAGGGCTTCAATGTCAGTACACCCGTTCACAGTGTAGAGCAGCGGAGGGCTTCAATGTCAGTACACCCGTTCACAGTGTTGACCAGCGGAGGGCTTCAATGTCAGTACACCCGTTCACAGTGTAAACCAGCGGAGTGCTTCAATGTCAGTACACCCATTCGGAGTGTAGACCAGCGGAGGGCTTCAATGTCAGTACACCCGTTCACAGTGTAGACCAGCGGAGGGCTTCAATGTCAGTACACCCGTTCACAGTGTAGAACAGCGGAGTGCTTCAATGTCAGTGCACCCATTCACAGTGTAGAGCAGCGGAGGGCTTCAATGTCAGTACACCCGTTCACACAGTGTAGACCAGCGGAGGGCTTCAATGTCAGTACACCAGTTCACAGTGTAGACCAGCTGAGGGCTTCAATGTCAGTACACCCGTTCACAGTGTAGACCAGCGGAGGGCTTCAATGTCAGTACACCCGTTCACAGTGTAGACCAGCGGAGTGCTTCAATGTCAGTACACCCATTCAGAGTGTAGACCAGCGGAGGGCTTCAATGTCAGTACACCCGTTCACAGTGTAGACCAGCGGAGGGCTTCAATGTCAGTACACCCGTTCACAGTGTAGAGCAGCGGAGTGCTTCAATGTCAGTACACCCATTCACAGTGTAGAGCAGCGGAGGGCTTCAATGTCACTACACCCGTTCACACAGTGTAGACCAGCGGAGGGCTTCAATGTCAGTACACCCATTCAGAGTGTAGACCAGCGGAGGGCTTCAATGTCAGTACACCCGTTCACAGTGTAGACCAGCGGAGGGCTTCAATGTCAGTACACCCGTTCACAGTGTAGAGCAGCGGAGGGCTTCAATGTCAGTACACCCGTTCACAGTGTAGACCAGCGGAGTGCTTCAATGTCAGTACACCCATTCGGAGTGTAGACCAGCGGAGGGCTTCAATGTCAGTATACCCGTTCACAGTGTAGACCAGCGGAGGGCTTCAATGTCAGTACACACGTTCACAGTGTAGGCCAGCGGAGTGCTTCAATGTCAGTACACCCATTCACAGTGTAGACCAGCGGAGGGCTTTAATGTCAGTACACCCGTTCACACAGTGTAGACCAGCGGAGGGGTTCAATGTCAGTACACCCGTTCACAGTGTAGACCAGCGGAGGGTTTCAATGTCAGTACACCCGTTCACAGTGTTGACCAGCGGTGGGGTTCAATGTCAGTACACCCATTCACAGTGTTAACCAGCGGAAGGCTTCAATGTCAGTACACCCGTTCACAGTGTTGACCAGCGGAGGACTTCAATGTCAGTACACCCGTTCAAACAGTGTTAACCAGCGGAGGGCTTCAATGTCAGTACACCCGTTCACAGTGTAGACCAGCGGAGGGCTTCAATGTCAGTACACCCGTTCACAGTGTAGAGCAGCGGAGGGCTTAAATGTCAGTACACCCGTTCACAGTGTTGACCAGCGGAGGGCTTCAATGTCAGTACACCCGTTCACAGTGTAGACCAGCGGAGTGCTTCAATGTCAGTACACCCATTCAGAGTGTAGACCAGCGGAGGGCTTCAATGTCAGTACACCCGTTCACAGTGTAGACCAGCGGAGGGCTTCAATGTCAGTACACCCGTTCACAGTGTAGAGCAGCGGAGTGCTTCAATGTCAGTACACCCATTCACAGTGTAGAGCAGCGGAGGGCTTCAATGTCACTACACCCGTTCACACAGTGTAGAACAGCGGAGGGCTTCAATGTCAGTACACCCATTCAGAGTGTAGACCAGCGGAGGGCTTCAATGTCAGTACACCCGTTCACAGTGTAGACCAGCGGCGGGCTTCAATGTCAGTACACCCGTTCACAGTGTAGAGCAGCGGAGGGCTTCAATGTCAGTACACCCGTTCACAGTGTAGACCAGCTGAGGGCTTCAATGTCAGTACACTCATTCACACAGTGTAGACCAGCGGAGGGCTTCGATGTCAGTACACCCATTCACACAGTGTAGACCAGCAGAGGGCTTCAATGTCAGTACACCCATTCACACAGTGTAGACCAGCAGAGGGCTTCAATGTCAGTACACCCGTTCACAGTGTAGACCAGCGGAGGGCTTCAATGTCAGTACACCCATTCACAGTGTAGACCAGCAGAGGGCTTTAATGTCAGTACACCCGTTCACAGTGTTGACCAGCGGAGGGCTTCAATGTCAGTACACCCATTCACAGTGTAGAGCAGCAGAGGGCTTCAATGTCAGTACACCCATTCACAGTGTTCACCAGCGGAGGGTTTCAATGTTAGTACACCCATTCACACAGTGAAGACCAGCGGAAGGCTTCAATGTCAGTACACCCATTCACACAGTGTAGACCAGCGGAGGGCTTCAATGTCAGTACACCCGTTCACAGTGTAGACCAGCGGAGGGCATCAATGTCAGTACACCCGTTCACACGGTGTAGACCAGCGGAGGGCTTCAATGTCAGTACACCCGTTCACAGTGTAGAGCAGCGGAGGGCTTCAATGTCAGTACACCCGTTCACAGTGTTGACCAGCGGAGGGCTTCAATGTCAGTACACCCGTTCACAGTGTAGACCAGCGGAGTGCTTCAATGTCAGTACACCCATTCGGAGTGTAGACCAGCGGAGGGCTTCAATGTCAGTACACCCGTTCACAGTGTAGACCAGCGGAGGGCTTCAATGTCAGTACACCCGTTCACAGTGTAGAACAGCGGAGTGCTTCAATGTCAGTACACCCATTCACAGTGTAGAGCAGCGGAGGGCTTCAATGTCAGTACACCCGTTCACACAGTGTAGACCAGCGGAGGGCTTCAATGTCAGTACACCAGTTCACAGTGTAGACCAGCTGAGGGCTTCAATGTCAGTACACCCGTTCACAGTGTAGACCAGCGGAGGGCTTCAATGTCAGTACACCCGTTCACAGTGTAGACCAGCGGAGGGCTTCAATGTCAGTACACCCGTTCACAGTGTAGACCAGCTGAGGGCTTCAATGTCAATACACTCATTCACACAGTGTAGACCAGCGGAGGGCTTCGATGTCAGTACACCCATTCACACAGTGTAGACCAGCAGAGGGCTTCAATGTCAGTACACCCATTCACACAGTGTAGACCAGCAGAGGGCTTCAATGTCAGTACAGCCAGTCACACAGTGTTGACCAGCAGAGGGCTTCAATGTCAGTACACCAGTTCACAGTGTAGACCAGCGGAGGGCTTCAATGTCAGTACACCCGTTCACATTGTAGACCAGCGGAGGGCTTCAATGTCAGTACACCCGTTCACAGTGTAGAGCAGCGGAGTGCTTCAATGTCAGTACACCCATTCACAGTGTAGAGCACCGGAGGGCTTCAATGTCAGTACACCCGTTCACACAGTGTAGACCAGCGGAGGGCTTCAATGTCAGTACACCAGTTCACAGTGTAGACCAGCTGAGGGCTTCAATGTCAGTACACCCGTTCACAGTGTAGACCAGCGGAGGGCTTCAATGTCAGTACACCCGTTCGCAGTGTAGACCAGCGGAGGGCTTCAATGTCAGTACACCCGTTCACAGTGTAGACCAGCTGAGGGCTTCAATGTCAGTACACTCATTCACACAGTGTAGACCAGCGGAGGGCTTCGATGTCAGTACACCCATTCACACAGTGTAGACCAGCAGAGGGCTTCAATGTCAGTACACCCATTCACACAGTGTAGACCAGCAGAGGGCTTCAATGTCAGTACACCCGTTCACAGTGTAGACCAGCGGAGGGCTTCAATGTCAGTACACCCATTCACAGTGTAGACCAGCAGAGGGCTTTAATGTCAGTACACCCGTTCACAGTGTTGACCAGCGGAGGGCTTCAATGTCAGTACACCCATTCACAGTGTAGAGCAGCAGAGGGCTTCAATGTCAGTACACCCATTCACAGTGTTCACCAGCGGAGGGTTTCAATGTCAGTACACCCATTCACACAGTGAAGACCAGCGGAAGGCTTCAATGTCAGTACACCCATTCACACAGTGTAGACCAGCGGAGGGCTTCAATGTCAGTACACCCGTTCACAGTGTAGACCAGCGGAGGGCATCAATGTCAGTACACCCGTTCACAGTGTAGACCAGCGGAGGGCTTCAATGTCAGTACACCCGTTCACACGGTGTAGACCAGCGGAGGGCTTCAATGTCAGTACACCCGTTCACAGTGTAGACCAGCGGTGGGCTTCAATGTCAGTACACCCATTCACAGTGTAGGCCAGCGGAGGGCTTCAATGTCAGTACACCCGTTCACAGTGTAGAGCAGCGGAGGGCTTCAATGTCAGTACACCCGTTCACAGTGTTGACCAGCGGAGGGCTTCAATGTCAGTACACCCGTTCACAGTGTAGACCAGCGGAGTGCTTCAATGTCAGTACACCCATTCAGAGTGTAGACCAGCGGAGGGCTTCAATGTCAGTACACCCGTTCACAGTGTAGACCAGCGGAGTGCTTCAATGTCAGTACACCCATTCAGAGTGTAGACCAGCGGAGGGCTTCAATGTCAGTACACCCATTCACACAGTGTAGACCAGCCGAGGGCTTCAATGTCAGTACACCCGTTCACAGTGTAGACCAGCGGAGGGCTTCAATGTCAGTACACCCGTTCACAGTGTAGACCAGCTGAGGGCTTCAATGTCAGTACACTCATTCACACAGTGTAGACCAGCGGAGGGCTTCGATGTCAGTACACCCATTCACACAGTGTAGACCAGCAGAGGGCTTCAATGTCAGTACACCCATTCACACAGTGTAGACCAGCAGAGGGCTTCAATGTCAGTACAGCCAGTCACACAGTGTTGACCAGCAGAGGGCTTCAATGTCAGTACACCAGTTCACAGTGTAGACCAGCGGAGGGCTTCAATGTCAGTACACCCGTTCACATTGTAGACCAGCGGACGGCTTCAATGTCAGTACACCCGTTCACAGTGTAGAGCAGCGGAGTGCTTCAATGTCAGTACACCCATTCACAGTGTAGAGCACCGGAGGGCTTCAATGTCAGTACACCCGTTCACACAGTGTAGACCAGCGGAGGGCTTCAATGTCAGTACACCAGTTCACAGTGTAGACCAGCTGAGGGCTTCAATGTCAGTACACCCGTTCACAGTGTAGACCAGCGGAGGGCTTCAATGTCAGTACACCCGTTCACAGTGTAGACCAGCGGAGGGCTTCAATGTCAGTACACCCGTTCACAGTGTAGACCAGCTGAGGGCTTCAATGTCAGTACACTCATTCACACAGTGTAGACCAGCGGAGGGCTTCGATGTCAGTACACCCATTCACACAGTGTAGACCAGCAGAGGGCTTCAATGTCAGTACACCCGTTCACAGTGTAGACCAGCGGAGGGCTTCAATGTCAGTACACCCATTCACAGTGTAGACCAGCAGAGGGCTTTAATGTCAGTACACCCGTTCACAGTGTTGACCAGCGGAGGGCTTCAATGTCAGTACACCCATTCACAGTGTAGAGCAGCAGAGGGCTTCAATGTCAGTACACCCATTCACAGTGTTCACCAGCGGAGGGTTTCAATGTCAGTACACCCATTCACACAGTGAAGACCAGCGGAAGGCTTCAATGTCAGTACACCCATTCACACAGTGTAGACCAGCGGTGGGGTTCAATGTCAGTACACCCATTCACAGTGTTAACCAGCGGAAGGCTTCAATGTCAGTACACCCGTTCACAGTGTTGACCAGCGGAGGACTTCAATGTCAGTACACCCGTTCAAACAGTGTTAACCAGCGGAGGGCTTCAATGTCTGTACACCCGTTCACAGTGTAGACCAGCGGAGGGCTTCAATGTCAGTACACCCATTCACAGTGTAGACCAGCAGAGGGCTTTAATGTCAGTACACCCGTTCACAGTGTTGACCAGCGCAGGGCTTCAATGTCAGTACACCCATTCACAGAGTAGAGCAGCAGAGGGCTTCAATGTCAGTACACCCATTCACAGTGTTCACCAGCGGAGGGTTTCAATGTCAGTACACCCATTCATACAGTGAAGACCAACGGAAGGCTTCAATGTCAGTACACCCATTAACACTGTGTAGACCAGCGGAGGGCTTCAATGTCAGTACACCCGTTCACAGTGTAGACCAGCGGAGGGCTTCAATGTCAGTACACCCGTTCACACAGTGTAGACCAGCGGAGGGCTTCAATGTCAGTACACCCGTTCACAGTGTAGAGCAGCGGAGGGCTTAAATGTCAGTACACCCGTTCACAGTGTTGACCAGCGGAGGGCTTCAATGTCAGTACACCCGTTCACAGTGTAGACCAGCGGAGTGCTTCAATGTCAGTACACCCATTCAGAGTGTAGACCAGCGGAGGGCTTCAATGTCAGTACACCCGTTCACAGTGTAGACCAGCGGAGGGCTTCAATGTCAGTACACCCGTTCACAGTGTAGAGCAGCGGATTGCTTCAATGTCAGTACACCCATTCACAGTGTAGAGCAGCGGAGGGCTTCAATGTCACTACACCCGTTCACACAGTGTAGACCAGCGGAGGGCTTCAATGTCAGTACACCCATTCAGAGTGTAGACCAGCGGAGGGCTTCAATGTCAGTACACCCGTTCACAGTGTAGACCAGCGGAGGGCTTCAATGTCAGTACACCCGTTCACAGTGTAGAGCAGCGGAGGGCTTCAATGTCAGTACACCCGTTCACAGTGTAGACCAGCTGAGGGCTTCAATGTCAGTACACTCATTCACACAGTGTAGACCAGCGGAGGGCTTCGATGTCAGTACACCCATTCACACAGTGTAGACCAGCAGAGGGCTTCAATGTCAGTACACCCATTCACACAGTGTAGACCAGCAGAGGGCTTCAATGTCAGTAGACCCGTTCACAGTGTAGACCAGCGGAGGGCTTCAATATCAGTACACCCATTCACAGTGTAGACCAGCAGAGGGCTTTAATGTCAGTACACCCGTTCACAGTGTTGACCAGCGGAGGGCTTCAATGTCAGTACACCCATTCACAGTGTAGAGCAGCAGAGGGCTTCAATGTCAGTACACCCATTCACAGTGTTCACCAGCGGAGGGTTTCAATGTCAGTACACCCATTCACACAGTGAAGACCAGCGGAAGGCTTCAATGTCAGTACACCCATTCACACAGTGTAGACCAGCGGAGGGCTTCAATGTCAGTACACCCGTTCACAGTGTAGACCAGCGGAGGGCATCAATGTCAGTACACCCGTTCACACGGTGTAGACCAGCGGAGGGCTTCAATGTCAGTACACCCGTTCACAGTGTAGAGCAGCGGAGGGCTTCAATGTCAGTACACCCGTTCACAGTGTTGACCAGCGGAGGGCTTCAATGTCAGTACACCCGTTCACAGTGTAGACCAGCGGAGTGCTTCAATGTCAGTACACCCATTCGGAGTGTAGACCAGCGGAGGGCTTCAATGTCAGTATACCCGTTCACAGTGTAGACCAGCGGAGGGCTTCAATGTCAGTACACCCGTTCACAGTGTAGAACAGCGGAGTGCTTCAATGTCAGTACACCCATTCACAGTGTAGAGCAGCGGAGGGCTTCAATGTCAGTACACCCGTTCACACAGTGTAGACCAGCGGAGGGCTTCAATGTCAGTACACCAGTTCACAGTGTAGACCAGCTGAGGGCTTCAATGTCAGTACACCCGTTCACAGTGTAGACCAGCGGAGGGCTTCAATGTCAGTACACCCGTTCACAGTGTAGACCAGCGGAGGGCTTCAATGTCAGTACACCCGTTCACAGTGTAGACCAGCTGAGGGCTTCAATGTCAGTACACTCATTCACACAGTGTAGACCAGCGGAGGGCTTCGATGTCAGTACACCCATTCACACAGTGTAGACCAGCAGAGGGCTTCAATGTCAGTACACCCATTCACACAGTGTAGACCAGCAGAGGGCTTCAATGTCAGTACAGCCAGTCACACAGTGTTGACCAGCAGAGGGCTTCAATGTCAGTACACCAGTTCACAGTGTAGACCAGCGGAGGGCTTCAATGTCAGTACACCCGTTCACATTGTAGACCAGCGGAGGGCTTCAATGTCAGTACACCCGTTCACAGTGTAGAGCAGCGGAGTGCTTCAATGTCAGTACACCCATTCACAGTGTAGAGCACCGGAGGGCTTCAATGTCAGTACACCCGTTCACACAGTGTAGACCAGCGGAGGGCTTCAATGTCAGTACACCAGTTCACAGTGTAGACCAGCTGAGGGCTTCAATGTCAGTACACCCGTTCACAGTGTAGACCAGCGGAGGGCTTCAATGTCAGTACACCCGTTCGCAGTGTAGACCAGCGGAGGGCTTCAATGTCAGTACACCCGTTCACAGTGTAGACCAGCTGAGGGCTTCAATGTCAGTACACTCATTCACACAGTGTAGACCAGCGGAGGGCTTCGATGTCAGTACACCCATTCACACAGTGTAGACCAGCAGAGGGCTTCAATGTCAGTACACCCATTCACACAGTGTAGACCAGCAGAGGGCTTCAATGTCAGTACACCCGTTCACAGTGTAGACCAGCGGAGGGCTTCAATGTCAGTACACCCATTCACAGTGTAGACCAGCAGAGGGCTTTAATGTCAGTACACCCGTTCACAGTGTTGACCAGCGGAGGGCTTCAATGTCAGTACACCCATTCACAGTGTAGAGCAGCAGAGGGCTTCAATGTCAGTACACCCATTCACAGTGTTCACCAGCGGAGGGTTTCAATGTCAGTACACCCATTCACACAGTGAAGACCAGCGGAAGGCTTCAATGTCAGTACACCCATTCACACAGTGTAGACCAGCGGAGGGCTTCAATGTCAGTACACCCGTTCACAGTGTAGACCAGCGGAGGGCATCAATGTCAGTACACCCGTTCACACGGTGTAGACCAGCGGAGGGCTTCAATGTCAGTACACCCGTTCACAGTGTAGACCAGCGGTGGGCTTCAATGTCAGTACACCCATTCACAGTGTAGGCCAGCGGAGGGCTTCAATGTCAGTACACCCGTTCACAGTATAGAGCAGCGGAGGGCTTCAATGTCAGTACACCCGTTCACAGTGTTGACCAGCGGAGGGCTTCAATGTCAGTACACCCGTTCACAGTGTAGACCAGCGGAGTGCTTCAATGTCAGTACACCCATTCAGAGTGTAGACCAGCGGAGGGCTTCAATGTCAGTACACCCGTTCACAGTGTAGACCAGCGGAGTGCTTCAATGTCAGTACACCCATTCAGAGTGTAGACCAGCGGAGGGCTTCAATGTCAGTACACCCATTCACACAGTGTAGACCAGCGGAGGGCTTCAATGTCAGTACACCCGTTCACAGTGTAGACCAGCGGAGGGCTTCAATGTCAGTACACCCGTTCACAGTGTAGACCAGCTGAGGGCTTCAATGTCAGTACACTCATTCACACAGTGTAGACCAGCGGAGGGCTTAGATGTCAGTACACCCATTCACACAGTGTAGACCAGCAGAGGGCTTCAATGTCAGTACACCCATTCACACAGTGTAGACCAGCAGAGGGCTTCAATGTCAGTACAGCCAGTCACACAGTGTTGACCAGCAGAGGGCTTCAATGTCAGTACACCAGTTCACAGTGTAGACCAGCGGAGGGCTTCAATGTCAGTACACCCGTTCACATTGTAGACCAGCGGAGGGCTTCAATGTCAGTACACCCGTTCACAGTGTAGAACAGCGGAGTGCTTCAATGCCAGTACACCCATTCACAGTGTAGAGCACCGGAGGGCTTCAATGTCAGTACACCCGTTCACACAGTGTAGACCAGCGGAGGGCTTCAATGTCAGTACACCAGTTCACAGTGTAGACCAGCTGAGGGCTTCAATGTCAGTACACCCGTTCACAGTGTAGACCAGCGGAGGGCTTCAATGTCAGTACACCCGTTCACAGTGTAGACCAGCGGAGGGCTTCAATGTCAGTACACCCGTTCACAGTGTAGACCAGCTGAGGGCTTCAATGTCAGTACACTCATTCACACAGTGTAGACCAGCGGAGGGCTTCGATGTCAGTACACCCATTCACACAGTGTAGACCAGCAGAGGGCTTCAATGTCAGTACACCCATTCACACAGTGTAGACCAGCAGAGGGCTTCAATGTCAGTACACCCTTTCACAGTGTAGACCAGCGGAGGGCTTCAATGTCAGTACACCCATTCACAGTGTAGACCAGCAGAGGGCTTTAATGTCAGTACACCCGTTCACAGTGTTGACCAGCGGAGGGCTTCAATGTCAGTACACCCATTCACAGTGTAGAGCAGCAGAGGGCTTCAATGTCAGTACACCCATTCACAGTGTTCACCAGCGGAGGGTTTCAATGTCAGTACACCCATTCACACAGTGAAGACCAGCGGAAGGCTTCAATGTCAGTACACCCGTTCACAGTGTAGACCAGCTGAGGGCTTCAATGTCAGTACACTCATTCACACAGTGTAGACCAGCGGAGGGCTTCGATGTCAGTACACCCATTCACACAGTGTAGACCAGCAGAGGGCTTCAATGTCAGTACACCCATTCACACAGTGTAGACCAGCAGAGGGCTTCAATGTCAGTACACCCGTTCACAGTGTAGACCAGCGGAGGGCTTCAATGTCAGTACACCCATTCACAGTGTAGACCAGCAGAGGGCTTTAATGTCAGTACACCCGTTCACAGTGTTGACCAGCGGAGGGCTTCAATGTCAGTACACCCATTCACAGTGTAGAGCAGCAGAGGGCTTCAATGTCAGTACACCCATTCACAGTGTTCACCAGCGGAGGGTTTAAATGTCAGTACACCCATTCACACAGTGAAGACCAGCGGAAGGCTTCAATGTCAGTACACCCATTCACACAGTGTAGACCAGCGGAGTGCTTCAATGTCAGTACACCCGTTCACAGTGTAGACCAGCGGAGGGCATCAATGTCAGTACACCCGTTCACACGGTGTAGACCAGCGGAGGGCTTCAATGTCAGTACACCCGTTCACAGTGTAGACCAGCGGTGGGCTTCAATGTCAGTACACCCATTCACAGTGTAGGCCAGCGGAGGGCTTCAATGTCAGTACACCCGTTCACAGTATAGAGCAGCGGAGGGCTTCAATGTCAGTACACCCGTTCACAGTGTTGACCAGCGGAGGGCTTCAATGTCAGTACACCCGTTCACAGTGTAGACCAGCGGAGTGCTTCAATGTCAGTACACCCATTCAGAGTGTAGACCAGCGGAGGGCTTCAATGTCAGTACACCCGTTCACAGTGTAGACCAGCGGAGTGCTTCAATGTCAGTACACCCATTCAGAGTGTAGACCAGCGGAGGGCTTCAATGTCAGTACACCCATTCACACAGTGTAGACCAGCGGAGGGCTTCAATGTCAGTACACCCGTTCACAGTGTAGACCAGCGGAGGGCTTCAATGTCAGTACACCCGTTCACAGTGTAGACCAGCTGAGGGCTTCAATGTCAGTACACTCATTCACACAGTGTAGACCAGCGGAGGGCTTCGATGTCAGTACACCCATTCACACAGTGTAGACCAGCAGAGGGCTTCAATGTCAGTACACCCATTCACACAGTGTAGACCAGCAGAGGGCTTCAATGTCAGTACAGCCAGTCACACAGTGTTGACCAGCAGAGGGCTTCAATGTCAGTACACCAGTTCACAGTGTAGACCAGCGGAGGGCTTCAATGTCAGTACACCCGTTCACATTGTAGACCAGCGGAGGGCTTCAATGTCAGTACACCCGTTCACAGTGTAGAGCAGCGGAGTGCTTCAATGTCAGTACACCCATTCACAGTGTAGAGCACCGGAGGGCTTCAATGTCAGTACACCCGTTCACACAGTGTAGACCAGCGGAGGGCTTCAATGTCAGTACACCAGTTCACAGTGTAGACCAGCTGAGGGCTTCAATGTCAGTACACCCGTTCACAGTGTAGACCAGCGGAGGGCTTCAATGTCAGTACACCCGTTCACAGTGTAGACCAGCGGAGGGCTTCAATGTCAGTACACCCGTTCACAGTGTAGACCAGCTGAGGGCTTCAATGTCAGTACACTCATTCACACAGTGTAGACCAGCGGAGGGCTTCGATGTCAGTACACCCATTCACACAGTGTAGACCAGCAGAGGGCTTCAATGTCAGTACACCCATTCACACAGTGTAGAGCAGCAGAGGGCTTCAATGTCAGTACACCCGTTCACAGTGTAGACCAGCGGAGGGCTTCAATGTCAGTACACCCATTCACAGTGTAGACCAGCAGAGGGCTTTAATGTCAGTACACCCGTTCACAGTGTTGACCAGCGGAGGGCTTCAATGTCAGTACACCCATTCACAGTGTAGAGCAGCAGAGGGCTTCAATGTCAGTACACCCATTCACAGTGTTCACCAGCGGAGGGTTTCAATGTCAGTACACCCATTCACACAGTGAAGACCAGCGGAAGGCTTCAATGTCAGTACACCCATTCACACAGTGTAGACCAGCGGAGGGCTTCAATGTCAGTACACCCGTTCACAGTGTAGACCAGCGGAGGGCATCAATGTCAGTACACCCGTTCACACGGTGTAGACCAGCGGAGGGCTTCAATGTCAGTACACCCGTTCACAGTGTAGAGCAGCGGAGGGCTTCAATGTCAGTACACCCGTTCACAGTGTTGACCAGCGGAGGGCTTCAATGTCAGTACACCCGTTCACAGTGTAGAACAGCGGAGTGCTTCAATTTCAGTACACCCATTCACAGTGTAGAGCAGCGGAGGGCTTCAATGTCAGTACACCCGTTCACACAGTGTAGACCAGCGGAGGGCTTCAATGTCAGTACACCAGTTCACAGTGTAGAAGAGCTGAGGGCTTCAATGTCAGTACACCCGTTCACAGTGTAGACCAGCGGAGGGCTTCAATGTCAGTACACCCGTTCACAGTGTAGACCAGCGGAGGGCTTCAATGTCAGTACACACGTTCACAGTGTAGACCAGCTGAGGGCTTCAATGTCAGTACACTCATTCACACAGTGTAGCCCAGCGGAGGGCTTCGATGTCAGTACACCCATTCACACAGTGTAGACCAGCAGAGGGCTTCAATGTCAGTACACCCATTCACACAGTGTAGACCAGCAGAGGGCTTCAATGTCAGTACACCCAGTCACACAGTGTTGACCAGCAGAGGGCTTCAATGTCAGTACACCAGTTCACAGTGTACACCAGCGGAGGGCTTCAATGTCAGTACACCCATTCACAGTGTAGGCCAGCGGAGGGCTTCAATGTCAGTACACCCGTTCACAGTATAGAGCAGCGGAGGGCTTCAATGTCAGTACACCCGTTCACAGTGTTGACCAGCGGAGGGCTTCAATGTCAGTACACCCGTTCACAGTGTAGACCAGCGGAGTGCTTCAATGTCAGTACACCCATTCAGAGTGTAGACCAGCGGAGGGCTTCAATGTCAGTACACCCGTTCACAGTGTAGACCAGCGGAGTGCTTCAATGTCAGTACACCCATTCAGAGTGTAGACCAGCGGAGGGCTTCAATGTCAGTACACCCATTCACACAGTGTAGACCAGCGGAGGGCTTCAATGTCAGTACACCCGTTCACAGTGTAGACCAGCGGAGGGCTTCAATGTCAGTACACCCGTTCACAGTGTAGACCAGCTGAGGGCTTCAATGTCAGTACACTCATTCACACAGTGTAGACCAGCGGAGGGCTTCGATGTCAGTACACCCATTCACACAGTGTAGACCAGCAGAGGGCTTCAATGTCAGTACACCCATTCACACAGTGTAGACCAGCAGAGGGCTTCAATGTCAGTACAGCCAGTCACACAGTGTTGACCAGCAGAGGGCTTCAATGTCAGTACACCAGTTCACAGTGTAGACCAGCGGAGGGCTTCAATGTCAGTACACCCGTTCACATTGTAGACCAGCGGAGGGCTTCAATGTCAGTACACCCGTTCACAGTGTAGAGCAGCGGAGTGCTTCAATGTCAGTACACCCATTCACAGTGTAGAGCACCGGAGGGCTTCAATGTCAGTACACCCGTTCACACAGTGTAGACCAGCGGAGGGCTTCAATGTCAGTACACCAGTTCACAGTGTAGACCAGCTGAGGGCTTCAATGTCAGTACACCCGTTCACAGTGTAGACCAGCGGAGGGCTTCAATGTCAGTACACCCGTTCACAGTGTAGACCAGCGGAGGGCTTCAATGTCAGTACACCCGTTCACAGTGTAGACCAGCTGAGGGCTTCAATGTCAGTACACTCATTCACACAGTGTAGACCAGCGGAGGGCTTCGATGTCAGTACACCCATTCACACAGTGTAGACCAGCAGAGGGCTTCAATGTCAGTACACCCATTCACACAGTGTAGAGCAGCAGAGGGCTTCAATGTCAGTACACCCGTTCACAGTGTAGACCAGCGGAGGGCTTCAATGTCAGTACACCCATTCACAGTGTAGACCAGCAGAGGGCTTTAATGTCAGTACACCCGTTCACAGTGTTGACCAGCGGAGGGCTTCAATGTCAGTACACCCATTCACAGTGTAGAGCAGCAGAGGGCTTCAATGTCAGTACACCCATTCACAGTGTTCACCAGCGGAGGGTTTCAATGTCAGTACACCCATTCACACAGTGAAGACCAGCGGAAGGCTTCAATGTCAGTACACCCATTCACACAGTGTAGACCAGCGGAGGGCTTCAATGTCAGTACACCCGTTCACAGTGTAGACCAGCGGAGGGCATCAATGTCAGTACACCCGTTCACACGGTGTAGACCAGCGGAGGGCTTCAATGTCAGTACACCCGTTCACAGTGTAGAGCAGCGGAGGGCTTCAATGTCAGTACACCCGTTCACAGTGTTGACCAGCGGAGGGCTTCAATGTCAGTACACCCGTTCACAGTGTAGAACAGCGGAGTGCTTCAATTTCAGTACACCCATTCACAGTGTAGAGCAGCGGAGGGCTTCAATGTCAGTACACCCGTTCACACAGTGTAGACCAGCGGAGGGCTTCAATGTCAGTACACCAGTTCACAGTGTAGAAGAGCTGAGGGCTTCAATGTCAGTACACCCGTTCACAGTGTAGACCAGCGGAGGGCTTCAATGTCAGTACACCCGTTCACAGTGTAGACCAGCGGAGGGCTTCAATGTCAGTACACACGTTCACAGTGTAGACCAGCTGAGGGCTTCAATGTCAGTACACTCATTCACACAGTGTAGCCCAGCGGAGGGCTTCGATGTCAGTACACCCATTCACACAGTGTAGACCAGCAGAGGGCTTCAATGTCAGTACACCCATTCACACAGTGTAGACCAGCAGAGGGCTTCAATGTCAGTACACCCAGTCACACAGTGTTGACCAGCAGAGGGCTTCAATGTCAGTACACCAGTTCACAGTGTACACCAGCGGAGGGCTTCAATGTCAGTACACCCGTTCACATTGTAGACCAGCGGAGGGCTTCAATGTCAGTACACCCGTTCACAGTGTAGACCAGCGGAGTGCTTCAATGTCAGTACACCCATTCACAGTGTAGACCAGCGGAGGGCTTCAATGTCAGTACACCCGTTCACACAGTGTAGACCAGCGGAGGGGTTCAATGTCAGTACACCCTTTCAAAGTGTAGACCAGCGGAGGGTTTCAATGTCAGTACACCCGTTCACAGTGTTGACCAGCGGTGGGGTTCAATGTCAGTACACCCATTCACAGTGTTAACCAGCGGAAGGCTTCAATGTCAGTACACCCGTTCACAGTGTTGACCAGCGGACGGCTTCAATGTCAGTACACCCGTTCAAACAGTGTTAACCAGCGGAGGGCTTCAATGTCAGTACACCCGTTCACAGTGTACCCAGCGGAGGGCTTCAATGTCAGTACACCCATTCACAGTGTAGACCAGCAGAGGGCTTTAATGTCAGTACACCCGTTCACAGTGTTGACCAGCGGAGGGCTTCAATGTCAGTACACCCATTCACAGTGTTCACCAGCGGAGGGTTTCAATGTCAGTACACCCATTCACACAGTGAAGACCAGCGGAGGGCTTCAATGTCAGTACACCCATTCACACAGTGTAGACCAGCGGAGGGCTTCAATGTCAGTACACCCGTTCACAGTGTAGACCAGCGGAGGGCTTCAATGTCAGTACACCCGTTCACACAGTGTAGACCAGCGGAGGGCTTCAATGTCAGTACACCCGTTCACAGTGTAGACCAGCGGAGGGCTTCAATGTCAGTACACCCGTTCACAGTGTTGACCAGCGGAGGGCTTCAATGTCAGTACACCCGTTCACAGTGTAGACCAGCGGAGGGCTTCAATGTCAGTACACCCGTTCACAGTGTAGACCAGCGGAGGGGTTCAATGTCAGTACACCCATTCACAGTGTAGACCAGCGGAGGGCTTCAATGTCAGTACACCCATTCACAGTGTAGACCAGCGGAGGGCTTCAATGTCTGTAAACCCGTTCACACAGTGTAGACCAGCGGAGGGCTTCAATGTCAGTACACCCGTTCACAGTGTAGACCAGCGGAGGGCTTCAATGTCAGTACACCCATTCACACAGTGTAGATAAGCGGAGGGCTTCAATGTCAGTACACCCGTTCACACAGTGTAGACCAGCGGAGGGCTTCAATGTCAGTACACCCGTTCACATTGTAGACCAGCGGAGGGCTTTAATGTCAGTACACCCGTTCACAGTGTAGACCAGCGGAGGGCTTCAATGTCAGTACACCCGTTCACAGTGTAGACCAGCGGAGGGCTTCAATGTCAGTACACCCGTTCACAGTGTAGACCAGCGGAGGGCTTCAATGTCAGTACACCCGTTCACAGTGTAGACCAGCGGAGGGTTTCAATGTCAGTACACCCGTTCACAGTGTAGACCAGCGGAGGGCTTCAATGTCAGTACACCCGTTCACAGTGTAGACCAGCGGTGGGCTTCGATGTCAGTACACCCATTCACACAGTGTAGACCAGCGGAGGGCTTCGATGTCAGTACACCCATTCACACAGTGTAGACCAGCAGAGGGCTTTAATGTCAGTACACCCGTTCACAGTGTAGACCAGCAGAGGGCTTTAATGTCAGTACACCCGTTCACAGTGTTGACCAGCGGAGGGCTTCAATGTCAGTACACCCATTCACAGTGTAGAGCAGCAGAGGGCTTCAATGTCAGTACACCCATTCACAGTGTTCACCAGCGGAGGGTTTCAATGTCAGTACACCCATTCACACAGTGTAGACCAGCGGAGGGCTTCAATGTCAGTACACCCATTCACACAGTGTAGACCAGCGGAGGGCTTCAATGTCAGTACACAGTGTAGACCAGCGGAGGGCTTCAATGTCATTACACCCGTTCACAGTGTAGACCAGCGGAGGGCTTCAATGTCAGTACACCCATTCACAGTGTAGACCAGCGGAGGGCTTCAATGTCAGTAGACCCGTTCACAGTGTAGACCAGCGGAGGGCTTCAATGTCAGTAAACCCGTTCACACAGTGTAGACCAGCGGAGGGCTTCAATGTCAGTACACCCGTTCACAGTGTAGACCAGCGGAGGGCTTCAATGTCAGTACACCCATTCACACAGTGTAGACCAGCGGAGGGCTTCAATGTCAGTACACCCGTTCACACAGTGTAGACCAGCGGAGGGCTTCAATGTCAGTACACCCGTTCACATTGTAGACCAGCGGAGGGCTTCAATATCAGTACACCCATTCACAGTGTAGACCAGCAGAGGGCTTTAATGTCAATACACCCGTTCACAATGTTGACCAGCGGAGGGCTTCAATGTCAGTACACCCATTCACAGTGTAGAGCAGCAGAGGGCTTCAATGTCAGTACACCCATTCACAGTGTTCACCAGCGGAGGGTTTCAATGTCAGTACACCCATTCACACAGTGTAGACCAGCGGAGGGCTTCAATGTCAGTACACCCGTTCACAGTGTAGACCAGCGGAGGGCTTCAATGTCAGTACACCCGTTCACACATTGTAGACCAGCGGAGGGCTTCAATGTCAGTACATCCGTTCACAGTGTAGACCAGCGGAGGGCTTCAATGTCAGTATACCCGTTCACAGTGTTGACCAGCGGAGGGCTTCAATGTCAGTACACCCGTTCACAGTGTAGACCAGCGGAGGGCTTCAATGTCAGTACACCCGTTCACAGTGTAGACCAGCGGAGGGCTTCACTGTCAGTACACCCGTTCACACAGTGTAGACCAGCGGAGGGCTTCAATGTCAGTACACCCATTCACAGCATAGACCAGCGGAGGGCTTCAATGTCAGTACACCCGTTCACAGTGTAGACCAGCGGAGGGCTTCAATGTCAGTAAACCCGTTCACACAGTGCAGACCAGCGGAGGGCTTCAATGTCAGTACATCCGTTCACAGTGTAGACCAGCGGAGGGCTTCAATGTCATTACACCCGTTCACAGTGTTGACCAGCGGAGGGCTTCAATGTCAGTACACCCGTTCACAGTGTAGACCAGCGGAGGGCTTCAATGTCAGTACACCCGTTCACAGTGTAGACCAGCGGAGGGCTTCAATGTCAGTACACCCATTCACAGTGTAGACCAGCGGAGGGCTTCAATGTCAGTAGACCCGTTCACAGTGTAGACCAGCGGAGGGCTTCAATGTCAGTAAACCCGTTCACACAGTGTAGACCAGCGGAGGGCTTCAATGTCAGTACACCCGTTCACAGTGTAGACCAGCGGAGGGCTTCAATGTCAGTACACCCATTCACACAGTGTAGACCAGCGGAGGGCTTCAATGTCAGTACACCCGTTCACACAGTGTAGACCAGCGGAGGGCTTCAATGTCAGTACACCCGTTCACATTGTAGACCAGCGGAGGGCTTCAATATCAGTACACCCATTCACAGTGTAGACCAGCAGAGGGCTTTAATGTCAATACACCCGTTCACAATGTTGACCAGCGGAGGGCTTCAATGTCAGTACACCCATTCACAGTGTAGAGCAGCAGAGGGCTTCAATGTCAGTACACCCATTCACAGTGTTCACCAGCGGAGGGTTTCAATGTCAGTACACCCATTCACACAGTGTAGACCAGCGGAGGGCTTCAATGTCAGTACACCCGTTCACAGTGTAGACCAGCGGAGGGCTTCAATGTCAGTACACCCGTTCACACATTGTAGACCAGCGGAGGGCTTCAATGTCAGTACATCCGTTCACAGTGTAGACCAGCGGAGGGCTTCAATGTCAGTATACCCGTTCACAGTGTTGACCAGCGGAGGGCTTCAATGTCAGTACACCCGTTCACAGTGTAGACCAGCGGAGGGCTTCAATGTCAGTACACCCGTTCACAGTGTAGACCAGCGGAGGGCTTCACTGTCAGTACACCCGTTCACACAGTGTAGACCAGCGGAGGGCTTCAATGTCAGTACACCCATTCACAGCATAGACCAGCGGAGGGCTTCAATGTCAGTACACCCGTTCACAGTGTAGACCAGCGGAGGGCTTCAATGTCAGTAAACCCGTTCACACAGTGTAGACCAGCGGAGGGCTTCAATGTCAGTACACCCGTTCACAGTGTAGACCAGCGGAGGGCTTCAATGTCAGTACACCCATTCACACAGTGTAGACAAGCGGAGGGCTTCAATGTCAGTACACCCGTTCACACAGTGTAGACCAGCGGAGGGCTTCAATGTCAGTACACCCGTTCACAGTGTAGACCAGCGGAGGGCTTCAATGTCAGTACACCCGTTCACAGTGTTGACCAGCGGAGGGCTTCAATGTCAGTACACCCGTTCACAGTGTAGACCAGCGGAGGGCTTCAATGTCAGTACACCCGTTCACAGTGTAGATCAGCGGAGGGCTTCACTGTCAGTACACCCGTTCACACAGTGTAGACCAGCGGAGGGCTTCAATGTCAGTACACCCATTCACAGCATAGACCAGCGGAGGGCTTCAATGTCAGTACACCCGTTCACAGTGTAGACCAGCAGAGGGCTTCAATGTCAGTAAACCCGTTCACACAGTGTAGACCAGCGGAGGGCTTCAATGTCAGTACACCCGTTCACAGTGTAGACCAGCGGAGGGCTTCAATGTCAGTACACCCATTCACACAGTGTAGACCAGCGGAGGGCTTCAATGTCAGTACACCCGTTCACACAGTGTAGACCAGCGGAGGGCTTCAATGTCAGTACACCCGTTCACATTGTAGACCAGCGGAGGGCTTCAATGTCAGTACACCCGTTCACAGTGTAGACCAGCGGAGGGCTTCAATGTCAGTACACCCGTTCACACAGTGTAGACCAGCGGAGGGCTTCAATGTCAGTACACCCGTTCACAGTGTAGACCAGCGGAGGGCTTCAATGTCAGTACACCCGTTCACAGTGTAGACCAGCGGAGGGCTTCAATGTCAGTATACCCTGTCACACAGTGTAGACCAGCGGAGGGCTTCGATGTCAGTACACCCATTCACACAGTGTAGACCAGCGGAGGGCTTCGATGTCAGTACACCCATTCACACAGTGTAGACCAGCGGAGGGCTTCGATGTCAGTACACCCATTCACAGTGTTCACCAGCGGAGGGTTTCGATGTCAGTACACCCATTCACACAGTGAAGACCAGCGGAGGGCTTCAATGTCAGTACACCCGTTCACAGTGTAGACCAGCGGAGGGCTTCAATGTCAGTACACCCGTTCACACAGTGTAGACCAGCGGAGGGCTTCAATGTCAGTACACCCGTTCACAGTGTAGACCAGCGGAGGGCTTCAATGTCAGTACACCCATTCACACAGTGTAGACCAGCGGAGGGCTTCAATGTCAGTACACCCGTTCACACAGTGTAGACCAGCGGAGGGCTTCAATGTCAGTACACCCGTTCACATTGTAGACCAGCGGAGGGCTTCAATGTCAGTACACCCGTTCACAGTGTAGACCAGCGGAGGGCTTCAATGTCAGTACACCCGTTCACACAGTGTAGACCAGCGGAGGGCTTCAATGTCAGTACACCCGTTCACAGTGTAGACCAGCGGAGGGCTTCAATGTCAGTACACCCGTTCACAGTGTAGACCAGCGGAGGGCTTCCATGTCAGTATACTCTGTCACACAGTGTAGACCAGCGGAGGGCTTCGATGTCAGTACACCCATTCACACAGTGTAGACCAGCGGAGGGCTTCGATGTCAGTACACCCATTCACACAGTGTAGACCAGCGGAGGGCTTCGATGTCAGTACACCCATTCACAGTGTTCACCAGCGGAGGGTTTCGATGTCAGTACACCCATTCACACAGTGAAGACCAGCGGAGGGCTTCAATGTCAGTACACCCGTTCACAGTGTAGACCAGCGGAGGGCTTCAATGTCAGTACACCCGTTCACACAGTGTAGACCAGCGGAAGGGCTTCAATGTCAGTACACCCGTTCACACAGTGTAGACCAGCGGAGGGCTTCAATGTCAGTACACCCGTTCACAGTGTAGACCAGCGGAGGGCTTCAATGTCAGTACACCCGTTCACAGTGTTGACCAGCGGAGGCCTTCAATGTCAGTACACCCGTTCACAGTGTAGACCAGCGGAGGGCTTCAATGTCAGTACACCCGTTCACAGTGTAGACCAGCGGAGGACTTCAATGTCAGTACACCCATTCACAGTGTAGACCAGCGGAGGACTTCAATGTCAGTACACCCGTTCACAGTGTAGACCAGCGGAGGGCTTCAATGTCAGTAAACCCGTTCACACAGTGTAGACCAGCGGAGGGCTTCAATGTCAGTACACCCGTTCACAGTGTAGACCAGCGGAGGGCTTCAATGTCAGTACACCCATTCACACAGTGTAGACTAGCGGAGGGCTTCAATGTCAGTACACCCGTTCACACAGTGTAGACCAGCGGAGGGCTTCAATGTCAGTACACCCGTTCACATTGTAGACCAGCGGAGGGCTTCAATGTCAGTACACCCGTTCACAGTGTAGACCAGCGGAGGGCTTCAATGTCAGTACACCCGTTCACAGTGTAGACCAGCGGAGGGCTTCAATGTCAGTACACCCGTTCACACAGTGTAGACCAGCGGAGGGCTTCAATGTCAGTACACCCGTTCACAGTGTAGACCAGCGGAGGACTTCAATGTCAGTACACCCGTTCACAGTGTAGACCAGCGGAGGGCTTCAATGTCAGTACACCCATTCACAGTGTAGACTAGGACTAGAAGGGCCGAGATGGCCTGCTTCCATGCTGTAATTGTTTAATGGTTATATGGTTAATCTTCAGAATTCCAGTGAGTAGAGGCCCGGAGCTATCGAATGCTTCATACGTGACAAGCCGTTCAATCCCAGAATCGTTTTTGTGAACCTCCTCTGAACCCTCTCCAATGTCAGCACATTAGATAAGGGGACCAAAACTACTCACAATACTCAGTGTTGACCAGCGGAGGGCTTCAATGTCAGTACACCCATTCACAGTGTAGAGCAGCAGAGGGCTTCAATGTCAGTACACCCATTCACAGTGTTCACCAGCGGAGGGTTTCAATGTCAGTACACCCATTCACACAGTGTAGACCAGCGGAGGGCTTCAATGTCAGTACACCCATTCACACAGTGTAGACCAGCGGAGGGCTTCAATGTCAGTACACCCATTCACAGTGTAGACCAGCGGAGGGCTTCAATGTCAGTACACCCGTTCACAGTGTAGACCAGCGGAGGGCTTCAATGTCAGTACACCCGTTCACACAGTGTAGAACAGCGGAGGGCTTCAATGTCAGTACACCCGTTCACAGTATAGACCAGCGGAGGGCTTCAATGTCAGTACACCCGTTCACAGTGTTGACCAGCGGAGGGCTTCAATGTCAGTACACCCGTTCACAGTGTAGACCAGCGGAGGGCTTCAATGTCAGTACACCCATTCACAGTGTAGACCAGCAGAGGGCTTTAATGTC
This sequence comes from Hypanus sabinus, assembly GCF_030144855.1. Classification (NCBI taxonomy): domain Eukaryota; kingdom Metazoa; phylum Chordata; class Chondrichthyes; order Myliobatiformes; family Dasyatidae; genus Hypanus; species Hypanus sabinus. The sequence continues at coordinate 168,323 of NW_026779014.1, forward strand.
AGTACACCCGTTCACAGTGTTGACCAGCGGAGGGCTTCAATGTCAGTACACCCATTCACAGTGTAGAGCAGCAGAGGGCTTCAATGTCAGTACACCCGTTCACAGTGTTCACCAGCGGAGGGTTTCAATGTCAGTACACCCATTCACACAGTGTAGACCAGCGGAGGGCTTCAATGTCAGTACACCCGTTCACAGTGTAGACCAGCGGAGGGCTTCAATGTCAGTACACCCGTTCACACAGTGTAGACCAGCGGAGGGCTTCAATGTCAGTACACCCGTTCACAGTGTTGACCAGCGGAGGGCTTCAATGTCAGTACACCCGTTCACAGTGTAGACCAGCGGAGGGCTTCAATGTCAGTACACCCGTTCACAGTGTAGATCAGCGGAGGGCTTCACTGTCAGTACACCCGTTCACACAGTGTAGACCAGCGGAGGGCTTCAATGTCAGTACACCCATTCACAGCATAGACCAGCGGAGGGCTTCAATGTCAGTACACCCGTTCACAGTGTAGACCAGCGGAGGGCTTCAATGTCAGTAAACCCGTTCACACAGTGTAGACCAGCGGAGGGCTTCAATGTCAGTACACCCGTTCACAGTGTAGACCAGCGGAGGGCTTCAATGTCAGTACACCCATTCACACAGTGTAGACCAGCGGAGGGCTTCAATGTCAGTACACCCGTTCACACAGTGTAGACCAGCGGAGGGCTTCAATGTCAGTACACCCGTTCACATTGTAGACCAGCGGAGGGCTTCAATGTCAGTACACCCGTTCACAGTGTAGACCAGCGGAGGGCTTCAATGTCAGTACACCCGTTCACACAGTGTAGACCAGCGGAGGGCTTCAATGTCAGTACACCCGTTCACAGTGTAGACCAGCGGAGGGCTTCAATGTCAGTACACCCGTTCACAGTGTAGACCAGCGGAGGGCTTCAATGTCAGTATACCCTGTCACACAGTGTAGACCAGCGGAGGGCTTCGATGTCAGTACACCCATTCACACAGTGTAGACCAGCGGAGGGCTTCGATGTCAGTACACCCATTCACACAGTGTAGACCAGCGGAGGGCTTCGATGTCAGTACACCCATTCACAGTGTTCACCAGCGGAGGGTTTCGATGTCAGTACACCCATTCACACAGTGAAGACCAGCGGAGGGCTTCAATGTCAGTACACCCGTTCACAGTGTAGACCAGCGGAGGGCTTCAATGTCAGTACACCCGTTCACACAGTGTAGACCAGCGGAGGGCTTCAATGTCAGTACACCCGTTCACAGTGTAGACCAGCGGAGGGCTTCAATGTCAGTACACCCATTCACACAGTGTAGACCAGCGGAGGGCTTCAATGTCAGTACACCCGTTCACACAGTGTAGACCAGCGGAGGGCTTCAATGTCAGTACACCCGTTCACATTGTAGACCAGCGGAGGGCTTCAATGTCAGTACACCCGTTCACAGTGTAGACCAGCGGAGGGCTTCAATGTCAGTACACCCGTTCACACAGTGTAGACCAGCGGAGGGCTTCAATGTCAGTACACCCGTTCACAGTGTAGACCAGCGGAGGGCTTCAATGTCAGTACACCCGTTCACAGTGTAGACCAGCGGAGGGCTTCAATGTCAGTATACTCTGTCACACAGTGTAGACCAGCGGAGGGCTTCGATGTCAGTACACCCATTCACACAGTGTAGACCAGCGGAGGGCTTCGATGTCAGTACACCCATTCACACAGTGTAGACCAGCGGAGGGCTTCGATGTCAGTACACCCATTCACAGTGTTCACCAGCGGAGGGTTTCGATGTCAGTACACCCATTCACACAGTGAAGACCAGCGGAGGGCTTCAATGTCAGTACACCCGTTCACAGTGTAGACCAGCGGAGGGCTTCAATGTCAGTACACCCGTTCACACAGTGTAGACCAGCGGAAGGGCTTCAATGTCAGTACACCCGTTCACACAGTGTAGACCAGCGGAGGGCTTCAATGTCAGTACACCCGTTCACAGTGTAGACCAGCGGAGGGCTTCAATGTCAGTACACCCGTTCACAGTGTTGACCAGCGGAGGCCTTCAATGTCAGTACACCCGTTCACAGTGTAGACCAGCGGAGGGCTTCAATGTCAGTACACCCGTTCACAGTGTAGACCAGCGGAGGACTTCAATGTCAGTACACCCATTCACAGTGTAGACCAGCGGAGGACTTCAATGTCAGTACACCCGTTCACAGTGTAGACCAGCGGAGGGCTTCAATGTCAGTAAACCCGTTCACACAGTGTAGACCAGCGGAGGGCTTCAATGTCAGTACACCCGTTCACAGTGTAGACCAGCGGAGGGCTTCAATGTCAGTACACCCATTCACACAGTGTAGACTAGCGGAGGGCTTCAATGTCAGTACACCCGTTCACACAGTGTAGACCAGCGGAGGGCTTCAATGTCAGTACACCCGTTCACATTGTAGACCAGCGGAGGGCTTCAATGTCAGTACACCCGTTCACAGTGTAGACCAGCGGAGGGCTTCAATGTCAGTACACCCGTTCACAGTGTAGACCAGCGGAGGGCTTCAATGTCAGTACACCCGTTCACACAGTGTAGACCAGCGGAGGGCTTCAATGTCAGTACACCCGTTCACAGTGTAGACCAGCGGAGGACTTCAATGTCAGTACACCCGTTCACAGTGTAGACCAGCGGAGGGCTTCAATGTCAGTACACCCATTCACAGTGTAGACTAGGACTAGAAGGGCCGAGATGGCCTGCTTCCATGCTGTAATTGTTTAATGGTTATATGGTTAATCTTCAGAATTCCAGTGAGTAGAGGCCCGGAGCTATCGAATGCTTCATACGTGACAAGCCGTTCAATCCCAGAATCGTTTTTGTGAACCTCCTCTGAACCCTCTCCAATGTCAGCACATTAGATAAGGGGACCAAAACTACTCACAATACTCAGTGTTGACCAGCGGAGGGCTTCAATGTCAGTACACCCATTCACAGTGTAGAGCAGCAGAGGGCTTCAATGTCAGTACACCCATTCACAGTGTTCACCAGCGGAGGGTTTCAATGTCAGTACACCCATTCACACAGTGTAGACCAGCGGAGGGCTTCAATGTCAGTACACCCATTCACACAGTGTAGACCAGCGGAGGGCTTCAATGTCAGTACACCCATTCACAGTGTAGACCAGCGGAGGGCTTCAATGTCAGTACACCCGTTCACAGTGTAGACCAGCGGAGGGCTTCAATGTCAGTACACCCGTTCACACAGTGTAGAACAGCGGAGGGCTTCAATGTCAGTACACCCGTTCACAGTATAGACCAGCGGAGGGCTTCAATGTCAGTACACCCGTTCACAGTGTTGACCAGCGGAGGGCTTCAATGTCAGTACACCCGTTCACAGTGTAGACCAGCGGAGGGCTTCAATGTCAGTACACCCATTCACAGTGTAGACCAGCAGAGGGCTTTAATGTCAGTACACCCGTTCACAGTGTTGACCAGCGGAGGGCTTCAATGTCAGTACACCCATTCACAGTGTAGAGCAGCAGAGGGCTTCAATGTCAGTACACCCGTTCACAGTGTTCACCAGCGGAGGGTTTCAATGTCAGTACACCCATTCACACAGTGTAGACCAGCGGAGGGCTTCAATGTCAGTACACCCGTTCACAGTGTAGACCAGCGGAGGGCTTCAATGTCAGTACACCCGTTCACACAGTGTAGTCCAGCGGAGGGCTTCAAAGTCAGTACACCCGTTCACAGTGTAGACCAGCGGAGGGCTTCAATGTCAGTACACCCGTTCACAGTGTTGACCAGCGGAGGGCTTCAATGTCAGTACACCCGTTCACAGTGTAGACCAGCGGAGGGCTTCAATGTCAGTACACCCGTTCACAGTGTAGACCAGCGGAGGGGTTCAATGTCAGTACAACCATTCACAGTGTAGACCAGCGGAGGGCTTCAATGTCAGTACACCCGTTCACAGTGTAGACCAGCGGAGGGCTTCAATGTCAGTAAACCCGTTCACACAGTGTAGACCAGCGGAGAGCTTCAATGTCAGTACACCCGTTCACAGTGTAGACCAGCGGAGGGCTTCAATGTCAGTACACCCATTCACACAGTGTAGACCAGCGGAGGGCTTCAATGTCAGTACACCCGTTCACACAGTGTAGACCAGCGGAGGGCTTCAATGTCAGTACACCCGTTCACATTGTAGACCAGCGGAGGGCTTCAATGTCAGTACACCCGTTCACAGTGTAGACAAGCGGAGGGCTTCAATGTCAGTACACCCGTTCACAGTGTAGACCAGCGGAGGGCTTCAATGTCAGTACACCCGTTCACACAGTGTAGACCAGCGGAGGGCTTCAATGTCAGTACACCCGTTCACAGTGTAGACCTGCGGAGGGCTTCAATGTCAGTACACCCGTTCACAGTGTAGACCAGCGGAGGGCTTCAATGTCAGTACACCCGTTCACAGTGTAGACCAGCGGAGGGCTTCAATGTCAGTATACCCAGTCACACAGTGTAGACCAGCGGAGGGCTTCGATGTCAGTACACCCATTCACACAGTGTAGACCAGCGGAGTTCTTCGATGTCAGTACACCCATTCACACAGTGTAGACCAGCGGAGGGCTTCGATGTCAGTACACCCATTCACACAGTGTAGACCAGCAGAGGGCTTCGATGTCAGTACACCCATTCACAGTGTAGACCAACAGAGGGCTTTAATGTCAGTACACCCGTTCACAGTGTTGACCAGCGGAGGGCTTCAATGTCAGTACACCCATTCACAGTGTAGAGCAGCAGAGGGCTTCAATGTCAGTACACCCATTCACAGTGTTCACCAGCGGAGGGTTTCAATGTCAGTACACCCATTCACACAGTGTAGACCAGCGGAGGGCTTCAATGTCAGTACACCCATTCACACAGTGTAGACCAGCGGAGGGCTTCAATGTCAGTACACCCATTCACAGTGCAGACCAGCGGAGGGCTTCAATGTCAGTACACCCGTTCACAGTGTAGACCAGCGGAGGGTTTCAATGTCAGTACACCCGTTCACACAGTGTAGACCAGCGGAGGGCTTCAATGTCAGTACACCCGTTCACAGTGTAGACCAGCGGAGGGCTTCAATGTCAGTACACCCGTTCACAGTGTTGACCAGCGGAGGGCTTCAATGTCAGTACACCCGTTCACAGTGTTGACCAGCGGAGGGCTTCAATGTCAGTACACCCGTTCTCAGTGTAGACCAGCGGAGGGGTTCAATGTCAGTACACCCATTCACAGTGTAGACCAGCGGAGGGCTTCAATGTCAGTACCCCCGTTCACAGTGTAGACCAGCGGAGGGCTTCAATGTCAGTACACCCGTTCACACAGTGTAGACCAGCGGAGGGCTTCAATGTCAGTACACCCGTTCACAGTGTAGACCAGCGGAGGGCTTCAGTGTCAGTACACCCATTCACACAGTGTAGACCAGCGGAGGGCTTCGATGTCCGTACACCCATTCACACAGTGTAGACCAGCAGAGGGCTTCGATGTCAGTACACCCGTTCACACAGTGTTGACCAGCGGAGGGCTTCAATGTCAGTACACCCGTTCACAGTGTAGACCAGCGGAGGGCTTCAATGTCACTACTCCCGTTCACAGTGTAGACCAGCGGAGGGCTTCAATGCCAGTACACCCGTTCACAGTGTAGACCAGCGGAGGGCTTCAATGTCAGTACACCCGTTCACAGTGTTGACCAGCGGAGGGCTTCAATGTCAGTACACCCATTCACAGTGTAGACCAGCAGAGGGCTTCAATGTCAGTACACCCGTTCACACAGTGTAGACCAGCGGAGGGCTTCAATGTCAGTACACCCGTTCACAGTGTAGACCAGCTGAGGGCTTCAATGTCAGTACACCCGTTCAAAGTGTAGACCAGCGGAGGGCTTCAATGTCAGTACACCCGTTCACACAGTGTAGACCAGCGGAGGGCTTCAATGTCAGTACACCCGTTCACAGTGTAGACCAGCGGAGGGCTTCAATGTCAGTATACCCGTTCACAGTGTAGACCAGCGGAGTGCTTCAATGTCAGTACACCCATTCACAGTGTAGAGCAGCGGAGGGCTTCAATGTCAGTACACCCGTTCACACAGTGTAGACCAGCGGAGGGCTTCAATGTCAGTGCACCCGTTCACACAGTGTAGACCAGCGGAGGGCTTCAATGTCAGTACACCCGTTCACAGTGTAGACCAGCGGAGGGCTTCAATGTCAGTACACCCATTCACACAGTGTAGACCAGCAGAGGGCTTCAATGACAGTACACCCATACACACAGTGTAGACCAGCAGAGGGCTTCAATGTCAGTACACCCGTTCACAGTGTAGACCAGCGGAGGGCTTCAATGTCAGTACACCCGTTCACAGTGTTGACCAGCGGAGGGCTTCAATGTCAGTACACCCGTTCACAGTGTAGACCAGCGGAGGGCTTCAATGTCAGTACACCCATTCACAGTGTAGACCAGCGGAGGGCTTCAATGTCAGTACAGCCATTCACACAGTGTAGACCAGCGGAGGGCTTCAATGTCAGTACACCCGTTCACAGTATAGACCAGCGGAAGCTTCAATGTCAGTACACCCGTTCACAGTGTAGACCAGCGGAGGGCTTCAATGTCAGTACACCCATTCACAGTGTAGACCAGCGGAGGGTTTCAATGTCAGGACACCCGTTCACAGTGTTGACCAGCGGAGGGCTTCAATGTCAGTACACCCGTTCACACAGTGTTGACCAGAGGAGGGCTTCAATGTCAGTACACCCGTTCACACAGTGTTCACCAGCGGAGGGCTTCAATGTCAGTACACCCGTTCACAGTGTTGACCAGCGGAAAGCTTCAATGTCAGTACACCCGTTCACAGTGTAGACCAGCGCAGGGCTTCAATGTCAGTACACGCGTTCACACAGTGTAGACCAGCGAAGGGCTTCAATGTCAGTACACCCGTTCACAGTGTAGATCAGCGGAGGGCTTCAATGTCAGTACACCCGTTCACAGTGTAGACCAGCGGAGGGCTTCAATGTCAGTACACCCGTTCACAGTGTAGTCCAGCAGAGGGCTTCAATGTCAGTACACCCATTCACACAGTGTAGACCAGCAGAGGGCTTTGATGTCAGTACACCCGTTCACAGTGTAGACCAGCGGAGGGCTTCGATGTCAGTACACCCGTTCACATTGTAGACCAGCGGAGGGCTTCGATGTCAGTACACCCGTTCACAGTGTAGAGCAGCGGAGTGCTTCAATGTCAGTACACCCATTCACAGTGTAGAGCAGCGGAGAGCTTCAATGTCAGTACACCCGTTCAGACAGAGTAGACCAGCGGAGGGCTTCAATGTCAGTACACCCATTCACACAGTGTAGACCAGCAGAGGGCTTCAATGTCAGTACACCCGTTCACAGTGTAGACCAGCGGAGGGCTTCAATATCAGTACACCCGTTCACATTGTAGACCAGCGGAGGGCTTCAATGTCAGTACACCCGTTCACAGTGTAGACCAGCGGAGTACTTCAATGTCAGTACACCCATTCACAGTGCAGAGCAACGGAGGGCTTCAATGTCAGTACACCCGTTCACACAGTGTAGACCAGCGGAGGGCTTCAATGTCAGTACACCCGTTCACACAGTGTTGACCAGCGGAGGGCTTCAATGTCAGTACACCCGTTCACAGTGTAGACCAGCGGAGGGCTTCAATGTCAGTACACCCGTTCACAGTGTAGACCAGCGGAGGGCTTCAATGCCAGTACACCCGTTCACAGTGTAGACCAGCGGAGGGCTTCAATGTCAGTACACCCGTTCACAGTGTTGACCAGCGGAGGGCTTCAATGTCAGTACACCCATTCACAGTGTAGACCAGCAGAGGGCTTCAATGTCAGTACACCCGTTCACACAGTGTAGACCAGCGGAGGGCTTCAATGTCAGTACACCCGTTCACAGTGTAGACCAGCTGAGGGCTTCAATGTCAGTACACCCGTTCAAAGTGTAGACCAGCGGAGGGCTTCAATGTCAGTACACCCGTTCACACAGTGTAGACCAGCGGAGGGCTTCAATGTCAGTACACCCGTTCACAGTGTAGACCAGCGGAGGGCTTCAATGTCAGTACATCCGTTCACAGTGTTGACCAGCGGAGGGGTTCAATGTCAGTACACCCGTTCACAGTGTAGACCAGCGGAGGACTTCAATGTCAGTACAGCCGTTCACAGTGTAGACCAGCTGAGAGCTTCAATGTCAGTACACCCGTTCACAGTGTAGACCAGCGGAGGGCTTCAATGTCAGTACACCCGTTCACAGTGTAGACCAGCGGAGGGCTTCAATGTCAGTACACCCGTTCACAGTGTTGAACAGCGGAGGGCTTCAATGTCAGTACACACGTTCACACAGTGTTGACCAGCGGAGGGCGTCAATGTCAGTACACCCGTTCACAGTGTTGACCAGCGGAGGGCTTCAATGTCAGTACACCCGTTCACAGTATAGACCAGCGGAGGGCTTCAATGCCAGTACACCCGTTCACAGTGTTGACCAGCGGAGGGCTTCAATGTCAGTACACCCATTCACAGTGTAGACCAGCAGAGGGCTTCACTGTCAGTATACCCGTTCACACAGTGTAGACCAGCGGAGGGCTTCAATGTCAGTACACCCGTTCACAGTGTAGACCAGCTGAGGGCTTCAATGTCAGTACACCCGTTCACAGTGTAGACCAGCGGAGGGCTTCAATGTCAGTACACCCGTTCACACAGTGTAGACCAGCGGAGGGCTTCAATGTCAGTACACCCGTTCACAGTGTAGACCAGCGGAGGGCTTCAATGTCAGTACACCCGTTCACACAGTGTAGACCAGCGGAGGGCTTCAATGTCAGTACACCCGTTCACAGTGTAGACCAGCGGAGGGCTTCAATGTCAGTACATCCGTTCACAGTGTTGACCAGCGGAGGGGTTCAATATCAGTACACCCGTTCACAGTGTAGACCAGCGGAGGACTTCAATGTCAGTACAGCCGTTCACAGTGTAGACCAGCGGAGAGCTTCAATGTCAGTACACCCGTTCACAGTGTAGACCAGCGGAGGGCTTCAATGTCAGTACACCCGTTCACAGTGTAGACCAGCGGAGGGCTTCAATGTCAGTACACTCGTTCACAGTGTTGACCAGCGGAGGGCTTCAATGTCAGTACACCCGTTCACAGTGTAGACCAGCGGAGGGCTTCAATGTCAGTACACCCGTTCACAGTGTAGACCAGCGGAGGGCTTCAATGCCAGTACACCCGTTCACAGTGTAGACCAGCGGAGGGCTTCAATGTCAGTACACCCGTTCACAGTGTTGACCAGCGGAGGGCTTCAATGTCAGTACACCCGTTCACAGTGTAGACCAGCTGAGGGCTTCAATGTCAGTACACCCGTTCACAGTGTAGACCAGCGGAGGGCTTCAATGTCAGTACACCCGTTCACACAGTGTAGACCAGCGGAGGGCTTCAATGTCAGTACACCCGTTCACAGTGTAGACCAGCGGAGGGCTTCAATGTCAGTACATCCGTTCACAGTGTTGACCAGCGGAGGGGTTCAATGTCAGTACACCCGTTCACAGTGTAGACCAGCGGAGGACTTCAATGTCAGTACAGCCGTTCACAGTGTAGACCAGCGGAGAGCTTCAATGTCAGTACACCCGTTCACAGTGTAGACCAGCGGAGGGCTTCAATGTCAGTACACCCGTTCACAGTGTAGACCAGCGGAGGGCTTCAATGTCAGTACACCCGTTCACAGTGTTGACCAGCGGAGGGCTTCAATGTCAGTACACCCGTTCACACAGTGTTGACCAGCGGAGGGCGTCAATGTCAGTACACCCGTTCACAGTGTTGACCAGCGGAGGGCTTCAATGTCAGTACATTCGTTCACAGTATAGACCAGCGGAGGGCTTCAATGCCAGTACACCCGTTCACAGTGTTGACCAGCGGAGGGCTTCAATGTCAGTACACCCATTCACAGTGTAGACCAGCAGAGGGCTTCACTGTCAGTACACCCGTTCACACAGTGTAGACCAGCGGAGGGCTTCAATGTCAGTACACCCGTTCACAGTGTAGACCAGCTGAGGGCTTCAATGTCAGTACACCCGTTCACAGTGTAGACCAGCGGAGGGCTTCAATGTCAGTACACCCGTTCACACAGTGTAGACCAGCGGAGGGCTTCAATGTCAGTACACCCGTTCACAGTGTAGACCAGCGGAGGGCTTCAATGTCAGTACACCCGTTCACACAGTGTAGACCAGGGGAGGGCTTCAATGTCAGTACACACGTTCACAGTGTAGACCAGCGGAGGGCTTCAATGTCAGTACATCCGTTCACAGTGTTGACCAGCGGAGGGGTTCAATGTCAGTACACCCGTTCACAGTGTAGACCAGCGGAGGACTTCAATGTCAGTACAGCCGTTCACAGTGTAGACCAGCGGAGAGCTTCAATGTCAGTACACCCGTTCACAGTGTAGACCAGCGGAGGGCTTCAATGTCAGTACACCCGTTCACAGTGTAGACCAGCGGAGGGCTTCAATGTCAGTACACCCGTTCACAGTGTTGACCAGAGGAGGGCTTCAATGTCAGTACACCCGTTCACACAGTGTTGACCAGCGGAGGGCTTCAATGTCAGTACACCCATTCACACAGTGTAGACCAGCGGAGGGCTTCAATGTCAGTACACCCGTTCACAGTGTAGACCAGCGGAGGGCTTCAATGTCAGTACACCCGTTCACAGTGTAGACCAGCGGAGGGCTTCAATGTCAGTACACCCGTTCACAGTGTAGACCAGCGGAGGGCTTCAATGTCAGTACACCCGTTCACATTGTAGACCAGCGGAGGGCTTCAACGTCAGTACACCCGTTCACTGTGTAGACCAGCGGAGTGCTTCAATGTCAGTACACCCGTTCACAGTGTAGAGCAGCGGAGGGCTTCAATGTCATTACACCCGTTCACACAGTGTAGACCAGCGGAGGGCTTCAATGTCAGTACACCCGTTCACAGTGTAGACCAGCGGAGGGCTTCAATGCCAGTACACCCGTTCACAGTGTAGACCAGCGGAGGGCTTCAATGTAGGTACACCCGTTCACAGTGTTGACCAGCGGAGGGCCTCAATGTCAGTACACCCGTTCACAGTGTAGACCAGCAGAGGGCTTCAATGTCAGTACACCCGTTCACACAGTGTAGACCAGCGGAGGGCTTCAATGTCAGTACACCCGTTCACAGTGTAGACCAGCGGAGGACTTCAATGTCAGTACAGCCGTTCACAGTGTAGACCAGCGGAGAGCTTCAATGTCAGTACACCCGTTCACAGTGTAGACCAGCGGAGGGCTTCAATGTCAGTACATCCGTTCACAGTGTTGACCAGCGGAGGGGTTCAATGTCAGTACACCCGTTCACAGTGTAGACCAGCGGAGGACTTCAATGTCAGTACAGCCGTTCACAGTGTAGACCAGCGGAGAGCTTCAATGTCAGTACACCCGTTCACAGTGTAGACCAGCGGAGGGCTTCAATGTCAGTACACCCGTTCACAGTGTAGACCAGCGGAGGGCTTCAATGTCAGTACACCCGTTCACAGTGTTGACCAGCGGAGGGCTTCAATGTCAGTACACCCGTTCACAGTGTAGACCAGCGGAGGGCTTCAATGTCAGTACACCCGTTCACAGTGTAGACCAGCGGAGGGCTTCAATGCCAGTACACCCGTTCACAGTGTAGACCAGCGGAGGGCTTCAATGTCAGTACACCCGTTCACAGTGTTGACCAGCGGAGGGCTTCAATGTCAGTACACCCGTTCACAGTGTAGACCAGCTGAGGGCTTCAATGTCAGTACACCCGTTCACAGTGTAGACCAGCGGAGGGCTTCAATGTCAGTAGACCCGTTCACACAGTGTAGACCAGCGGAGGGCTTCAATGTCAGTACACCCGTTCACAGTGTAGACCAGCGGAGGGCTTCAATGTCAGTACATCCGTTCACAGTGTTGACCAGCGGAGGGGTTCAATGTCAGTACACCCGTTCACAGTGTAGACCAGCGGAGGACTTCAATGTCAGTACAGCCGTTCACAGTGTAGACCAGCGGAGAGCTTCAATGTCAGTACACCCGTTCACAGTGTAGACCAGCGGAGGGCTTCAATGTCAGTACACCCGTTCACAGTGTAGACCAGCGGAGGGCTTCAATGTCAGTACACCCGTTCACAGTGTTGACCAGCGGAGGGCTTCAATGTCAGTACACCCGTTCACACAGTGTTGACCAGCGGAGGGCGTCAATGTCAGTACACCCGTTCACAGTGTTGACCAGCGGAGGGCTTCAATGTCAGTACATTCGTTCACAGTATAGACCAGCGGAGGGCTTCAATGCCAGTACACCCGTTCACAGTGTTGACCAGCGGAGGGCTTCAATGTCAGTACACCCATTCACAGTGTAGACCAGCAGAGGGCTTCACTGTCAGTACACCCGTTCACACAGTGTAGACCAGCGGAGGGCTTCAATGTCAGTACACCCGTTCACAGTGTAGACCAGCTGAGGGCTTCAATGTCAGTACACCCGTTCACAGTGTAGACCAGCGGAGGGCTTCAATGTCAGTACACCCGTTCACACAGTGTAGACCAGCGGAGGGCTTCAATGTCAGTACAACCGTTCACAGTGTAGACCAGCGGAGGGCTTCAATGTCAGTACACCCGTTCACACAGTGTAGACCAGGGGAGGGCTTCAATGTCAGTACACCCGTTCACAGTGTAGACCAGCGGAGGGCTTCAATGTCAGTACATCCGTTCACAGTGTTGACCAGCGGAGGGGTTCAATGTCAGTACACCCGTTCACAGTGTAGACCAGCGGAGGACTTCAATGTCAGTACAGCCGTTCACAGTGTAGACCAGCGGAGAGCTTCAATGTCAATACACCCGTTCACAGTGTAGACCAGCGGAGGGCTTCAATGTCAGTACACCCGTTCACAGTGTAGACCAGCGGAGGGCTTCAATGTCAGTACACCCGTTCACAGTGTTGACCAGAGGAGGGCTTCAATGTCAGTACACCCGTTCACACAGTGTTGACCAGCGGAGGGCTTCAATGTCAGTACACCCATTCACACAGTGTAGACCAGCGGAGGGCTTCAATGTCAGTACACCCGTTCACAGTGTAGACCAGCGGAGGGCTTCAATGTCAGTACACCCGTTCACAGTGTAGACCAGCGGAGGGCTTCAATGTCAGTACACCCGTTCACAGTGTAGACCAGCGGAGGGCTTCAATGTCAGTACACCCGTTCACATTGTAGACCAGCGGAGGGCTTCAACGTCAGTACACCCGTTCACTGTGTAGTCCAGCGGAGTGCTTCAATGTCAGTACACCCGTTCACAGTGTAGAGCAGCGGAGGGCTTCAATGTCATTACACCCGTTCACACAGTGTAGACCAGCGGAGGGCTTCAATGTCAGTACACCCGTTCACAGTGTAGACCAGCGGAGGGCTTCAATGCCAGTACACCCGTTCACAGTGTAGACCAGCGGAGGGCTTCAATGTAGGTACACCCGTTCACAGTGTTGACCAGCGGAGGGCCTCAATGTCAGTACACCCGTTCACAGTGTAGACCAGCAGAGGGCTTCAATGTCAGTACACCCGTTCACACAGTGTAGACCAGCGGAGGGCTTCAATGTCAGTACACCCGTTCACAATGTAGACCAGCTGAGGGCTTCAATGTCAGTACACCCGTTCACAGTGTAGACCAGCGGAGGGCTTCAATGTCAGTACACCCGTTCACACAGTGTAGACCAGCGGACGGCTTCAATGTCAGTACACCCGTTCACAGTGTAGACCAGCGGAGCGGTTCAATGTCAATACACCCGTTCACAGTGTTGACCAGCGGAGGGGTTCAATGTCAATACACCCGTTCACAGTGTAGACCAGCGGAGGGCTTCAATGTCAGTACACCCGTTCACAGTGTAGACCAGCGGAGGGCTTCAATGTCAGTACACCCGTTCACACAGTGTAGAGCAGCGGAGGGCTTCAATGTCAGTACTCCCGTTCACAGTGTAGAGCAGCGGACGGCTTCAATGTCAGTACACCCATTCACAGTGTAGACCAGCGGAGGGCTTCAATGTCAGTACACCCGTTCACACAGTGTAGACCAGCAGAGGGCTTCAATGTCAGTACACCCATTCACAGTGTAGACCAGCGGAGGGCTTCAATGTCAGTACACCCGTTCACAGTGTAGACCAGCGGAGGGCTTCAATGTCAGTACACCCATTCCCACAGTGTAGACCAGCGGAGGGCTTCAATGTCAGTACACCCATTCACACAGTGTAGACCAGCGGAGGGCTTCAATGTCAGTACACCCATTCACACAGTGTAGACCAGCGGAGGGCTTCAATGTCAGTACACCCGTTCACAGTGTTGACCAGCGGAGGGCTACAATGTCAGTACACCCGTTCACAGTGTAGACCAGCGGAGGGCTTCAATGTCAGTACACCCGTTCACAGTGTAGACCAGCGGAGGGCTTCAATGTCAGTACACCCGTTCACAGTGTTGACCAGCGGAGGGCTACAATGTCAGTACACCCGTTGACACAGTGTTGACCAGCGGAGGGCTTCAATGTCAGTACACCCGTTCACAGTGTTGACCAGCGGAGGGCTTCAATGTCAGTACACCCGTTCACATTGTTGACCAGCGGAGGGCTTCAATGTCAGTACACCCGTTCACACAGTGTAGACCAGCGGAGGGCTTCAATGTCAGTACACCCGTTCAGAGTGTAGACCAGCGGAGGGCTTCAATGTCAGTACAACCGTTCACAGTGTAGACCAGCGGAGGGCTTCAATGTCAGTACACCCGTTCACACAGTGTAGACCAGGGGAGGGCTTCAATGTCAGTACACCCGTTCACAGTGTAGACCAGCGGAGGGCTTCAATGTCAGTACATCCGTTCACAGTGTTGACCAGCGGAGGGGTTCAATGTCAGTACACCCGTTCACAGTGTAGACCAGCGGAGGACTTCAATGTCAGTACAGCCGTTCACAGTGTAGACCAGCGGAGAGCTTCAATGTCAATACACCCGTTCACAGTGTAGACCAGCGGAGGGCTTCAATGTCAGTACACCCGTTCACAGTGTAGACCAGCGGAGGGCTTCAATGTCAGTACACCCGTTCACAGTGTTGACCAGAGGAGGGCTTCAATGTCAGTACACCCGTTCACACAGTGTTGACCAGCGGAGGGCTTCAATGTCAGTACACCCATTCACACAGTGTAGACCAGCGGAGGGCTTCAATGTCAGTACACCCGTTCACAGTGTAGACCAGCGGAGGGCTTCAATGTCAGTACACCCGTTCACAGTGTAGACCAGCGGAGGGCTTCAATGTCAGTACACCCGTTCACAGTGTAGACCAGCGGAGGGCTTCAATGTCAGTACACCCGTTCACATTGTAGACCAGCGGAGGGCTTCAACGTCAGTACACCCGTTCACTGTGTAGTCCAGCGGAGTGCTTCAATGTCAGTACACCCGTTCACAGTGTAGAGCAGCGGAGGGCTTCAATGTCATTACACCCGTTCACACAGTGTAGACCAGCGGAGGGCTTCAATGTCAGTACACCCGTTCACAGTGTAGACCAGCGGAGGGCTTCAATGCCAGTACACCCGTTCACAGTGTAGACCAGCGGAGGGCTTCAATGTAGGTACACCCGTTCACAGTGTTGACCAGCGGAGGGCCTCAATGTCAGTACACCCGTTCACAGTGTAGACCAGCAGAGGGCTTCAATGTCAGTACACCCGTTCACACAGTGTAGACCAGCGGAGGGCTTCAATGTCAGTACACCCGTTCACAATGTAGACCAGCTGAGGGCTTCAATGTCAGTACACCCGTTCACAGTGTAGACCAGCGGAGGGCTTCAATGTCAGTACACCCGTTCACACAGTGTAGACCAGCGGACGGCTTCAATGTCAGTACACCCGTTCACAGTGTAGACCAGCGGAGCGGTTCAATGTCAATACACCCGTTCACAGTGTTGACCAGCGGAGGGGTTCAATGTCAATACACCCGTTCACAGTGTAGACCAGCGGAGGGCTTCAATGTCAGTACACCCGTTCACAGTGTAGACCAGCGGAGGGCTTCAATGTCAGTACACCCGTTCACACAGTGTAGAGCAGCGGAGGGCTTCAATGTCAGTACTCCCGTTCACAGTGTAGAGCAGCGGACGGCTTCAATGTCAGTACACCCATTCACAGTGTAGACCAGCGGAGGGCTTCAATGTCAGTACACCCGTTCACACAGTGTAGACCAGCAGAGGGCTTCAATGTCAGTACACCCATTCACAGTGTAGACCAGCGGAGGGCTTCAATGTCAGTACACCCGTTCACAGTGTAGACCAGCGGAGGGCTTCAATGTCAGTACACCCATTCCCACAGTGTAGACCAGCGGAGGGCTTCAATGTCAGTACACCCATTCACACAGTGTAGACCAGCGGAGGGCTTCAATGTCAGTACACCCATTCACACAGTGTAGACCAGCGGAGGGCTTCAATGTCAGTACACCCGTTCACAGTGTTGACCAGCGGAGGGCTACAATGTCAGTACACCCGTTCACAGTGTAGACCAGCGGAGGGCTTCAATGTCAGTACACCCGTTCACAGTGTAGACCAGCGGAGGGCTTCAATGTCAGTACACCCGTTCACAGTGTTGACCAGCGGAGGGCTACAATGTCAGTACACCCGTTGACACAGTGTTGACCAGCGGAGGGCTTCAATGTCAGTACACCCGTTCACAGTGTTGACCAGCGGA
Organism: Hypanus sabinus; assembly: GCF_030144855.1. Classification (NCBI taxonomy): domain Eukaryota; kingdom Metazoa; phylum Chordata; class Chondrichthyes; order Myliobatiformes; family Dasyatidae; genus Hypanus; species Hypanus sabinus. The sequence continues at coordinate 185,067 of NW_026779014.1, forward strand.
GGGCTTCAATGTCAGTACACCCGTTCACATTGTTGACCAGCGGAGGGCTTCAATGTCAGTACACCCGTTCACACAGTGTAGACCAGCGGAGGGCTTCAATGTCAGTACACCCGTTCAGAGTGTAGACCAGCGGAGGGCTTCAATGTCAGTACACCCGTTCACAGTGTAGACCAGCAGAGGGCTTCAATGTCAGTACACCCATTCACAGTGTAGACCAGCGGAGGGCTTCAATGTCAGTACACCAGTTCACAGTGTAGACCAGCAGAGGGCTTCAATGTCAGTACACCCACAGTGTAGACCAGCGGAGGGCTTCAATGTCAGTACACCCGTTCACAGTGTAGACCAGCGGAGGGCTTCAATGTCAGTACACCCGTTCACAGCGTAGACCAGCGGAGGGCTTCAATGTCAGTACAACCATTCACAGTGTAGACCAGCAGAGGTCTTCAATGTCAGTACACCCGTTCACAGTGTAGACCAGCGGAGGGCTTCAATGTCAGTACACCCGTTCACAGTGTAGACCAGCGGAGGGCTTCAATGTCAGTACACCCGATCACAGTGTAGACCAGCGGTGGGCTTCAATGTCAGTACACCCGTTCAGTGTTGACCAGCGAAGGGCTTCAATGTCAGTACACCCATTCACACAGTGTAGAACAGCGGAGGGCTTCGATGTCAGTACACCCGTTCACAGTGTAGACCAGCGGAGGGCTTCAATGTCAGTACACCCGTTCACATTGTTGACCAGAGGAGGGCTTCAATGTAGGTACACCCGTTCACAGTGTTGACCAGCGGAGGGCCTCAATGTCAGTACACCCGTTCACAGTGTAGACCAGCAGAGGGCTTCAATGTCAGTACACCCGTTCACACAGTGTAGACCAGCGGAGGGCTTCAATGTCAGTACACCCGTTCACAATGTAGACCAGCTGAGGGCTTCAATGTCAGTACACCCGTTCACAGTGTAGACCAGCGGAGGGCTTCAATGTCAGTACACCCGTTCACAGTGTAGACCAGCGGAGGGCTTCAATGTCAGTACACCCGTTCACAGTGTAGACCAGCGGAGGGCTTCAATGTCAGTACACCCATTCACAGTGTAGACCAGCAGAGGGCGTCAATGTCAGTACACCCGTTCACAGTGTAGACCAGCGGAGGGCTTCAATGTCAGTATACCCGTTCACAGTGTAGACCAGCGGAGGGCTTCAATGTCAGTACACCCGATCACAGTGTAGACCAGCGGAGGGCTTCAATGTCAGTACACCCGTTCAGTGTTGACCAGCGAAGGGCTTCAATGTCAGTACACCCGTTCACAGTGTAGACCAGCTGAGGGCTTCAATGTCAGTACACCCGTTCACAGTGTAGACCAGCGGAGGGCTTCAATGTCAGTACACCCGTTCACACAGTGTAGACCAGCGGAGGGCTTCAATGTCAGTACACCCGTTCACAGTGTAGACCAGCGGAGGGCTTCAATGTCAGTACACCCGTTCACACAGTGTAGACCAGCGGAGGGCTTCAATGTCAGTACACCCGTTCACAGTGTAGACCAGCGGAGGGCTTCAATGTCAGTACATCCGTTCACAGTGTTGACCAGCGGAGGGGTTCAATGTCAGTACACCCGTTCACAGTGTAGACCAGCGGAGGACTTCAATGTCAGTACAGCCGTTCACAGTGTAGACCAGCGGAGAGCTTCAATGTCAGTACACCCGTTCACAGTGTAGACCAGCGGAGGGCTTCAAAGTCAGTACACCCGTTCACAGTGTAGACCAGCGGAGGGCTTCAATGTCAGTACACCCGTTCACAGTGTTGACCAGCGGAGGGCTTCAATGTCAGTACACCCGTTCAAAGTGTAGACCAGCGGAGGGCTTCAACGTCAGTACACCCGTTCACAGTGTAGACCAGCGGAGGGCTTCAATGCCAGTACACCCGTTCACAGTGTAGACCAGCGGAGGGCTTCAATGTCAGTACACCCGTTCACAGTGTTGACCAGCGGAGGGCTTCAATGTCAGTAAACCCATTCACAGTGTAGACCAGCAGAGGGCTTCAATGTCAGTACACCCGTTCACACAGTGTAGACCAGCGGAGGGCTTCAATGTCAGTACACCCGTTCACAGTGTAGACCAGCTGAGGGCTTCAATGTCAGTACACCCGTTCACAGTGTAGACCAGCGGAGGGCTTCAATGTCAGTACACCCGTTCACACAGTGTAGACCAGCGGAGGGCTTCAATGTCAGTACAACCGTTCACAGTGTAGACCAGCGGAGGGCTTCAATGTCAGTACATCCGTTCACAGTGTTGACCAGCGGAGGGGTTCAATGTCAGTACACCCGTTCACAGTGTAGACCAGCGGAGGACTTCAATGTCAGTACAGCCGTTCACAGTGTAGACCAGCGGAGAGCTTCAATGTCAGTACACCCGTTCACAGTGTAGACCAGCGGAGGGCTTCAATGTCAGTACACCCGTTCACAGTGTAGACCAGCGGAGGGCTTCAATGTCAGTACACCCGTTCACAGTGTTGACCAGCGGAGGGCTTCAATGTCAGTACACCCGTTCACACAGTGTTGACCAGCGGAGGGCGTCAATGTCAGTACACCCGTTCACAGTGTTGACCAGCGGAGTGCTTCAATGTCAGTACATTCGTTCACAGTATAGACCAGCGGAGGGCTTCAATGCCAGTACACCCGTTCACAGTGTAGACCAGCGGAGGGCTTCAATGTCAGTACACCCATTCACAGTGTAGACCAGCAGAGGGCTTCACTGTCAGTACACCCGTTCACACAGTGTAGACCAGCGGAGGGCTTCAATGTCAGTTCACCCGTTCACAGTGTAGACCAGCTGAGGGCTTCAATGTCAGTACACCCGTTCACAGTGTAGACCAGCGGAGGGCTTCAATGTCAGTACACCCGTTCACACAGTGTAGACCAGCGGAGGGCTTCAATGTCAGTACACCCGTTCACAGTGTAGACCAGCGGAGGGCTTCAATGTCAGTACACCCGTTCACACAGTGTAGAACAGGGGAGGGCTTCAATGTCAGTACACCCGTTCACAGTGTAGACCAGCGGAGGGCTTCAATGTCAGTACATCCGTTCACAGTGTTGACCAGCGGAGGGCTTCAATGTCAGTACACCCGTTCACAGTGTAGACCAGCGGAGGACTTCAATGTCAGTACAGCCGTTCACAGTGTAGACCAGCGGAGAGCTTCAATGTCAGTACACCCGTTCACAGTGTAGACCAGCGGAGGGCTTCAATGTCAGTACACCCGTTCACAGTGTAGACCAGCGGAGGGCTTTAATGTCAGTACCCCCGTTCACAGTGTTGACCAGCGGAGGGCTTCAATGTCAGTACACCCGTTCACACAGTGTTGACCAGCGGAGGGCTTCAATGTCAGTACACCCATTCACACAGTGTAGACCAGCGGAGGGCTTCAATGTCAGTACACCCGTTCACAGTGTAGACCAGCGGAGGGCTTCAATGTCAGTACACCCGTTCACAGTGTAGACCAGCGGAGGGCTTCAATGTCAGTACACCAGTTCACAGTGTAGACCAGCGGAGGGCTTCAATGTCAGTACACCCGTTCACATTGTAGACCAGCGGAGGGCTTCAACGTCAGTACACCCGTTCACTGTGTAGACCAGCGGAGTGCTTCAATGTCAGTACACCCGTTCACAGTGTAGAGCAGCGGAGGGCTTCAATGTCATTACACCCGTTCACACAGTGTAGACCAGCGGAGGGCTTCAATGTCAGTACACCCGTTCACACAGTGTTGACCAGCGGAGGACTTCAATGTCAGTACACCCGTTCACAGTGTAGACCAGCGGAGGGCTTCAATGTCAGTACACCCGTTCACAGTGTAGACCAGCGGAGGGCTTCAATGCCAGTACACCCGTTCACAGTGTAGACCAGCGGAGGGCTTCAATGTCAGTACACCCGTTCACAGTGTTGACCAGCGGAGGGCTTCAATGTCAGTACACCCGTTCACAGTGTAGACCAGCAGAGGGCTTCAATGTCAGTACACCCGTTCACACAGTGTAGACCAGCGGAGGGCTTCAATGTCAGTACACCCGTTCACAGTGTAGACCAGCTGAGGGCTTCAATGTCAGTACACCCGTTCACAGTGTAGACCAGCGGAGGGCTTCAATGTCAGTACACCCGTTCACACAGTCTAGACCAGCGGACGGCTTCAATGTCAGTACACCCGTTCACAGTGTAGACCAGCGGAGGGGTTCAATGTCAATACACCCGTTCACAGTGTCGACCAGCGGAGGGGTTCAATGTCAATACACCCGTTCACAGTGTAGACCAGCGGAGGGCTTCAATGTCAGTACACCCGTTCACAGTGTAGACCAGCGGAGGGCTTCAATGTCAGTACACCCGTTCACACAGTGTAGAGCAGCGGAGGGCTTCAATGTCAGTACACCCGTTCACAGTGTAGAGCAGCGGACGGCTTCAATGTCAGTACACCCATTCACAGTGTAGACCAGCGGAGGGCTTCAATGTCAGTACACCCGTTCACACAGTGTAGACCAGCAGAGGGCTTCAATGTCAGTACACCCATTCACAGTGTAGACCAGCGGAGGGCTTCAATGTCAGTACACCCGTTCACAGTGTAGACCAGCGGAGGGCTTCAATGTCAGTACACCCATTCACACAGTGTAGACCAGCCAGGGCTTCAATGTCAGTACACCCATTCACACAGTGTAGACCAGCGGAGGGCTTCAATGTCAGTACACCCATTCACACAGTGTAGACCAGCGGAGGGCTTCAATGTCAGTACACCCGTTCACAGTGTTGACCAGCGGAGGGCTACAATGTCAGTACACCCGTTCACAGTGTAGACCAGCGGAGGGCTTCAATGTCAGTACACCCGTTCACAGTGTAGACCAGCGGAGGGCTTCAATGTCAGTACACCCGTTCACAGTGTTGACCAGCGGAGGGCTACAATGTCAGTACACCCGTTGACACAGTGTTGACCAGCGGAGGGCTTCAATGTCAGTACACCCGTTCACAGTGTTGACCAGCGGAGGGCTTCAATGTCAGTACACCCGTTAACATTGTTGACCAGCGGAGGGCTTCAATGTAAGTACACCCGTTCACACAGTGTAGACCAGCGGAGGGCTTCAATGTCAGTACACCCGTTCACAGTGTAGACCAGCGGAGGGCTTCAATGTCAGTACACCCGTTCACAGTGTAGACCAGCAGAGGGCTTCAATGTCAGTACACCCATTCACAGTGTAGTCCAGCGGAGGGCTTCAATGTCAGTACACCAGTTCACAGTGTAGACCAGCAGAGGGCTTCAATGTCAGTACACCCACAGTGTAGACCAGCGGAGGGCTTCAATGTCAGTACACCCGTTCACAGTGTAGACCAGCGGAGGGCTTCAATGTCAGTACACCCGTTCACAGCGTAGACCAGCGGAGGGCTTCAATGTCAGTACAACCATTCACAGTGTAGACCAGCAGAGGGCTTCAATGTCAGTACACCCGTTCACAGTGTAGACCAGCGGAGGGCTTCAATGTCAGTACACCCGTTCACAGTGTAGACCAGCGGAGGGCTTCAATGTCAGTACACCCGATCACAGTGTAGACCAGCGGTGGGCTTCAATGTCAGTACACCCGTTCAGTGTTGACCAGCGAAGGGCTTCAATGTCAGTACACCCATTCACACAGTGTAGACCAGCGGAGGGCTTCGATGTCAGTACACCCGTTCACAGTGTAGACCAGCGGAGGGCTTCAATGTCAGTACACCCGTTCACATTGTTGACCAGCGGAGGGCTTCAATGTCAGTACACCCGTTCACACAGTGTAGACCAGCGGAGGGCTTCAATGTCAGTACACCCGTTCACAGTGTAGACCAGCGGAGGGCTTCAATGTCAGTACACCCATTCACAGTGTAGACCAGCGGAGGGCTTAAATGTCAGTACACCAGTTCACAGTGTAGACCAGCAGAGGGCTTCAATGTCAGTACACCCATTCACAGTGTAGACCAGCGGAGGGCTTCAATGTCAGTACACCCGTTCACAGTGTAGACCTGCGGAGGGCTTCAATGTCACTACACCCGTTCACAGTGTTGACCAGCGGAGGGCTTCAATGTCAGTACACCCATTCACAGTGTAGACCAGCAGAGGGCTTCAATGTCAGTACACCCGTTCACAGTGTAGACCAGCGGAGGGCTTCAATGTCAGTATACCCGTTCACAATGTAGACCAGCGGAGGGCTTCAATGTCAGTACACCCGATCACAGTGTAGACCAGCGGAGGGCTTCAATGTCAGTACACCCGTTCAGTGTTGACCAGCGAAGGGCTTCAATGTCAGTACACCCGTTCAGTGTAGAGCAGCGGAGGGCTTCAATGTCAGTATACCCGTTCACAGTGTAGACCAGCGGAGGGCTTCAATGTCAGTACACCCGATCACAGTGTAGACCAGCGGAGGGCTTCAATGTCAGTACACCCGTTCAGTGTTGACCAGCGAAAGGCTTCAATGTCAGTACACCCATTCACACAGTGTAGACCAGCGGAGGGCTTCAATGTCAGTACACCCGTTCACAGTGTAGACCAGCGGAGGGCTTCAATGTCAGTACTCCCGTTCACAGTGTAGACCAGCGGAGGGATTCAATGTCAGTACACCCATTCACAGTGTAGACCAGCGGAGGGCTTCAATGTCAGTACACCCGTTCACAGTGTAGACCAGCGGAGGGCTTCAATGTCAGTACACCCATTCACAGTGTAGACCAGCAGAGGGCTTTAATGTCAGTACACCCGTTCACAGTGTTGACCAGCGGAGGGCTTCAATGTCAGTACACCCATTCACATTGTAGAGCAGCAGAGGGCTTCAATGTCAGTACACCCATTCACAGTGTTCACCAGCGGAGGGCTTCAATGTCAGTACACCCATTCACACAGTGTAGACCAGCGGAGGGCTTCAATGTCAGTACACCCATTCACAGTGTAGACCAGCGGAGGGCTTCAATGTCAGTACACCCGTTCACAGTGTAGACCAGCGGAGGGCTTCAATGTCAGTACACCCGTTCACAGTGTAGACCAGCGGAGGGCTTCAATGTCAGTACACCCGTTCACAGTGTAGACCAGCGGAGCGCTTCAAAGTCACTACACCCGTTCACAGTGTAGACCAGCGGAGGGCTTCAATGTCAGTACACCCGTTCACAGTGTAGACCAGCGGAGGGCTTCAATGTCAGTACACCCGTTCACAGTGTTGACCAGCGGAGGGCTTCAATGTCAGTACACCCGTTCACAGTGTAGACCAGCGGTGGGCTTCAATGTCAGTACACCCGTTCACAGTGTTGACCAGCGGAGGGCTTCAATGTCAGTACACCCGTTCACAGTGTAGACCAGCGGAAGCTTCAATGTCAGTACACCCGTTCACAGTGTAGACCAGCGGGGGGCTTCAATGTCAGTACACCCGTTCACAGTGTAGACCAGCGGAGGGCTTCAATGTCAGTACACCCGTTCACACAGTGTTCACCAGCGGAGGGCTTCAATGTCAGTACACCCGTTCACAGTGTAGACCAGCGGAGGGCTTCAATGTCAGTACACCCGTTCACAGTGTAGACCAGCAGAGGGCTTCAATATCAGTACACCCATTCACAGTGTAGACCAGCGGAGGGCTTCAATGTCAGTACACCCGTTCACAGTGTAGACCAGCGGAGGGCTTCAATGTCAGTACACCCGTTCACAGCGTAGACCAGCGGAGGGCTTCAATGTCAGTACACCCATTCACAGTGTAGACCAGCAGAGGGCTTCAATGTCAGTACACCCGTTCACAGTGTAGACCAGCGGAGGGCTTCAATGTCAGTACACCCATTCACAGTGTAGTCCAGCGGAGGGCTTCAATGTCAGTACACCAGTTCACAGTGTAGACCAGCAGAGGGCTTCAATGTCAGTACACCCACAGTGTAGACCAGCGGAGGGCTTCAATGTCAGTACACCCGTTCACAGTGTAGACCAGCGGAGGGCTTCAATGTCAGTACACCCGTTCACAGCGTAGACCAGCGGAGGGCTTCAATGTCAGTACAACCATTCACAGTGTAGACCAGCAGAGGGCTTCAATGTCAGTACACCCGTTCACAGTGTAGACCAGCGGAGGGCTTCAATGTCAGTACACCCGTTCACAGTGTAGACCAGCGGAGGGCTTCAATGTCAGTACACCCGATCACAGTGTAGACCAGCGGTGGGCTTCAATGTCAGTACACCCGTTCAGTGTTGACCAGCGAAGGGCTTCAATGTCAGTACACCCATTCACACAGTGTAGACCAGCGGAGGGCTTCGATGTCAGTACACCCGTTCACAGTGTAGACCAGCGGAGGGCTTCAATGTCAGTACACCCGTTCACATTGTTGACCAGCGGAGGGCTTCAATGTCAGTACACCCGTTCACACAGTGTAGACCAGCGGAGGGCTTCAATGTCAGTACACCCGTTCACAGTGTAGACCAGCGGAGGGCTTCAATGTCAGTACACCCATTCACAGTGTAGACCAGCGGAGGGCTTAAATGTCAGTACACCAGTTCACAGTGTAGACCAGCAGAGGGCTTCAATGTCAGTACACCCATTCACAGTGTAGACCAGCGGAGGGCTTCAATGTCAGTACACCCGTTCACAGTGTAGACCAGCGGAGGGCTTCAATGTCAGTACACCCGTTCACAGTGTTGACCAGCGGAGGGCTTCAATGTCAGTACACCCATTCACAGTGTAGACCAGCAGAGGGCTTCAATGTCAGTACACCCGTTCACAGTGTAGACCAGCGGAGGGCTTCAATGTCAGTATACCCGTTCACAGTGTAGACCAGCGGAGGGCTTCAATGTCAGTACACCCGATCACAGTGTAGACCAGCGGAGGGCTTCAATGTCAGTACACCCGTTCAGTGTTGACCAGCGAAGGGCTTCAATGTCAGTACACCCGTTCAGTGTAGAGCAGCGGAGGGCTTCAATGTCAGTATACCCGTTCACAGTGTAGACCAGCGGAGGGCTTCAATGTCAGTACACCCGATCACAGTGTAGACCAGCGGAGGGCTTCAATGTCAGTACACCCGTTCAGTGTTGACCAGCGAAAGGCTTCAATGTCAGTACACCCATTCACACAGTGTAGACCAGCGGAGGGCTTCAATGTCAGTACACCCGTTCACAGTGTAGACCAGCGGAGGGCTTCAATGTCAGTACTCCCGTTCACAGTGTAGACCAGCGGAGGGATTCAATGTCAGTACACCCATTCACAGTGTAGACCAGCGGAGGGCTTCAATGTCAGTACACCCGTTCACAGTGTAGACCAGCGGAGGGCTTCAATGTCAGTACGCCCATTCACAGTGTAGACCAGCAGAGGGCTTTAATGTCAGTACACCCGTTCACAGTGTTGACCAGCGGAGGGCTTCAATGTCAGTACACCCATTCACATTGTAGAGCAGCAGAGGGCTTCAATGTCAGTACACCCATTCACAGTGTTCACCAGCGGAGGGCTTCAATGTCAGTACACCCATTCACACAGTGTAGACCAGCGGAGGGCTTCAATGTCAGTACACCCATTCACAGTGTAGACCAGCGGAGGGCTTCAATGTCAGTACACCCGTTCACAGTGTAGACCAGCGGAGGGCTTCAATGTCAGTACACCCGTTCACAGTGTAGACCAGCGGAGGGCTTCAATGTCAGTACACCCGTTCACAGTGTAGACCAGCGGAGCGCTTCAAAGTCACTACACCCGTTCACAGTGTAGACCAGCGGAGGGCTTCAATGTCAGTACACCCGTTCACAGTGTAGACCAGCGGAGGGCTTCAATGTCAGTACACCCGTTCACAGTGTTGACCAGCGGAGGGCTTCAATGTCAGTACACCCGTTCACAGTGTAGACCAGCGGTGGGCTTCAATGTCAGTACACCCGTTCACAGTGTTGACCAGCGGAGGGCTTCAATGTCAGTACACCCGTTCACAGTGTAGACCAGCGGAAGCTTCAATGTCAGTACACCCGTTCACAGTGTAGACCAGCGGGGGGCTTCAATGTCAGTACACCCGTTCACAGTGTAGACCAGCGGAGGGCTTCAATGTCAGTACACCCGTTCACACAGTGTTCACCAGCGGAGGGCTTCAATGTCAGTACACCCGTTCACAGTGTAGACCAGCGGAGGGCTTCAATGTCAGTACACCCGTTCACAGTGTAGACCAGCAGAGGGCTTCAATATCAGTACACCCATTCACAGTGTAGACCAGCGGAGGGCTTCAATGTCAGTACACCCGTTCACAGTGTAGACCAGCGGAGGGCTTCAATGTCAGTACACCCGTTCACAGCGTAGACCAGCGGAGGGCTTCAATGTCAGTACACCCATTCACAGTGTAGACCAGCAGAGGGCTTCAATGTCAGTACACCCGTTCACAGTTTAGACCAGCGGAGGGCTTCAATGTCAGTACACCCGTTCACAGTGTAGACCAGCGGAGGGCTTCAATGTCAGTACACCCGATCACAGTGTAGACCAGCGGTGGGCTTCAATGTCAGTACACCCGTTCAGTGTTGACCAGCGAAGGGCTTCAATGTCAGTACACCCATTCACTCAGTGTAGACCAGCGGAGGGCTTCGATGTCAGTACACCCGTTCACAGTGTAGACCAGCGGAGGGCTTCAATGTCAGTACACCCGTTCACATTGTTGACCAGCGGAGGGCTTCAATGTCAGTACACCCGTTCACACAGTGTAGACCAGCGGAGGGCTTCAATGTCAGTACACCCGTTCACAGTGTAGACCAGCGGAGGGCTTCAATGTCAGTACACCCGTTCACAGTGTAGACCAGCAGAGGGCTTCAATGTCAGTACACCCATTCACAGTGTAGACCAGCGGAGGGCTTCAATGTCAGTACACCAGTTCACAGTGTAGACCAGCAGAGGGCTTCAATGTCAGTACACCCATTCACAGTGTAGACCAGCGGAGGGCTTCAATGTCAGTACACCCGTTCACAGTGTAGACCAGCGGAGGGCTTCAATGTCAGTACACCCGTTCTCAGTGTAGACCAGCGGAGGGCTTCAATGTCAGTACACCCATTCACATTGTAGAGCAGCAGAGGGCTTCAATGTCAGTACACCCATTCACAGTGTTCACCAGCGGAGGGCTTCAATGTCAGTACACCCATTCACACAGTGTAGACCAGCGGAGGGCTTCAATGTCAGTACACCCATTCACAGTGTAGACCAGCGGAGGGCTTCAATGTCAGTACACCCGTTCACAGTGTAGACCAGCGGAGGGCTTCAATGTCAGTACACCCGTTCACAGTGTAGACCAGCGGAGGGCTTCAATGTCAGTACACCCGTTCACAGTGTAGACCAGCGGAGCGCTTCAAAGTCACTACACCCGTTCACAGTGTAGACCAGCGGAGGGCTTCAATGTCAGTACACCCGTTCACAGTGTAGACCAGCGGAGGGCTTCAATGTCAGTACACCCGTTCACAGTGTTGACCAGCGGAGGGCTTCAATGTCAGTACACCCGTTCACAGTGTAGACCAGCGGTGGGCTTCAATGTCAGTACACCCGTTCACAGTGTTGACCAGCGGAGGGCTTCAATGTCAGTACACCCGTTCACAGTGTAGACCAGCGGAAGCTTCAATGTCAGTACACCCGTTCACAGTGTAGACCAGCGGGGGGCTTCAATGTCAGTACACCCGTTCACAGTGTAGACCAGCGGAGGGCTTCAATGTCAGTACACCCGTTCACACAGTGTTCACCAGCGGAGGGCTTCAATGTCAGTACACCCGTTCACAGTGTAGACCAGCGGAGGGCTTCAATGTCAGTACACCCGTTCACAGTGTAGACCAGCAGAGGGCTTCAATATCAGTACACCCATTCACAGTGTAGACCAGCGGAGGGCTTCAATGTCAGTACACCCGTTCACAGTGTAGACCAGCGGAGGGCTTCAATGTCAGTACACCCGTTCACAGCGTAGACCAGCGGAGGGCTTCAATGTCAGTACACCCATTCACAGTGTAGACCAGCAGAGGGCTTCAATGTCAGTACACCCGTTCACAGTGTAGACCAGCGGAGGGCTTCAATGTCAGTACACCCATTCACAGTGTAGTCCAGCGGAGGGCTTCAATGTCAGTACACCAGTTCACAGTGTAGACCAGCAGAGGGCTTCAATGTCAGTACACCCACAGTGTAGACCAGCGGAGGGCTTCAATGTCAGTACACCCGTTCACAGTGTAGACCAGCGGAGGGCTTCAATGTCAGTACACCCGTTCACAGCGTAGACCAGCGGAGGGCTTCAATGTCAGTACAACCATTCACAGTGTAGACCAGCAGAGGGCTTCAATGTCAGTACACCCGTTCACAGTGTAGACCAGCGGAGGGCTTCAATGTCAGTACACCCGTTCACAGTGTAGACCAGCGGAGGGCTTCAATGTCAGTACACCCGATCACAGTGTAGACCAGCGGTGGGCTTCAATGTCAGTACACCCGTTCAGTGTTGACCAGCGAAGGGCTTCAATGTCAGTACACCCATTCACACAGTGTAGACCAGCGGAGGGCTTCGATGTCAGTACACCCGTTCACAGTGTAGACCAGCGGAGGGCTTCAATGTCAGTACACCCGTTCACATTGTTGACCAGCGGAGGGCTTCAATCTCAGTACACCCGTTCACACAGTGTAGACCAGCGGAGGGCTTCAATGTCAGTACACCCGTTCACAGTGTAGACCAGCGGAGGGCTTCAATGTCAGTACACCCATTCACAGTGTAGACCAGCGGAGGGCTTAAATGTCAGTACACCAGTTCACAGTGTAGACCAGCAGAGGGCTTCAATGTCAGTACACCCATTCACAGTGTAGACCAGCGGAGGGCTTCAATGTCAGTACACCCGTTCACAGTGTAGACCTGCGGAGGGCTTCAATGTCAGTACACCCGTTCACAGTGTTGACCAGCGGAGGGCTTCAATGTCAGTACACCCATTCACAGTGTAGACCAGCAGAGGGCTTCAATGTCAGTACACCCGTTCACAGTGTAGACCAGCGGAGGGCTTCAATGTCAGTACACCCATTCACAGTGTAGACCAGCGGAGGGCTTCAATGTCAGTACACCCGTTCACAGTGTAGACCAGCGGAGGGCTTCAATGTCAGTACACCCGTTCACAGTGTAGACCAGCGGAGGGCTTCAATGTCAGTACACCCGTTCACAGTGTAGACCAGCGGAGCGCTTCAAAGTCACTACACCCGTTCACAGTGTAGACCAGCGGAGGGCTTCAATGTCAGTACACCCGTTCACAGTGTAGACCAGCGGAGGGCTTCAATGTCAGTACACCCGTTCACAGTGTTGACCAGCGGAGGGCTTCAATGTCAGTACACCCGTTCACAGTGTAGACCAGCGGTGGGCTTCAATGTCAGTACACCCGTTCACAGTGTTGACCAGCGGAGGGCTTCAATGTCAGTACACCCGTTCACAGTGTAGACCAGCGGAAGCTTCAATGTCAGTACACCCGTTCACAGTGTAGACCAGCGGGGGGCTTCAATGTCAGTACACCCGTTCACAGTGTAGACCAGCGGAGGGCTTCAATGTCAGTACACCCGTTCACACAGTGTTCACCAGCGGAGGGCTTCAATGTCAGTACACCCGTTCACAGTGTAGACCAGCGGAGGGCTTCAATGTCAGTACACCCGTTCACAGTGTAGACCAGCAGAGGGCTTCAATATCAGTACACCCATTCACAGTGTAGACCAGCGGAGGGCTTCAATGTCAGTACACCCGTTCACAGTGTAGACCAGCGGAGGGCTTCAATGTCAGTACACCCGTTCACAGCGTAGACCAGCGGAGGGCTTCAATGTCAGTACACCCATTCACAGTGTAGACCAGCAGAGGGCTTCAATGTCAGTACACCCGTTCACAGTGTAGACCAGCGGAGGGCTTCAATGTCAGTACACCCATTCACAGTGTAGTCCAGCGGAGGGCTTCAATGTCAGTACACCAGTTCACAGTGTAGACCAGCAGAGGGCTTCAATGTCAGTACACCCACAGTGTAGACCAGCGGAGGGCTTCAATGTCAGTACACCCGTTCACAGTGTAGACCAGCGGAGGGCTTCAATGTCAGTACACCCGTTCACAGCGTAGACCAGCGGAGGGCTTCAATGTCAGTACAACCATTCACAGTGTAGACCAGCAGAGGGCTTCAATGTCAGTACACCCGTTCACAGTGTAGACCAGCGGAGGGCTTCAATGTCAGTACACCCGTTCACAGTGTAGACCAGCGGAGGGCTTCAATGTCAGTACACCCGATCACAGTGTAGACCAGCGGTGGGCTTCAATGTCAGTACACCCGTTCAGTGTTGACCAGCGAAGGGCTTCAATGTCAGTACACCCATTCACACAGTGTAGACCAGCGGAGGGCTTCGATGTCAGTACACCCGTTCACAGTGTAGACCAGCGGAGGGCTTCAATGTCAGTACACCCGTTCACATTGTTGACCAGCGGAGGGCTTCAATCTCAGTACACCCGTTCACACAGTGTAGACCAGCGGAGGGCTTCAATGTCAGTACACCCGTTCACAGTGTAGACCAGCGGAGGGCTTCAATGTCAGTACACCCATTCACAGTGTAGACCAGCGGAGGGCTTAAATGTCAGTACACCAGTTCACAGTGTAGACCAGCAGAGGGCTTCAATGTCAGTACACCCATTCACAGTGTAGACCAGCGGAGGGCTTCAATGTCAGTACACCCGTTCACAGTGTAGACCTGCGGAGGGCTTCAATGTCAGTACACCCGTTCACAGTGTTGACCAGCGGAGGGCTTCAATGTCAGTACACCCATTCACAGTGTAGACCAGCAGAGGGCTTCAATGTCAGTACACCCGTTCACAGTGTAGACCAGCGGAGGGCTTCAATGTCAGTATACCCGTTCACAGTGTAGACCAGCGGAGGGCTTCAATGTCAGTACACCCGATCACAGTGTAGACCAGCGGAGGGCTTCAATGTCAGTACACCCGTTCAGTGTTGACCAGCGAAGGGCTTCAATGTCAGTACACCCGTTCAGTGTAGAGCAGCGGAGGGCTTCAATGTCAGTATACCCGTTCACAGTGTAGACCAGCGGAGGGCTTCAATGTCAGTACACCCGATCACAGTGTAGACCAGCGGAGGGCTTCAATGTCAGTACACCCGTTCAGTGTTGACCAGCGAAAGGCTTCAATGTCAGTACACCCATTCACACAGTGTAGACCAGCGGAGGGCTTCAATGTCAGTACACCCGTTCACAGTGTAGACCAGCGGAGGGCTTCAATGTCAGTACTCCCGTTCACAGTGTAGACCAGCGGAGGGATTCAATGTCAGTACACCCATTCACAGTGTAGACCAGCGGAGGGCTTCAATGTCAGTACACCCGTTCACAGTGTAGACCAGCGGAGGGCTTCAATGTCAGTACACCCATTCACAGTGTAGACCAGCAGAGGGCTTTAATGTCAGTACACCCGTTCACAGTGTTGACCAGCGGAGGGCTTCAATGTCAGTACACCCATTCACATTGTAGAGCAGCAGAGGGCTTCAATGTCAGTACACCCATTCACAGTGTTCACCAGCGGAGGGCTTCAATGTCAGTACACCCATTCACACAGTGTAGACCAGCGGAGGGCTTCAATGTCAGTACACCCATTCACAGTGTAGACCAGCGGAGGGCTTCAATGTCAGTACACCCGTTCACAGTGTAGACCAGCGGAGGGCTTCAATGTCAGTACACCCGTTCACAGTGTAGACCAGCGGAGGGCTTCAATGTCAGTACACCCGTTCACAGTGTAGACCAGCGGAGCGCTTCAAAGTCACTACACCCGTTCACAGTGTAGACCAGCGGAGGGCTTCAATGTCAGTACACCCGTTCACAGTGTAGACCAGCGGAGGGCTTCAATGTCAGTACACCCGTTCACAGTGTTGACCAGCGGAGGGCTTCAATGTCAGTACACCCGTTCACAGTGTAGACCAGCGGTGGGCTTCAATGTCAGTACACCCGTTCACAGTGTTGACCAGCGGAGGGCTTCAATGTCAGTACACCCGTTCACAGTGTAGACCAGCGGAAGCTTCAATGTCAGTACACCCGTTCACAGTGTAGACCAGCGGGGGGCTTCAATGTCAGTACACCCGTTCACAGTGTAGACCAGCGGAGGGCTTCAATGTCAGTACACCCGTTCACACAGTGTTCACCAGCGGAGGGCTTCAATGTCAGTACACCCGTTCACAGTGTAGACCAGCGGAGGGCTTCAATGTCAGTACACCCGTTCACAGTGTAGACCAGCAGAGGGCTTCAATATCAGTACACCCATTCACAGTGTAGACCAGCGGAGGGCTTCAATGTCAGTACACCCGTTCACAGTGTAGACCAGCGGAGGGCTTCAATGTCAGTACACCCGTTCACAGCGTAGACCAGCGGAGGGCTTCAATGTCAGTACACCCATTCACAGTGTAGACCAGCAGAGGGCTTCAATGTCAGTACACCCGTTCACAGTGTAGACCAGCGGAGGGCTTCAATGTCAGTACACCCGTTCACAGTGTAGACCAGCGGAGGGCTTCAATGTCAGTACACCCGATCACAGTGTAGACCAGCGGTGGGCTTCAATGTCAGTACACCCGTTCAGTGTTGACCAGCGAAGGGCTTCAATGTCAGTACACCCATTCACTCAGTGTAGACCAGCGGAGGGCTTCGATGTCAGTACACCCGTTCACAGTGTAGACCAGCGGAGGGCTTCAATGTCAGTACACCCGTTCACATTGCTGACCAGCGGAGGGCTTCAATGTCAGTACACCCGTTCACACAGTGTAGACCAGCGGAGGGCTTCAATGTCAGTACACCCGTTCACAGTGTAGACCAGCGGAGGGCTTCAATGTCAGTACACCCGTTCACAGTGTAGACCAGCAGAGGGCTTCAATGTCAGTACACCCATTCACAGTGTAGACCAGCGGAGGGCTTCAATGTCAGTACACCAGTTCACAGTGTAGACCAGCAGAGGGCTTCAATGTCAGTACACCCATTCACAGTGTAGACCAGCGGAGGGCTTCAATGTCAGTACACCCGTTCACAGTGTAGACCAGCGGAGGGCTTCAATGTCAGTACACCCGTTCTCAGTGTAGACCAGCGGAGGGCTTCAATGTCAGTACACCCATTCACAGTGTAGACCAGCAGAGGGCTTCAATGTCAGTACACCCGTTCACAGTGTAGACCAGCGGAAGGCTTCAATGTCAGTATACCCGTTCACAGTGTAGACCAGCGGAGGGCTTCAATGTCAGTACACCCGATCACAGTGTAGACCAGCGGAGGGCTTCAATGTCAGTACACCCGTTCAGTGTTGACCAGCGAAGGGCTTCAATGTCAGTACACCCATTCACACAGTGTAGACCAGCGGAGGGCTTCAATGTCAGTACACCAGTTCACAGTGTAGACCAGCAGATGGCTTCAATGTCAGTACACCCATTCACAGTGTAGACCAGCAGAGGGCTTCAATGTCAGTACACCCGTTCACAGTGTAGACCAGCGGAGGGCTTCAATGTCAGTACACCCGTTCACAGTGTAGACCAGCGGAGGGCTTCAATGTCAGTACACCCGATCACAGTGTAGACCAGCGGAGGGCTTCAATGTCAGTACACCCGTTCAGTGTTGACCAGCGAAGGGCTTCAATGTCAGTACACCCATTCACACAGTGTAGACCAGCGGAGGGCTTCAATGTCAGTACACCCGTTCACAGTGTAGACCAGCGGAGGGCTTCAATGTCAGTACACCCGTTCACAGTGTAGACCAGCGGAGGGGTTCAATGTCAGTACACCCATTCACAGTGTAGACCAGCGGAGGGCTTCAATGTCAGTACACCCGTTCACAGTGTAGACCAGCGGAGGGCTTCAATGTCAGTACACCCATTCACAGTGTAGACCAGCAGAGGGCTTTAATGTCAGTACACCCGTTCACAGTGTTCACCAGCGGAGGGCTTCAATGTCAGTACACCCATTCACATTGTAGAGCAGCAGAGGGCTTCAATGTCAGTACACCCATTCACAGTGTTCACCAGCGGAGGGCTTCAATGTCAGTACACCCATTCACACAGTGTAGACCAGCGGAGGGCTTCAATGTCAGTACACCCATTCACAGTGTAGACCAGCGGAGGGCTTCAATGTCAGTACACCCGTTCACAGTGTAGACCGGCGGAGGGCTTCAATGTCAGTACACCCGTTCACAGTGTAGACCAGCGGAGCGCTTCAAAGTCTCTACATCCGTTCACAGTGTAGACCGGCGGAGGGCTTCAATGTCACTACACCCGTTCACAGTGTAGACCAGCGGAGGGCTTCAATGTCAGTACACCCGTTCACAGTGTAGACCAGCGGAGGGCTTCAATGTCAGTATACCCGTTCACAGTGTAGACCAGCGGAGCGCTTCAAAGTCTCTACACCCGTTCACAGTGTAGACCGGCGGAGGGCTTCAATGTCAGTACACCCGTTCACAGTGTAGACCAGCGGAGGGCTTCAATGTCAGTACACCCGTTCACAGTGTTGACCAGCGGAGGGCTTCAATGTCAGTACACCCATTCACAGTGTAGACCAGCGGAGGGCTTCAATGTCAGTACACCCGTTCACAGCGTAGACCAGCGGAGGGCTTCAATGTCAGTACAACCATTCACTGTGTAGACCAGCAGAGGGCTTCAATGTCAGTACACCCGTTCACAGTGTAGACCAGCGGAGGGCTTCAATGTCAGTACACCCGTTCACAGTGTAGACCAGCGGAGGGCTTCAATGTCAGTACACCCGATCACAGTGTAGACCAGCGGTGGGCTTCAATGTCAGTACACCCGTTCAGTGTTGACCAGCGAAGGGCTTCAATGTCAGTACACCCATTCACACAGTGTAGACCAGCGGAGGGCTTCGATGTCAGTACACCCGTTCACAGTGTAGACCAGCGGAGGGCTTCAATGTCAGTACACCCGTTCACATTGTTGACCAGCGGAGGGCTTCAATCTCAGTACACCCGTTCACACAGTGTAGACCAGCGGAGGGCTTCAATGTCAGTACACCCGTTCACAGTGTAGACCAGCGGAGGGCTTCAATGTCAGTACACCCATTCACAGTGTAGACCAGCGGAGGGCTTAAATGTCAGTACACCAGTTCACAGTGTAGACCAGCAGAGGGCTTCAATGTCAGTACACCCATTCACAGTGTAGACCAGCGGAGGGCTTCAATGTCAGTACACCCGTTCACAGTGTAGACCTGCGGAGGGCTTCAATGTCAGTACACCCGTTCACAGTGTTGACCAGCGGAGGGCTTCAATGTCAGTACACCCATTCACAGTGTAGACCAGCAGAGGGCTTCAATGTCAGTACACCCGTTCACAGTGTAGACCAGCGGAGGGCTTCAATGTCAGTATACCCGTTCACAGTGTAGACCAGCGGAGGCCTTCAATGTCAGTACACCCGATCACAGTGTAGACCAGCGGAGGGCTTCAATGTCAGTACACCCGTTCAGTGTTGACCAGCGAAGGGCTTCAATGTCAGTACACCCGTTCAGTGTAGAGCAGCGGAGGGCTTCAATGTCAGTATACCCGTTCACAGTGTAGACCAGCGGAGGGCTTCAATGTCAGTACACCCGATCACAGTGTAGACCAGCGGAGGGCTTCAATGTCAGTACACCCGTTCAGTGTTGACCAGCGAAAGGCTTCAATGTCAGTACACCCATTCACACAGTGTAGACCAGCGGAGGGCTTCAATGTCAGTACACCCGTTCACAGTGTAGACCAGCGGAGGGCTTCAATGTCAGTACTCCCGTTCACATTGTAGACCAGCGGAGGGATTCAATGTCAGTACACCCATTCACAGTGTAGACCAGCGGAGGGCTTCAATGTCAGTACACCCGTTCACAGTGTAGACCAGCGGAGGGCTTCAATGTCAGTACACCCATTCACAGTGTAGACCAGCAGAGGGCTTTAATGTCAGTACACCCGTTCACAGTGTTGACCAGCGGAGGGCTTCAATGTCAGTACACCCATTCACATTGTAGAGCAGCAGAGGGCTTCAATGTCAGTACACCCATTCACAGTGTTCACCAGCGGAGGGCTTCAATGTCAGTACACCCATTCACACAGTGTAGACCAGCGGAGGGCTTCAATGTCAGTACACCCATTCACAGTGTAGACCAGCGGAGGGCTTCAATGTCAGTACACCCGTTCACAGTGTAGACCAGCGGAGGGCTTCAATGTCAGTACACCCGTTCACAGTGTAGACCAGCGGAGGGCTTCAATGTCAGTACACCCGTTCACAGTGTAGACCAGCGGAGCGCTTCAAAGTCACTACACCCGTTCACAGTGTAGACCAGCGGAGGGCTTCAATGTCAGTACACCCGTTCACAGTGTAGACCAGCGGAGGGCTTCAATGTCAGTACACCCGTTCACAGTGTTGACCAGCGGAGGGCTTCAATGTCAGTACACCCGTTCACAGTGTAGACCAGCGGTGGGCTTCAATGTCAGTACACCCGTTCACAGTGTTGACCAGCGGAGGGCTTCAATGTCAGTACACCCGTTCACAGTGTAGACCAGCGGAAGCTTCAATGTCAGTACACCCGTTCACAGTGTAGACCAGCGGGGGGCTTCAATGTCAGTACACCCGTTCACAGTGTAGACCAGCGGAGGGCTTCAATGTCAGTACACCCGTTCACACAGTGTTCACCAGCGGAGGGCTTCAATGTCAGTACACCCGTTCACAGTGTAGACCAGCGGAGGGCTTCAATGTCAGTACACCCGTTCACAGTGTAGACCAGCAGAGGGCTTCAATATCAGTACACCCATTCACAGTGTAGACCAGCGGAGGGCTTCAATGTCAGTACACCCGTTCACAGTGTAGACCAGCGGAGGGCTTCAATGTCAGTACACCCGTTCACAGCGTAGACCAGCGGAGGGCTTCAATGTCAGTACACCCATTCACAGTGTAGACCAGCAGAGGGCTTCAATGTCAGTACACCCGTTCACAGTGTAGACCAGCGGAGGGCTTCAATGTCAGTACACCCGTTCACAGTGTAGACCAGCGGAGGGCTTCAATGTCAGTACACCCGATCACAGTGTAGACCAGCGGTGGGCTTCAATGTCAGTACACCCGTTCAGTGTTGACCAGCGAAGGGCTTCAATGTCAGTACACCCATTCACACAGTGCAGACCAGCGGAGGGCTTCGATGTCAGTACACCCGTTCACAGTGTAGACCAGCGGAGGGCTTCAATGTCAGTACACCCGTTCACATTGTTGACCAGCGGAGGGCTTCAATGTCAGTACACCCGTTCACACAGTGTAGACCAGCGGAGGGCTTCAATGTCAGTACACCCGTTCACAGTGTAGACCAGCGGAGGGCTTCAATGTCAGTACACCCGTTCACAGTGTAGACCAGCAGAGGGCTTCAATGTCAGTACACCCATTCACAGTGTAGAACAGCGGAGGGCTTCAATGTCAGTACACCAGTTCACAGTGTAGACCAGCAGAGGGCTTCAATGTCAGTACACCCATTCACAGTGTAGACCAGCGGAGGGCTTCAATGTCAGTACACCCGTTCACAGTGTAGACCAGCGGAGGGCTTCAATGTCAGTACACCCGTTCTCAGTGTAGACCAGCGGAGGGCTTCAATGTCAGTACACCCATTCACAGTGTAGACCAGCAGAGGGCTTCAATGTCAGTACACCCGTTCACAGTGTAGACCAGCGGAAGGCTTCAATGTCAGTATACCCGTTCACAGTGTAGACCAGCGGAGGGCTTCAATGTCAGTACACCCGATCACAGTGTAGACCAGCGGAGGGCTTCAATGTCAGTACACCCGTTCAGTGTTGACCAGCGAAGGGCTTCAATGTCAGTACACCCATTCACACAGTGTAGACCAGCGGAGGGCTTCAATGTCAGTACACCAGTTCACAGTGTAGACCAGCAGATGGCTTCAATGTCAGTACACCCATTCACAGTGTAGACCAGCAGAGGGCTTCAATGTCAGTACACCCGTTCAGAGTGTAGACCAGCGGAGGGCTTCAATGTCAGTACACCCGTTCACAGTGTAGACCAGCGGAGGGCTTCAATGTCAGTACACCCGATCACAGTGTAGACCAGCGGAGGGCTTCAATGTCAGTACACCCGTTCAGTGTTGACCAGCGAAGGGCTTCAATGTCAGTACACCCATTCACACAGTGTAGACCAGCGGAGGGCTTCAATGTCAGTACACCCGTTCACAGTGTAGACCAGCGGAGGGCTTCAATGTCAGTACACCCGTTCACAGTGTAGACCAGCGGAGGGGTTCAATGTCAGTACACCCATTCACAGTGTAGACCAGCGGAGGGCTTCAATGTCAGTACACCCGTTCACAGTGTAGACCAGCGGAGGGCTTCAATGTCAGTACACCCATTCACAGTGTAGACCAGCAGAGGGCTTTAATGTCAGTACACCCGTTCACAGTGTTCACCAGCGGAGGGCTTCAATGTCAGTACACCCATTCACATTGTAGAGCAGCAGAGGGCTTCAATGTCAGTACACCCATTCACAGTGTTCACCAGCGGAGGGCTTCAATGTCAGTACACCCATTCACACAGTGTAGACCAGCGGAGGGCTTCAATGTCAGTACACCCATTCACAGTGTAGACCAGCGGAGGGCTTCAATGTCAGTACACCCGTTCACAGTGTAGACCAGCGGAGGGCTTCAATGTCAGTACACCCGTTCACAGTGTAGACCAGCGGAGCGCTTCAAAGTCTCTACACCCGTTCACAGTGTAGACCGGCGGAGGGCTTCAATGTCACTACACCCGTTCACAGTGTAGACCAGCGGAGGGCTTCAATGTCAGTACACCCGTTCACAGTGTAGACCAGCGGAGGGCTTCAATGTCAGTACACCCGTTCACAGTGTAGACAAGCGGAGCGCTTCAAAGTCTCTACACCCGTTCACAGTGTAGACCGGCGGAGGGCTTCAATGTCAGTACACCCGTTCACAGTGTAGACCAGCGGAGGGCTTCAATGTCAGTACACCCGTTCACAGTGTTGACCAGCGGAGGGCTTCAATGTCAGTACACCCGTTCACAGTGTAGACCAGCGGAGGGCTTCAATGTCAGTACACCCATTCACACAGTGTAGACCAGCGGAGGGCTTCAATGTCAGTACACCCATTCACACAGTGTAGACCAGCGGAGGGCTTCAATGTCAGTACACCCATTCACACAGTGTAGACCAGCGGAGGGCTTCAATGTCAGTACACCCGTTCACAGTGTTGACCAGCGGAGGGCTACAATGTCAGTACACCCGTTCACAGTGTAGACCAGCGGAGGGCTTCAATGTCAGTACACCGGTTCACAGTGTAGACCAGCGGAGGGCTTCAATGTCAGTACACCCGTTCACAGTGTTGACCAGCGGAGGGCTACAATGTCAGTACACCCGTTGACACAGTGTTGACCAGCGGAGGGCTTCAATTTCAGTACCCCCGTTCACAGTGTTGACCAGCGGAGGGCTTCAATGTCAGTACACCCGTTCACATTGTTGACCAGCGGAGGGCTTCAATGTCAGTACACCCGTTCACAGTGTAGACCAGCAGAGGGCTTCAATGTCAGTACACCCATTCACAGTGTAGACCAGCGGAGGGCTTCAATGTCAGTACACCAGTTCACAGTGTAGACCAGCAGAGGGCTTCAATGTCAGTACACCCACAGTGTAGACCAGCGGAGGGCTTCAATGTCAGTACACCCGTTCACACAGTGTAGACCAGCGGAGGGCTTCAATGTCAGTACACCCGTTCACAGTGTTGACCAGCGGAGGGCTACAATGTCAGTACACCCGTTCACAGTGTAGACCAGCGGAGGGCTTCAATGTCAGTACACCGGTTCACAGTGTAGACCAGCGGAGGGCTTCAATGTCAGTACACCCGTTCACAGTGTTGACCAGCGGAGGGCTACAATGTCAGTACACCCGTTGACACAGTGTTGACCAGCGGAGGGCTTCAATTTCAGTACCCCCGTTCACAGTGTTGACCAGCGGAGGGCTTCAATGTCAGTACACCCGTTCACATTGTTGACCAGCGGAGGGCTTCAATGTCAGTACACCCGTTCACACAGTGTAGACCACCGGAGGGCTTCAATGTCAGTACACCCGTTCACAGTGTAGACCAGCGGAGGGCTTCAATGTCAGTACACCCGTTCACAGTGTAGACCAGCAGAGGGCTTCAATGTCAGTACACCCATTCACAGTGTAGACCAGCGGAGGGCTTCAATGTCAGTACACCAGTTCACAGTGTAGACCAGCAGAGGGCTTCAATGTCAGTACACCCACAGTGTAGACCAGCGGAGGGCTTCAATGTCAGTACACCCGTTCACAGTGTAGACCGGCGGAGGGCTTCAATGTCAGTACACCCGTTCACAGCGTAGACCAGCGGAGGGCTTCAATGTCAGTACAACCATTCACAGTGTAGACCAGCGGAGGGCTTCAATGTCAGTACACCAGTTCACAGTGTAGACCAGCAGAGGGCTTCAATGTCAGTACACCCACAGTGTAGACCAGCGGAGGGCTTCAATGTCAGTACACCCGTTCACAGTGTAGACCAGCGGAGGGCTTCAATGTCAGTACACCCGTTCACAGCGTAGACCAGCGGAGGGCTTCAATGTCAGTACAACCATTCACAGTGTAGACCAGCAGAGGGCTTCAATGTCAGTACACCCGTTCACAGTGTAGACCAGCGGAGGGCTTCAATGTCAGTACACCCGTTCACAGCGTAGACCAGCGGAGGGCTTCAATGTCAGTACAACCATTCACAGTGTAGACCAGCAGAGGGCTTCAATGTCAGTACACCCGTTCACAGTGTAGACCAGCGGAGGGCTTCAATGTCAGTACACCCGTTCACAGTGTAGACCAGCGGAGGGCTTCAATGTCAGTACACCCGATCACAGTGTAGACCAGCGGTGGGCTTCAATGTCAGTACACCCGTTCAGTGTTGACCAGCGAAGGGCTTCAATGTCAGTACACCCATTCACACAGTGTAGACCAGCGGAGGGCTTCGATGTCAGTACACCCGTTCACAGTGTAGACCAGCGGAGGGCTTCAATGTCAGTACACCCGTTCACATTGTTGACCAGCGGAGGGCTTCAATGTCAGTACACCCGTTCACACAGTGTAAACCAGCGGAGGGCTTCAATGTCAGTACACCCGTTCACAGTGTAGACCAGCGGAGGGCTTCAATGTCAGTACACCCATTCACAGTGTAGACCAGCGGAGGGCTTAAATGTCAGTACACCAGTTCACAGTGTAGACCAGCAGAGGGCTTCAATGTCAGTACACCCATTCACAGTGTAGACCAGCAGAGGGCTTCAATGTCAGTACACCCGTTCACAGTGTAGACCAGCGGAGGGCTTCAATGTCAGTACACCCGTTCACACAGTGTAGACCAGCAGAGGGCTTCAATGTCAGTTCACCCATTCACAGTGTAGACCAGCGGAGGGCTTCAATGTCAGTACACCCGTTCACAGTTTAGACCAGCGGAGGGCTTCAATGTCAGTACACCCATTCACACAGTGTAGACCAGCGGAGGGCTTCAATATCAGTACACCCATTCACACAGTGTAGACCAGCGGAGGGCTTCAATGTCAGTACACCCATTCACACAGTGTAGACCAGCGGAGGGCTTCAATGTCAGTACACCCGTTCACAGTGTTGACCAGCGGAGGGCTACAATGTCAGTACACCCGTTCACAGTGTAGACCAGCGGAGGGCTTCAATGTCAGTACACCCGTTCACAGTGTAGACCAGCGGAGGGCTTCAATGTCAGTACACCCGATCACAGTGTAGACCAGCGGAGGGCTTCAATGTCAGTACACCCGTTCAGTGTTGACCAGCGAAGGGCTTCAATGTCAGTACACCCGTTCAGTGTAGACCAGCGGAGGGCTTCAATGTCAGTATACCCGTTCACAGTGTAGACCAGCGGAGGGCTTCAATGTCAGTACACCCGATCACAGTGTAGACCAGCGGAGGGCTTCAATGTCAGTACACCCGTTCAGTGTTGACCAGCGAAGGGCTTCAATGTCAGTACACCCATTCACACAGTGTAGACCAGCGGAGGGCTTCAATGTCAGTACACCCGTTCACAGTGTAGACCAGCGGAGGGCTTCAATGTCAGTACTCCCGTTCACAGTGTAGACCAGCGGAGGGGTTCAATGTCAGTACACCCATTCACAGTGTAGACCAGCGGAGGGCTTCAATGTCAGTACACCCGTTCACAGTGTAGACCAGCGGAGGGCTTCAATGTCAGTACACCCATTCACAGTGTAGACCAGCAGAGGGCTTTAATGTCAGTACACCCGTTCACAGTGTTGACCAGCGGAGGGCTTCAATGTCAGTACACCCATTCACATTGTAGAGCAGCAGAGGGCTTCAATGTCAGTACACCCATTCACAGTGTTCACCAGCGGAGGGTTTCAATGTCTGTACACCCATTCACACAGTGTAGACCAGCGGAGGGCTTCAATGTCAGTACACCCATTCACATTGTAGACCAGCGGAGGGCTTCAATGTCAGTACACCCGTTCACAGTGTAGACCAGCGGAGGGCTTCAATGTCAGTACACCCGTTCACAGTGTAGACCAGCGGAGGGCTTCAATGTCAGTACACCCGTTCACAGTGTAGACCAGCGGAGGGCTTCAATGTCAGTACACCCGTTCACAGTGTAGACCAGCGGAGGGCTTCAATGTCAGTACACCCGTTCACAGTGTTGACCAGCGGAGGGCTTCAATGTCAGTACACCCGTTCACAGTGTAGACCAGCGGTGGGCTTCAATGTCAGTACACCCGTTCACAGTGTTGACCAGCGGAGGGCTTCAATGTCAGTACACCCGTTCACAGTGTAGACCAGCGGAAGCTTCAATGTCAGTACACCCGTTCACAGTGTAGACCAGCGGGGGGCTTCAATGTCAGTACACCCGTTCACAGTGTAGACCAGCGGAGGGCCTCAATGTCAGTACACCCGTTCACACAGTGTTCACCAGCGGAGGGCTTCAATGTCAGTAGACCCGTTCACAGTGTAGACCAGCGGAGGGCTTCAATGTCAGTACACCAGTTCACAGTGTAGACCAGCAGAGGGCTTCAATGTCAGTACACCCATTCACAGTGTAGACCAGCGGAGGGCTTCAATGTCAGTACACCCGTTCACAGAGTAGACCAGCGGAGGGCTTCAATGTCAGTACACCCATTCACACAGTGTAGACCAGCGGAGGGCTTCAATGTCAGTACACCCATTCACACAGTGTAGACCAGCGGAGGGCTTCAATGTCAGTACACCCGTTCACAGTGTTGACCAGCGGAGGGCTACAATGTCAGTACACCCGTTCACAGTGTAGACCAGCGGAGGGCTTCAATGTCAGTACACCGGTTCACAGTGTAGACCAGCGGAGGGCTTCAATGTCAGTATACCCGATCACAGTGTAGACCAGCGGAGGGCTTCAATGTCAGTACACCCGGTCAGTGTTGACCAGCGAAGGGCTTCAATGTCAGTACACCCGTTCAGTGTAGACCAGCGGAGGGCTTCAATGTCAGTATAACCGTTCACAGTGTAGACCAGCGGAGGGCTTCAATGTCAGTACACCCGATCACAGTGTAGACCAGCGGAGGGCTTCAATGTCAGTACACTCGTTCAGTGTTGACCAGCGAAGGGCTTCAATGTCAGTACACCCATTCACACAGTGTAGACCAGCGGAGGGCTTCAATGTCAGTACACCCGTTCACAGTGTAGACCAGCGGAGGGCTTCAATGTCAGTACTCCCGTTCACAGTGTAGACCAGCGGAGGGGTTCAATGTCAGTACACCCATTCACAGTGTAGACCAGCGGAGGGCTTCAATGTCAGTACACCCGTTCACAGTGTAGACCAGCGGAGGGCTACAATGTCAGTACACCCGTTGACACAGTGTTGACCAGCGGAGGGCTTCAATTTCAGTACCCCCGTTCACAGTGTTGACCAGCGGAGGGCTTCAATGTCAGTACACCCGTTCACATTGTTGACCAGCGGAGGGCTTCAATGTCAGTACACCCGTTCACACAGTGTAGACCACCGGAGGGCTTCAATGTCAGTACACCCGTTCACAGTGTAGACCAGCGGAGGGCTTCAATGTCAGTACACCCGTTCACAGTGTAGACCAGCAGAGGGCTTCAATGTCAGTACACCCATTCACAGTGTAGACCAGCGGAGGGCTTCAATGTCAGTACACCAGTTCACAGTGTAGACCAGCAGAGGGCTTCAATGTCAGTACACCCACAGTGTAGACCAGCGGAGGGCTTCAATGTCAGTACACCCGTTCACAGTGTAGACCGGCGGAGGGCTTCAATGTCAGTACACCCGTTCACAGCGTAGACCAGCGGAGGGCTTCAATGTCAGTACAACCATTCACAGTGTAGACCAGCGGAGGGCTTCAATGTCAGTACACCAGTTCACAGTGTAGACCAGCAGAGGGCTTCAATGTCAGTACACCCACAGTGTAGACCAGCGGAGGGCTTCAATGTCAGTACACCCGTTCACAGTGTAGACCAGCGGAGGGCTTCAATGTCAGTACACCCGTTCACAGCGTAGACCAGCGGAGGGCTTCAATGTCAGTACAACCATTCACAGTGTAGACCAGCAGAGGGCTTCAATGTCAGTACACCCGTTCACAGTGTAGACCAGCGGAGGGCTTCAATGTCAGTACACCCGTTCACAGCGTAGACCAGCGGAGGGCTTCAATGTCAGTACAACCATTCACAGTGTAGACCAGCAGAGGGCTTCAATGTCAGTACACCCGTTCACAGTGTAGACCAGCGGAGGGCTTCAATGTCAGTACACCCGTTCACAGTGTAGACCAGCGGAGGGCTTCAATGTCAGTACACCCGATCACAGTGTAGACCAGCGGTGGGCTTCAATGTCAGTACACCCGTTCAGTGTTGACCAGCGAAGGGCTTCAATGTCAGTACACCCATTCACACAGTGTAGACCAGCGGAGGGCTTCGATGTCAGTACACCCGTTCACAGTGTAGACCAGCGGAGGGCTTCAATGTCAGTACACCCGTTCACATTGTTGACCAGCGGAGGGCTTCAATGTCAGTACACCCGTTCACACAGTGTAAACCAGCGGAGGGCTTCAATGTCAGTACACCCGTTCACAGTGTAGACCAGCGGAGGGCTTCAATGTCAGTACACCCATTCACAGTGTAGACCAGCGGAGGGCTTAAATGTCAGTACACCAGTTCACAGTGTAGACCAGCAGAGGGCTTCAATGTCAGTACACCCATTCACAGTGTAGACCAGCAGAGGGCTTCAATGTCAGTACACCCGTTCACAGTGTAGACCAGCGGAGGGCTTCAATGTCAGTACACCCGTTCACACAGTGTAGACCAGCAGAGGGCTTCAATGTCAGTTCACCCATTCACAGTGTAGACCAGCGGAGGGCTTCAATGTCAGTACACCCGTTCACAGTTTAGACCAGCGGAGGGCTTCAATGTCAGTACACCCATTCACACAGTGTAGACCAGCGGAGGGCTTCAATATCAGTACACCCATTCACACAGTGTAGACCAGCGGAGGGCTTCAATGTCAGTACACCCATTCACACAGTGTAGACCAGCGGAGGGCTTCAATGTCAGTACACCCGTTCACAGTGTTGACCAGCGGAGGGCTACAATGTCAGTACACCCGTTCACAGTGTAGACCAGCGGAGGGCTTCAATGTCAGTACACCCGTTCACAGTGTAGACCAGCGGAGGACTTCAATGTCAGTACACCCGATCACAGTGTAGACCAGCGGAGGGCTTCAATGTCAGTACACCCGTTCAGTGTTGACCAGCGAAGGGCTTCAATGTCAGTACACCCGTTCAGTGTAGACCAGCGGAGGGCTTCAATGTCAGTATACCCGTTCACAGTGTAGACCAGCGGAGGGCTTCAATGTCAGTACACCCGATCACAGTGTAGACCAGCGGAGGGCTTCAATGTCAGTACACCCGTTCAGTGTTGACCAGCGAAGGGCTTCAATGTCAGTACACCCATTCACACAGTGTAGACCAGCGGAGGGCTTCAATGTCAGTACACCCGTTCACAGTGTAGACCAGCGGAGGGCTTCAATGTCAGTACTCCCGTTCACAGTGTAGACCAGCGGAGGGGTTCAATGTCAGTACACCCATTCACAGTGTAGACCAGCGGAGGGCTTCAATGTCAGTACACCCGTTCACAGTGTAGACCAGCGGAGGGCTTCAATGTCAGTACACCCATTCACAGTGTAGACCAGCAGAGGGCTTTAATGTCAGTACACCCGTTCACAGTGTTGACCAGCGGAGGGCTTCAATGTCAGTACACCCATTCACATTGTAGAGCAGCAGAGGGCTTCAATGTCAGTACACCCATTCACAGTGTTCACCAGCGGAGGGTTTCAATGTCTGTACACCCATTCACACAGTGTAGACCAGCGGAGGGCTTCAATGTCAGTACACCCATTCACATTGTAGACCAGCGGAGGGCTTCAATGTCAGTACACCCGTTCACAGTGTGGACCAGCGGAGGGCTTCAATGTCAGTACACCCGTTCACAGTGTAGACCAGCGGAGGGCTTCAATGTCAGTACACCCGTTCACAGTGTAGACCAGCGGAGGGCTTCAATGTCAGTACACCCGTTCACAGTGTAGACCAGCGGAGGGCTTCAATGTCAGTACACCCGTTCACAGTGTTGACCAGCGGAGGGCTTCAATGTCAGTACACCCGTTCACAGTGTAGACCAGCGGTGGGCTTCAATGTCAGTACACCCGTTCACAGTGTTGACCAGCGGAGGGCTTCAATGTCAGTACACCCGTTCACAGTGTAGACCAGCGGAAGCTTCAATGTCAGTACACCCGTTCACAGTGTAGACCAGCGGGGGGCTTCAATGTCAGTACACCCGTTCACAGTGTAGACCAGCGGAGGGCCTCAATGTCAGTACACCCGTTCACACAGTGTTCACCAGCGGAGGGCTTCAATGTCAGTAGACCCGTTCACAGTGTAGACCAGCGGAGGGCTTCAATGTCAGTACACCAGTTCACAGTGTAGACCAGCAGAGGGCTTCAATGTCAGTACACCCATTCACAGTGTAGACCAGCGGAGGGCTTCAATGTCAGTACACCCGTTCACAGAGTAGACCAGCGGAGGGCTTCAATGTCAGTACACCCATTCACACAGTGTAGACCAGCGGAGGGCTTCAATGTCAGTACACCCATTCACACAGTGTAGACCAGCGGAGGGCTTCAATGTCAGTACACCCGTTCACAGTGTTGACCAGCGGAGGGCTACAATGTCAGTACACCCGTTCACAGTGTAGACCAGCGGAGGGCTTCAATGTCAGTACACCGGTTCACAGTGTAGACCAGCGGAGGGCTTCAATGTCAGTACACCCGTTCACAGTGTTGACCAGCGGAGGGCTACAATGTCAGTACACCCGTTGACACAGTGTTGACCAGCGGAGGGCTTCAATTTCAGTACCCCCGTTCACAGTGTTGACCAGCGGAGGGCTTCAATGTCAGTACACCCGTTCACATTGTTGACCAGCGGAGGGCTTCAATGTCAGTACACCCGTTCACACAGTGTAGACCAGCGGAGGGCTTCAATGTCAGTACACCCGTTCACAGTGTAGACCAGCGGAGGGCTTCAATGTCAGTACATCCGTTCACAGTGTAGACCAGCAGAGGGCTTCAATGTCAGTACACCCATTCACAGTGTAGACCAGCGGAGGGCTTCAATGTCAGTACACCAGTTCACAGTGTAGACCAGCAGAGGGCTTCAATGTCAGTACACCCACAGTGTAGACCAGCGGAGGGCTTCAATGTCAGTACACCCGTTCACAGTGTAGACCGGCGGAGGGCTTCAATGTCAGTACACCCGTTCACAGCGTAGACCAGCGGAGGGCTTCAATGTCAGTACAACCATTCACAGTGTAGACCAGCGGAGGGCTTCAATGTCAGTACACCAGTTCACAGTGTAGACCAGCAGAGGGCTTCAATGTCAGTACACCCACAGTGTAGACCAGCGGAGGGCTTCAATGTCAGTACACCCGTTCACAGTGTAGACCAGCGGAGGGCTTCAATGTCAGTACACCCGTTCACAGCGTAGACCAGCGGAGGGCTTCAATGTCAGTACAACCATTCACAGTGTAGACCAGCAGAGGGCTTCAATGTCAGTACACCCGTTCACAGTGTAGACCAGCGGAGGGCTTCAATGTCAGTACACCCGTTCACAGTGTAGACCAGCGGAGGGCTTCAATGTCAGTACACCCATTCACATTGTTGACCAGCGGAGGGCTTCAATGTCAGTACACCCGTTCACACAGTGTAGACCAGCAGAGGGCTTCAATGTCAGTTCACCCATTCACAGTGTAGACCAGCGGAGGGCTTCAATGTCAGTACACCCGTTCACAGTGTAGACCAGCGGAGGGCTTCAATGTCAGTACACCCGATCACAGTGTAGACCAGCGGAGGGCTTCAATGTCAGTACACCCGTTCAGTGTTGACCAGCGAAGGGCTTCAATGTCAGTACACCCGTTCAGTGTAGACCAGCGGAGGGCTTCAATGTCAGTACACCCGTTCACAGTGTAGACCAGCGGAGGGCTTCAATGTCAGTACACCCGATCACAGTGTAGACCAGCGGAGGGCTTCAATGTCAGTACACCCGTTCAGTGTTGACCAGCGAAGGGCTTCAATGTCAGTACACCCATTCACACAGTGTAGACCAGCGGAGGGCTTCAATGTCAGTACACCCGTTCACAGTGTAGACCAGCGGAGGGCTTCAATGTCAGTACTCCCGTTCACAGTGTAGACCAGCGGAGGGGTTCAATGTCAGTACACCCATTCACAGTGTAGACCAGCGGAGGGCTTCAATGTCAGTACACCCGTTCACAGTGTAGACCAGCGGAGGGCTTCAATGTCAGTACACCCATTCACAGTGTAGACCAGCAGAGGGCTTTAATGTCAGTACACCCGTTCACAGTGTTGACCAGCGGAGGGCTTCAATGTCAGTACACCCATTCACATTGTAGAGCAGCAGAGGGCTTCAATGTCAGTACACCCATTCACAGTGTTCACCAGCGGAGGGTTTCAATGTCTGTACACCCATTCACACAGTGTAGACCAGCGGAGGGATTCAATGTCAGTACACCCATTCACATTGTAGACCAGCGGAGGGCTTCAATGTCAGTACACCCGTTCACAGTGTAGACCTGCGGAGGGCTTCAATGTCAGTACACCCGTTCACAGTGTAGACCAGCGGAGGGCTTCAATGTCAGTACACCCGTTCACAGTGTAGACCAGCGGAGGGCTTCAATGTCAGTACACCCGTTCACAGTGTAGACCAGCGGAGGGCTTCAATGTCAGTACACCCGTTCGCACTGTTGACCAGCGGAGGGCTTCAATGTCAGTACACCCGTTCACAGTGTAGACCAGCGGTGGGCTTCAATGTCAGTACACCCGTTCACAGTGTTGACCAGCGGAGGGCTTCAATGTCAGTACACGCGTTCACAGTGTAGACCAGCGGAAGCTTCAATGTCAGTACACCCGTTCACAGTGTAGACCAGCGGGGGGCTTCAATGTCAGTACACCCGTTCACAGTGTAGACCAGCGGAGGGCCTCAATGTCAGTACACCCGTTCACAGTGTAGACCAGCGGAGGGCTTCAATGTCAGTACACCCGTTCACAGTGTACACCAGCGGAGGGCTTCAATGTCAGTACACCCGATCACAGTGTAGACCAGCGGTGGGCTTCAATGTCAGTACACCCGTTCAGTGTTGACCAGCGAAGGGCTTCAATGTCAGTACACCCATTCACACAGTGTAGACCAGCGGAGGGCTTCAATGTCAGTACCCCCGTTCACAGTGTTGACCAGCGGAGGGCTACAAAGTCAGTACAACCGTTCACAGTGTAGACCAGCGGAGGGCTTCAATGTCAGTACACCCGTTCACAGTGTAGACCAGCGGAGGGCTTCAATGTCAGTACACCCGATCACAGTGTAGACCAGCGGAGGGCTTCAATGTCAGTACACCCGTTCAGTGTTGACCAGCGAAGGGCTTCAATGTCAGTACACCCGTTCAGTGTAGACCAGCGGAGGGCTTCAATGTCAGTACACCCGTTCACAGTGTAGACCAGCGGAGGGCTTCAATGTCAGTACACCCGATCACAGTGTAGACCAGCGGAGGGCTTCAATGTCAGTACACCCGTTCAGTGTTGACCAGCGAAGGGCTTCAATGTCAGTACACCCATTCACACAGTGTAGACCAGCGGAGGGCTTCAATGTCAGTACACCCGTTCACAGTGTAGACCAGCGGAGGGCTTCAATGTCAGTACTCCCGTTCACAGTGTAGACCAGCGGAGGGGTTCAATGTCAGTACACCCATTCACAGTGTAGACCAGCGGAGGGCTTCAATGTCAGTACACCCGTTCACAGTGTAGACCAGCGGAGGGCTTCAATGTCAGTACACCCATTCACAGTGTAGACCAGCAGAGGGCTTTAATGTCAGTACACCCGTTCACAGTGTTGACCAGCGGAGGGCTTCAATGTCAGTACACCCATTCACATTGTAGAGCAGCAGAGGGCTTCAATGTCAGTACACCCATTTACAGTGTTCACCAGCGGAGGGTTTCAATGTCTGTACACCCATTCACACAGTGTAGACCAGCGGAGGGCTTCAATGTCAGTACACCCATTCACATTGTAGACCAGCGGAAGGCTTCAATGTCAGTACACCCGTTCACAGTGTAGACCAGCGGAGGGCTTCAATGTCAGTACACCCGTTCACAGTGTAGACCAGCGGAGGGCTTCAATGTCAGTACACCCGTTCACAGTGTAGACCAGCGGAGCGCTTCAAAGTCACTACACCCGTTCACAGTGTAGACCAGCGGAGGGCTTCAATGTCAGTACACCCGTTCACAGTGTAGACCAGCGGAGGGCTTCAATGTCAGTACACCCGTTCACAGTGTTGACCAGCGGAGGGCTTCAATGTCAGTACACCCGTTCACAGTGTAGACCAGCGGTGGGCTTCAATGTCAGTACACCCATTCACAGTGTAGACCAGCGGAGGGCTTAAATGTCAGTACACCAGTTCACAGTGTAGACCAGCGGAGGGCTTCAATGTCAGTACACCCATTCACAGTGTAGACCAGCAGAGGGCTTCAATGTCAGTACACCCATTCACAGTGTAGACCAGCGGAGGGCTTCAATGTCAGTACACACGTTCACACAGTGTAGACCAGCAGAGGGCTTCAATGTCAGTACACCCGTTCACAGTGTAGACCAGCGGAGGGCTTCAATGTCAGTACACCCGTTCACAGTGTAGACCAGCGGAGGGCTTCAATGTCAGTACACCCATTCACAGTGTAGACCAGCGGAGGGCTTAAATGTCAGTTCACCAGTTCACAGTGTAGACCAGCAGAGGGCTTCAATGTCAGTACACCCATTCACAGTGTAGACCAGCAGAGGGCTTCAATGTCAGTACACCCATTCACAGTGTAGACCAGCGGAGGGCTTCAATGTCAGTACACCCGTTCACACAGTGTAGACCAGCAGAGGGCTTCAATGTCAGTACACCCGTTCACAGTGTAGACCAGCGGAGGGCTTCAATGTCAGTACACACGTTCACACAGTGTAGACCAGCAGAGGGCTTCAATGTCAGTACACCCGTTCACAGTGTAGACCAGCGGAGGGCTTCAATGTCAGTACACCCGTTCACAGTGTAGACCAGCGGAGGGCTTCAATGTCAGTACACCCATTCACAGTGTAGACCAGCGGAGGGCTTAAATGTCAGTTCACCAGTTCACAGTGTAGACCAGCAGAGGGCTTCAATGTCAGTACACCCATTCACAGTGTAGACCAGCAGAGGGCTTCAATGTCAGTACACCCATTCACAGTGTAGACCAGCGGAGGGCTTCAATGTCAGTACACCCGTTCACACAGTGTAGACCAGCAGAGGGCTTCAATGTCAGTACACCCATTCACAGTGTAGACCAGCGGAGGGCTTCAATGTCAGTACACCCGTTCACAGTGTAGAGCAGCGGAGGGCTTCAATGTCAGTACACCCATTCACACAGTGTAGACCAGCGGAGGGCTTCAATGTCAGTACACCCATTCACACAGTGTAGACCAGCGGAGGGCTTCAATGTCAGTACACCCATTCACACAGTGTAGACCAGCGGAGGGCTTCAATGTCAGTACACCCGTTCACAGTGTTGACCAGCGGAGGGCTACAATGTCAGTACACCCGTTCACAGTGTAGACCAGCGGAGGGCTTCAAAGTCAGTACACCCGTTCACAGTGTAGACCAGCGGAGGGCTTCAATGTCAGTACACCCGATCACAGTGTAGACCAGCGGAGGGCTTCAATGTCAGTACACCCGTTCAGTGTTGACCAGCGAAGGGCTTCAATGTCAGTACACCCGTTCAGTGTAGACCAGCGGAGGGCTTCAATGTCAGTATACCCGTTCACAGTGTAGACCAGCGGAGGGCTTCAATGTCAGTACACCCGATCACAGTGTAGACCAGCGGAGGGCTTCAATGTCAGTACACCCGTTCAGTGTTGACCAGCGAAGGGCTTCAATGTCAGTACACCCATTCACACAGTGTAGACCAGCGGAGGGCTTCAATGTCAGTACACCCGTTCACAGTGTAGACCAGCGGAGGGCTTCAATGTCAGTACTCCCGTTCACAGTGTAGACCAGCGGAGGGGTTCAATGTCAGTACACCCATTCACAGTGTAGACCAGCGGAGGGCTTCAATGTCAGTACACCCGTTCACACTGTAGACCAGCGGAGGGCTTCAATGTCAGTACACCCATTCACAGTGTAGACCAGCAGAGGGCTTTAATGTCAGTACACCGGTTCACAGTGTTGACCAGCGGAGGGCTTCAATGTCAGTACACCCATTCACAGTGTTCACCAGCGGAGGGTTTCAATGTCTGTACACCCATTCACACAGTGTATACCAGCGGAGGGCTTCAATGTCAGTACACCCATTCACATTGTAGACCAGCGGAGGGCTTCAATGTCAGTACACCCGTTCACAGTGTAGACCAGCGGAGGGCTTCAATGTCAGTACACCCGTTCACAGTGTAGACCAGCGGAGGGCTTCAATGTCAGTACACCCGTTCACAGTGTAGACCAGCGGAGGGCTTCAATGTCAGTACACCCGTTCACAGTGTAGACCAGCGGAGGGCTTCAATGTCAGTACACCCGTTCACAGTGTTGACCAGCGGAGGGCTTCAATGTCAGTACACCCGTTCACAGTGTAGACCAGCGGTGGGCTTCAATGTCAGTACACCCGTTCACAGTGTTGACCAGCGGAGGGCTTCAATGTCAGTACACCCGTTCACAGTGTAGACCAGCGGAAGCTTCAATGTCAGTACACCCGTTCACAGTGTAGACCAGCGGGGGGCTTCAATGTCAGTACACACGTTCACAGTGTAGACCAGCGGAGGGCCTCAATGTCAGTACACCCGTTCACACAGTGTTCACCAGCGGAGGGCTTCAATGTCAGTAGACCCGTTCACAGTGTTGACCAGCGGAGGGCTACAATGTCAGTACACCGTTCACAGTGTAGACCAGCGGAGGGCTTCAATGTCAGTACACCCGTTCACAGTGTAGACCAGCGGAGGGCTTCAATGTCAGTACACCCGATCACAGTGTAGACCAGCGGAGGGCTTCAATGTCAGTACACCCGTTCAGTGTTGACCAGCGAAGGGCTTCAATGTCAGTACACCCGTTCAGTGTAGACCAGCGGAGGGCTTCAATGTCAGGATACCCGTTCACAGTGTAGACCAGCGGAGGGCTTCAATGTCAGTACACCCGATCACAGTGTAGACCAGCGGAGGGCTTCAATGTCAGTACACCCGTTCAGTGTTGACCAGCGAAGGGCTTCAATGTCAGTACACCCATTCACACAGTGTAGACCAGCGGAGGGCTTCAATGTCAGTACACCCGTTCACAGTGTAGACCAGCGGAGGGCTTCAATGTCAGTACTCCCGTTCACAGTGTAGACCAGCGGAGGGGTTCAATGTCAGTACACCCATTCACAGTGTAGACCAGCGGAGGGCTTCAATGTCAGTACACCAGTTCACAGTGTAGACCAGCGGAGGGCTTCAATGTCAGTACACCCATTCACAGTGTAGACCAGCAGAGGGCTTTAATGTCAGTACACCCGTTCACAGTGTTGACCAGCGGAGGGCTTCAATGTCAGTACACCCATTCACATTGTAGAGCAGCAGAGGGCTTCAATGTCAGTACACCCATTCACAGTGTTCACCAGCGGAGGGTTTCAATGTCTGTACACCCATTCACACAGTGTAGACCAGCGGAGGGCTTCAATGTCAGTACACCCATTCACATTGTAGACCAGCGGAGGGCTTCAATGTCAGTACACCCGTTCACAGTGTAGACCAGCGGAGGGCTTCAATGTCAGTACACCCGTTCACAGTGTACACAGCGGAGGGCTTCAATGTCAGTACACCCGTTCACAGTGTAGACCAGCGGAGCGCTTCAAAGTCACTACACCCGTTCACAGTGTAGACCAGCGGAGGGCTTCAATGTCAGTACACCCGTTCACAGTGTAGACCAGCGGAGGGCTTCAATGTCAGTACACCCGTTCACAGTGTTGACCAGCGGAGGGCTTCAATGTCAGTACACCCGTTCACAGTGTAGACCAGCGGTGGGCTTCAATGTCAGTACACCCATTCACAGTGTAGACCAGCGGAGGGCTTAAATGTCAGTACACCCGTTCACAGTGTAGACCAGCAGAGGGCTTCAATGTCAGTACACCCATTCACAGTGTAGACCAGCAGAGGGCTTCAATGTCAGTACACCCATTCACAGTGTAGACCAGCGGAGGGCTTCAATGTCAGTACACCCGTTCACACACTGTAGACCAGCAGAGGGCTTCAATGTCAGTACACCCATTCACAGTGTAGACCAGCGGAGGGCTTCAATGTCAGTACACCCGTTCACAGTGTAGACCAGCGGAGGGCTTCAATGTCAGTACACCCATTCACACAGTGTAGACCAGCGGAGGGCTTCAATGTCAGTACACCCATTCACACAGTGTAGACCAGCGGAGGGCTTCAATGTCAGTACACCCATTCACACAGTGTAGACCAGCGGAGGGCTTCAATGTCAGTACACCCGTTCACAGTGTTGACCAGCGGAGGGCTACAATGTCAGTACACCCGTTCACAGTGTAGACCAGCGGAGGGCTTCAATGTCAGTACACCCGTTCACAGTGTAGACCAGCGGAGGGCTTCAATGTCAGTACACCCGATCACAGTGTAGACCAGCGGAGGGCTTCAATGTCAGTACACCCGTTCAGTGTTGACCAGCGAAGGGCTTCAATGTCAGTACACCCGTTCAGTGTAGACCAGCGGAGGGCTTCAATGTCAGTATACCCGTTCACAGTGTAGACCAGCGGAGGGCTTCAATGTCAGTACACCCGGTCACAGTGTAGACCAGCGGTGGGCTTCAATGTCAGTACACCCGTTCAGTGTTGACCAGCGAAGGGCTTCAATGTCAGTACACCCATTCACACAGTGTAGACCAGCGGAGGGCTTCAATGTCAGTACACCCGTTCACAGTGTAGACCAGCGGAGGGCTTCAATGTCAGTACTCCCGTTCACAGTGTAGACCAGCGGAGGGGTTCAATGTCAGTACACCCATTCACAGTGTAGACCAGCGGAGGGCTTCAATGTCAGTACACCCGTTCACAGTGTAGAGCAGCGGAGGGCTTCAATGTCAGTACACCCATTCACAGTGTAGACCAGCAGAGGGCTTTAATGTCAGTACACCCGTTCACAGTGTTGACCAGCGGAGGGCTTCAATGTCAGTACACCCATTCACATTGTAGAGTAGCAGAGGGCTTCAATATCAGTACACCCATTCACAGTGTTCACCAGCGGAGGGTTTCAATGTCTGTACACCCATTCACACAGTGTAGACCAGCGGAGGGCTTCAATGTCAGTACACCCATTCACATTGTAGACCAGCGGAGGGCTTCAATGTCAGTACACCCGTTCACAGTGTAGACCAGCGGAGGGCTTCAATGTCAGTACACCCGTTCACAGTGTAGACCAGCGGAGGGCTTCAATGTCAGTACACCCGTTCACAGTGTAGACCAGCGGAGGGCTTCAATGTCAGTACACCCGTTCACAGTGTAGACCAGCGGAGGGCTTCAATGTCAGTACACCCGTTCACAGTGTTGACCAGCGGAGGGCTTCAATGTCAGTACACCCGTTCACAGTGTAGACCAGCGGTGGGCTTCAATGTCAGTACACCCGTTCACAGTGTTGACCAGCGGAGGGCTTCAATGTCAGTACACCCGTTCACAGTGTAGACCAGCGGAAGCTTCAATGTCAGTACACCCGTTCACAGTGTAGACCAGCGGGGGGCTTCAATGTCAGTACACCCGTTCACAGTGTAGACCAGCGGAGGGCCTCAATGTCAGTACACCCGTTCACACAGTGTTCACCAGCGGAGGGCTTCAATGTCAGTAGACCCGTTCACAGTGTAGACCAGCGGAGGGCTTCAATGTCAGTACACCAGTTCACAGTGTAGACCAGCAGAGGGCTTCATTGTCAGTACACCCATTCACAGTGTAGACCAGCGGAGTGCTTCAATGTCAGTACACCCGTTCACAGTGTAGACCAGCGGAGGGCTTCAATGTCAGTACACCCGTTCACAGCGTAGACCAGCGGAGGGCTTCAATGTCAGTACACCCATTCACAGTGTAGACCAGCAGAGGGCTTCAATGTCAGTACACCCGTTCACAGTGTAGACCAGCGGAGGGCTTCAATGTCAGTACACCCGTTCACAGTGTAGACCAGCGGAGGGCTTCAATGACAGTACACCCGATCACAGTGTAGACCAGCGGTGGGCTTCAATGTCAGTACACCAGTTCAGTGTTGACCAGCGAAGGGCTTCAATGTCAGTACACCCATTCACACAGTGTAGACCAGCGGAGGGCTTCGATGTCAGTACACACCGTTCACAGTGTAGACCAGCGGAGGGCTTCAATGTCAGTACACCGTTCACATTGTTGACCAGCGGAGGGCTTCAATGTCAGTACACCCGTTCACACAGTGTAGACCAGCGGAGGGCTTCAATGTCAGTACACCCGTTCACAGTGTAGACCAGCGGAGGGCTTCAATGTAAGTACACCCGTTCACAGTGTAGTCCAGCAGAGGGCTTCAATGTCAGTACACCCGTTCACATTGTTGACCAGCGGAGGGCTTCAATGTCAGTACACCAGTTCACAGTGTAGACCAGCAGAGGGCTTCAATGTCAGTACACCCACAGTGTAGACCAGCGGAGGGCTTCAAGGTCAGTACACCCGTTCACAGTGTAGACCAGCGGAGGGCTTCAATGTCAGTACACCCGTTCACAGCGTAGACCAGCGGAGGGCTTCAATGTCAGTACAACCATTCACAGTGTAGACCAGCAGAGGGCTTCAATGTCAGTACACCCGTTCACAGTGTAGACCAGCGGAGGGCTTCAATGTCAGTACACCCGTTCACAGTGTAGACCAGCGGAGGGCTTCAATGTCAGTACACCCGATCACAGTGTAGACCAGCGGTGGGCTTCAATGTCAGTACACCCGTTCAGTGTTGACCAGCGAAGGGCTTCAATGTCAGTACACCCATTCACACAGTGTAGACCAGCGGAGGGCTTCAATGTCAGTACACCCGTTCACAGTGTTGACCAGCGGAGGGCTACAATGTCAGTACACCCGTTCACAGTGTAGACCAGCGGAGGGCTTCAATGTCAGTACACCCGTTCACAGTGTAGACCAGCGGAGGGCTTCAATGTCAGTAAACCCGTTCACAGTGTAGACCAGCGGAGGGCTTCAATGTCAGTACACCCGTTCAGTGTTGACCAGCGAAGGGCTTCAATTTCAGTACACCCGTTCAGTGTAGACCAGCGGAGGGCTTCAATGTCAGTATACCCGTTCACAGTGTAGACCAGCGGAGGGCTTCAATGTCAGTACACCCGATCACAGTGTAGACCAGCGGAGGGCTTCAATCTCAGTACACCCGTTCAGTGTTGACCAGCGAAGGGCTTCAATGTCAGTACACCCATTCACACAGTGTAGACCAGCGGAGGGCTTCAATGTCAGTACACCCGTTCACAGTGTAGACCAGCGGAGGGCTTCAATGTCAGTACTCCCGTTTACAGTGTAGACCAGCGGAGGGGTTCAATGTCAGTACACCCATTCACAGTGTAGACCAGCGGAGGGCTTCAATGTCAGTACACCCGTTCACAGTGTAGACCAGCGGAGGGCTTCAATGTCAGTACACCCGTTCACAGTGTAGACCAGCGGAGGGCTTCAATGTCAGTACACCCGTTCACAGTGTTGACCAGCGGAGGGCTTCAATGTCAGTACACCCGTTCACAGTGTAGACCAGCGGTGGGCTTCAATGTCAGTACACCCGTTCACAGTGTTGACCAGCGGAGGGCTTCAATGTCATTACACCCGTTCACAGTGTAGACCAGCGGAAGCTTCAATGTCAGTACACCCGTTCACAGTGTAGACCCGCGGAGGGCCTCAATGTCAGTACACCCGTTCACACAGTGTTCACCAGCGGAGGGCTTCAATGTCAGTAGACCCGTTCACAGTGTAGACCAGCGGAGGACCTCAATGTCAGTACACCCGTTCACACAGTGTTCACCAGCGGAGGGCTTCAATGTCAGTACACCCACAGTGTAGACCAGCGGAGGGCTTCAATGTCAGTACACCCGTTCACAGTGTAGACCAGCGGAGGGCTTCAATGTCAGTACACCCGTTCACAGCGTAGACCAGCGGAGGGCTTCAATGTCAGTACAACCATTCACAGTGTAGACCAGCAGAGGGCTTCAATGTCAGTACACCCGTTCACAGTGTAGACCAGCGGAGGGCTTCAATGTCAGTACACCCGTTCACAGTGTAGACCAGCGGAGGGCTTCAATGTCAGTACACCCGATCACAGTGTAGACCAGCGGTGGGCTTCAATGTCAGTACACCCGTTCAGTGTTGACCAGCGAAGGGCTTCAATGTCAGTACACCCATTCACACAGTGTAGACCAGCGGAGGGCTTCAATGTCAGTACACCCGTTCACAGTGTTGACCAGCGGAGGGCTACAATGTCAGTACACCCGTTCACAGTGTAGACCAGCGGAGGGCTTCAATGTCAGTACACCCGTTCACAGTGTAGACCACCGGAGGGCTTCAATGTCAGTACACCCGATCACAGTGTAGACCAGCGGAGGGCTTCAATGTCAGTACACCCGTTCAGTGTTGACCAGCGAAGGGCTTCAATGTCAGTACACCCGTTCAGTGTAGACCAGCGGAGGGCTTCAATGTCAGTATACCCGTTCACAGTGTAGACCAGCGGAGGGCTTCAATGTCAGTACACCCGATCACAGTGTAGACCAGCGGAGGGCTTCAATGTCAGTACACTCGTTCAGTGTTGACCAGCGAAGGGCTTCAATGTCAGTACACCCATTCACACAGTGTAGACCAGCGGAGGGCTTCAATGTCAGTACACCCGTTCACACTGTAGACCAGCGGAGGGCTTCAATGTCAGTACTCCCGTTCACAGTGTAGACCAGCGGAGGGGTTCAATGTCAGTACACCCATTCACAGTGTAGACCAGCGGAGGGCTTCAATGTCAGTACACCCGTTCACAGTGTAGACCAGCGGAGGGCTTCAATGTCAGTACACCCGTTCACAGTGTAGACCAGCGGAGGGCTTCAATGTCAGTACACCCGTTCACAGTGTTGACCAGCGGAGGGCTTCAATGTCAGTACACCCGTTCACAGTGTAGACCAGCGGTGGGCTTCAATGTCAGTACACCCGTTCACAGTGTTGACCAGCGGAGGGCTTCAATGTCAGTACACCCGATCACAGTGTAGACCAGCGGTGGGCTTCAATGTCAGTACACCCGTTCAGTGTTGACCAGCGAAGGGCTTCAATGTCAGTACACCCATTCACACAGTGTAGACCAGCGGAGGGCTTCAATGTCACTACACCCGTTCACAGTGTTGACCAGCGGAGGGCTACAATGTCAGTACACCCGTTCACAGTGTAGACCAGCGGAGGGCTTCAATGTCAGTACACCCGTTCACAGTGTAGACCAGCGGAGGGCTTCAATGTCAGTACACCCGATCACAGTGTAGACCAGCGGAGGGCTTCAATGTCAGTACACCCGTTCAGTGTTGACCAGCGAAGGGCTTCAATGTCAGTACACCCGTTCAGTGTAGACCAGCGGAGGGCTTCAATGTCAGTATACCCGTTCACAGTGTAGACCAGCGGAGGGCTTCAATGTCAGTACACCCGATCACAGTGTAGACCAGCGGAGGGCTTCAATGTCAGTACACCCGTTCAGTGTTGACCAGCGAAGGGCTTCAATGTCAGTACACCCATTCACACAGTGTAGACCAGCGGAGGGCTTCAATGTCAGTACACCCGTTCACAGTGTAGACCAGCGGAGGGCTTCAATGTCAGTACTCCCGTTCACAGTGTAGACCAGCGGAGGGGTTCAATGTCAGTACACCCATTCACAGTGTAGACCAGCGGAGGGCTTCAATGTCAGTACACCCGTTCACAGTGTAGACCAGCGGAGGGCTTCATTGTCAGTACACCCGTTCACAGTGTAGACCAGCGGAGGTCTTCAATGTCAGTACACCCGTTCACAGTGTTGACCAGCGGAGGGCTTCAATGTCAGTACACCCGTTCACAGTGTAGACCAGCGGTGGGCTTCAATGTCAGTACACCCGTTCACAGTGTTGACCAGCGGAGGGCTTCAATGTCAGTACACCCGTTCACAGTGTAGACCAGCGGAAGCTTCAATGTCAGTACACCCGTTCACAGTGTAGACCAGCGGAGGGCCTCAATGTCAGTACACCCGTTCACACAGTGTTCACCAGCGGAGGGCTTCAATGTCAGTAGA
The DNA here is from genome assembly GCF_030144855.1 of Hypanus sabinus. NCBI lineage: Eukaryota > Metazoa > Chordata > Chondrichthyes > Myliobatiformes > Dasyatidae > Hypanus > Hypanus sabinus. The sequence goes on from NW_026779014.1 coordinate 229,936, forward strand.
CCCGTTCACAGTGTAGACCAGCGGAGGGCCTCAATGTCAGTACACCCGTTCACACAGTGTTCACCAGCGGAGGGCTTCAATGTCAGTACACCCACAGTGTAGACCAGCGGAGGGCTTCAATGTCAGTACACCCGTTCACAGTGTAGACCAGCGGAGGGCTTCAATGTCAGTACACCCGTTCACAGCGTAGACCAGCGGAGGGCTTCAATGTCAGTACAACCATTCACAGTGTAGACCAGCAGAGGGCTTCAATGTCAGTACACCCGTTCACAGTGTAGACCAGCGGAGGGCTTCAATGTCAGTACACCCGTTCACAGTGTAGACCAGCGAGGGCTTCAATGTCAGTACACCCGATCACAGTGTAGACCAGCGGTGGGCTTCAATGTCAGTACACCCGTTCAGTGTTGACCAGCGAAGGGCTTCAATGTCAGTACACCCATTCACACAGTGTAGACCAGCGGAGGGCTTCAATGTCAGTACACCCGTTCACAGTGTTGACCAGCGGAGGGCTACAATGTCAGTACACCCGTTCACAGTGTAGACCAGCGGAGGGCTTCAATGTCAGTACACCCGTTCACAGTGTAGACCAGCGGAGGGCTTCAATGTCAGTATACCCGATCACAGTGTAGACCAGCGGAGGGCTTCAATGTCAGTACACCCGGTCAGTGTTGACCAGCGAAGGGCTTCAATGTCAGTACACCCGTTCAGTGTAGACCAGCGGAGGGCTTCAATGTCAGTATAACCGTTCACAGTGTAGACCAGCGGAGGGCTTCAATGTCAGTACACCCGATCACAGTGTAGACCAGCGGAGGGCTTCAATGTCAGTACACTCGTTCAGTGTTGACCAGCGAAGGGCTTCAATGTCAGTACACCCATTCACACAGTGTAGACCAGCGGAGGGCTTCAATGTCAGTACACCCGTTCACAGTGTAGACCAGCGGAGGGCTTCAATGTCAGTACTCCCGTTCACAGTGTAGACCAGCGGAGGGGTTCAATGTCAGTACACCCATTCACAGTGTAGACCAGCGGAGGGCTTCAATGTCAGTACACCCGTTCACAGTGTAGACCAGCGGAGGGCTTCAATGTCAGTACACCCGTTCACAGTGTAGACCAGCGGAGGGCTTCAATGTCAGTACACCCGTTCACAGTGTTGACCAGCGGAGGGCTTCAATGTCAGTACACCCGTTCACAGTTAGACCAGCGGTGGGCTTCAATGTCAGTACACCCGTTCACAGTGTTGACCAGCGGAGGGCTTCAATGTCAGTACACCCGTTCACAGTGTAGACCAGCGGAAGCTTCAATGTCAGTACACCCGTTCACAGTGTAGACCAGCGGGGGGTTTCAATGTCAGTACACCCGTTCACAGTGTAGACCAGCGGAGGGCCTCAATGTCAGTACACCCGTTCACACATGTTCACCAGCGGAGGGCTTCAATGTCAGTAGACCCGTTCACAGTGTAGACCAGCGGAGGGCTTCAATGTCAGTACACCAGTTCACAGTGTAGACCAGCAGAGAGCTTCAATGTCAGTACACCCATTCACAGTGTAGACCAGCGGAGGGCTTCAATGTCAGTACACCCGTTCACAGTGTAGACCAGCGGAGGGCTTCAATGTCAGTACACCCGTTCACAGCGTAGACCAGCGGAGGGCTTCAATGTCAGTACACCCATTCACAGTGTAGACCAGCAGAGGGCTTCAATGTCAGTACACCCGTTCACAGTGTAGACCAGCGGAGGGCTTCAATGTCAGTACACCCGTTCACAGTGTAGACCAGCGGAGGGCTTCAATGTCAGTACACCCGATCACAGTGTAGACCAGCGGTGGGCTTCAATGTCAGTACACCTGTTCAGTGTTGACCAGCGAAGGGCTTCAATGTCAGTACACCCATTCACACAGTGTAGACCAGCGGAGGGCTTCGATGTCAGTACACCCGTTCACAGTGTAGACCAGCGGAGGGCTTCAATGTCAGTACACCGTTCACATTGTTGACCAGCGGAGGGCTTCAATGTCAGTACACCCGTTCACACAGTGTAGACCAGCGGAGGGCTTCAATGTCAGTACACCCGTTCACAGTGTAGACCAGCGGAGGGCTTCAATGTCAGTACACCCGTTCACAGTGTAGACCAGCAGAGGGCTTCAATGTCAGTACACCCGTTCACATTGTTGACCAGCGGAGGGCTTCAATGTCAGTACACCAGTTCACAGTGTAGATCAGCAGAGGGCTTCAATGTCAGTACACCCACAGTGTAGACCAGCGGAGGGCTTCAATGTCAGTACACCCGTTCACAGTGTAGACCAGCGGAGGGCTTCAATGTCAGTACACCCGTTCACAGCGTAGACCAGCGGAGGGCTTCAATGTCAGTACAACCATTCACAGTGTAGACCAGCAGAGGGCTTCAATGTCAGTACACCCGTTCACAGTGTAGACCAGCGGAGGGCTTCAATGTCAGTACACCCGTTCACAGTGTAGACCAGCGGAGGGCTTCAATGTCAGTACACCCGATCACAGTGTAGACCAGCGGAGGGCTTCAATGTCAGTACACCCGATCACAGTGTAGACCAGCGGTGGGCTTCAATGTCAGTACACCCGTTCAGTGTTGACCAGCGAAGGGCTTCAATGTCAGTACACCCATTCACACAGTGTAGACCAGCGGAGGGCTTCGATGTCAGTACACCCGTTCACAGTGTAGACCAGCGGAGGGCTTCAATGTCAGTACACCGTTCACATTGTTGACCAGCGGAGGGCTTCAATGTCAGTACACCCGTTCACACAGTGTAGACCAGCGGAGGGCTTCAATGTCAGTACACCCGTTCACAGTGTAGACCAGCGGAGGGCTTCAATGTCAGTACACCCGTTCACAGTGTAGACCAGCAGAGGGCTTCAATGTCAGTACACCCGTTCACATTGTTGACCAGCGGAGGGCTTCAATGTCAGTACACCAGTTCACAGTGTAGACCAGCAGAGGGCTTCAATGTCAGTACACCCACAGTGTAGACCAGCGGAGGGCTTCAATGTCAGTACACCCGTTCACAGTGTAGACCAGCGGAGGGCTTCAATGTCAGTACACCCGTTCACAGCGTAGACCAGCGGAGGGCTTCAATGTCAGTACAACCATTCACAGTGTAGACCAGCAGAGGGCTTCAATGTCAGTACACCCGTTCACAGTGTAGACCAGCGGAGGGCTTCAATGTCAGTACACCCGTTCACAGTGTAGACCTGCGGAGGGCTTCAATGTCAGTACACCCGATCACAGTGTAGACCAGCGGTGGGCTTCAATGTCAGTACACCCGTTCAGTGTTGACCAGCGAAGGGCTTCAATGTCAGTACACCCATTCACACAGTGTAGACCAGCGGAGGGCTACAATGTCAGTACACCCGTTCACAGTGTAGACCAGCGGAGGGCTTCAATGTCAGTACACCCGTTCACAGTGTAGACCAGCGGAGGGCTTCAATGTCAGTACACCCGATCACAGTGTAGACCAGCGGAGGGCTTCAATGTCAGTACACCCGTTCAGTGTTGACCAGCGAAGGGCTTCAATGTCAGTACACCCGTTCAGTGTAGACCAGCGGAGGGCTTCAATGTCAGTATACCCGTTCACAGTGTAGACCAGCGGAGGGCTTCAATGTCAGTACTCCCGATCACAGTGTAGACCAGCGGAGGGCTTCAATGTCAGTACACACGTTCAGTGTTGACCAGCGAAGGGCTTCAATGTCAGTACACCCATTCACACAGTGTAGACCAGCGGAGGGCTTCAATGTCAGTACACCCGTTCACAGTGTAGACCAGCGGAGGGCTTCAATGTCAGTACTCCCGTTCACAGTGTAGACCAGCGGAGGTGTTCAATGTCAGTACACCCATTCACAGTGTAGACCAGCGGAGGGCTTCAATGTCAGTACACCCGTTCACAGTGTAGACCAGCGGAGGGCTTCAATGTCAGTACACCCATTCACAGTGTAGACCAGCAGAGGGCTTTAATGTCAGTACACCCGTTCACAGTGTTGACCAGCGGAGGGCTTCAATGTCAGTACACCCATTCACATTGTAGAGCAGCAGAGGGCTTCAATGTCAGTACACCCATTCACACAGTGTAGACCAGCGGAGGGCTTCAATGTCAGTACACCCATTCACATTGTAGACCAGCGGAGGGCTTCAATGTCAGTACACCCGTTCACAGTGTAGACCAGCGGAGGGCTTCAATGTCAGTACACCCGTTCACAGTGTAGACCAGCGGAGGGCTTCAATGTCAGTACACCCGTTCACAGTGTAGACCAGCGGAGCGCTTCAAAGTCACTACACCCGTTCACACTGTAGACCAGCGGAGGGCTTCAATTTCAGTACACCCGTTCACAGTGTAGACCAGCGGAGGGCTTCAATGTCGGTACACCTGTTCACAGTGTTGACCAGCGGAGGGCTTCAATGTCAGTACACCCGTTCACAGTGTAGACCAGCGGTGGGCTTCAATGTCAGTACACCCATTCTCAGTGTAGACCAGCGGAGGGCTTAAATGTCAGTACACCAGTTCACAGTGTAGACCAGCAGAGGGCTTCAATGTCAGTACACCCATTCACAGTGTAGACCAGCAGAGGGCTTCAATGTCAGTACACCCATTCACAGTGTAGACCAGCGGAGGGCTTCAATGTCAGTACACCCGTTCACACAGTGTAGACCAGCAGAGGGCTTCAATGTCATTACACCCGTTCACAGTGTAGACCAGCGGAGGGCTTCAATGTCAGTACACCCGTTCACAGTGTAGACCAGCGGAGGGCTTCAATGTCAGTACACCCATTCACAGTGTAGACCAGCGGAGGGCTTAAATGTCAGTACACCAGTTCACAGTGTAGACCAGCAGAGGGCTTCAATGTCAGTACACCCATTCACAGTGTAGACCAGCAGAGGGCTTCAATGTCAGTACACCCATTCACAGTGTAGACCAGCGGAGGGCTTCAATGTCAGTACACCCGTTCACACAGTGTAGACCAGCAGAGGGCTTCAATGTCAGTACACCCATTCACAGTGTAGACCAGCGGAGGGCTTCAATGTCAGTACACCCGTTCACAGTGTAGACCAGCGGAGGGCTTCAATGTCAGTACACCCATTCACACAGTGTAGACCAGCGGAGGGCTTCAATGTCAGTACACCCATTCACACAGTGTAGACCAGCGGAGGGCTTCAATGTCAGTACACCCATTCACACAGTGTAGACCAGCGAAGGGCTTCAATGTCAGTACACCCGTTCACAGTGTTGACCAGCGGAGGGCTACAATGTCAGTACACCCGTTCACAGTGTAGACCAGCGGAGGGCTTCAATGTCAGTACACACGTTCACAGTGTAGACCAGCGGAGGGCTTCAATGTCAGTACACCCGATCACAGTGTAGACCAGCGGAGGGCTTCAATGTCAGTACACCCGTTCAGTGTTGACCAGCGAAGGGCTTCAATGTCAGTACACCCGTTCAGTGTAGACCAGCGGAGGGCTTCAATGTCAGTATACCCGTTCACAGTGTAGACCAGCGGAGGGCTTCAATGTCAGTACACCCGATCACAGTGTAGACCAGCGGAGGGCTTCAATGTCAGTACACCCGTTCAGTGTTGACCAGCGAAGGGCTTCAATGTCAGTACACCCATTCACACAGTGTAGACCAGCGGAGGGCTTCAATGTCAGTACACCCGTTCACAGTGTAGAGCAGCGGAGGGCTTCAATGTCAGTACTCCCGTTCACAGTGTAGACCAGCGGAGGGGTTCAATGTCAGTACACCCATTCACAGTGTAGACAAGCGGAGGGCTTCAATGTCAGTACACCCGTTCACAATGTAGACCTGCGGAGGGCTTCAATGTCAGTACACCCATTCACAGTGTAGACCAGCAGAGGGCTTTAATGTCAGTACACCCGTTCACAGTGTTGACCAGCGGAGGGCTTCAATGTCAGTACACCCATTCACATTGTAGAGCAGCAGAGGGCTTCAATGTCAGTACACCCATTCACAGTGTTCACCAGCGGAGGGTTTCAATGTCTGTACACCCATTCACACAGTGTAGACCAGCGGAGGGCTTCAATGTCAGTACACCCATTCACATTGTAGACCAGCGGAGGGCTTCAATGTCAGTACACCCGTTCACAGTGTAGACCAGCGGAGGGCTTCAATGTCAGTACACCCGTTCACAGTGTAGACCAGCGGAGGGCTTCAATGTCAGTACACCCGTTCACAGTGTAGACCAGCGGAGGGCTTCAATGTCAGTACACCCGTTCACAGTGTAGACCAGCGGAGGGCTTCAATGTCAGTACACCCGTTCACAGTGTTGACCAGCGGAGGGCTTCAATGTCAGTACACCCGTTCACAGTGTAGACCAGCGGTGGGCTTCAATGTCAGTACACCCGTTCACAGTGTTGACCAGCGGAGGGCTTCAATGTCAGTACACCCGTTCACAATGTAGACCAGCGGAAGCTTCAATGTCAGTACACCCGTTCACAGTGTAGACCAGCGGGGGGCTTCAATGTCAGTACACCCGTTCACAGTGTAGACCAGCGGAGGGCCTCAATGTCAGTACACCCGTTCACACAGTGTTCACCAGCGGAGGGCTTCAATGTCAGTAGAACCGTTCACAGTGTAGACCAGCGGAGGGCTTCAATGTCAGTACACCAGTTCACAGTGTAGACCAGCAGAGGGCTTCAATGTCAGTACACCCATTCACAGTGTAGACCAGCGGAGGGCTTCAATGTCAGTACACCCGTTCACAGTGTAGTCCAGCGGAGGGCTTCAATGTCAGTACACCCGTTCACAGCGTAGACCAGCGGAGGACTTCAATGTCAGTACACCCATTCACAGTGTAGACCAGCAGAGGGCTTCAATGTCAGTACACCCGTTCACAGTGTAGACCAGCGGAGGGCTTCAATGTCAGTACACCCGTTCACAGTGTAGACCAGCGGAGGGCTTCAATGTCAGTACACCCGATCACAGTGTAGACCAGCGGTGGGCTTCAATGTCAGTACACCCGTTCAGTGTTGACCAGCGAAGGGCTTCAATGTCAGTACACCCATTCACACAGTGTAGACCAGCGGAGGGCTTCGATGTCAGTACACCCGTTCACAGTGTAGACCAGCGGAGGGCTTCAATGTCAGTACACCGTTCACATTGTTGACCAGCGGAGGGCTTCAATGTCAGTACACCCGTTCACACAGTGTAGACCAGCGGAGGGCTTCAATGTCAGTACACCCGTTCACAGTGTAGACCAGCGGAGGGCTTCAATGTCAGTACACCCGTTCACAGTGTAGACCAGCAGAGGGCTTCAATGTCAGTACACCCGTTCACATTGTTGACCAGCGGAGGGCTTCAATGTCAGTACACCAGTTCACAGTGTAGACCAGCAGAGGGCTTCAATGTCAGTACACCCACAGTGTAGACCAGCGGAGGGCTTCAATGTCAGTACACCCGTTCACAGCGTAGACCAGCGGAGGGCTTCAATGTCAGTACAACCATTCACAGTGTAGACCAGCAGAGGGCTTCAATGTCAGTACACCCGTTCACAGTGTAGACCAGCGGAGGGCTTCAATGTCAGTACACCCGTTCACAGTGTAGACCAGCGGAGGGCTTCAATGTCAGTACACCCGATCACAGTGTAGACCAGCGGTGGGCTTCAATGTCAGTACACCCGTTCAGTGTTGACCAGCGAAGGGCTTCAATGTCAGTACACCCATTCACACAGTGTAGACCAGCGGAGGGCTTCAATGTCAGTACACCCGTTCACAGTGTTGACCAGCGGAGGGCTACAATGTCAGTACACCCGTTCACAGTGTAGACCAGCGGAGGGCTTCAATGTCAGTACACCCGTTCAGTGTTGACCAGCGAAGGGCTTCAATGTCAGTACACCCATTCACACAGTGTAGACCAGCGGAGGGCTTCAATGTCAGTACACCCGTTCACAGTGTAGAGCAGCGGAGGGCTTCAATGTCAGTACTCCCGTTCACAGTGTAGACCAGCGGTGGGGTTCAATGTCAGTACACCCATTCACAGTGTAGACAAGCGGAGGGATTCAATGTCAGTACACCCGTTCACAATGTAGACCTGCGGAGGGCTTCAATGTCAGTACACCCATTCACAGTGTAGACCAGCAGAGGGCTTTAATGTCAGTACACCCGTTCACAGTGTTGACCAGCGGAGGGCTTCAATGTCAGTACACCCATTCACATTGTAGAGCAGCAGAGGGCTTCAATGTCAGTACACCCATTCACAGTGTTCACCAGCGGAGGGTTTCAATGTCTGTACACCCATTCACACAGTGTAGACCAGCGGAGGGCTTCAATGTCAGTACACCCATTCACATTGTAGACCAGCGGAGGGCTTCAATGTCAGTACACCCGTTCACAGTGTAGACCAGCGGAGGGCTTCAATGTCAGTACACCCGTTCACAGTGTAGACCAGCGGAGGGCTTCAATGTCAGTACACCCGTTCACAGTGTAGACCAGCGGAGGGCTTCAATGTCAGTACACCCGTTCACAGTGTAGACCAGCGGAGGGCTTCAATGTCAGTACACCCGTTCACAGTGTTGACCAGCGGAGGGCTTCAATGTCAGTACACCCGTTCACAGTGTAGACCAGCGGTGGGCTTCAATGTCAGTACACCCGTTCACAGTGTTGACCAGCGGAGGGCTTCAATGTCAGTACACCCGTTCACAATGTAGACCAGCGGAAGCTTCAATGTCAGTACACCCGTTCACAGTGTAGACCAGCGGGGGGCTTCAATGTCAGTACACCCGTTCACAGTGTAGACCAGCGGAGGGCCTCAATGTCAGTACACCCGTTCACACAGTGTTCACCAGCGGAGGGCTTCAATGTCAGTAGACCCGTTCACAGTGTAGACCAGCGGAGGGCTTCAATGTCAGTACACCAGTTCACAGTGTAGACCAGCAGAGGGCTTCAATGTCAGTACACCCATTCACAGTGTAGACCAGCGGAGGGCTTCAATGTCAGTACACCCGTTCACAGTGTAGACCAGCGGAGGGCTTCAATGTCAGTACACCCGTTCACAGCGTAGACCAGCGGAGGACTTCAATGTCAGTACACCCATTCACAGTGTAGACCAGCAGAGGGCTTCAATGTCAGTACACCCGTTCACAGTGTAGACCAGCGGAGGGCTTCAATGTCAGTACACCCGTTCACAGTGTAGACCAGCGGAGGGCTTCAATGTCAGTACACCCGATCACAGTGTAGACCAGCGGTGGGCTTCAATGTCAGTACACCCGTTCAGTGTTGACCAGCGAAGGGCTTCAATGTCAGTACACCCATTCACACAGTGTAGACCAGCGGAGGGCTTCGATGTCAGTACACCCGTTCACAGTGTAGACCAGCGGAGGGCTTCAATGTCAGTACACCGTTCACATTGTTGACCAGCGGAGGGCTTCAATGTCAGTACACCCGTTCACACAGTGTAGACCAGCGGAGGGCTTCAATGTCAGTACACCCGTTCACAGTGTAGACCAGCGGAGGGCTTCAATGTCAGTACACCCGTTCACAGTGTAGACCAGCAGAGGGCTTCAATGTCAGTACACCCGTTCACATTGTTGACCAGCGGAGGGCTTCAATGTCAGTACACCAGTTCACAGTGTAGACCAGCAGAGGGCTTCAATGTCAGTACACCCACAGTGTAGACCAGCGGAGGGCTTCAATGTCAGTACACACGTTCACAGCGTAGACCAGCGGAGGGCTTCAATGTCAGTACAACCATTCACAGTGTAGACCAGCAGAGGGCTTCAATGTCAGTACACCCGTTCACAGTGTAGACCAGCGGAGGGCTTCAATGTCAGTACACCCGTTCACAGTGTAGACCAGCGGAGGGCTTCAATGTCAGTACACCCGATCACAGTGTAGACCAGCGGTGGGCTTCAATGTCAGTACACCCGTTCAGTGTTGACCAGCGAAGGGCTTCAATGTCAGTACACCCATTCACACAGTGTAGACCAGCGGAGGGCTTCAATGTCAGTACACCCGTTCACAGTGTTGACCAGCGGAGGGCTACAATGTCAGTACACCCGTTCACAGTGTAGACCAGCGGAGGGCTTCAATGTCAGTACACCCGTTCACAGTGTAGACCAGCGGAGGGCTTCAATGTCAGTACACCCGTTCAGTGTTGACCAGCGAAGGGCTTCAATGTCAGTACACCCGTTCAGTGTAGACCAGCGGAGGGCTTCAATGTCAGTATACCCGTTCACAGTGTAGACCAGCGGAGGGCTTCAATGTCAGTACACCCGATCACAGTGTAGACCAGCGGAGGGCTTCAATGTCAGTACACCCGTTCAGTGTTGACCAGCGAAGGGCTTCAATGTCAGTACACCCATTCACACAGTGTAGACCAGCGGAGGGCTTCAATGTCAGTACACCCGTTCACAGTGTAGACCAGCGGAGGGCTTCAATGTCAGTACTCCCGTTCACTGTGTAGACCAGCGGAGGGGTTCAATGTCAGTACACCCATTCACAGTGTAGACCAGCGGAGGGATTCAATGTCAGTACACCCGTTCACAGTGTAGACCAGCGGAGGGCTTCAATGTCAGTACACCCATTCACAGTGTAGACCAGCAGAGGGCTTTAATGTCAGTACACCCGTTCACAGTGTTGACCAGCGGAGGGCTTCAATGTCAGTACACCCATTCACATTGTAGAGCAGCAGAGGGCTTCAATGTCAGTACACCCATTCACAGTGTTCACCAGCGGAGGGTTTCAATGTCTGTACACCCATTCACACAGTGTAGACCAGCGGAGGGCTTCAATGTCAGTACACCCATTCACATTGTAGACCAGCGGAGGGCTTCAATGTCAGTACAGCCGTTCACAGTGTAGACCAGCGGAGGGCTTCAATGTCAGTACACCCGTTCACAGTGTAGACCAGCGGAGGGCTTCAATGTCAGTACACCCGTTCACAGTGTAGACCAGCGGAGCGCTTCAAAGTCACTACACCCGTTCACAGTGTAGACCAGCGGAGGGCTTCAATGTCAGTACACCCGTTCAGTGTTGACCAGCGAAGGGCTTCAATGTCAGTACACCCATTCACACAGTGTAGACCAGCGGAGGGCTTCAATGTCAGTACACCCGTTCACAGTGTAGACCAGCGGAGGGCTTCAATGTCAGTACTCCCGTTCACAGTGTAGACCAGCGGAGGGGTTCAATGTCAGTACACCGATTCACAGTGTAGACCAGCGGAGGGCTTCAATGTCAGTACACCCGTTCACAATGTAGACCAGCGGAGGGCTTCAATGTCAGTACACCCATTCACAGTGTAGACCAGCAGAGGGCTTTAATGTCAGTACACCCGTTCACAGTGTTGACCAGCGGAGGGCTTCAATGTCAGTACACCCATTCACATTGTAGAGCAGCAGAGGGCTTCAATGTCAGTACACCCATTCACAGTGTTCACCAGCGGAGGGTTTCAATGTCTGTACACCCATTCACACAGTGTAGACCAGCGGAGGGCTTCAATGTCAGTACACCCATTCACATTGTAGACCAGCGGAGGGCTTCAATGTCAGTACACCCGTTCACAGTGTAGACCAGCGGAGGGCTTCAATGTCAGTACACCCGTTCACAGTGTAGACCAGCGGAGGGCTTCAATGTCAGTACACCCGTTCACAGTGTAGACCAGCGGAGGGCTTCAATGTCAGTACACCCGTTCACAGTGTAGACCAGCGGAGGGCTTCAATGTCAGTACACCCGTTCACAGTGTTGACCAGCGGAGGGCTTCAATGTCAGTACACCCGTTCACAGTGTAGACCAGCGGTGGGCTTCAATGTCAGTACACCCGTTCACAGTATTGACCAGCGGAGGGCTTCAATGTCAGTACACCCGTTCACAGTGTAGACCAGCGGAAGCTTCAATGTCAGTACACCCGTTCACAGTGTAGACCAGCGGGGGGCTTCAATGTCAGTACACCCGTTCACAGTGTAGACCAGCGGAGGGCCTCAATGTCAGTACACCCGTTCACACAGTGTTCACCAGCGGAGGGCTTCAATGTCAGTAGAACCGTTCACAGTATAGACCAGCGGAGGGCTTCAATGTCAGTACACCAGTTCACAGTGTAGACCAGCAGAGGGCTTCAATGTCAGTACACCCATTCACAGTGTAGACCAGCGGAGGGCTTCAATGTCAGTACACCCGTTCACAGTGTAGACCAGCGGAGGGCTTCAATGTCAGTACACCCGTTCACAGCGTAGACCAGCGGAGGGCTTCAATGTCAGTACACCCATTCACAGTGTAGACCAGCAGAGGGCTTCAATGTCAGTACACCCGTTCACAGTGTAGACCAGCGGAGGGCTTAAATGTCAGTACACCCGTTCACAGTGTAGACCAGCGGAGGGCTTCAATGTCAGTACACCCGATCACAGTGTAGACCAGCGGTGGGCTTCAATGTCAGTACACCCGTTCAGTGTTGACCAGCGAAGGGCTTCAAAGTCAGTACACCCATTCACACAGTGTAGACCAGCGGAGGGCTTCGATGTCAGTACACCCGTTCACAGTGTAGACCAGCGGAGGGCTTCTATGTCAGTACACCGTTCACATTGTTGACCAGCGGAGGGCTTCAATGTCAGTACACCCGTTCACACAGTGTAGACCAGCGGAGGGCTTCAATGTCAGTACACCCGTTCACAGTGTAGACCAGCGGAGGGCTTCAATGTCAGTACACCCGTTCACAGTGTAGACCAGCAGAGGGCTTCAATGTCAGTACACCCGTTCACATTGTTGACCAGCGGAGGGCTTCAATGTCAGTACACCAGTTCACAGCGTAGACCAGCAGAGGGCTTCAATGTCAGTACACCCACAGTGTAGACCAGCGGAGGGCTTCAATGTCAGTACACCCGTTCACAGTGTAGACCAGCGGAGGGTTTCAATGTCAGTACACCCGTTCACAGCGTAGACCAGCGGAGGGCTTCAATGTCAGTACAACCATTCACAGTGTAGACCAGCAGAGGGCTTCAATGTCAGTACACCCGTTCACAGTGTAGACCAGCGGAGGGCTTCAATGTCAGTACACCCGTTCACAGTGTAGACCAGCGGAGGGCTTCAATGTCAGTACACCCGATCACAGTGTAGACCAGCGGTGGGCTTCAATGTCAGTACACCCGTTCAGTGTTGACCAGCGAAGGGCTTCAATGTCAGTACACCCATTCACACAGTGTAGACCAGCGGAGGGCTTCAATGTCAGTACACCCGTTCACAGTGTTGACCAGCGGAGGGCTACAATGTCAGTACACCCGTTCACAGTGTAGACCAGCGGAGGGCTTCAATGTCAGTACACCCGTTCACAGTGTAGACCAGCGGAGGGCTTCAATGTCAGTACACCCGATCACCGTGTAGACCAGCGGAGGGCGTCAATGTCAGTACACCCGTTCAGTGTTGACCAGCGAAGGGCTTCAATGTCTTACACCCGTTCAGTGTAGACCAGCGGAGGGCGTCAATGTCAGTATACCCGTTCACAGTGTAGACCAGCGGAGGGCTTCAATGTCAGTACACCCGATCACAGTGTAGACCAGCGGAGGGCTTCAATGTCAGTACACCCGTTCAGTGTTGACCAGCGAAGGGCTTCAATGTCAGTACACCCATTCACACAGTGCAGACCAGCGGAGGGCTTCAATGTCAGTACACCCGTTCACAGTGTAGACCAGCGGAGGGCTTCAATGTCAGTACTCCCGTTCACAGTGTAGACCAGCGGAGGGGTTCAATGTCAGTACACCCATTCACAGTGTAGACCAGCGGAGGGCTTCAATGTCAGTACACCCGTTCACAGTGTAGACCAGCGGAGGGCTTCAATGTCAGTACACCCATTCACAGTGTAGACCAGCAGAGGGCTTTAATGTCAGTACACCCGTTCACAGTGTTGACCAGCGGAGGGCTTCAATGTCAGTACACCCATTCACATTGTAGAGCAGCAGAGGGCTTCAATGTCAGTACACCCATTCACAGTGTTCACCAGCGGAGGGTTTCAATGTCTGTACACCCATTCACAGTGTAGACCAGCGGAGGGCTTCAATGTCAGTACACCCGTTCACAGCGTAGACCAGCGGAGGGCTTCAATGTCAGTACAACCATTCACAGTGTAGACCAGCAGAGGGCTTCAATGTCAGTACACCCGTTCACAGTGTAGACCAGCGGAGGGCTTCAATGTCAGTACACCCGTTCACAGTGTAGACCAGCGGAGGGCTTCAATGTCAGTACACCCGATCACAGTGTAGACCAGCGGTGGGCTTCAATGTCAGTACACCCGTTCAGTGTTGACCAGCGAAGGGCTTCAATGTCAGTACACCCATTCACACAGTGTAGACCAGCGGAGGGCTTCGATATCAGTACACCCGTTCACAGTGTAGACCAGCGGAGGGCTTCAATGTCAGTACACCCGTTCACATTGTTGACCAGCGGAGGGCTTCAATGTCAGTACACCCGTTCACACAGTGTAGACCAGCGGAGGGCTACAATGTCAGTACACCCGTTCACAGTGTAGACCAGCGGAGGGCTTCAATGTCAGTACACCCATTCACAGTGTAGACCAGCGGAGGGCTTAAATGTCAGTACACCAGTTCACAGTGTAGACCAGCAGAGGGCTTCAATATCAGTACACCCATTCACAGTGTAGACCAGCGGAGGGCTTCAATGTCTGTACACCCGTTCACAGTGTAGACCAGCGGAGGGCTTCAATGTCAGTACACCCGTTCACAGTGTAGACCAGCGGAGGGCTTCAATGTCAGTACACCCATTCACAGTGTAGACCAGCAGAGGGCTTCAATGTCAGTACACCCGTTCACAGTGTAGACCAGCGGAGGGCTTCAATTTCAGTATACCCGTTCACAGTGTAGACCAGCGGAGGGCTTCAATGTCAGTACACCCGATCACAGTGTAGACCAGCGGAGGGCTTCAATGTCAGTACACCCGTTCAGTGTTGACCAGCGAAGGGCTTCAATGTCAGTACACCCGTTCAGTGTAGACCAGCGGAGGGCTTCAATGTCAGTATACCCGTTCACAGTGTAGACCAGCGGAGGGCTTCAATGTCAGTACACCCGATCACAGTGTAGTCCAGCGGAGGGCTTCAATGTCAGTACACCCGTTCAGTGTTGACCAGCGAAGGGCTTCAATGTCAGTACACCCATTCACACAGTGTAGACCAGCGGAGGGCTTCAATGTCAGTACACCCGTTCACAGTGTAGACCAGCGGAGGGCTTCAATGTCAGTACTCCCGTTCACAGTGTAGACCAGCGGAGGGGTTCAATGTCAGTACACCCATTCACAGTATAGACCAGCGGAGGGCTTCAATGTCAGTACACCCGTTCACAGTGTAGACCAGCGGAGGGCTTCAATGTCAGTACACCCATTCACAGTGTACACCAGCAGAGGGCTTTAATGTCAGTACACCCGTTCACAGTGTTGACCAGCGGAGGGCTTCAATGTCAGTACACCCATTCACATTGTAGAGCAGCAGAGGGCTTCAATGTCAGTACACCCATTCACAGTGTTCACCAGCGGAGGGCTTCAATGTCAGTACACCCATTCACACAGTGTAGACCAGCGGAGGGCTTCAATGTCAGTACACCCATTCACAGTGTAGACCAGCGGAGGGCTTCAATGTAAGTACACCCGTTCACAGTGTAGACCAGCGGAGGGCTTCAATGTCAGTACACCCGTTCACAGTGTAGACCAGCGGAGGGCTTCAATGTCAGTACACCCGTTCACAGTGTAGACCAGCGAAGCGCTTCAAAGTCACTACACCCGTTCACAGTGTAGACCAGCGGAGGGCTTCAATGTCAGTACACCCGTTCACAGTGTAGAAAAGCGGAGGGCTTCAATGTCAGTGCACCCGTTCACAGTGTTGACCAGCGGAGGGCTTCAATGTCAGTACACCCGTTCACAGTGTAGACCAGCGGTGGGCTTCAATGTCAGTACACCCGTTCACAGTGTTGACCAGCGGAGGGCTTCAATGTCAGTACACCCGTTCACAGTGTAGACCAGCGGAAGCTTCAATGTCAGTACACCCGTTCACAGTGTAGACCAGCGGGGGGCTTCAATGTCAGTACACCCGTTCACAGTGTAGACCAGCGGAGGGCTTCAATGTCAGTACACCCGTTCACACAGTGTTCACCAGCGGAGGGCTTCAATGTCAGTACACCCGTTCACAGTGTAGACCAGCGGAGGGCTTCAATGTCAGTACACCAGTTCACAGTGTAGACCAGCAGAGGGCTTCAATGTCAGTACACCCATTCACAGTGTAGACCAGCGGAGGGCTTCAATGTCAGTACACCCGTTCACAGTGTAGACCAGCGGAGGGCTTCAATGTCAGTACACCCGTTCACAGCGTAGACCAGCGGAGGGCTTCAATGTCAGTACACCCATTCACAGTGTAGACCAGCGGAGGGCTTCAATGTCAGTACACCCGTTCACAGTGTAGACCAGCGGAGGGCTTCAATGTCAGTACACCCGTTCACAGTGTAGACCAGCGGAGGGCTTCAATGTCAGTACACCCGATCACAGTGTAGACCAGCGGTGGGCTTCAATGTCAGTACACCCGTTCAGTGTTGACCAGCGAAGGGCTTCAATGTCAGTATACCCGTTCACATTGTTGACCAGCGGAGGGCTTCAATGTCAGTACACCCGTTCACACAGTGTAGACCAGCGGAGGGCTTCAATGTCAGTACACCCGTTCACAGTGTAGACCAGCGGAGGGCTTCACTGTCAGTACACCCGTTCAGAGTGTAGACCAGCAGAGGGCTTCAATGTCAGTACACCCATTCACAGTGTAGACCAGCGGAGGGCTTCAATGTCAGTACACCAGTTCACAGTGTAGACCAGCAGAGGGCTTCAATGTCAGTACACCCATTCACAGTGTAGACCAGCGGAGGGCTTCATTGTCAGTACACCCGTTCACAGTGTAGACCAGCGGAGGGCTTCAATGTCAGTACACCCGTTCACAGTGTAGACCAGCGGAGGGCTTCAATGTCAGTACACCCGTTCACAGTGTAGACCAGCGGAGGGCTTCAATGTCAGTACACCCGTTCACAGTGTAGACCAGCGGAGGGCTTCAATGTCAGTACACCCGTTCACAGTGTAGACCAGCGGAGGGCTTCAATGTCAGTACACCCGTTCACAGTGTAGACCAGCGGAGGGCTTCAATGTCAGTACACCCGTTCACACAGTGTTCACCAGCGGAGGCCTTCATTGTCAGTACACCCGTTCACAGTGTTGACCAGCGGAGGGCTTCAATGTCAGTACACCCGTTCACAGTGTAGACCAGCGGAGGGCTTCAATGTCAGTACACGCGTTCACACAGTGTAGACCAGCGAAGGGCTTCAATGTCACTACACCCGTTCACAGTGTAGACCAGCGGAGGGCTTCAACGTCAGTACACCCGTTCAGAGTGTAGACCAGCGGAGGGCTTCAATGTCAGTACACCCGTTCAGTGTTGACCATCGAAGGGCTTCAATGTCAGTACACCCATTCACACAGTGTAGACCAGCGGAGGGCTTCAATGTCAGTACACCAGTTCACAGTGTAGACCAGCAGATGGCTTCAAAGTCAGTACACCCATTCACAGTGTAGACCAGCAGAGGGCTTCAATGTCAGTACACCCGTTCACAGTGTAGACCAGCGGAGGGCTTCAATGTCAGTACACCCGTTCACAGTGTAGACCAGCGGAGGGCTTCAATGTCAGTACACCCGATCACAGTGTAGACCAGCGGAGGGCTTCAATGTCAGTACACCCGTTCAGTGTTGACCAGCGAAGGGCTTCAATGTCAGTACACCCATTCACACAGTGTAGACCAGCGGAGGGCTTCAATGTCAGTACACCCATTCACACAGTGTAGACCAGAGGAGGGCTTCAATGTCAGTACACCCATTCACACAGTGTAGACCAGCGAAGGGCTTCAATGTCAGTACACCCGTTCACAGTGTTGACCAGCGGAGGGCTACAATGTCAGTACACCCGTTCACAGTGTAGACCAGCGGAGGGCTTCAATGTCAGTACACCCGTTCACAGTGTAGACCAGCGGAGGGCTTCAATGTCAGTACACCCGATCACAGTGTAGACCAGCGGAGGGCTTCAATGTCAGTACACCCGTTCAGTGTTGACCAGCGAAGGGCTTCAATGTCAGTACACCCGTTCAGTGTAGACCAGCGGAGGGCTTCAATGTCAGTATACCCGTTCACAGTGTAGACCAGCGGAGGGCTTCAATGTCAGTACACCCGATCACAGTGTAGACCAGCGGAGGGCTTCAATGTCAGTACACCCGTTCAGTGTTGACCAGCGAAGGGCTTCAATGTCAGTACACCCATTCACACAGTGTAGACCAGCGGAGGGCTTCAATGTCAGTACACCCGTTCACAGTGTAGACCAGCGGAGGGCTTCAATGTCAGTACTCCCGTTCACAGTGTAGACCAGCGGAGGGGTTCATTGTCAGTACACCCATTCACAGTGTAGACAAGCGGAGGGCTTCAATGTCAGTACACCCGTTCACAATGTAGACCTGCGGAGGGCATCAATGTCAGTACACCCATTCACAGTGTAGACCAGCAGAGGGCTTTAATGTCAGTACACCCGTTCACAGTGTTGACCAGCGGAGGGCTTCAATGTCAGTACACCCATTCACATTGTAGAGCAGCAGAGGGCTTCAATGTCAGTACACCCATTCACAGTGTTCACCAGCGGAGGGTTTCAATGTCTGTACACCCATTCACACAGTGTAGACCAGCGGAGGGCTTCAATGTCAGTACACCCATTCACATTGTAGACCAGCGGAGGGCTTCAATGTCAGTACACCCGTTCACAGTGTAGACCAGCGGAGGGCTTCAATGTCAGTACACCCGTTCACAGTGTAGACCAGCGGAGGGCTTCAATGTCAGTACACCCGTTCACAGTGTAGACCAGCGGAGGGCTTCAATGTCAGTACACCCGTTCACAGTGTAGACCAGCGGAGGGCTTCAATGTCAGTACACCCGTTCACAGTGTTGACCAGCGGAGGGCTTCAATGTCAGTACACCGTTCACAGTGTAGACCAGCGGTGGGCTTCAATGTCAGTACACCCGTTCACAGTGTTGACCAGCGGAGGGCTTCAATGTCAGTACACCCGTTCACAGTGTAGACCAGCGGAAGCTTCAATGTCAGTACACCCGTTCACAGTGTAGACCAGCGGGGGGCTTCAATGTCAGTACACCCGTTCACAGTGTAGACCAGCGGAGGGCCTCAATGTCAGTACACCCGTTCACACAGTGTTCACCAGCGGAGGGCTTCAATGTCAGTAGACCCGTTCACTGTGTAGACCAGCGGAGGGCTTCAATGTCAGTACACCAGTTCACAGTGTAGACCAGCGGGGGGCTTCAATGTCAGTACACCCATTCACAGTGTAGACCAGCGGAGGGCTTCAATGTCAGTACACCCGTTCACAGTGTAGACCAGCGGAGGGCTTCAATGTCAGTACACCCGTTCACAGCGTAGACCAGCGGAGGACTTCAATGTCAGTACACCCATTCACAGTGTAGACCAGCAGAGGGCTTCAAAGTCAGTACACCCGTTCACAGTGTAGACCAGCGGAGGGCTTCAATGTCAGTACACCCGTTCACAGTGTAGACCAGCGGAGGGCTTCAATGTCAGTACACACGATCACAGTGTAGACCAGCGGTGGGCTTCAATGTCAGTACACCCGTTCAGTGTTGACCAGCGAAGGGCTTCAATGTCAGTACACCCATTCACACAGTGTAGACCAGCGGAGGGCTTCGATGTCAGTACACCCGTTCACAGTGTAGACCAGCGGAGGGCTTCAATGTCAGTACACCGTTCACATTGTTGACCAGCGGAGGGCTTCAATGTCAGTACACCCGTTCACACAGTGTAGACCAGCGGAGGGCTTCAATGTCAGTACACCCGTTCACAGTGTAGACCAGCGGAGGGCTTCAATGTCAGTACACCCGTTCACAGTGTAGACCAGCAGAGGGCTTCAATGTCAGTACACCCGTTCACATTGTTGACCAGCGGAGGGCTTCAATGTCAGTACACCAGTTCACAGTGTAGACCAGCAGAGGGCTTCAATGTCAGTACACCCACAGTGTAGACCAGCGGAGGGCTTCAATGTCAGTACACCCGTTCACAGCGTAGACCAGCGGAGGGCTTCAATGTCAGTACAACCATTCACAGTGTAGACCAGCAGAGGGCTTCAATGTCAGTACACCCGTTCACAGTGTAGACCAGCGGAGGGCTTCAATGTCAGTACACCCGTTCACAGTGTAGACCAGCGGAGGGCTTCAATGTCAGTACACCCGATCACAGTGTAGACCAGCGGTGGGCTTCAATGTCAGTACACCCGTTCAGTGTTGACCAGCGAAGGGCTTCAATGTCAGTACACCCATTCACACAGTGTAGACCAGCGGAGGGCTTCAATGTCAGTACACCCGTTCACAGTGTTGACCAGCGGAGGGCTACAATGTCAGTACACCCGTTCACAGTGTAGACCAGCGGAGGGCTTCAATGTCAGTACACCCGTTCACAGTGTAGACCAGCGGAGGGCTTCAATGTCAGTACACCCGTTCAGTGTTGACCAGCGAAGGGCTTCAATGTCAGTACACCCGTTCAGTGTAGACCAGCGGAGGGCTTCAATGTCAGTATACCCGTTCACAGTGTAGACCAGCGGAGGGCTTCAATGTCAGTACACCCGATCACAGTGTAGACCAGCGGAGGGCTTCAATGTCAGTACACCCGTTCAGTGTTGACCAGCGAAGGGCTTCAATGTCAGTACACCCATTCACACAGTGTAGACCAGCGGAGGGCTTCAATGTCAGTACACCCGTTCACAGTGTAGACCAGCGGAGGGCTTCAATGTCAGTACTACCGTTCACAGTGTAGACCAGCGGAGGGGTTCAATGTCAGTACACCCATTCACAGTGTAGACCAGCGGAGGGCTTCAATGTCAGTACACCCGTTCACAGTGTAGACCAGCGGAGGGCTTCAATGTCAGTACACCCATTCACAGTGTAGACCAGCAGAGGGCTTTAATGTCAGTACACCCGTTCACAGTGTTGACCAGCGGAGGGCTTCAATGTCAGTACACCCATTCACATTGTAGAGCAGCAGAGGGCTTCAATGTCAGTACACCCATTCACAGTATTCACCAGCGGAGGGTTTCAATGTCTGTACACCCATTCACACAGTGTAGACCAGCGGAGGGCTTCAATGTCAGTACACCCATTCACATTGTAGACCAGCGGAGGGCTTCAATGTCAGTACAGCCGTTCACAGTGTAGACCAGCGGAGGGCTTCAATGTCAGTACACCCGTTCACAGTGTAGACCAGCGGAGGGCTTCAATGTCAGTACACCCGTTCACAGCGTAGACCAGCGGAGGGCTTCAATGTCAGTACACCCATTCACAGTGTAGACCAGCGGAGGGCTTCAATGTCAGTACACCCGTTCACAGTGTAGACCAGCGGAGGGCTTCAATGTCAGTACACCCGTTCACAGTGTAGACCAGCGGAGGGCTTCAATGTCAGTACACCCGATCACAGTGTAGACCAGCGGTGGGCTTCAATGTCAGTACACCCGTTCAGTGTTGACCAGCGAAGGGCTTCAATGTCAGTATACCCGTTCACATTGTTGACCAGCGGAGGGCTTCAATGTCAGTACACCCGTTCACACAGTGTAGACCAGCGGAGGGCTTCAATGTCAGTACACCCGTTCACAGTGTAGACCAGCGGAGGGCTTCAATGTCAGTACACCCGTTCAGAGTGTAGACCAGCAGAGGGCTTCAATGTCAGTACACCCATTCACAGTGTAGACCAGCGGAGGGCTTCAATGTCAGTACACCAGTTCACAGTGTAGACCAGCAGAGGGCTTCAATGTCAGTACACCCATTCACAGTGTAGACCAGCGGAGGGCTTCATTGTCAGTACACCCGTTCACAGTGTAGACCAGCGGAGGGCTTCAATGTCAGTACACCCGTTCACAGTGTAGACCAGCGGAGGGCTTCAATGTCAGTACACCCGTTCACAGTGTAGACCAGCGGAGGGCTTCAATGTCAGTACACCCGTTCACAGTGTAGACCAGCGGAGGGCTTCAATGTCAGTACACCCGTTCACAGTGTAGACCAGCGGAGGGCTTCAATGTCAGTACACCCGTTCACAGTGTAGACCAGCGGAGGGCTTCAATGTCAGTACACCCGTTCACACAGTGTTCACCAGCGGAGGCCTTCATTGTCAGTACACCCGTTCACAGTGTTGACCAGCGGAGGTCTTCAATGTCAGTACACCCGTTCACAGTGTAGACCAGCGGAGGGCTTCAATGTCAGTACACGCGTTCACACAGTGTAGACCAGCGAAGGGCTTCAATGTCACTACACCCGTTCACAGTGTAGACCAGCGGAGGGCTTCAACGTCAGTACACCCGTTCAGAGTGTAGACCAGCGGAGGGCTTCAATGTCAGTACACCCGTTCAGTGTTGACCATCGAAGGGCTTCAATGTCAGTACACCCATTCACACAGTGTAGACCAGCGGAGGGCTTCAATGTCAGTACACCAGTTCACAGTGTAGACCAGCAGATGGCTTCAAAGTCAGTACACCCATTCACAGTGTAGACCAGCAGAGGGCTTCAATGTCAGTACACCCGTTCACAGTGTAGACCAGCGGAGGGCTTCAATGTCAGTACACCCGTTCACAGTGTAGACCAGCGGAGGGCTTCAATGTCAGTACACCCGATCACAGTGTAGACCAGCGGAGGGCTTCAATGTCAGTACACCCGTTCAGTGTTGACCAGCGAAGGGCTTCAATGTCAGTACACCCATTCACACAGTGTAGACCAGCGGAGGGCTTCAATGTCAGTACACCCATTCACACAGTGTAGACCAGAGGAGGGCTTCAATGTCAGTACACCCATTCACACAGTGTAGACCAGCGAAGGGCTTCAATGTCAGTACACCCGTTCACAGTGTTGACCAGCGGAGGGCTACAATGTCAGTACACCCGTTCACAGTGTAGACCAGCGGAGGGCTTCAATGTCAGTACACCCGTTCACAGTGTAGACCAGCGGAGGGCTTCAATGTCAGTACACCCGATCACAGTGTAGACCAGCGGAGGGCTTCAATGTCAGTACACCCGTTCAGTGTTGACCAGCGAAGGGCTTCAATGTCAGTACACCCGTTCAGTGTAGACCAGCGGAGGGCTTCAATGTCAGTATACCCGTTCACAGTGTAGACCAGCGGAGGGCTTCAATGTCAGTACACCCGATCACAGTGTAGACCAGCGGAGGGCTTCAATGTCAGTACACCCGTTCAGTGTTGACCAGCGAAGGGCTTCAATGTCAGTACACCCATTCACACAGTGTAGACCAGCGGAGGGCTTCAATGTCAGTACACCCGTTCACAGTGTAGACCAGCGGAGGGCTTCAATGTCAGTACTCCCGTTCACAGTGTAGACCAGCGGAGGGGTTCAATGTCAGTACACCCATTCACAGTGTAGACAAGCGGAGGGCTTCAATGTCAGTACACCCGTTCACAATGTAGACCTGCGGAGGGCATCAATGTCAGTACACCCATTCACAGTGTAGACCAGCAGAGGGCTTTAATGTCAGTACACCCGTTCACAGTGTTGACCAGCGGAGGGCTTCAATGTCAGTACACCCATTCACATTGTAGAGCAGCAGAGGGCTTCAATGTCAGTACACCCATTCACAGTGTTCACCAGCGGAGGGTTTCAATGTCTGTACACCCATTCACACAGTGTAGACCAGCGGAGGGCTTCAATGTCAGTACACCCATTCACATTGTAGACCAGCGGAGGGCTTCAATGTCAGTACACCCGTTCACAGTGTAGACCAGCGGAGGGCTTCAATGTCAGTACACCCGTTCACAGTGTAGACCAGCGGAGGGCTTCAATGTCAGTACACCCGTTCACAGTGTAGACCAGCGGAGGGCTTCAATGTCAGTACACCCGTTCACAGTGTAGACCAGCGGAGGGCTTCAATGTCAGTACACCCGTTCACAGTGTTGACCAGCGGAGGGCTTCAATGTCAGTACACCGTTCACAGTGTAGACCAGCGGTGGGCTTCAATGTCAGTACACCCGTTCACAGTGTTGACCAGCGGAGGGCTTCAATGTCAGTACACCCGTTCACAGTGTAGACCAGCGGAAGCTTCAATGTCAGTACACCCGTTCACAGTGTAGACCAGCGGGGGGCTTCAATGTCAGTACACCCGTTCACAGTGTAGACCAGCGGAGGGCCTCAATGTCAGTACACCCGTTCACACAGTGTTCACCAGCGGAGGGCTTCAATGTCAGTAGACCCGTTCACTGTGTAGACCAGCGGAGGGCTTCAATGTCAGTACACCAGTTCACAGTGTAGACCAGCAGAGGGCTTCAATGTCAGTACACCCATTCACAGTGTAGACCAGCGGAGGGCTTCAATGTCAGTACACCCGTTCACAGTGTAGACCAGCGGAGGGCTTCAATGTCAGTACACCCGTTCACAGCGTAGACCAGCGGAGGACTTCAATGTCAGTACACCCATTCACAGTGTAGACCAGCAGAGGGCTTCAAAGTCAGTACACCCGTTCACAGTGTAGACCAGCGGAGGGCTTCAATGTCAGTACACCCGTTCACAGTGTAGACCAGCGGAGGGCTTCAATGTCAGTACACACGATCACAGTGTAGACCAGCGGTGGGCTTCAATGTCAGTACACCCGTTCAGTGTTGACCAGCGAAGGGCTTCAATGTCAGTACACCCATTCACACAGTGTAGACCAGCGGAGGGCTTCGATGTCAGTACACCCGTTCACAGTGTAGACCAGCGGAGGGCTTCAATGTCAGTACACCGTTCACATTGTTGACCAGCGGAGGGCTTCAATGTCAGTACACCCGTTCACACAGTGTAGACCAGCGGAGGGCTTCAATGTCAGTACACCCGTTCACAGTGTAGACCAGCGGAGGACTTCAATGTCAGTACACCCGTTCACAGTGTAGACCAGCAGAGGGCTTCAATGTCAGTACACCCGTTCACATTGTTGACCAGCGGAGGGCTTCAATGTCAGTACACCAGTTCACAGTGTAGACCAGCAGAGGGCTTCAATGTCAGTACACCCACAGTGTAGACCAGCGGAGGGCTTCAATGTCAGTACACCCGTTCACAGCGTAGACCAGCGGAGGGCTTCAATGTCAGTACAACCATTCACAGTGTAGACCAGCAGAGGGCTTCAATGTCAGTACACCCGTTCACAGTGTAGACCAGCGGAGGGCTTCAATGTCAGTACACCCGTTCACAGTGTAGACCAGCGGAGGGCTTCAATGTCAGTACACCCGATCACAGTGTAGACCAGCGGTGGGCTTCAATGTCAGTACACCCGTTCAGTGTTGACCAGCGAAGGGCTTCAATGTCAGTACACCCATTCACACAGTGTAGACCAGCGGAGGGCTTCAATGTCAGTACACCCGTTCACAGTGTTGACCAGCGGAGGGCTACAATGTCAGTACACCCGTTCACAGTGTAGACCAGCGGAGGGCTTCAATGTCAGTACACCCGTTCACAGTGTAGACCAGCGGAGGGCTTCAATGTCAGTACACCCGTTCAGTGTTGACCAGCGAAGGGCTTCAATGTCAGTACACCCGTTCAGTGTAGACCAGCGGAGGGCTTCAATGTCAGTATACCCGTTCACAGTGTAGACCAGCGGAGGGCTTCAATGTCAGTACACCCGATCACAGTGTAGACCAGCGGAGGGCTTCAATGTCAGTACACCCGTTCAGTGTTGACCAGCGAAGGGCTTCAATGTCAGTACACCCATTCACACAGTGTAGACCAGCGGAGGGCTTCAATGTCAGTACACCCGTTCACAGTGTAGACCAGCGGAGGGCTTCAATGTCAGTACTCCCGTTCACAGTGTAGACCAGCGGAGGGGTTCAATGTCAGTACACCCATTCACAGTGTAGACCAGCGGAGGGCTTCAATGTCAGTACACCCGTTCACAGTGTAGACCAGCGGAGGGCTTCAATGTCAGTACACCCATTCACAGTGTAGACCAGCAGAGGGCTTTAATGTCAGTACACCCGTTCACAGTGTTGACCAGCGGAGGGCTTCAATGTCAGTACACCCATTCACATTGTAGAGCAGCAGAGGGCTTCAATGTCAGTACACCCATTCACAGTATTCACCAGCGGAGGGTTTCAATGTCTGTACACCCATTCACACAGTGTAGACCAGCGGAGGGCTTCAATGTCAGTACACCCATTCACATTGTAGACCAGCGGAGGGCTTCAATGTCAGTACAGCCGTTCACAGTGTAGACCAGCGGAGGGCTTCAATGTCAGTACACCCGTTCACAGTGTAGACCAGCGGAGGGCTTCAATGTCAGTACACCCGTTCACAGTGTAGACCAGCGGAGCGCTTCAAAGTCACTACACCCGTTCACAGTGTAGACCAGCGGAGGGCTTCAATGTCAGTACACCCGTTCAGTGTTGACCAGCGAAGGGCTTCAATGTCAGTACACCCATTCACACAGTGTAGACCAGCGGAGGGCTTCAATGTCAGTACACCCGTTCACAGTGTAGACCAGCGGAGGGCTTCAATGTCAGTACTCCCGTTCACAGTGTAGACCAGCGGAGGGGTTCAATGTCAGTACACCCATTCACAGTGTAGACCAGCGGAGGGCTTCAATGTCAGTACACCCGTTCACAATGTAGACCAGCGGAGGGCTTCAATGTCAGTACACCCATTCACAGTGTAGACCAGCAGAGGGCTTTAATGTCAGTACATCCGTTCACAGTGTTGACCAGCGGAGGGCTTCAATGTCAGTACACCCATTCACATTGTAGAGCAGCAGAGGGCTTCAATGTCAGTACACCCATTCACAGTGTTCACCAGCGGAGGGTTTCAATGTCTGTACACCCATTCACACAGTGTAGACCAGCGGAGGGCTTCAATGTCAGTACACCCATTCACATTGTAGACCAGCGGAGGGCTTCAATGTCAGTACACCCGTTCACAGTGTAGACCAGCGGAGGGCTTCAATGTCAGTACACCCGTTCACAGTGTAGACCAGCGGAGGGCTTCAATGTCAGTACACCCGTTCACAGTGTAGACCAGCGGAGGGCTTCAATGTCAGTACACCCGTTCACAGTGTAGACCAGCGGAGGGCTTCAATGTCAGTACACCCGTTCACAGTGTTGACCAGCGGAGGGCTTCAATGTCAGTACACCCGTTCACAGTGTAGACCAGCGGTGGGCTTCAATGTCAGTACACCCGTTCACAGTATTGACCAGCGGAGGGCTTCAATGTCAGTACACCCGTTCACAGTGTAGACCAGCGGAAGCTTCAATGTCAGTACACCCGTTCACAGTGTAGACCAGCGGGGGGCTTCAATGTCAGTACACCCGTTCACAGTGTAGACCAGCGGAGGGCCTCAATGTCAGTACACCCATTCACACAGTGTTCACCAGCGGAGGGCTTCAATGTCAGTAGACCCGTTCACAGTATAGACCAGCGGAGGGCTTCAATGTCAGTAGACCAGTTCACAGTGTAGACCAGCAGAGGGCTTCAATGTCAGTACACCCATTCACAGTGTAGACCAGCGGAGGGCTTCAATGTCAGTACACCCGTTCACAGTGTAGACCAGCGGAGGGCTTCAATGTCAGTACACCCGTTCACAGCGTAGACCAGCGGAGGGCTTCAATGTCAGTACACCCATTCACAGTGTAGACCAGCAGAGGGCTTCAATGTCAGTACACCCGTTCACAGTGTAGACCAGCGGAGGGCTTCAATGTCAGTACACCCGTTCACAGTGTAGACCAGCGGAGGGCTTCAATGTCAGTACACCCGATCACAGTGTAGACCAGCAGAGGGCTTCAATGTCAGTACACCCGTGCACATTGTTGACCAGCGGAGGGCTTCAATGTCAGTACACCAGTTCACAGTGTAGACCAGCAGAGGGCTTCAATGTCAGTACACCCACAGTGTAGACCAGCGGAGGGCTTCAATGTCAGTACACCCGTTCACAGCGTAGACCAGCGGAGGGCTTCAATGTCAGTACAACCATTCACAGTGTAGACCAGCAGAGGGCTTCAATGTCAGTACACCCGTTCACAGTGTAGACCAGCGGAGGGCTTCAATGTCAGTACACCCGTTCACAGTGTAGACCAGCGGAGGGCTTCAATGTCAGTACACCCGATCACAGTGTAGACCAGCGGTGGGCTTCAATGTCAGTACACCCGTTCAGTGTTGACCAGCGAAGGGCTTCAATGTCAGTACACCCATTCACACAGTGTAGACCAGCGGAGGGCTTCAATGTCAGTACACCCGTTCACAGTGTTGACCAGCGGAGGGCTACAATGTCAGTACACCCGTTCACAGTGTAGACCAGCGGAGGGCTTCAATGTCAGTACACCCGTTCACAGTGTAGACCAGCGGAGGGCTTCAATGTCAGTACACCCGTTCAGTGTTGACCAGCGAAGGGCTTCAATGTCAGTACACCCGTTCAGTGTAGACCAGCGGAGGGCTTCAATGTCAGTATACCCGTTCACAGTGTAGACCAGCGGAGGGCTTCAATGTCAGTACACCCGATCACAGTGTAGACCAGCGGAGGGCTTCAATGTCAGTACACCCGTTCAGTGTTGACCAGCGAAGGGCTTCAATGTCAGTACACCCATTCACACAGTGTAGACCAGCGGAGGGCTTCAATGTCAGTACACCCGTTCACAGTGTAGACCAGCGGAGGGCTTCAATGTCAGTACTCCCGTTCACAGTGTAGACCAGCGGAGGGGTTCAATGTCAGTACACCCATTCACAGTGTAGACCAGCGGAGGGCTTCAATGTCAGTACACCCGTTCACAGTGTAGACCAGCGGAGGGCTTCAATGTCAGTACACCCATTCACAGTGTAGACCAGCAGAGGGCTTTAATGTCAGTACACCCGTTCACAGTGTTGACCAGCGGAGGGCTTCAATGTCAGTACACCCATTCACATTGTAGAGCAGCAGAGGGCTTCAATGTCAGTACACCCATTCACAGTATTCACCAGCGGAGGGTTTCAATGTCTGTACACCCATTCACACAGTGTAGACCAGCGGAGGGCTTCAATGTCAGTACACCCATTCACATTGTAGACCAGCGGAGGGCTTCAATGTCAGTACAGCCGTTCACAGTGTAGACCAGCGGAGGGCTTCAATGTCAGTACACCCGTTCACAGTGTAGACCAGCGGAGGGCTTCAATGTCAGTACACCCGTTCACAGTGTAGACCAGCGGAGCGCTTCAAAGTCACTACACCCGTTCACAGTGTAGACCAGCGGAGGGCTTCAATGTCAGTACACCCGTTCAGTGTTGACCAGCGAAGGGCTTCAATGTCAGTACACCCATTCACACAGTGTAGACCAGCGGAGGGCTTCAATGTCAGTACACCCGTTCACAGTGTAGACCAGCGGAGGGCTTCAATGTCAGTACTCCCGTTCACAGTGTAGACCAGCGGAGGGGTTCAATGTCAGTACACCCATTCACAGTGTAGACCAGCGGAGGGCTTCAATGTCAGTACACCCGTTCACAATGTAGACCAGCGGAGGGCTTCAATGTCAGTACACCCATTCACAGTGTAGACCAGCAGAGGGCTTTAATGTCAGTACACCCGTTCACAGTGTTGACCAGCGGAGGGCTTCAATGTCAGTACACCCATTCACATTGTAGAGCAGCAGAGGGCTTCAATGTCAGTACACCCATTCACAGTGTTCACCAGCGGAGGGTTTCAATGTCTGTACACCCATTCACACAGTGTAGACCAGCGGAGGGCTTCAATGTCAGTACACCCATTCACATTGTAGACCAGCGGAGGGCTTCAATGTCAGTACACCCGTTCACAGTGTAGACCAGCGGAGGGCTTCAATGTCAGTACTCCCGTTCACAGTGTAGACCAGCGGAGGGGTTCAATGTCAGTACACCCATTCACAGTGTAGACCAGCGGAGGGCTTCAATGTCAGTACACCCGTTCACAGTGTAGACCAGCGGAGGGCTTCAATGTCAGTACACCCATTCACAGTGTAGACCAGCAGAGGGCTTTAATGTCAGTACACCCGTTCACATTGTTGACCAGCGGAGGGCTTCAATGTCAGTACACCCATTCACATTGTAGAGCAGCAGAGGGCTTCAATGTCAGTACACCCATTCACAGTATTCACCAGCGGAGGGTTTCAATGTCTGTACACCCATTCACACAGTGTAGACCAGCGGAGGGCTTCAATGTCAGTACACCCATTCACATTGTAGACCAGCGGAGGGCTTCAATGTCAGTACAGCCGTTCACAGTGTAGACCAGCGGAGGGCTTCAATGTCAGTACACCCGTTCACAGTGTAGACCAGCGGAGGGCTTCAATGTCAGTACACCCGTTCACAGTGTAGACCAGCGGAGCGCTTCAAAGTCACTACACCCGTTCACAGTGTAGACCAGCGGAGGGCTTCAATGTCAGTACACCCGTTCAGTGTTGACCAGCGAAGGGCTTCAATGTCAGTACACCCATTCACACAGTGTAGACCAGCGGAGGGCTTCAATGTCAGTACACCCGTTCACAGTGTAGACCAGCGGAGGGCTTCAATGTCAGTACTCCCGTTCACAGTGTAGACCAGCGGAGGGGTTCAATGTCAGTACACCCATTCACAGTGTAGACCAGCGGAGGGCTTCAATGTCAGTACACCCGTTCACAATGTAGACCAGCGGAGGGCTTCAATGTCAGTACACCCATTCACAGTGTAGACCAGCAGAGGGCTTTAATGTCAGTACACCCGTTCACAGTGTTGACCAGCGGAGGGCTTCAATGTCAGTACACCCATTCACATTGTAGAGCAGCAGAGGGCTTCAATGTCAGTACACCCATTCACAGTGTTCACCAGCGGAGGGTTTCAATGTCTGTACACCCATTCACACAGTGTAGACCAGCGGAGGGCTTCAATGTCAGTACACCCATTCACATTGTAGACCAGCGGAGGGCTTCAATGTCAGTACACCCGTTCACAGTGTAGACCAGCGGAGGGCTTCAATGTCAGTACACCCGTTCACAGTGTAGACCAGCGGAGGGCTTCAATGTCAGTACACCCGTTCACAGTGTAGACCAGCGGAGGGCTTCAATGTCAGTACACCCGTTCACAGTGTAGACCAGCGGAGGGCTTCAATGTCAGTACACCCGTTCACAGTGTTGACCAGCGGAGGGCTTCAATGTCAGTACACCCGTTCACAGTGTAGACCAGCGGTGGGCTTCAATGTCAGTACACCCGTTCACAGTATTGACCAGCGGAGGGCTTCAATGTCAGTACACCCGTTCACAGTGTAGACCAGCGGAAGCTTCAATGTCAGTACACCCGTTCACAGTGTAGACCAGCGGGGGGCTTCAATGTCAGTACACCCGTTCACAGTGTAGACCAGCGGAGGGCCTCAATGTCAGTACACCCGTTCACACAGTGTTCACCAGCGGAGGGCTTCAATGTCAGTAGACCCGTTCACAGTATAGACCAGCGGAGGGCTTCAATGTCAGTACACCAGTTCACAGTGTAGACCAGCAGAGGGCTTCAATGTCAGTACACCCATTCACAGTGTAGACCAGCGGAGGGCTTCAATGTCAGTACACCCGTTCACAGTGTAGACCAGCGGAGGGCTTCAATGTCAGTACACCCGTTCACAGCGTAGACCAGCGGAGGGCTTCAATGTCAGTACACCCATTCACAGTGTAGACCAGCAGAGGGCTTCAATGTCAGTACACCCGTTCACAGTGTAGACCAGCGGAGGGCTTCAATGTCAGTACACCCGTTCACAGTGTAGACCAGCGGAGGGCTTCAATGTCAGTACACCCGATCACAGTGTAGACCAGCGGTGGGCTTCAATGTCAGTACACCCGTTCAGTGTTGACCAGCGAAGGGCTTCAATGTCAGTACACCCATTCACACAGTGTAGACCAGCGGAGGGCTTCGATGTCAGTACACCCGTTCACAGTGTAGACCAGCGGAGGGCTTCAATGTCAGTACACCGTTCACATTGTTGACCAGCGGAGGGCTTCAATGTCAGTACACCCGTTCACACAGTGTAGACCAGCGGAGGGCTTCAATGTCAGTACACCCGTTCACAGTGTAGACCAGCGGAGGGCTTCAATGTCAGTACACCCGTTCACAGTGTAGACCAGCAGAGGGCTTCAATGTCAGTACACACGTTCACATTGTTGACCAGCGGAGGGCTTCAATGTCAGTACACCAGTTCACAGTGTAGACCAGCAGAGGGCTTCAATGTCAGTACACCCACAGTGTAGACCAGCGGAGGGCTTCAATGTCAGTACACCCGTTCACAGTGTAGACCAGCGGAGGGTTTCAATGTCAGTACACCCGTTCACAGCGTAGACCAGCGGAGGGCTTCAATGTCAGTACAACCATTCACAGTGTAGACCAGCAGAGGGCTTCAATGTCAGTACAACCGTTCACAGTGTAGACCAGCGGAGGGCTTCAATGTCAGTACACCCGTTCACAGTGTAGACCAGCGGAGGGCTTCAATGTCAGTACACCCGATCACAGTGTAGACCAGCGGTGGGCTTCAATGTCAGTACACCCGTTCAGTGTTGACCAGCGAAGAGCTTCAATGTCAGTACACCCATTCACACAGTGTAGACCAGCGGAGGGCTTCAATGTCAGTACACCCGTTCACAGTGTTGACCAGCGGAGGGCTACAATGTCAGTACACCCGTTCACAGTGTAGACCAGCGGAGGGCTTCAATGTCAGTACACCCGTTCACAGTGTAGACCAGCGGAGGGCTTCAATGTCAGTACACCCGATCACAGTGTAGACCAGCGGAGGGCGTCAATGTCAGTACACCCGTTCAGTGTTGACCAGCGAAGGGCTTCAATGTCTTACACCCGTTCAGTGTAGACCAGCGGAGGGCTTCAATGTCAGTATACCCGTTCACAGTGTAGACCAGCGGAGGGCTTCAATGTCAGTACACCCGATCACAGTGTAGACCAGCGGAGGGCTTCAATGTCAGTACACCCGTTCAGTGTTGACCAGCGAAGGGCTTCAATGTCAGTACACCCATTCACACAGTGTAGACCAGCGGAGGGCTTCAATGTCAGTACACCCGTTCACAGTGTAGACTAGCGGAGGGCTTCAATGTCAGTACTCCCGTTCACAGTGTAGACCAGCGGAGGGGTTCAATGTCAGTACACCCATTCACAGTGTAGACCAGCGGAGGGCTTCAATGTCAGTACACCCGTTCACAGTGTAGACCAGCGGAGGGCTTCAATGTCAGTACACCCATTCACAGTGTAGACCAGCAGAGGGCTTTAATGTCAGTACACCCGTTCACAGTGTTGACCAGCGGAGGGCTTCAATGTCAGTACACCCATTCACATTGTAGAGCAGCAGAGGGCTTCAATGTCAGTACACCCATTCACAGTGTTCACCAGCGGAGGGTTTCAATGTCTGTACACCCATTCACACAGTGTAGACCAGCGGAGGGCTTCAATGTCAGTACACCCATTCACATTGTAGACCAGCGGAGGGCTTCAATGTCAGTACAGCCGTTCACAGTGTAGACCAGCGGAGGGCTTCAATGTCAGTACACCCGTTCACAGTGTAGACCAGCGGAGGGCTTCAATGTCAGTACACCCGTTCACAGTGTAGACCAGCGTAGCGCTTCAAAGTCACTACACCCGTTCACAGTGTAGACCAGCGGAGGGCTTCAATGTCAGTACACCCGTTCACAGTGTAGACCAGCGGAGGGCTTCAATGTCAGTACACCCGTTCACAGTGTTGACCAGCGGAGGGCTTCAATGTCAGTACACCCGTTCACAGTGTAGACCAGCGGTGGGCTTCAATGTCAGTACACCCGTTCACAGTGTTGACCAGCGGAGGGCTTCAATGTCAGTACACCCGTTCACAGTGTAGACCAGCGGAAGCTTCAATGTCAGTACACCCGTTCACAGTGTAGACCAGCGGGGGGCTTCAATGTCAGTACACCCGTTCACAGTGTAGACCAGCGGAGGGCCTCAATGTCAGTACACCCGTTCACACAGTGTTCACCAGCGGAGGGCTTCAATGTCAGTACACCCGTTCAGTGTAGACCAGCGGAGGGCTTCAATGTCAGTATACCCGTTCACAGTGTAGACCAGCGGAGGGCTTCAATGTCAGTACACCCGATCACAGTGTAGACCAGCGGAGGGCTTCAATGTCAGTACACCCGTTCAGTGTTGACCAGCGAAGGGCTTCAATGTCAGTACACCCATTCACACAGTGTAGACCAGCGGAGGGCTTCAATGTCAGTACACCCGTTCACAGTGTAGACCAGCGGAGGGCTTCAATGTCAGTACTCCCGTTCACAGTGTAGACCAGCGGAGGGGTTCAATGTCAGTACACCCATTCACAGTATAGACCAGCGGAGGGCTTCAATGTCAGTACACCCGTTCACAGTGTAGACCAGCGGAGGGCTTCAATGTCAGTACACCCATTCACAGTGTAGACCAGCAGAGGGCTTTAATGTCAGTACACCCGTTCACAGTGTTGACCAGCGGAGGGCTTCAATGTCAGTACACCCATTCACATTGTAGAGCAGCAGAGGGCTTCAATGTCAGTACACCCATTCACAGTGTTCACCAGCGGAGGGCTTCAATGTCAGTACACCCATTCACACAGTGTAGACCAGCGGAGGGCTTCAATGTCAGTACACCCATTCACAGTGTAGACCAGCGGAGGGCTTCAATGTCAGTACACCCGTTCACAGTGTAGACCAGCGGAGGGCTTCAATGTCAGTACACCCGTTCACAGTGTAGACCAGCGGAGGGCTTCAATGTCAGTACACCCGTTCACAGTGTAGACCAGCGAAGCGCTTCAAAGTCACTACACCCGTTCACAGTGTGGACCAGCGGAGGGCTTCAATGTCAGTACACCCGTTCACAGTGTAGACCAGCGGAGGGCTTCAATGTCAGTACACCCGTTCACAGTGTTGACCAGCGGAGGGCTTCAATGTCAGTACACCCGTTCACAGTGTAGACCAGCGGTGGGCTTCAATGTCAGTACACCCGTTCACAGTGTTGACCAGCGGAGGGCTTCAATGTCAGTACACCCGTTCACAGTGTAGACCAGCGGAAGCTTCAATGTCAGTACACCCGTTCACAGTGTAGACCAGCGGGGGGCTTCAATGTCAGTACACCCGTTCACAGTGTAGACCAGCGGAGGGCTTCAATGTCAGTACACCCGTTCACACAGTGTTCACCAGCGGAGGGCTTCAATGTCAGTACACCCGTTCACAGTGTAGACCAGCGGAGGGCTTCAATGTCAGTACACCAGTTCACAGTGTAGACCAGCAGAGGGCTTCAATGTCAGTACACCCATTCACAGTGTAGACCAGCGGAGGGCTTCAATGTCAGTACACCCGTTCACAGTGTAGACCAGCGGAGGGCTTCAATGTCAGTACACCCGTTCACAGCGTAGACCAGCGGAGGGCTTCAATGTCAGTACACCCATTCACAGTGTAGACCAGCGGAGGGCTTCAATGTCAGTACACCCGTTCACAGTGTAGACCAGCGGAGGGCTTCAATGTCAGTACACCCGTTCACAGTGTAGACCAGCGGAGGGCTTCAATGTCAGTACACCCGATCACAGTGTAGACCAGCGGTGGGCTTCAATGTCAGTACACCCGTTCAGTGTTGACCAGCGAAGGGCTTCAATGTCAGTACACCCATTCACACAGTGTAGACCAGCGGAGGGCTTCGATGTCAGTACACCCGTTCACAGTGTAGACCAGCGGAGGGCTTCAATGTCAGTACACCCGTTCACATTGTTGACCAGCGGAGGGCTTCAATGTCCGTACACCCGTTCACACAGTGTAGACCAGCGGAGGGCTTCAATGTCAGTACACCCGTTCACAGTGTAGACCAGCGGAGGGCCTCAATGTCAGTACACCCGTTCACACAGTGTTCACCAGCGGAGGGCTTCAATGTCAGTACACCCGTTCAGTGTAGACCAGCGGAGGGCTTCAATGTCAGTATACCCGTTCACAGTGTAGACCAGCGGAGGGCTACAATGTCAGTACACCCGATCACAGTGTAGACCAGCGGAGGGCTTCAATGTCAGTACACCCGTTCAGTGTTGACCAGCGAAGGGCTTCAATGTCAGTACACCCATTCACACAGTGTAGACCAGCGGAGGGCTTCAATGTCAGTACACCCGTTCACAGTGTAGACCAGCGGAGGGCTTCAATGTCAGTACTCCCGTTCACAGTGTAGACCAGCGGAGGGGTTCAATGTCAGTACACCCATTCACAGTATAGACCAGCGGAGGGCTTCAATGTCAGTACACCCGTTCACAGTGTAGACCAGCGGAGGGCTTCAATGTCAGTACACCCATTCACAGTGTAGACCAGCAGAGGGCTTTAATGTCAGTACACCCGTTCACAGTGTTGACCAGCGGAGGGCTTTAATGTCAGTACACCCGTTCACAGTGTTGACCAGCGGAGGGCTTCAATGTCAGTACACCCATTCACATTGTAGAGCAGCAGAGGGCTTCAATGTCAGTACACCCATTCACAGTGTTCACCAGCGGAGGGCTTCAATGTCAGTACACCCATTCACACAGTGTAGACCAGCGGAGGGCTTCAATGTCAGTACACCCATTCACAGTGTAGACCAGCGGAGGGCTTCAATGTCAGTACACCCGTTCACAGTGTAGACCAGCGGAGGGCTTCAATGTCAGTACACCCGTTCACAGTGTAGACCAGCGGAGGGCTTCAATGTCAGTACACCCGTTCACAGTGTAGACCAGCGAAGCGCTTCAAAGTCACTACACCCGTTCACAGTGTAGACCAGCGGAGGGCTTCAATGTCAGTACACCCGTTCACAGTGTAGACCAGCGGAGGGCTTCAATGTCAGTACACCCGTTCACAGTGTTGACCAGCGGAGGGCTTCAATGTCAGTACACCCGTTCACAGTGTAGACCAGCGGTGGGCTTCAATGTCAGTACACCCGTTCACAGTGTTGACCAGCGGAGGGCTTCAATGTCAGTACACCCGTTCACAGTGTAGACCAGCGGAAGCTTCAATGTCAGTACACCCGTTCACAGTGTAGACCAGCGGGGGGCTTCAATGTCAGTACACCCGTTCACAGTGTAGACCAGCGGAGGGCTTCAATGTCAGTACACCCGTTCACACAGTGTTCACCAGCGGAGGGCTTCAATGTCAGTACACCCGTTCACAGTGTAGACCAGCGGAGGGCTTCAATGTCAGTACACCAGTTCACAGTGTAGACCAGCAGAGGGCTTCAATGTCAGTACACCCATTCACAGTGTAGACCAGCGGAGGGCTTCAATGTCAGTACACCCGTTCACAGTGTAGACCAGCGGAGGGCTTCAATGTCAGTACACCCGTTCACAGCGTAGACCAGCGGAGGGCTTCAATGTCAGTACACCCATTCACAGTGTAGACCAGCGGAGGGCTTCAATGTCAGTACACCCGTTCACAGTGTAGACCAGCGGAGGGCTTCAATGTCAGTACACCCGTTCACAGTGTAGACCAGCGGAGGGCTTCAATGTCAGTACACCCGATCACAGTGTAGACCAGCGGTGGGCTTCAATGTCAGTACACCCGTTCAGTGTTGACCAGCGAAGGGCTTCAATGTCAGTACACCCATTCACACAGTGTAGACCAGCGGAGGGCTTCGATGTCAGTACACCCGTTCACAGTGTAGACCAGCGGAGGGCTTCAATGTCAGTACACCCGTTCACATTGTTGACCAGCGGAGGGCTTCAATGTCAGTACACCCGTTCACACAGTGTAGACCAGCGGAGGGCTTCAATGTCAGTACACCCGTTCACAGTGTAGACCAGCGGAGGGCTTCAATGTCAGTACACCCGTTCAGAGTGTAGACCAGCAGAGGGCTTCAATGTCAGTACACCCATTCACAGTGTAGACCAGCGGAGGGCTTCAATGTCAGTACACCAGTTCACAGTGTAGACCAGCAGAGGGCTTCAATGTCAGTACACCCATTCACAGTGTAGACCAGCGGAGGGCTTCAATGTCAGTACACCCGTTCACAGTGTAGACCAGCGGAGGGCTTCAATGTCAGTACACCCGTTCACAGTGTAGACCAGCGGAGGGCTTCAATGTCAGTACACCCATTCACAGTGTAGACCAGCGGAGGGCTTCAATGTCAGTACACCCGTTCACAGTGTAGACCAGCGGAGGGCTTCAATGTCAGTACACCCGTTCACAGTGTAGACCAGCGGAGGGCTTCAATGTCAGTACACCCGTTCACAGTGTAGACCAGCGGAGGGCTTCAATGTCAGTACACCCGTTCACAGTGTAGACCAGCGGAGGGCTTCAATGTCAGTACACCCGTTCACACAGTGTTCACCAGCGGAGGCCTTCATTGTCAGTACACCCGTTCACAGTGTTGACCAGCGGAGGGCTTCAATGTCAGTACACCCGTTCACAGTGTAGACCAGCGGAGGGCTTCAATGTCAGTACACGCGTTCACACAGTGTAGACCAGCGAAGGGCTTCAATGTCAGTACACCCGTTCACAGTGTAGACCAGCGGAGTGCTTCAACGTCAGTACACCCGTTCACAGTGTAGACCAGCGGAGGGCTTCAATGTCAGTACACCCGTTCAGTGTTGACCATCGAAGGGCTTCAATGTCAGTACACCCATTCACACAGTGTAGACCAGCGGAGGGCTTCAATGTCAGTACACCAGTTCACAGTGTAGACCAGCAGATGGCTTCAAAGTCAGTACACCCATTCACAGTGTAGACCAGCAGAGGGCTTCAATGTCAGTACACCCGTTCACAGTGTAGACCAGCGGAGGGCTTCAATGTCAGTACACCCGTTCACAGTGTAGACCAGCGGAGGGCTTCAATGTCAGTACACCCGATCACAGTGTAGACCAGCGGAGGGCTTCAATGTCAGTACACCCGTTCAGTGTTGACCAGCGAAGGGCTTCAATGTCAGTACACCCATTCACACAGTGTAGACCAGCGGAGGGCTTCAATGTCAGTACACCCGTTCACAGTGTAGACCAGCGGAGGGCTTCAATGTCAGTACACCCGTTCACAGTGTAGACCAGCGGAGGGGTTCAATGTCAGTACACCCATTCACAGTGTAGACCAGCGGAGGGCTTCAATGTCAGTACACCCGTTCACAGTGTAGACCAGCGGAGGGCTTCAATGTCAGTACACCCATTCACAGTGTAGACCAGCAGAGGGCTTTAATGTCAGTACACCCGTTCACAGTGTTCACCAGCGGAGGGCTTCAATGTCAGTACACCCATTCACATTGTAGAGCAGCAGAGGGCTTCAATGTCAGTACACCCATTCACAGTGTTCACCAGCGGAGGGCTTCAATGTCAGTACACCCATTCACACAGTGTAGACCAGCGGAGGGCTTCAATGTCAGTACACCCATTCACAGTGTAGACCAGCGGAGGGCTTCAATGTCAGTACACCCGTTCACAGTGTAGACCAGCGGAGGGCTTCAATGTCAGTACACCCGTTCACTGTGTAGACCAGCGGAGCGCTTCAAAGTCTCTACACCCGTTCACAGTGTAGACCGGCGGAGGGCTTCAATGTCAGTACACCCGTTCACAGTGTAGACCAGCGGAGGGCTTCAATGTCAGTACACCCGTTCACAGTGTAGACCAGCGGAGGGCTTCAATGTCAGTACACCCGTTCACAGTGTTGACCAGCGGAGGGCTTCAATGTCAGTACACCCGTTCACAGTGTTGACCAGCGGAGGGCTTCAATGTCAGTACACCCGTTCACAGTGTAGACCAGCGGTGGGCTTCAATGTCAGTACACCCGATCACAGTGTAGACCAGCGGTGGGCTTCAATGTCAGTACACCCGTTCAGTGTTGACCAGCGAAGGGCTTCAATGTCAGTACCCCCATTCACACAGTGTAGACCAGCGGAGGGCTTCGATGTCAGTACACCCGTTCACAGTGTAGACCAGCGGAGGGCTTCAATGTCAGTACACCCGTTTACATTGTTGACCAGCGGAGGGCTTCAATGTCAGTACACCCGATCACACAGTGTAGACCAGCGGAGGGCTTCAATGTCAGTACACCCGTTCACAGTGTAGACCAGCGGAGGGCTTCAATGTCAGTACACCCGTTCAGAGTGTAGACCAGCAGAGGGCTTCAATGTCAGTACACCCATTCACAGTGTAGACCAGCGGAGGGCTTCAATGTCAGTACACCAGTTCACAGTGTAGACCAGCAGAGGGCTTCAATGTCAGTACACCCATTCACAGTGTAGACCAGCGGAGGGCTTCAATGTCAGTACACCCGTTCACAGTGTAGACCAGCGGAGGGCTTCAATGTCAGTACACCCATTCACAGTGTAGACCAGCGGAGGGCTTCAATGTCAGTACACCCGTTCACAGTGTAGACCAGCGGAGGGCTTCAATGTCAGTACACCCGTTCACAGTGTAGACCAGCGGAGGGCTTCAATGTCAGTACACCCGTTCACAGTGTAGACCAGCGGAGGGCTTCAATGTCAGTACACCCGTTCACAGTGTAGACCAGCGGAGGGCTTCAATGTCAGTACACCCGTTCACACAGTGTTCACCAGCGGAGGCCTTCATTGTCAGTACACCCGTTCACAGTGTTGACCAGCGGAGGGCTTCAATGTCAGTACACCCGTTCACAGTGTAGACCAGCGGAGGGCTTCAATGTCAGTACACCCGTTCAGTGTTGACCAGCGAAGGGCTTCAATGTCAGTACACCCATTCACACAGTGTAGACCAGCGGAGGGCTTCAATGTCAGTACACCAGTTCACAGTGTAG
Organism: Hypanus sabinus; assembly: GCF_030144855.1. Classification (NCBI taxonomy): domain Eukaryota; kingdom Metazoa; phylum Chordata; class Chondrichthyes; order Myliobatiformes; family Dasyatidae; genus Hypanus; species Hypanus sabinus. The sequence continues at coordinate 270,699 of NW_026779014.1, forward strand.
ACCAGCAGATGGCTTCAATGTCAGTACACCCATTCACAGTGTAGACCAGCAGAGGGCTTCAATGTCAGTACACCCGTTCACAGTGTTGACCAGCGGAGGGCTTCAATGTCAGTACACCCATTCACACAGTGTAGACCAGCGGAGGGCTTCAATATCAGTACACCCGATCACAGTGTAGACCAGCGGAGGGCTTCAATGTCAGTACACCCGTTCAGTGTTGACCAGCGAAGGGCTTCAATGTCAGTACACCCATTCACACAGTGTAGACCAGCGGAGGGCTTCAATGTCTGTACACCCGTTCACAGTGTAGACCAGCGGAGGGCTTCAATGTCAGTACACCCGTTCACAGTGTAGACCAGCGGAGGGGTTCAATGTCAGTACACCCATTCACAGTGTAGACCAGCGGAGGGCTTCAATGTCAGTACACCCGTTCACAGTGTAGACCAGCGGAGGGCTTCAATGTCAGTACACCCATTCACAGTGTAGACCAGCAGAGGGCTTTAATGTCAGTACACCCGTTCACAGTGTTCACCAGCGGAGGGCTTCAATGTCAGTACACCCATTCACATTGTAGAGCAGCAGAGGGCTTCAATGTCAGTACACCCATTCACAGTGTTCACCAGCGGAGGGCTTCAATGTCAGTACACCCATTCACACAGTGTAGACCAGCGGAGGGCTTCAATGTCAGTACACCCATTCACAGTGTAGACCAGCGGAGGGCTTCAATGTCAGTACACCCGTTCACAGTGTAGACCAGCGGAGGGCTTCAATGTCAGTACACCCGTTCACAGTGTAGACCAGCGGAGCGCTTCAAAGTCTCTACACCCGTTCACAGTGTAGACCGGCGGAGGGCTTCAATGTCAGTACACCCGTTCACAGTGTAGACCAGCGGAGGGCTTCAATGTCAGTACACCCGTTCACAGTGTAGACCAGCGGAGGGCTTCAATGTCAGTACACCCGTTCACAGTGTAGACCAGCGGAGCGCTTCAAAGTCTCTACACCCGTTCACAGTGTAGACCGGCGGAGGGCTTCAATGTCAGTACACCCGTTCACAGTGTAGACCAGCGGAGGGCTTCAATGTCAGTACACCCGTTCACAGTGTTGACCAGCGGAGGGCTTCAATGTCAGTACACCCGTTCACAGTGTAGACCAGCGGTGGGCTTCAATGTCAGTACACCCGTTCACAGTGTTGACCAGCGGAGGGCTTCAATGTCAGTACACCCGTTCACAGTGTGGACCAGCGGAAGCTTCAATGTCAGTACACCCGTTCACAGTGTAGACCAGCGGGGGGCTTCAATGTCAGTACACCCGTTCACAGTGTAGACCAGCGGAGGGCTTCAATGTCAGTACACCCGTTCACACAGTGTTCACCAGCGGAGGCCTTCATTGTCAGTACACCCGTTCACAGTGTTGACCAGCGGAGGGCTTCAATGTCAGTACACCCGTTCACAGTGTAGACCAGCGGAGGGCTTCAATGTCAGTACACGCGTTCACACAGTGTAGACAAGCGAAGGGCTTCAATGTCAGTACACCCGTTCACAGTGTAGACCAGCGGAGGGCTTCAATGTCAGTACACCCGTTCACAGTGTAGACCAGCGGAGGGCTTCAATGTCAGTACACCCGTTCACAGTGTAGTCCAGCGGAGGGCTTCAATGTCAGTACACCCGTTCACACAGTGTAGACCAGCGGAGGGCTTCGATGTCAGTACACCCGTTCACACAGTGTAGACCAGCGGAGGGCTTCGATGTCAGTACACCCATTCACACAGTGTAGACCAGCGGAGGGCTTCGATGTCAGTACAGCCATTCACAGTGTAGACCAGCGGAGGGCTTCAATGTCAGTACAGCCATTCACACAGTGTAGACCAGCGGAGGGCTTCAATGTCAGTACACCCCTTCACAGTGTAGACCAGCGGAAGCTTCAATGTCAGTACAAGCGTTCACAGTGTAGACCAGCGGAGGGCTTCAATGTCAGTACACCCGTTAACAGTGTAGACCAGCGGAGGGCTTCAATGTCAGTACACCCATTCACAGTGTAGACCAGCGGAGGGCTTCAATGCCAGTACACCCGTTCACAGTGTAGACCAGCGGAGGGCTTCAATGTCAGTACACCCGTTCACAGTGTTGACCAGCGGAGGGCTTCAATGTCAGTACACCCATTCACAGTGTAGACCAGCAGAGGGCTTCAATGTCAGTACACCCGTTCACACAGTGTAGACCAGCGGAGGGCTTCAATGTCAGTACACCCGTTCACAATGTAGACCAGCGGAGGGCTTCAATGTCAGTACACCCGTTCACACAGTGTAGACCAGCGGAGGGCTTCAATGTCAGTACACCCGTTCACAGTGTAGACCAGCGGAGGGCTTCAATGTCAGTACATCCGTTCACAGTGTTGACCAGCGGAGGGGTTCAATGTCAGTACACCCGTAAACAGTGTAGACCAGCGGAGGACTTCAATGTCAGTACAGCCGTTCACAGTGTAGACCAGCGGAGAGCTTCAATGTCAGTACACCCGTTCACAGTGTAGACCAGCGGAGGGCTTCAATGTCAGTACACCCGTTCACAGTGTTGACCAGCGGAGGGCTTCAATGTCAGTACACCCGTTCACACAGTGTTGACCAGCGGAGGGCGTCAATGTCAGTACACCCGTTCACAGTGTTGACCAGCGGAGGGCTTCAATGTCAGTACACCCGTTCACAGTGTAGACCAGCGGAGGGCTTCAATGCCAGTACACCCGTTCACAGTGTTGACCAGCGGAGGGCTTCAATGTCAGTACACCCATTCACAGTGTAGACCAGCAGAGGGCTTCACTGTCAGTACACCCGTTCACACAGTGTAGACCAGCGGAGGGCTTCAATGTCAGTACACCCGTTCACAGTGTAGACCAGCTGAGGGCTTCAATGTCAGTACACCCGTTCACAGTGTAGACCAGCGGAGGGCTTCAATGTCAGTACACCCGTTCACACAGTGTAGACCAGCGGAGGGATTCAATGTCAGTACACCCGTTCACAGTGTAGACCAGCGGAGGGCTTCAATGTCAGTACACCCGTTCACACAGTGTAGACCAGCGGAGGACTTCAATGTCAGTACACCCGTTCACAGTGTAGACCAGCGAAGAGCTTCAATGTCAGTACACCCGTTCACAGTGTAGACCAGCGGAGGGCTTCAATGTCAGTACACCCGTTCACAGTGTAGACCAGCGGAGGGCTTCAATGTCAGTACACCCGTTCACAGTGTTGACCAGCGGAGGGCTTCAATGTCAGTACACCCGTTCACACAGTGTTGACCAGCGGAGGGCGTCAATGTCAGTACACCCGTTCACAGTGTTGACCAGCGGAGGGCTTCAATGTCAGTACACCCGTTCACAGTGTAGACCAGCGGAGGTCTTCAATGTCACTACACCCGTTCACAGAGTGTAGACCAGCGGAGGGCTTCAATGTCAGTACACCCATTCACAGTGTAGACCAGCGGAGGGCTTCAATGTCAGTACACCCGTTCACAGTGTAGACCAGCGGAGGGCTTCAATGTCAGTACACCCATTCACACAGTGTAGACCAGCGGAGGGCTTCAATGTCAGTACACCCGTTCACAGTGTAGACCAGCGGAGGGCTTCAATGTCAGTACACCCGTTCACAGTGTAGACCAGCGGAGGGCTTCAATGTCAGTACACCCGTTCACAGTGTAGACCAGCGGAGGGCTTCAATGTCAGTACACCCGTTCACATTGTAGACCAGCGGAGGGCTTCAACGTCAGTACACCCGTTCACAGTGTTGACCAGCGGAGGGGTTCAATGTCAGTACACCCATTCACACAGTGTAGACCAGCGGAGGGCTTCAATGTCAGTACACCAGTTCACAGTGTAGACCAGCAGATGGCTTCAATGTCAGTACACCCATTCACAGTGTAGACCAGCAGAGGGCTTCAATGTCAGTACACCCGTTCACAGTGTAGACCAGCGGAGGGCTTCAATGTCAGTACACCCGTTCACAGTGTAGACCAGCGGAGGGCTTCAATGTCAGTACACCCGATCACAGTGTAGACCAGCGGAGGGCTTCAATGTCAGTACACCCGTTCAGTGTTGACCAGCGAAGGGCTTCAATGTCAGTACACCCATTCACACAGTGTAGACCAGCGGAGGGCTTCAATGTCAGTACACCCGTTCACAGTGTTGACCAGCGGAGGGCTTCAATGTCAGTACACCCATTCACAGTGTAGACCAGCAGAGGGCTTCACTGTCAGTACACCCGTTCACACAGTGTAGACCAGCGGAGGGCTTCAATGTCAGTACACCCGTTCACAGTGTAGACCAGCTGAGGGCTTCAATGTCAGTACACCCGTTCACAGTGTAGACCAGCGGAGGGCTTCAATGTCAGTACACCCGTTCACACAGTGTAGACCAGCGGAGGGATTCAATGTCAGTACACCCGTTCACAGTGTAGACCAGCGGAGGGCTTCAATGTCAGTACACCCGTTCACAGTGTTGACCAGCGGAGGGCTTCAATGTCAGTACACCCGTTCACACAGTGTTGACCAGCGGAGGGCGTCAATGTCAGTACACCCGTTCACAGTGTTGACCAGCGGAGGGCTTCAATGTCAGTACACCCGTTCACAGTGTAGACCAGCGGAGGTCTTCAATGTCACTACACCCGTTCACAGAGTGTAGACCAGCGGAGGGCTTCAATGTCAGTACACCCATTCACAGTGTAGACCAGCGGAGGGCTTCAATGTCAGTACACCCGTTCACAGTGTAGACCAGCGGAGGGCTTCAATGTCAGTACACCCATTCACACAGTGTAGACCAGCGGAGGGCTTCAATTTCAGTACACCCGTTCACAGTGTAGACCAGCGGAGGGCTTCAATGTCAGTACACCCGTTCACAGTGTAGACCAGCGGAGGGCTTCAATGTCAGTACACCCGTTCACAGTGTAGACCAGCGGAGGGCTTCAATGTCAGTACACCCGTTCACATTGTAGACCAGCGGAGGGCTTCAACGTCAGTACACCCGTTCACAGTGTTGACCAGCGGAGGGGTTCAATGTCAGTACACCCATTCACACAGTGTAGACCAGCGGAGGGCTTCAATGTCAGTACACCAGTTCACAGTGTAGACCAGCAGATGGCTTCAATGTCAGTACACCCATTCACAGTGTAGACCAGCAGAGGGCTTCAATGTCAGTACACCCGTTCACAGTGTAGACCAGCGGAGGGCTTCAATGTCAGTACACCCGTTCACAGTGTAGACCAGCGGAGGGCTTCAATGTCAGTACACCCGATCACAGTGTAGACCAGCGGAGGGCTTCAATGTCAGTACACCCGTTCAGTGTTGACCAGCGAAGGGCTTCAATGTCAGTACACCCATTCACACAGTGTAGACCAGCGGAGGGCTTCAATGTCAGTACACCCGTTCACAGTGTAGACCAGCGGAGGGCTTCAATGTCAGTACACCCGTTCACAGTGTAGACCAGCGGAGGGCTTCAATGTCAGTACACCCGTTCACAGTGTTGACCAGCGGAGGGCTTCAATGTCAGTACACCCGTTCACACAGTGTTGACCAGCGGAGGGCGTCAATGTCAGTACACCCGTTCACAGTGTTGACCAGCGGAGGGCTTCAATGTCAGTACACCCGTTCACAGTGTAGACCAGCGGAGGTCTTCAATGTCAGTACACCCGTTCACAGAGTGTAGACCAGCGGAGGGCTTCAATGTCAGTACACCCATTCACAGTGTAGACCAGCGGAGGGCTTCAATGTCAGTACACCCGTTCACAGTGTAGACCAGCGGAGGGCTTCAATGTCAGTACACCCATTCACACAGTGTAGACCAGCGGAGGGCTTCAATGTCAGTACACCCGTTCACAGTGTAGACCAGCGGAGGGCTTCAATGTCAGTACTCCCGTTCACAGTGTAGACCAGCGGAGGGCTTCAATGTCAGTACACCCGTTCACAGTGTAGACCAGCGGAGGGCTTCAATGTCAGTACACCCGTTCACATTGTAGACCAGCGGAGGGCTTCAACGTCAGTACACCCGTTCACAGTGTTGACCAGCGGAGGGGTTCAATGTCAGTACACCCATTCACACAGTGTAGACCAGCGGAGGGCTTCAATGTCAGTACACCAGTTCACAGTGTAGACCAGCAGATGGCTTCAATGTCAGTACACCCATTCACAGTGTAGACCAGCAGAGGGCTTCAATGTCAGTACACCCGTTCACAGTGTAGACCAGCGGAGGGCTTCAATGTCAGTACACCCGTTCACAGTGTAGACCAGCGGAGGGCTTCAATGTCAGTACACCCGATCACAGTGTAGACCAGCGGAGGGCTTCAATGTCAGTACACCCGTTCAGTGTTGACCAGCGAAGGGCTTCAATGTCAGTACACCCATTCACACAGTGTAGACCAGCGGAGGGCTTCAATGTCAGTACACCCGTTCACAGTGTAGACCAGCGGAGGGCTTCAATGTCAGTACACCCGTTCACAGTGTAGACCAGCGGAGGGGTTCAATGTCAGTACACCCATTCACAGTGTAGACCCGCGGAGGGCATCAATGTCAGTACATCCGTTCACAGTGTAGACCAGCGGAGGGCTTCAATGTCAGTACACCCGTTCACAGTGTTGACCAGCGGAGGGCTTCAATGTCAGTACACCCGTTCACACAGTGTTGATCAGCGGAGGGCGTCAATGTCAGTACACCCGTTCACAGTGTTGACCAGCGGAGGGCTTCAATGTCAGTACACCCGTTCACAGTGTAGACCAGCGGAGGGCTTCAATGCCAGTACACCCGTTCACAGTGTTGACCAGCGGAGGGCTTCAATGTCAGTACACCCATTCACAGTGTAGACCAGCAGAGGGCTTCACTGTCAGTACACCCGTTCACACAGTGTAGACCAGCGGAGGGCTTCAATGTCAGTACACCCGTTCACAGTGTAGACCAGCTGAGGGCTTCAATGTCAGTACACCCGTTCACAGTGTAGACCAGCGGAGGGCTTCAATGTCAGTACACCCGTTCACACAGTGTAGACCAGCGGAGGGCTTCAATGTCAGTACACCCGTTCACAGTGTAGACCAGGGAGGGCTTCAATGTCAGTACACCCGTTCACACAGTGTAGACCAGCGGAGGGCTTCAATGTCAGTACACCCGTTCACAGTGTTGACCAGCGGAGGGCTTCAATGTCAGTACATCCGTTCACAGTGTTGACCAGCGGAGGGGTTCAATGTCAGTACACCCGTTCACAGTGTAGACCAGCGGAGGACTTCAATGTCAGTACACCCGTTCACAGTGTAGACCAGCGGAGAGCTTCAATGTCAGTACACCCGTTCACAGTGTAGACCAGCGGAGGGCTTCAATGTCAGTACACCCGTTCACAGTGTATACCAGCGGAGGGCTTCAATGTCAGTACACCCGTTCACAGTGTTGACCAGCGGAGGGCTTCAATGTCAGTACACCCGTTCACACAGTGTTGACCAGCGGAGTGCGTCAATGTCAGTACACCCGTTCAGTGTTGACCAGCGAAGGGCTTCAATGTCAGTACACCCATTCACACAGTGTAGACCAGCGGAGGGCTTCAATGTCAGTACACCAGTTCACAGTGTAGACCAGCAGAGGGATTCAATGTCAGTACACCCATTCACAGTGTAGACCAGCAGAGGGCTTCAATGTCAGTACACCCGTTCACAGTGTAGACCAGCGGAGGGCTTCAATGTCAGTACACCCGTTCACAGTGTAGACCAGCGGAGGGCTTCAATGTCAGTACACCCGATCACAGTGTAGACCAGCGGAGGGCTTCAATGTCAGTACACCCGTTCAGTGTTGACCAGCGAAGGGCTTCAATGTCAGTACACCCATTCACACAGTGTAGACCAGCGGAGGGCTTCAATGTCAGTACACCCGTTCACAGTGTAGACCAGCGGAGGGCTTCAATGTCAGTACACCCGTTCACACAGTGTTCACCAGCGGAGGGCTTCAATGTCAGTACACCCGTTCACAGTGTAGACCAGCGGAGGGCTTCAATGTCAGTACACCAGTTCACAGTGTAGACCAGCAGAGGGCTTCAATGTCAGTACACCCATTCACAGTGTAGACCAGCGGAGGGCTTCAATGTCAGTACACCCGTTCACAGTGTAGACCAGCGGAGGGCTTCAATGTCAGTACACCCGTTCACAGCGTAGACCAGCGGAGGGCTTCAATGTCAGTACACCCATTCACAGTGTAGACCAGCGGAGGGCTTCAATGTCAGTACACCCGTTCACAGTGTAGACCAGCGGAGGGCTTCAATGTCAGTACACCCGTTCACAGTGTAGACCAGCGGAGGGCTTCAATGTCAGTACACCCGATCACAGTGTAGACCAGCGGTGGGCTTCAATGTCAGTACACCCGTTCAGTGTTGACCAGCGAAGGGCTTCAATGTCAGTACACCCATTCACACAGTGTAGACCAGCGGAGGGCTTCGATGTCAGTACACCCGTTCACAGTGTAGACCAGCGGAGGGCTTCAATGTCAGTACACCCGTTCACATTGTTGACCAGCGGAGGGCTTCAATGTCAGTACACCCGTTCACACAGTGTAGACCAGCGGAGGGCTTCAATGTCAGTACACCCGTTCACAGTGTAGACCAGCGGAGGGCTTCAATGTCAGTACACCCGTTCAGAGTGTAGACCAGCAGAGGGCTTCAATGTCAGTACACCCATTCACAGTGTAGACCAGCGGAGGGCTTCAATGTCAGTACACCAGTTCACAGTGTAGACCAGCAGAGGGCTTCAATGTCAGTACACCCATTCACAGTGTAGACCAGCGGAGGGCTTCAATGTCAGTACACCCGTTCACAGTGTAGACCAGCGGAGGGCTTCAATGTCAGTACACCCGTTCACAGTGTAGACCAGCGGAGGGCTTCAATGTCAGTACACCCATTCACAGTGTAGACCAGCGGAGGGCTTCAATGTCAGTACACCCGTTCACAGTGTAGACCAGCGGAGGGCTTCAATGTCAGTACACCCGTTCACAGTGTAGACCAGCGGAGGGCTTCAATGTCAGTACACCCGTTCACAGTGTAGACCAGCGGAGGGCTTCAATGTCAGTACACCCGTTCACAGTGTAGACCAGCGGAGGGCTTCAATGTCAGTACACCCGTTCACACAGTGTTCACCAGCGGAGGCCTTCATTGTCAGTACACCCTTTCACAGTGTTGACCAGCGGAGGGCTTCAATGTCAGTACACCCGTTCACAGTGTAGACCAGCGGAGGGCTTCAATGTCAGTACACGCGTTCACACAGTGTAGACCAGCGAAGGGCTTCAATGTCAGTACACCCGTTCACAGTGTAGACCAGCGGAGGGCTTCAACGTCAGTACACCCGTTCACAGTGTAGACCAGCGGAGGGCTTCAATGTCAGTACACCCGTTCAGTGTTGACCATCGAAGGGCTTCAATGTCAGTACACACATTCACACAGTGTAGACCAGCGGAGGGCTTCAATGTCAGTACACCAGTTCACAGTGTAGACCAGCAGATGGCTTCAAAGTCAGTACACCCATTCACAGTGTAGACCAGCAGAGGGCTTCAATGTCAGTACACCCGTTCACAGTGTAGACCAGCGGAGGGCTTCAATGTCAGTACACCCGTTCACAGTGTAGACCAGCGGAGGGCTTCAATGTCAGTACACCCGATCACAGTGTAGACCAGCGGAGGGCTTCAATGTCAGTACACCCGTTCAGTGTTGACCAGCGAAGGGCTTCAATGTCAGTACACCCATTCACACAGTGTAGACCAGCGGAGGGCTTCAATGTCAGTACACCCGTTCACAGTGTAGACCAGCGGAGGGCTTCAATGTCAGTACACCCGTTCACAGTGTAGACCAGCGGAGGGGTTCAATGTCAGTACACCCATTCACAGTGTAGACCAGCGGAGTGCTTCAATGTCAGTACACCCGTTCACAGTGTAGACCAGCGGAGGGCTTCAATGTCAGTACACCCATTCACAGTGTAGACCAGCAGAGGGCTTTAATGTCAGTACACCCGTTCACAGTGTTCACCAGCGGAGGGCTTCAATGTCAGTACACCCATTCACATTGTAGAGCAGCAGAGGGCTTCAATGTCAGTACACCCATTCACAGTGTTCACCAGCGGAGGGCTTCAATGTCAGTACACCCATTCACACAGTGTAGACCAGCGGAGGGCTTCAATGTCAGTACACCCATTCACAGTGTAGAACAGCGGAGGGCTTCAATGTCAGTACACCCGTTCACAGTGTAGACCAGCGGAGGGCTTCAATGTCAGTACACCCGTTCACAGTGTAGACCAGCGGAGCGCTTCAAAGTCTCTACACCCGTTCACAGTGTAGACCGGCGGAGGGCTTCAATGTCAGTACACCCGTTCACAGTGTAGACCAGCGGAGGGCTTCAATGTCAGTACACCCGTTCACAGTTTAGACCAGCGGAGGGCTTCAATGTCAGTACACCCGTTCACAGTGTAGACCAGCGCAGCGCTTCAAAGTCTCTACACCCGTTCACAGTGTAGACCGACGGAGGGCTTCAATGTCAGTACACCCGTTCACAGTGTAGACCAGCGGAGGGCTTCAATGTCAGTACACCCGTTCACAGTGTTGACCAGCGGAGGGCTTCAATGTCAGTACACCCGTTCACAGTGTAGACCAGCGGTGGGCTTCAATGTCAGTACACCCGATCACAGTGTAGACCAGCGGTGGGCTTCAATGTCAGTACACCCGTTCAGTGTTGACCAGCGAAGGGCTTCAATGTCAGTACACCCATTCACACAGTGTAGACCAGCGGAGGGCTTCGATGTCAGTACACCCGTTCACAGTGTAGACCAGCGGAGGGCTTCAATGTCAGTACACCCGTTTACATTGTTGACCAGCGGAGGGCTTCAATGTCAGTACACCCGATCACACAGTGTAGACCAGCGGAGGGCTTCAATGTCAGTACACCCGTTCACAGTGTAGACCAGCAGAGGGCTTCAATGTCAGTACACCCGTTCACAGTGTAGACCAGCAGAGGGCTTCAATGTCAGTACACCCATTCACAGTGTAGACCAGCGGAGGGCTTCAATGTCAGTACACCAGTTCACAGTGTAGACCAGCAGAGGGCTTCAATGTCAGTACACCCATTCACAGTGTAGACCAGCGGAGGGCTTCAATGTCAGTACACCCGTTCAAAGTGTAGACCAGCGGAGGGCTTCAATGTCAGTACACCCATTCACATTGTAGACCAGCGGAGGGCTTCAATGTCAGTACACCCGTTCACAGTGTAGACCAGCGGAGGGCTTCAATGTCAGTACACCCGTTCACAGTGTAGACCAGCGGAGGGCTTCAATGTCAGTACACCCGTTCACAGTGTAGACCAGCGGAGGGCTTCAATGTCAGTACACCCGTTCACAGTGTAGACCAGCGGAGGGCTTCAATGTCAGTACACCCGTTCACACAGTGTTCACCAGCGGAGGCCTTCATTGTCAGTACACCCGTTCACAGTGTTGACCAGCGGAGGGCTTCAATGTCAGTACACCCGTTCACAGTGTAGACCAGCGGAGGGCTTCAATGTCAGTACACCCGTTCAGTGTTGACCAGCGAAGGGCTTCAATGTCAGTACACCCATTCACACAGTGTAGACCAGCGGAGGGCTTCAATGTCAGTACACCAGTTCACAGTGTAGACCAGCAGATGGCTTCAATGTCAGTACACCCATTCACAGTGTAGACCAGCAGAGGGCTTCAATGTCAGTACACCCGTTCACTGTGTAGACCAGCGGAGGGCTTCAATGTCATTACACCCGTTCACAGAGTAGACCAGCGGAGGGCTTCAATGTCAGTACACCTGATCACAGTGTAGACCAGCGGAGGGCTTCAATGTCAGTACACCCGTTCAGTGTTGACCAGCGAAGGGCTTCAATGTCAGTACACCCATTCACACAGTGTAGACGAGCGGAGGGCTTCAATGTCTGTACACCCGTTCACAGTGTAGACCAGCGGAGGGCTTCAATGTCAGTACACCCGTTCACAGTGTAGACCAGCGGAGGGGTTCAATGTCAGTACACCCATTCACAGTGTAGACCAGCGGAGGGCTTCAATGTCAGTACACCCGTTCACAGTGTAGACCAGCGGAGGGCTTCAATGTCAATACACCCATTCACAGTGTAGACCAGCAGAGGGCTTTAATGTCAGTACACCCGTTCACAGTGTTCACCAGCGGAGGGCTTCAATGTCAGTACACCCATTCACATTGTAGAGCAGCAGAGGGCTTCAATGTCAGTACACCCATTCACAGTGTTCACCAGCGGAGGGCTTCAATGTCAGTACACCCATTCACACAGTGTAGACCAGCGGAGGGCTTCAATGTCAGTACACCCATTCACAGTGTAGACCAGCGGAGGGCTTCAATGTCAGTACACCCGTTCACAGTGTAGACCAGCGGAGGGCTTCAATGTCAGTACACCCGTTCACAGTGTAGACCAGCGGAGCGCTTCAAAGTCTCTACACCCGTTCACAGTGTAGACCGGCGGAGGGCTTCAATGTCAGTACACCCGTTCACAGTGTAGACCAGCGGAGGGCTTCAATGTCAGTACACCCGTTCACAGTGTAGACCAGCGGAGGGCTTCAATGTCAGTACACCCGTTCACAGTGTAGACCAGCGGTGCGCTTCAAAGTCTCTACACCCGTTCACAGTGTAGACCGGCGGAGGGCTTCAATGTCAGTACACCCGTTCACAGTGTAGAACAGCGGAGGGCTTCAATGTCAGTACACCCGTTCACAGTGTTGACCAGCGGAGGGCTTCAATGTCAGTACACCCGTTCACAGTGTAGACCAGCGGTGGGCTTCAATGTCAGTACACCCGTTCACAGTGTTGACCAGCGGAGGGCTTCAATGTCAGTACACCCGTTCACAGTGTAGACCAGCGGAAGCTTCAATGTCAGTACACCCGTTCACAGTGTAGACCAGCGGGGGGCTTCAATGTCAGTACACCCGTTCACAGTGTAGACCAGCGGAGGGCTTCAATGTCAGTACACCCGTTCACACAGTGTTCACCAGCGGAGGCCTTCATTGTCAGTACACCCGTTCACAGTGTTGACCAGCGGAGGGCTTCAATGTCAGTACACCCGTTCACAGTGTAGACCAGCGGAGGGCTTCAATGTCAGTACACGCGTTCACACAGTGTAGACAAGCGAAGGGCTTCAATGTCAGTACACCCGTTCACAGTGTAGACCAGCGGAGGGCTTCAATGTCAGTACACCCGTTCACAGTGTAGACCAGCGGAGGGCTTCAATGTCAGTACACCCGTTCACAGTGTAGTCCAGCGGAGGCCTTCAATGTCAGTACACCCGTTCACACAGTGTAGACCAGCGGAGGGCTTCGATGTCAGTACACCCGTTCACAGTGTTCACCAGCGGAGGGCTTCAATGTCAGTACACCCATTCACACAGTGTAGACCAGCGGAGGGCTTCAATGTCAGTACACCCATTCACAGTGTAGACCAGCGGAGGGCTTCAATGTCAGTACACCCGTTCACAGTGTAGACCAGCGGAGGGCTTCAATGTCAGTACACCCGTTCACAGTGTAGACAAGCGGAGCGCTTCAAAGTCTCTACACCCGTTCACAGTGTAGACCGGCGGAGGGCTTCAATGTCAGTACACCCGTTCACAGTGTAGACCAGCGGAGGGCTTCAATGTCAGTACACCCGTTCACAGTGTAGACCAGCGGAGGGCTTCAATGTCAGTACACCCGTTCACAGTGTAGACCAGCGGTGCGCTTCAAAGTCTCTACACCCGTTCACAGTGTAGACCGGCGGAGGGCTTCAATGTCAGTACACCCGTTCACAGTGTAGACCAGCGGAGGGCTTCAATGTCAGTACACCCGTTCACACAGTGTTCACCAGCGGAGGCCTTCATTGTCAGTACACCCGTTCACAGTGTTGACCAGCGGAGGGCTTCAATGTCAGTACACCCGTTCACAGTGTAGACCAGCGGAGGGCTTCAATGTCAGTACACGCGTTCACACAGTGTAGACAAGCGAAGGGCTTCAATGTCAGTACACCCGTTCACAGTGTAGACCAGCGGAGGGCTTCAATGTCAGTACACCCGTTCACAGTGTAGACCAGCGGAGGGCTTCAATGTCAGTACACCCGTTCACAGTGTAGTCCAGCGGAGGCCTTCAATGTCAGTACACCCGTTCACACAGTGTAGACCAGCGGAGGGCTTCGATGTCAGTACACCCGTTCACACAGTGTAGACCAGCGGAGGGCTTCGATGTCAGTACACCCATTCACACAGTGTAGACCAGCGGAGGGCTTCGATGTCAGTACAGCCATTCACAGTGTAGACCAGCGGAGGGCTTCAATGTCAGTACAGCCATTCACACAGTGTAGACCAGCGGAGGGCTTCAATGTCAGTACACCCCTTCACAGTGTAGACCAGCGGAAGCTTCAATGTCAGTACAAGCGTTCACAGTGTAGACCAGCGGAGGGCTTCAATGTCAGTACACCCGTTAACAGTGTAGACCAGCGGAGGGCTTCAATGTCAGTACACCCATTCACAGTGTAGACCAGCGGAGGGCTTCAATGCCAGTACACCCGTTCACAGTGTAGACCAGCGGAGGGCTTCAATGTCAGTACACCCGTTCACAGTGTTGACCAGCGGAGGGCTTCAATGTCAGTACACCCATTCACAGTGTAGACCAGCAGAGGGCTTCAATGTCAGTACACCCGTTCACACAGTGTAGACCAGCGGAGGGCTTCAATGTCAGTACACCCGTTCACAGTGTAGACCAGCGGAGGGCTTCAATGTCAGTACACCCGTTCACACAGTGTAGACCAGCGGAGGGCTTCAATGTCAGTACACCCGTTCACAGTGTAGACCAGCGGAGGGCTTCAATGTCAGTACATTCGTTCACAGTGTTGACCAGCGGAGGGGTTCAATGTCAGTACACCCGTTCACAGTGTAGACCAGCGGAGGACTTCAATGTCAGTACAGCCGTTCACAGTGTAGACCAGCGGAGAGCTTCAATGTCAGTACACCCGTTCACAGTGTAGACCAGCGGAGGGCTTCAATGTCAGTACACCCGTTCACAGTGTAGACCAGCGGAGGGCTTCAATGTCAGTACACCCGTTCACAGTGTTGACCAGCGGAGGGCTTCAATGTCAGTACACCCGTTCACACAGTGTTGACCAGCGGAGGGCGTCAATGTCAGTAAACCCGTTCACAGTGTTGACCAGCGGAGGGCTTCAATGTCAGTACACCCGTTCACAGTGTAGACCAGCGGAGGGCTTCAATGCCAGTACACCCGTTCACAGTGTTGACCAGCGGAGGGCTTCAATGTCAGTACACCCATTCACAGTGTAGACCAGCAGAGGGCTTCACTGTCAGTACACCCGTTCACAAAGTGTAGACCAGCGGAGGGCTTCAATGTCAGTACACCCGTTCACAGTGTAGACCAGCGGAGGGCTTCAATGTCAGTACACCCGTTCACACAGTGTAGACCAGCGGAGGGCTTCAATGTCAGTACACCCGTTCACAGTGTAGACCAGCGGAGGGCTTCAATGTCAGTACATCCGTTCACAGTGTTGACCAGCGGAGGGGTTCAAAGTCAGTACACCCGTTCACAGTGTAGACCAGCGGAGGACTTCAATGTCAGTACACCCGTTCACAGTGTAGACCAGCGAAGAGCTTCAATGTCAGTACACCCGTTCACACAGTGTTGACCAGCGGAGGGCGTCAATGTCAGTACACCCGTTCACAGTGTTGATCAGCGGAGGGCTTCAATGTCAGTACACCCGTTCACAGTGTAGACCAGCGGAGGTCTTCAATGTCACTACACCCGTTCACAGAGTGTAGACCAGCGGAGGGCTTCAATGTCAGTACACCCATTCACAGTGTTGACCAGCGGAGGGCTTCAATGTCAGTACACCCGTTCACAGTGTAGACCAGCGGAGGGCTTCAATGTCAGTACACCCATTCACACAGTGTAGAGCAGCGGAGGGCTTCAATGTCAGTACACCCGTTCACAGTGTAGACCAGCGGAGGGCTTCAATGTCAGTACACCCGTTCACAGTGTAGACCAGCGGAGGGCTTCAATGTCAGTACACCCGTTCACAGTGTAGACCAGCGGAGGGCTTCAATGTCAGTACACCCGTTCACATTGTAGACCAGCGGAGGGCTTCAACGTCAGTACACCCGTTCACAGTGTTGACCAGCGGAGGGGTTCAATGTCAGTACACCCATTCACACAGTGTAGACCAGCGGAGGGCTTCAATGTCAGTACACCAGTTCACAGTGTAGACCAGCAGATCGCTTCAATGTCAGTACACCCGTTCACAGTGTAGACCAGCGGAGGGCTTCAATGTCAGTACACCCATTCACAGTGTAGACCAGCAGAGCGCTTTAATGTCAGTACAACCGTTCACAGTGTTAACCAGCGGAGGGCTTCAATGTCAGTACACCCATTCACATTGTAGAGCAGCAGAGGGCTTCAACGTCAGTACACCCGTTCACAGTGTTGACCAGCGAAGGGCTTCAATGTCAGTACACCCATTCACACAGTGTAGACCAGCGGAGGGCTTCAATGTCAGTACACCAGTTCACAGTGTAGACCAGCAGATGGCTTCAATGTCAGTACACCCATTCACAGTGTAGACCGGCAGAGGGCTTCAATGTCAGTACACCCGTTCACAGTGTAGACCAGCGGAGGGCTTCAATGTCAGTACACCCGTTCACAGTGTAGACCAGCGGAGGGCTTCAATGTCAGTACACCCGATCACAGTGTAGACCAGCGGAGGGCTTCAATGTCAGTACACCCGTTCAGTATTGACCAGCGAAGGGCTTCAATGTCAGTACACCCATTCACACAGTGTAGACCAGCGGAGGGCTTCAATGTCAGTACACCCGTTCACAGTGTAGACCAGCGGAGGGCTTCAATGTCAGTACACCCGTTCACAGTGTAGACCAGCGGAGGGGTTCAATGTCAGTACACCCGTTCACAGTGTAGACCAGCGGAGGGCTTCAATGTCAGTACATCCGTTCACAGTGTTGACCAGCGGAGGGGTTCAAAGTCAGTACACCCGTTCACAGTGTAGACCAGCGGAGGACTTCAATGTCAGTACACCCGTTCACAGTGTAGACCAGCGAAGAGCTTCAATGTCAGTACACCCGTTCACACAGTGTTGACCAGCGGAGGGCGTCAATGTCAGTACACCCGTTCACAGTGTTGACCAGCGGAGGGCTTCAATGTCAGTACACCCGTTCACAATGTAGACCAGCGGAGGTCTTCAATGTCACTACACCCGTTCACAGAGTGTAGACCAGCGGAGGGCTTCAATGTCAGTACACCCATTCACAGTGTTGACCAGCGGAGGGCTTCAATGTCAGTACACCCGTTCACAGTGTAGACCAGCGGAGAACTTCAATGTCAGTACACCCATTCACACAGTGTAGACCAGCGGAGGGCTTCAATGTCAGTACACCCGTTCACAGTGTAGACCAGCGGAGGGCTTCAATGTCAGTACACCCGTTCACAGTGTAGACCAGCGGAGGGCTTCAATGTCAGTACACCCGTTCACAGTGTAGACCAGCGGAGGGCTTCAATGTCAGTACACCCGTTCACATTGTAGACCAGCGGAGGGCTTCAACGTCTGTACACCCGTTCACAGTGTTGACCAGCGGAGGGGTTCAATGTCAGTACACCCATTCACACAGTGTAGACCAGCGGAGGGCTTCAATGTCAGTACACCAGTTCACAGTGTAGACCAGCAGATGGCTTCAATGTCAGTACACCCGTTCACAGTGTAGACCAGCGGAGGGCTTCAATGTCAGTACACCCATTCACAGTGTAGACCAGCAGAGCGCTTTAATGTCAGTACAACCGTTCACAGTGTTAACCAGCGGAGGGCTTCAATGTCAGTACACCCATTCACATTGTAGAGCAGCAGAGGGCTTCAACGTCAGTACACCCGTTCACAGTGTTGACCAGCGAAGGGCTTCAATGTCAGTACACCCATTCACACAGTGTAGACCAGCGGAGGGCTTCAATGTCAGTACACCAGTTCACAGTGTAGACCAGCAGATGGCTTCAATGTCAGTACACCCATTCACAGTGTAGACCGGCAGAGGGCTTCAATGTCAGTACACCCGTTCACAGTGTAGACCAGCGGAGGGCTTCAATGTCAGTACACCCGTTCACAGTGTAGACCAGCGGAGGGCTTCAATGTCAGTACACCCGATCACAGTGTAGACCAGCGGAGGGCTTCAATGTCATTACACCCGTTCAGTATTGACCAGCGAAGGGCTTCAATGTCAGTACACCCATTCACACAGTGTAGACCAGCGGAGGGCTTCAATGTCAGTACACCCGTTCACAGTGTAGACCAGCGGAGGGCTTCAATGTCAGTACACCCGTTCACAGTGTAGACCAGCGGAGGGGTTCAATGTCAGTACACCCATTCACAGTGTAGACCAGCGGAGGGCTTCAATGTCAGTACACACGTTCACAGTGTAGACCAGCGGAGGGCTTCAATGTCAGTACACCCATTCACAGTGTAGACCAGCAGAGGGCTTTAATGTCAGTACACCCGTTCACAGTGTTCACCAGCGGAGGGCTTCAATGTCAGTACACCCATTCACATTGTAGAGCAGCAGAGGGCTTCAATGTCAGTACACCCATTCACAGTGTTCACCAGCGGAGGGCTTCAATGTCAGTACACCCATTCACACAGTGTAGACCAGCGGAGGGCTTCAATGTCAGTACACCCATTCACAGTGTAGACCAGCGGAGGGCTTCAATGTCAGTACACCCGTTCACAGTGTAGACCAGCTGAGGGCTTCAATGTCAGTACACCCGTTCACAGTGTAGACCAGCGGAGCGCTTCAAAGTCTCTACACCCGTTCACAGTGTAGACCGGCGGAGGGCTTCAATGTCAGTACACCCGTTCACAGTGTAGACCAGCGGAGGGCTTCAATGTCAGTACACCCGTTCACAGTGTAGACCAGCGGAGGGCTTCAATGTCAGTACACCCGTTCACAGTGTAGACCAGCGGAGGGCTTCAATGTCAGTACATCCGTTCACAGTGTTGACCAGCGGAGGGCTTCAATGTCAGTACACCCGTTCACAGTGTAGACCAGCGGAAGCTTCAACGTCAGTACACCCATTCACAGTGTAGACCAGCGGAGGGCTTCAATGTCAGTACACCCGTTCACAGTGTAGACCAGCGGAGGGCTTCAATGTCAGTACACCCATTCACAGTGTAGAACAGCAGAGGGCTTTAATGTCAGTACACCCGTTCACAGTGTTCACCAGCGGAGGGCTTCAATGTCAGTACACCCATTCACATTGTAGAGCAGCAGAGGGCTTCAATGTCAGTACACCCATTCACAGTGTTCACCAGCGGAGGGCTTCAATGTCAGTACACCCATTCACACAGTGTAGACCAGCGGAGGGCTTCAATGTCAGTACACCCATTCACAGTGTAGACCAGCGGAGGGCTTCAATGTCAGTACACCCGTTCACAGTGTAGACCAGCGGAGGGCTTCAATGTCAGTACACCCGTTCACAGTGTAGACCAGCGGAGCGCTTCAAAGTCTCTACACCCGTTCACAGTGTAGACCGGCTGAGGGCTTCAATGTCAGTACACCCGTTCACAGTGTAGACCAGCGGAGGGCTTCAATGTCAGTACACCCGTTCACAGTGTAGACCAGCGGAGGGCTTCAATGTCAGTACACCCGTTCACAGTGTAGACCAGCGGAGCGCTTCAAAGTCTCTACACCCGTTCACAGTGTAGACCGGCGGAGGGCTTCAATGTCAGTACACCCGTTCACAGTGTAGACCAGCGGAGGGCTTCAATGTCAGTACACCCGTTCACAGTGTTGACCAGCGGAGGGCTTCAATGTCAGTACACCCGTTCACAGTGTAGACCAGCGGTGGGCTTCAATGTCAGTACACCCGTTCACAGTGTTGACCAGCGGAGGGCTTCAATGTCAGTACACCCGTTCACAGTGTAGACCAGCGGAAGCTTCAATGTCAGTACACCCGTTCACAGTGTAGACCAGCGGGGGGCTTCAATGTCAGTACACCCGTTCACAGTGTAGACCAGCGGAGGGCTTCAATATCAGTACACCCGTTCACACAGTGTTCACCAGCGGAGGGCTTCAATGTCAGTACACCCGTTCACAGTGTTGACCAGCGGAGGGCTTCAATGTCAGAACACCCGTTCACAGTGTAGACCAGCGGAGGGCTTCAATGTCAGTACACGCGTTCACACAGTGTAGACCAGCGAAGGGCTTCAATGTCAGTACACCCGTTCACAGTGTAGACCAGCGGAGGGCTTCAATGTCAGTACACCCGTTCACAGTGTAGACCAGCGGAGGGCTTCAATGTCAGTACACCCGTTCACAGTGTAGTCCAGCGGAGGGCTTCAATGTCAGTACACCCGTTCACACAGTGTAGACCAGCGGAGGGCTTCGATGTCAGTACACCCGTTCACACAGTGTAGACCAGCGGAGTGCTTCGATGTCAGTACACCCATTCACACAGTGTAGACCAGCGGAGGGCTTCGATGTCAGTACAGCCATTCACAGTGTAGACCAGCGGAGGGCTTCAATGTCAGTACAGCCATTCACACAGTGTAGACCAGCGGAGGGCTTCAATGTCAGTACACCCCTTCACAGTGTAGACCAGCGGAAGCTTCAATGTCAGTACAAGCGTTCACAGTGTAGACCAGCGGAGGGCTTCAATGTCAGTACACCCGTTAACAGTGTAGACCAGCGGAGGGCTTCAATGTCAGTACACCCATTCACAGTGTACACCAGCGGAGGGCTTCAATGCCAGTACACCCGTTCACAGTGTAGACCAGCGGAGGGCTTCAATGTCAGTACACCCGTTCACAGTGTTGACCAGCGGAGGGCTTCAATGTCAGTACACCCATTCACAGTGTAGACCAGCAGAGGGCTTCAATGTCAGTACACCCGTTCACACAGTGTAGACCAGCGGAGGGCTTCAATGTCAGTACACCCGTTCACAGTGTAGACCAGCGGAGGGCTTCAATGTCAGTACACCCGTTCACACAGTGTAGACCAGCGGAGGGCTTCAATGTCAGTACACCCGTTCACAGTGTTGACCAGCGGAGGGCTTCAATGTCAGTACACCCATTCACAGTGTAGACCAGCAGAGGGCTTCAATGTCAGTACAGCCGTTCACACAGTGTAGACCAGCGGAGGGCTTCAATGTCAGTACACCCGTTCACAGTGTAGACCAGCGGAGGGCTTCAATGTCAGTACACCCGTTCACACAGTGTAGACCAGCGGAGGGCTTCAATGACAGTACACCCGTACACAGTGTAGACCAGCGGAGGGCTTCAATGTCAGTACACCCGTTCACAGTGTTGACCAGCGGAGGGCTTCAATGTCAGTACACCCATTCACAGTGTAGACCAGCGGAGGGCTTCAATGTCAGTACATCCGTTCACAGTGTTGACCAGCGGAGGGGTTCAATGTCAGTACACCCGTTCACAGTGTAGACCAGCGGAGGACTTCAATGTCAGTACAGCTGTTCACAGTGTAGACCAGCGGAGAGCTTCAATGTCAGTACACCCGTTCACAGTGTTGACCAGCGGAGGGCTTCAATGTCAGTACACCCGTTCACAGTGTAGACCAGCGGAAGTCTTCAATGCCAGTACACCCGTTCACAGTGTTGACCAGCGGAGGGCTTCAATGTCAGTACACCCATTCACAGTGTAGACCAGCAGAGGGCTTCACTGTCAGTACACCCGTTCACACAGTGTAGACCAGCGGAGGGCTTCAATGTCAGTACACCCGTTCACAGTGTAGACCAGCTGAGGGCTTCAATGTCAGTACACCCGTTCACAGTGTAGACCAGCGGAGGGCTTCAATGTCAGTACACCCGTTCACACAGTGTAGACCAGCGGAGGGCTTCAATGTCAGTACACCCGTTCACAGTGTAGACCAGCGGAGGGCTTCAATGTCAGTACACCCGTTCACACAGTGTAGACCAGCGGAGGGCTTCAATGTCAGTACACCCGTTCACAGTGTAGACCAGCGGAGGGCTTCAATGTCAGTACATCCGTTCACAGTGTTGACCAGCGGAGGGGTTCAATGTCAGTACACCCGTTCACAGTGTAGACCAGCGGAGGACTTCAATGTCAGTACACCCGTTCACAGTGTAGACCAGCGGAGAGCTTCAATGTCAGTACACCCGTTCACAGTGTAGACCAGCGGAGGGCTTCAATGTCAGTACACCCGTTCACAGTGTATACCAGCGGAGGGCTTCAATGTCAGTACACCCGTTCACAGTGTTGACCAGCGGAGGGCTTCAATGTCAGTACACCCGTTCACACAGTGTTGACCAGCGGAGTGCGTCAATGTCAGTACACCCGTTCAGTGTTGACCAGCGAAGGGCTTCAATGTCAGTACACCCATTCACACAGTGTAGACCAGCGGAGGGCTTCAATGTCAGTACACCAGTTCACAGTGTAGACCAGCAGAGGGCTTCAATGTCAGTACACCCATTCACAGTGTAGACCAGCAGAGGGCTTCAATGTCAGTACACCCGTTCACAGTGTAGACCGGCGGAGGGCTTCAATGTCAGTACACCCGTTCACAGTGTAGACCAGCGGAGGGCTTCAATGTCAGTACACCCGATCACAGTGTAGACCAGCGGAGGGCTTCAATGTCAGTACACCCGTTCAGTGTTGACCAGCGAAGGGCTTCAATGTCAGTACACCCATTCACACAGTGTAGACCAGCGGAGGGCTTCAATGTCAGTACACCCGTTCACAGTGTAGACCAGCGGAGGGCTTCAATGTCAGGTCACCCGTTCACAGTGTAGACCAGCGGAGCGGTTCAATGTCAGTACACCCATTCACAGTGTAGACCAGCGGAGGGCTTCAATGTCAGTACACCCGTTCACAGTGTTGAACAGCGGAGGGCTTCAATGTCAGTACACCCATTCACAGTGTTGACCAGCGGAAGGCTTCAATGTCAGTACAACCGTTCACAGTGTAGACCAGCGGAGGGCTTCAATGTCAGTACACCCGTTCACAGTGTAGACCAGCGGAGGGCTTCAATGTCAGTACACCCATTCACAGTGTAGACCAGCAGAGGGCTTTAATGTCAGTACACCCGTTCACAGTGTTGACCAGCGGAGGGCTTCAATGTCAGTACACCCGTTCACAGTGTAGACCAGCAGAGGGCTTCAATGTCAGTACACCCGTTCACACAGTGTAGACCAGCGGAGGGCTTCAATGTCAGTACACCCGTTCACAGTGTATACCAGCTGAGGGCTTCAATGTCAGTACACCCGTTCACAGTGTAGACCAGCGGAGGGCTTCAATGTCAGTACACCCGTTCACACAGTGTAGACCAGCGGAGGGCTTCAATGTCAGTACACCCGTTCACAGTGTAGACCAGCGGAGGGGTTCAATGTCAATACACCCGTTCACAGTGTTGACCAGCGGAGGGGTTCAATGTCAATACACCCGTTCACAGTGTAGAACAGCGGAGGGCTTCAATGTCAGTACACCCGTTCACAGTGTAGACCAGCGGAGGGCTTCAATGTCAGTACACCCGTTCACACAGTGTAGAGCAGCGGAGGGCTTCAATGTCAGTACACCCGTTCACAGTGTAGAGCAGCGGACGGCTTCAATGTCAGTACACCCATTCACAGTGTAGACTAGCGGAGGGCTTCAATGTCAGTACACCCGTTCACACAGTGTAGACCAGCAGAGGGCTTCAATGTCAGTACACCCATTCACAGTGTAGACCAGCGGAGGTCTTCAATGTCAGTACACCCGTTCACAGTGTACACCAGCAGAGGGCTTCAATGTCAGTACACCCGTTCACAGTGTTGACCAGCGGAGGGCTTCAATGTCAGTACACCCGTTCACACAGTGTTGACCAGCGGAGGGCGTCAATGTCAGTACACCCGTTCACAGTGTTGACCAGCGGAGGGCTTCAATGTCAGTACACCCGTTCACAGTGTAGACCAGCGGAGGGCTTCAATGCCAGTACACCCGTTCACAGTGTTGACCAGCGGAGGGCTTCAATGTCAGTACACCCATTCACAGTGTAGACCAGCAGAGGACTTCACTGTCAGTACACCCGTTCACAGTGTAGACCAGCGGAGGGCTTCAATGTCAGTACACCCGTTCACAGTGTTGACCAGCGGAGGGCTTCAATGTCAGTACACCCGTTCACACAGTGTTGACCAGCGGAGGGCGTCAATGTCAGTACACCCGTTCAGTGTTGACCAGCGAAGGGCTTCAATGTCAGTACACCCATTCACACAGTGTAGACCAGCGGAGGGCTTCAATGTCAGTACACCAGTTCACAGTGTAGACCAGCAGAGGGCTTCAATGTCAGTACACCCATTCACAGTGTAGACCAGCAGAGGGCTTCAATGTCAGTACACCCGTTCACAGTGTAGACCAGCGGAGGGCTTCAATGTCAGTACACCCGTTCACAGTGTAGACCAGCGGAGGGCTTCAATGTCAGTACACCCGATCACAGTGTAGACCAGCGGAGGGCTTCAATGTCAGTACACCCGTTCAGTGTTGACCAGCGAAGGGCTTCAATGTCAGTACACCCATTCACACAGTGTAGACCAGCGGAGGGCTTCAATGTCAGTACACCCGTTCACAGTGTAGACCAGCGGAGGGCTTCAATGTCAGTACACCCGTTCACAGTGTAGACCAGCGGAGGGGTTCAATGTCAGTACACCCATTCACAGTGTAGACCAGCGGAGGGCTTCAATGTCAGTACACCCGTTCACAGTGTTGACCAGCGGAGGGCTTCAATGTCAGTAGACCCATTCACAGTGTTGACCAGCGGAAGGCTTTAATGTCAGTACAACCGTTCACAGTGTAGACCAGCGGAGGGCTTCAATGTCAGTACACCCGTTCACAGTGTAGACCAGCGGAGGGCTTCAATGTCAGTACACCCATTCACAGTGTAGACCAGCAGAGGGCTTTAATGTCAGTACACCCGTTCACAGTGTTGACCAGCGGAGGGCTTCAATGTCAGTACACCCATTCACACAGTGTAGACCAGCGGAGGGCTTCAATGTCAGTACACCCGATCACAGTGTAGACCAGCGGAGGGCTTCAATGTCAGTACACCCGTTCAGTGTTGACCAGCGAAGGGCTTCAATGTCAGTACACCCTTTCACAGTGTAGACCAGCGGAGGGCTTCAATGTCAGTACACCCGTTCACACAGTGTAGACCAGCGGAGGGCTTCAATGTCAGTACACCCGTTCACAGTGTAGACCAGCGGAGGGGTTCAATATCAATACACCCGTTCACAGTGTTGACCAGCGGAGGGGTTCAATGTCAATACACCCGTTCACAGTGTAGACCAGCGGAGGGCTTCAATGTCGGTACACCCGTTCACAGTGTAGACCAGCGGAGGGCTTCAATGTCAGTACACCCGTTCACACAGTGTAGAGCAGCGGAGGGCTTCAATGTCAGTACACCCGTTCACAGTGTAGAGCAGCGGACGGCTTCAATGTCAGTACACCCATTCACAGTGTAGACCAGCGGAGGGCTTCAATGTCAGTACACCCGTTCACACAGTGTAGACCAGCAGAGGGCTTCAATGTCAGTACACCCATTCACAGTGTAGACCAGCGGAGGGCTTCAATGTCAGTACACCCGTTCACAGTGTAGACCAGCAGAGGGCTTCAATGTCAGTACACCCGTTCACAGTGTAGACCAGCGGAGCGCTTCAAAGTCACTACACCCGTTCACAGTGTAGACCAGCGGAGGGCTTCAATGTCAGTACACCCGTTCACAGTGTAGACCAGCGGAGGGCTTCAATGTCAGTACACCCGTTCACATTGTAGACCAGCGGAGGGCTTCAACGTCAGTACACCCGTTCACAGTGTTGACCAGCGGAGGGGTTCAATGTCAGTACACCCTTTCACACAGTGTAGACCAGCGGAGGGCTTCAATGTCAGTACACCAGTTCACAGTGTAGACCAGCAGATGGCTTCAATGTCAGTACACCCATTCACAGTGTAGACCAGCAGAGGGCTTCAATGTCAGTACACCCGTTCACAGTGTAGACCAGCGGAGGGCTTCAATGTCAGTACACCCGTTCACAGTGTAGACCAGCGGAGGGCTTCAATGTCAGTACACCCGATCACAGTGTAGACCAGCGGAGGGCTTCAATGTCAGTACACCCGTTCAGTGTTGACCAGCGAAGGGCTTCAATGTCAGTACACCCATTCACACAGTGTAGACCAGCGGAGGGCTTCAATGTCAGTACACCCGTTCACAGTGTAGACCAGCGGAGGGCTTCAATGTCAGTACACCCGTTCACAGTGTAGACCAGCGGAGGGGTTCAATGTCAGTACACCCATTCACAGTGTAGACCAGCGGAGGGCTTCAATGTCAGTACACCCGTTCACAGTGTAGACCAGCGGAGGGCTTCAATGTCAGTACACCCGATCACAGTGTAGACCAGCGGAGGGCTTCAATGTCAGTACACCCGTTCAGTGTTGACCAGCGAAGGGCTTCAATGTCAGTACACCCATTCACACAGTGTGGACCAGCGGAGGGCTTCAATGTCAGTACACCCGTTCACAGTGTAGACCAGCGGAGGGCTTCAATGTCAGTACACCCGTTCACAGTGTAGACCAGCGGAGGGCTTCAATGTCAGTACACCCGTTCACAGTGTTGACCAGCGGAGGGCTTCAATGTCAGTACACCCGTTCACACAGTGTTGACCAGCGGAGGGCGTCAATGTCAGTACACCCGTTCACAGTGTTGACCAGCGGAGGGCTTCAATGTCAGTACACCCGTTCACAGTGTAGACCAGCGGAGGTCTTCAATGTCAGTACACCCGTTCACAGAGTGTAGACCAGCGGAGGGCTTCAATGTCAGTACACCCATTCACAGTGTAGACCAGCGGAGGGCTTCAATGTCAGTACACCCGTTCACAGTGTAGACCAGCGGAGGGCTTCAATGTCAGTACACCCATTCACACAGTGTAGACCAGCGGAGGGCTTCAATGTCATTACACCCGTTCACAGTGTAGACCAGCGGAGGGCTTCAATGTCAGTACACCCGTTCACAGTGTAGACCAGCGGAGGGCTTCAATGTCAGTACACCCGTTCACAGTGTAGACCAGCGGAGGGCTTCAATGTCAGTACACCCGTTCACATTGTAGACCAGCGGAGGGCTTCAACTTCAGTACACCCGTTCACAGTGTTGACCAGCGGAGGCGTTCAATGTCAGTACACCCATTCACACAGTGTAGACCAGCGGAGGGCTTCAATGTCAGTACACCAGTTCACAGTGTAGACCAGCAGATGGCTTCAATGTCAGTACACCCGTTCACATTGTAGACCAGCGGAGGGCTTCAATGTCAGTACACCCGTTCACAGTGTAGACCAGCGGAGGGCTTCAATGTCAGTACACCCGATCACAGTGTAGACCAGCGGAGGGCTTCAATGTCAGTACACCCGTTCAGTGTTGACCAGCGAAGGGCTTCAATGTCAGTACACCCATTCACACAGTGTAGACCAGCGGAGGGCTTCAATGTCAGTACACCCGTTCACAGTGTAGACCAGCGGAGGGCTTCAATGTCAGTACACCCGTTCACAGTGTAGACCAGCGGAGGGGTTCAATGTCAGTACACCCATTCACAGTGTAGACCAGCGGAGGGCTTCAATGTCAGTACACCCGTTCACAGTGTAGACCAGCGGAGGGCTTCAATGTCAGTACACCCATTCACAGTGTAGACCAGCAGAGCGCTTTAATGTCAGTACACCCGTTCACAGTGTTCACCAGCGGAGGGCTTCAATGTCAGTACACCCATTCACATTGTAGAGCAGCAGAGGGCTTCAACGTCAGTACACCAGTTCACAGTGTTGACCAGCGAAGGGCTTCAATGTCAGTACACCCATTCACACAGTGTAGACCAGCGGAGGGCTTCAATGTCAGTACACCAGTTCACAGTGTAGACCAGCAGATGGCTTCAATGTCAGTACACCCATTCACAGTGTAGACCAGCAGAGGGCTTCAATGTCAGTACACCCGTTCACAGTGTAGACCAGCGGAGGGCTTCAATGTCAGTACACCCGTTCACAGTGTAGACCAGCGGAGGGCTTCAATGTCAGTACACCCGATCACAGTGTAGACCAGCGGAGGGCTTCAATGTCAGTACACCCGTTCAGTGTTGACCAGCGAAGGGCTTCAATGTCAGTACACCCGTTCACAGTGTAGACCAGCGGAGGGCTTCAATGTCAGTACACCCGATCACAGTGTAGACCAGCGGAGGGCTTCAATGTCAGTACACCCGTTCAGTGTTGACCAGCGAAGGGCTTCAATGTCAGTACACCCATTCACACAGTGTAGACCAGCGGAGGGCGTAAATGTCAGTACACCCGTTCAGTGTTGACCAGCGAAGGGCTTCAATGTCAGTACACCCATTCACACAGTGTAGACCAGCGGAGGGCTTCAATGTCAGTACACCAGTTCACAGTGTAGACTAGCAGAGGGCTTCAATGTCAGTACACCCATTCACAGTGTAGACCAGCAGAGGGCTTCAATGTCAGTACACCCGTTCACAGTGTAGACCAGCGGAGGGCTTCAATGTCAGTACACCCGTTCACAGTGTAGACCAGCGGAGGGCTTCAATGTCAGTACACCCGATCACAGTGTAGACCAGCGGAGGGCTTCAATGTCAGTACACCCGTTCAGTGTTGACCAGCGAAGGGCTTCAATGTCAGTACACCCATTCACACAGTGTAGACCAGCGGAGGGCTTCAATGTCAGTACACCCGTTCACAGTGTAGATCAGCGGAGGGCTTCAGTGTCAGTACACCCGTTCACAGTGTAGACCAGCGGAGGGGTTCAATGTCAGTACACCCATTCACAGTGTAGACCAGCGGAGGGCTTCAATGTCAGTACACCCGTTCACAGTGTTGACCAGCGGAGGGCTTCAATGTCAGTACACCCATTCACAGTGTTGACCAGCGGAAGGCTTCAATGTCAGTACAACCGTTCACAGTGTAGACCAGCGGAGGGCTTCAATGTCAGTACACCCGTTCACAGTGTAGACCAGCGGAGGGCTTCAATGTCAGTACACCCATTCACAGTGTAGACCAGCAGAGGGCTTTAATGTCAGTACACCCGTTCACAGTGTTGACCAGCGGAGGGCTTCAATGTCAGTACACCCATTCACACAGTGTAGACCAGCGGAGGGCTTCAATGTCAGTACACCCGATCACAGTGTAGACCAGCGGAGGGCTTCAATGTCAGTACACCCGTTCAGTGTTGACCAGCGAAGGGCTTCAATGTCAGTACACCCATTCACACAGTGTAGACCAGCGGAGGGCTTCAATGTCAGTACACCCGTTCACAGTGTAGACCAGCGGAGGGCTTCAGTGTCAGTACACCCGTTCACAGTGTAGACCAGCGGAGGGGTTCAATGTCAGTACACCCATTCACAGTGTAGACCAGCGGAGGGCTTCAATGTCAGTACACCCGTTCACAGTGTTGACCAGCGGAGGGCTTCAATGTCAGTACACTCATTCACAGTGTTGACCAGCGGAAGGCTTCAATGTCAGTACAACCGTTCACAGTGTAGACCAGCGGAGGGCTTCAATGTCAGTACACCCGTTCACAGTGTAGACCAGCGGAGGGCTTCAATGTCAGTACACCCATTCACAGTGTAGACCAGCAGAGGGCTTTAATGTCAGTACACCCGTTCACAGTGTTGACCAGCGGAGGGCTTCAATGTCAGTACACCCATTCACACAGTGTAGACCAGCGGAGGGCTTCAATGTCAGTACACCCGATCACAGTGTAGACCAGCGGAGGGCTTCAATGTCAGTACACCCGTTCAGTGTTGACCAGCGAAGGGCTTCAATGTCAGTACACCCGTTCACAGTGTAGACCAGCGGAGGGCTACAATGTCAGTACACCCGTTCACACAGTGTAGACCAGCGGAGGGCTTCAATGTCAGTACACCCGTTCACAGTGTAGACCAGCGGAGGGGTTCAATGTCAATACACCCGTTCACAGTGTTGACCAGCGGAGGGGTTCAATGTCAATACACCCGTTCACAGTGTAGACCAGCGGAGGGCTTCAATGTCAGTACACCCGTTCACAGTGTAGACCAGCGGAGGGCTTCAATGTCAGTTCACCCGTTCACACAGTGTAGAGCAGCGGAGGGCTTCAATGTCAGTACACCCGTTCACAGTGTAGAGCAGCGGACGGCTTCAATGTCAGTACACCCATTCACAGTGTAGACCAGCGGAGGGCTTCAATGTCAGTACACCCGTTCACACAGTGTAGACCAGCAGAGGGCTTCAATGTCAGTACACACATTCACAGTGTAGACCAGCGGAGGGCTTCAATGTCAGTACACCCGTTCACAGTGTAGACCAGCAGAGGGCTTCAATGTCAGTACACCCGTTCACAGTGTAGACCAGCGGAGCGCTTCAAAGTCACTACACCCGTTCACAGTGTAGACCAGCGGAGGGCTTCAATGTCAGTACACCCGTTCACATTGTAGACCAGCGGAGGGCTTCAACGTCAGTACACCCGTTCACAGTGTTGACCAGCGGAGGGGTTCAATGTCAGTACACCCATTCACACAGTGTAGACCAGCGGAGGGCTTCAATGTCAGTACACCAGTTCACAGTGTAGACCAGCAGATGGCTTCAATGTCAGTACACCCATTCACAGTATAGACCAGCAGAGGGCTTCAATGTCAGTACACCCGTTCACAGTGTAGACCAGCGGAGGGCTTCAATGTCAGTACACCCGTTCACAGTGTAGACCAGCGGAGGGCTTCAATGTCAGTACACCCGATCACAGTGTAGACCAGCGGAGGGCTTCAATGTCAGTACACCCGTTCAGTGTTGACCAGCGAAGGGCTTCAATGTCAGTACACCCATTCACACAGTGTGGACCAGCGGAGGGCTTCAATGTCAGTACACCCGTTCACAGTGTAGACCAGCGGAGGGCTTCAATGTCAGTACACCCGTTCACAGTGTAGACCAGCGGAGGGCTTCAATGTCAGTACACCCGTTCACAGTGTTGACCGGCGGTTGGCTTCAATGTCAGTACACCCGTTCACACAGTGTTGACCAGCGGAGGGCGTCAATGTCAGTACACCCGTTCACAGTGTTGACCAGCGGAGGGCTTCAATGTCAGTACACCCGTTCACAGTGTAGACCAGCGGAGGTCTTCAATGTCAGTACACCCGTTCACAGAGTGTAGACCAGCGGAGGGCTTCAATGTCAGTACACCCATTCACAGTGTAGACCAGCGGAGGGCTTCAATGTCAGTACACCCGTTCACAGTGTAGACCAGCGGAGGGCTTCAATGTCAGTACACCCATTCACACAGTGTAGACCAGCGGAGGGCTTCAATGTCAGTACACCCGTTCACAGTGTAGACCAGCGGAGGGCTTCAATGTCAGTACACCCGTTCACAGTGTAGACCAGCGGAGGGCTTCAATGTCAGTACACCCGTTCACAGTGTAGACCAGCGGAGGGCTTCAATGTCAGTACACCCGTTCACATTGAAGACCAGCGGAGGGCTTCAACGTCAGTACACGCGTTCACAGTGTTGACCAGCGGAGGGGTTCAATGTCAGTACACCCTTTCACACAGTGTAGACCAGCGGAGGGCTTCAATGTCAGTACACCAGTTCACAGTGTAGACCAGCAGATGGCTTCAATGTCAGTACACCCATTCACAGTGTAGACCAGCAGAGGGCTTCAATGTCAGTACACCCGTTCACAGTGTAGACCAGCGGAGGGCTTCAATGTCAGTACACCCGTTCACAGTGTAGACCAGCGGAGGGCTTCAATGTCAGTACACCCGATCACAGTGTAGACCAGCGGAGGGCTTCAATGTCAGTACACCCGTTCAGTGTTGACCAGCGAAGGGCTTCAATGTCAGTACACCCATTCACACAGTGTAGACCAGCGGAGGGCTTCAATGTCAGTACACCCGTTCACAGTGTAGACCAGCGGAGGGGTTCAATGTCAGTACACCCATTCACAGTGTAGACCAGCGGAGGGCTTCAATGTCAGTACACCCGTTCACAGTGTTGACCAGCGTAGGGCTTCAATGTCAGTACACCCATTCACAGTGTTGACCAGCGGAAGGCTTCAATGTCAGTACAACCGTTCACAGTGTAGACCAGCGGAGGGCTTCAATGTCAGTACACCCGTTCACAGTGTAGACCAGCGGAGGGCTTCAATGTCAGTACACCCATTCACAGTGTAGACCAGCAGAGGGCTTTAATGTCAGTACACCCGTTCACAGTGTTGACCAGCGGAGGGCTTCAATGTCAGTACACCCATTCACACAGTGTAGACCAGCGGAGGGCTTCAATGTCAGTACACCCGATCACAGTGTAGACCAGCGGAGGGCTTCAATGTCAGTACACCCGTTCAGTGTTGACCAGCGAAGGGCTTCAATGTCAGTACACCCGTTCACAGTGTAGACCAGCGGAGGGCTTCAATGTCAGTACACCCGTTCACACAGTGTAGACCAGCGGAGGGCTTCAATGTCAGTACACCCGTTCACAGTGTAGACCAGCGGAGGGGTTCAATGTCAATACACCCGTTCACAGTGTTGACCAGCGGAGGGGTTCAATGTCAATACACCCGTTCACAGTGTAGACCAGCGGAGGGCTTCAATGTCAGTACACCCGTTCACAGTGTAGACCAGCGGAGGGCTTCAATGTCAGTTCACCCGTTCACACAGTGTAGAGCAGCGGAGGGCTTCAATGTCAGTACACCCGTTCACAGTGTAGAGCAGCGGACGGCTTCAATGTCAGTACACCCATTCACAGTGTAGACCAGCGGAGGGCTTCAATGTCAGTACACCCGTTCACACAGTGTAGACCAGCAGAGGGCTTCAATGTCAGTACACCCATTCACAGTGTAGACCAGCGGAGGGCTTCAATGTCAGTACACCCGTTCACAGTGTAGACCAGCAGAGGGCTTCAATGTCAGTACACCCGTTCACAGTGTAGACCAGCGGAGCGCTTCAAAGTCACTACACCCGTTCACAGTGTAGACCAGCGGAGGGCTTCAATGTCAGTACACCCGTTCACAGTGTAGACCAGCGGAGGGCTTCAATGTCAGTACACCCGTTCACATTGTAGACCAGCGGAGGGCTTCAACGTCAGTACACCCGTTCACAGTGTTGACCAGCGGAGGGGTTCAATGTCAGTACACCCATTCACACAGTGTAGACCAGCGGAGGGCTTCAATGTCAGTACACCAGTTCACAGTGTAGACCAGCAGATGGCTTCAATGTCAGTACACCCATTCACAGTATAGACCAGCACAGGGCTTCAATGTCAGTACACCCGTTCACAGTGTAGACCAGCGGAGGGCTTCAATGTCAGTACACCCGTTCACAGTGTAGACCAGCGGAGGGCTTCAATGTCAGTACACCCGATCACAGTGTAGACCAGCGGAGGGCTTCAATATCAGTACACCCGTTCAGTGTTGACCAGCGAAGGGCTTCAATGTCAGTACACCCATTCACACAGTGTGGACCAGCGGAGGGCTTCAATGTCAGTACACCCGTTCACAGTGTAGACCAGCGGAGGGCTTCAATGTCAGTACACCCGTTCACAGTGTAGACCAGCGGAGGGCTTCAATGTCAGTACACCCGTTCACAGTGTTGACCGGCGGAGGGCTTCAATGTCAGTACACCCGTTCACACAGTGTTGACCAGCGGAGGGCGTCAATGTCAGTACACCCGTTCACAGTGTAGACCAGCGGAGGGCTTCAATGTCAGTACACCCGTTCACAGTGTAGACCAGCGGAGGTCTTCAATGTCAGTACACCCGTTCACAGAGTGTAGACCAGCGGAGGGCTTCAATGTCAGTACACCCATTCACAGTGTAGACCAGCGGAGGGCTTCAATGTCAGTACACCCGTTCACAGTGTAGACCAGCGGAGGGCTTCAATGTCAGTACACCCATTCACACAGTGTAGACCAGCGGAGGGCTTCAATGTCAGTACACCCGTTCACAGTGTAGACCAGCGGAGGGCTTCAATGTCAGTACACCCGTTCACAGTGTAGACCAGCGGAGGGCTTCAATGTCAGTACACCCGTTCACAGTGTAGACCAGCGGAGGGCTTCAATGTCAGTACACCCGTTCACATTGAAGACCAGCGGAGGGCTTCAACGTCAGTACACCCGTTCACAGTGTTGACCAGCGGAGGGGTTCAATGTCAGTACACCCTTTCACACAGTGTAGACCAGCGGAGGGCTTCAATGTCAGTACACCAGTTCACAGTGTAGACCAGCAGATGGCTTCAATGTCAGTACACCCATTCACAGTGTAGACCAGCAGAGGGCTTCAATGTCAGTACACCCGTTCACAGTGTAGACCAGCGGAGGGCTTCAATGTCAGTACACCCGTTCACAGTGTAGACCAGCGGAGGGCTTCAATGTCAGTACACCCGATCACAGTGTAGACCAGCGGAGGGCTTCAATGTCAGTACACCCGTTCAGTGTTGACCAGCTAAGTGCTTCAATGTCAGTACACCCATTCACACAGTGTAGACCAGCGGAGGGCTTCAATGTCAGTACACCCGTTCACAGTGTAGACCAGCGGAGGGCTTCAATGTCAGTACACCCGTTCACAGTGTAGACCAGCGGAGGGGTTCAATGTCAGTACACCCATTCACAGTGTAGACCAGCGGAGGGCTTCAATGTCAGTACACCCGTTCACAGTGTAGACCAGCGGAGGGCTTCAATGTCAGTACACCCGATCACAGTGTAGACCAGCGGAGGGCTTCAATGTCAGTACACCCGTTCAGTGTTGACCAGCGAAGGGCTTCAATGTCAGTACACCCATTCACACAGTGTGGACCAGCGGAGGGCTTCAATGTCAGTACACCCGTTCACAGTGTAGACCAGCGGAGGGCTTCAATGTCAGTACACCCGTTCACAGTGTAGACCAGCGGAGGGCTTCAATGTCAGTACACCCGTTCACAATGTTGACCAGCGGAGGGCTTCAATGTCAGTACACCCGTTCACACAGTGTTGACCAGCGGAGGGCGTCAATGTCAGTACACCCGTTCACAGTGTTGACCAGCGGAGGGCTTCAATGTCAGTACACCCGTTCACAGTGTAGACCAGCGGAGGTCTTCAATGTCAGTACACCCGTTCACAGAGTGTAGACCAGCGGAGGGCTTCAATGTCAGTACACCCATTCACAGTGTAGACCAGCGGAGGGCTTCAATGTCAGTACACCCGTTCACAGTGTAGACCAGCGGAGGGCTTCAATGTCAGTACACCCATTCACACAGTGTAGACCAGCGGAGGGCTTCAATGTCAGTACACCCGTTCACAGTGTAGACCAGCGGAGGGCTTCAATGTCAGTACACCCGTTCACAGTGTAGACCAGCGGAGGGCTTCAATGTCAGTACACCCGTTCACAGTGTAGACCAGCGGAGGGCTTCAATGTCAGTACACCCGTTCACAGTGTAGACCAGCGGAGGGCTTCAATGTCAGTACACCCATTCACACAGTGTAGACCAGCGGAGGGCTTCAATGTCAGTACACCCGTTCACAGTGTAGACCAGCGGAGGGCTTCAATGTCAGTACACCCGTTCACAGTGTAGACCAGCGGAGGGCTTCAATGTCAGTACACCCGTTCACATTGTAGACCAGCGGAGGGCTTCAACGTCAGTACACCCGTTCACAGTGTTGACCAGCGGAGGGGTTCAATGTCAGTACACCCATTCACACAGTGTAGACCAGCGGAGGGCTTCAATGTCAGTACACCAGTTCACAGTGTAGACCAGCAGATGGCTTCAATGTCAGTACACCCATTCACAGTGTAGACCAGCAGAGGGCTTCAATGTCAGTACACCCGTTCACAGTGTAGACCAGCGGAGGGCTTCAATGTCAGTACACCCGTTCACAGTGTAGACCAGCGGAGGGCTTCAATGTCAGTACACCCGATCACAGTGTAGACCAGCGGAGGGCTTCAATGTCAGTACACCCGTTCAGTGTTGACCAGCGAAGGGCTTCAATGTCAGTACACCCATTCACACAGTGTAGACCAGCGGAGGGCTTCAATGTCAGTACACCCGTTCACAGTGTAGACCAGCGGAGGGCTTCAATGTCAGTACACCCGTTCACAGTGTAGACCAGCGGAGGGGTTCAATGTCACTACACCCATTCACAGTGTAGACCAGCGGAGGGCTTCAATGTCAGTACACCCGTTCACAGTGTAGACCAGCGGAGGGCTTCAATGTCAGTACACCCATTCACAGTGTAGACCAGCAGAGCGCTTTAATGTCAGTACACCCGTTCACAGTGTTCACCAGCGGAGGGCTTCAATGTCAGTACACCCATTCACATTGTAGAGCAGCAGAGGGCTTCAACGTCAGTACACCCGTTCACAGTGTTGACCAGCGAAGGGCTTCAATGTCAGTACACCCATTCACACAGTGTAGACCAGCGGAGGGCTTCAATGTCAGTACACCAGTTCACAGTGTAGACCAGCAGATGGCTTCAATGTCAGTACACCCATTCACAGTGTAGACCAGCAGAGGGCTTCAATGTCAGTACACCCGTTCACAGTGTAGACCAGCGGAGGGCTTCAATGTCAGTACACCCGTTCACAGTGTAGACCAGCGGAGGGCTTCAATGTCAGTACACCCGATCACAGTGTAGACCAGCGGAGGGCTTCAATGTCAGTACACCCGTTCAGTGTTGACCAGCGAAGGGCTTCAATGTCAGTACACCCATTCACACAATGTAGACCAGCGGAGGGCTTCAATGTCAGTACACCCGTTCACAGTTTAGAGCAGCGGAGGGCTTCAATGTCAGTACACCCGTTCACAGTGTAGACCAGCGGAGGGGTTCAATGTCAGTACACCCATTCACAGTGTAGACCAGCGGAGGGCTTCAATGTCAGTACACCCGTTCACAGTGTAGACCAGCGGAGGGCTTCAATGTCAGTACACCCATTCACAGTGTAGACCAGCAGAGGGCTTTAATGTCAGTACACCCGTTCACAGTGTTCACCAGCGGAGGGCTTCAATGTCAGTACACCCATTCATATTGTAGAGCAGCAGAGGGCTTCAATGTCAGTACACCCATTCACAGTGTTCACCAGCGGAGGGCTTCAATGTCAGTACACCCATTCACACAGTGTAGACCAGCGGAGGGCTTCATTGTCAGTACACCCATTCACAGTGTAGACCAGCGGAGGGCTTCAATGTCAGTACACCCGTTCACAGTGTAGACCAGCGGAGGGCTTCAATGTCAGTACACCCGTTCACAGTGTAGACCAGCGGAGCGCTTCAAAGTCTCTACACCCGTTCACAGTGTAGACCGGCGGAGGGCTTCAATGTCAGTACACCCGTTCACAGTGTAGACCAGCGGAGGGCTTCAATGTCAGTACACCCGTTCACAGTGTAGACCAGCGGAGGGCTTCAATGTCAGTACACCCGTTCACAGTGTAGACCAGCGGAGCGCTTCAAAGTCTCTACACCCGTTCACAGTGTAGACCGGCGGAGGGCTTCAATGTCAGTACACCCGTTCACAGTGTAGACCAGCGGAGGGCTTCAATGTCAGTACACCCGTTCACAGTGTTGACCAGCGGAGGGCTTCAATGTCAGTACACCCGTTCACAGTGTAGACCAGCGGAAGCTTCAATGTCAGTACACCCATTCACAGTGTAGACCAGCGGAGGGCTTCAATGTCAGTACACCCGTTCACAGTGTAGACCAGCGGAGGGCTTCAATGTCAGTACACCCATTCACAGTGTAGACCAGCAGAGGGCTTTAATGTCAGTACACCCGTTCACAGTGTTCACCAGCGGAGGGCTTCAATGTCAGTACACCCATTCACATTGTAGAGCAGCAGAGGGCTTCAATGTCAGTACACCCATTCACAGTGTTCACCAGCGGAGGGCTTCAATGTCAGTACACCCATTCACACAGTGTAGACCAGCGGAGGGCTTCAATGTCAGTACACCCATTCACAGTGTAGACCAGCGGAGGGCTTCAATGTCAGTACACCCGTTCACAGTGTAGACCAGCGGAGGGCTTCAATGTCAGTACACACGTTCACAGTGTAGACCAGCGGAGCGCTTCAAAGTCTCTACACCCGTTCACAGTGTAGACCGGCGGAGGGCTTCAATGTCAGTACACCCGTTCACAGTGTAGACCAGCGGAGGGCTTCAATGTCAGTACACCCGTTCACAGTGTAGACCAGCGGAGGGCTTCAAAGTCTCTACACCCGTTCACAGTGTAGACCGGCGGAGGGCTTCAATGTCAGTACACCCGTTCACAGTGTAGACCAGCGGAGGGCTTCAATGTCAGTACACCCGTTCACAGTGTAGACCAGCGGTGGGCTTCAATGTCAGTACACCCGTTCACTGTGTAGACCAGCGGGGGGCTTCAATGTCAGTACACCCGTTCACAGTGTAGACCAGCGGAGGGCTTCAATGTCAGTACACCCGTTCACAGTGTTGACCAGCGGAGGGCTTCAATGTCAGTACACCCGTTCACAGTGTAGACCAGCGGAGGGCTTCAATGTCAGTACACCCGTTCACACAGTGTTCACCAGCGGAGGGCTTCAATGTCAGTACACCCGTTCACAGTGTTGACCAGCGGAGGGCTTCAATGTCAGTACACCCGTTCACAGTGTAGACCAGCGGAGGGCTTCAATGTCAGTTCACACAGTGTAGACCAGCGGAGGGCTTCGATGTCAGTACACCCGTTCACACAGTGTAGACCAGCGGAGGGCTTCGATGTCAGTACAGCCATTCACAGTGTAGACCAGCGGAGCGCTTCAATGTCAGTACAGCCATTCACACAGTGTAGACCAGCGGAGGGCTTCAATGTCAGTACACCCCTTCACAGTGTAGACCAGCGGAAGCTTCAATGTCAGTACAAGCGTTCACAGTGTAGACCAGCGGAGGGCTTCAATGTCAGTACACCCGTTAACAGTGTAGACCAGCGGAGGGCTTCAATGTCAGTACACCCATTCACAGTGTAGACCAGCGGAGGGCTTGAATGCCAGTACACCCGTTCACAGTCTAGACCAGCGGAGGGCTTCAATGTCAGTACACCCGTTCACAGTGTTGACCAGCGGAGGGCTTCAGTCAGTACACCCATTCACAGTGTAGACCAGCAGAGGGCTTCAATGTCAGTACACCCGTTCACACAGTGTAGACCAGCGGAGGGCTTCAATGTCAGTACACCCGTTCACAGTGTAGACCAGCGGAGGGCTTCAATGTCAGTACACCCGTTCACACAGTGTAGACCAGCGGAGGGCTTCAATGTCAGTACACCCGTTCACAGTGTAGACCAGCGGAGGGCTTCAATGTCAGTACATCCGTTCACAGTGTTGACCAGCGGAGGGGTTCAATGTCAGTACACCCGTTCACAGTGTAGACCAGCGGAGGACTTCAATGTCAGTACAGCTGTTCACAGTGTAGACCAGCGGAGAGCTTCAATGTCAGTACACCCGTTCACAGTGTAGACCAGCGGAGGGCTTCAATGTCAGTACACCCGATCACAGTGTAGACCAGCGGAGGGCTTCAATGTCAGTACACCCGTTCACAGTGTTGACCAGCGGAGGGCTTCAATGTCAGTACACCCGTTCACACAGTGTTGACCAGCGGAGGGCGTCAATGTCAGTACACCCGTTCACAGTGTTGACCAGCGGAGGGCTTCAATGTCAGTACACCCGTTCACAGTGTAGACCAGCGGAGGGCTTCAATGCCAGTACACCCGTTCACAGTGTTGACCAGCGGAGGGCTTCAATGTCAGTACACCCATTCACAGTGTAGACCAGCAGAGGGCTTCACTGTCAGTACACCCGTTCACACAGTGTAGACCAGCGGAGGGCTTCAATGTCAGTACACCCGTTCACAGTGTAGACCAGCTGAGGGCTTCAATGTCAGTACACCCGTTCACAGTGTAGACCAGCGGAGGGCTTCAATGCCAGTACACCCGTTCACAGTGTTGACCAGCGGAGGGCTTCAATGTCAGTACACCCATTCACAGTGTAGACCAGCAGAGGGCTTCACTGACAGTACACCCGTTCACACAGTGTAGACCAGCGGAGGGCTTCAATGTCAGTACACCCGTTCACAGTGTAGACAAGCTGAGGGCTTCAATGTCAGTACACCCGTTCACAGTGTAGACCAGCGGAGGGCTTCAATGTCAGTACACCCGTTCACACAGTGTAGACCAGCGGAGGGCTTCAATGTCAGTACACCCGTTCACAGTGTAGACCAGCGGAGGGCTTCAATGTCAGTACACCCGTTCACACAGTGTAGACCAGCGGAGGGCTTCAATGTCAGTACAGCCGTTCACAGTGTAGACCAGCGGAGGGCTTCAATGTCAGTACATCCGTTCACAGTGTTGACCAGCGGAGGGGTTCAATGTCAGTACACCCGTTCACAGTGTAGACCAGCGGAGGACTTCAATGTCAGTACACCCGTTCACAGTGTAGACCAGCGGAGGGCTTCAATGTCAGTACACCCGTTCACAGTGTAGACCAGCGGAGGGCTTCAATGTCAGTACACCCGTTCACAGTGTTGACCAGCGGAGGGCTTCAATGTCAGTACACCCGTTCACACAGTGTTGACCAGCGGAGGGCGTCAATGTCAGTACACCCGTTCCGTGTTGACCAGCGAAGGGCTTCAATGTCAGTACACCCATTCACACAGTGTAGACCAGCGGAGGGCTTCAATGTCAGTACACCAGTTCACAGTGTAGACCAGCAGAGGGCTTCAATGTCAGTACACCCATTCACAGTGTAGACCAGCAGAGGGCTTCAATGTCAGTCCACCCGTTCACAGTGTAGACCAGCGGAAGGCTTCAATGTCAGTACACCCGTTCACAGTGTAGACCAGCGGAGGGCTTCAATGTCAGTACACCCGATCACAGTGTAGACCAGCGGAGGGCTTCAATGTCAGTACACCCGTTCACAGTGTAGACCAGCGGAGGGCTTCAATGTCAGTACACCCGTTCACAGTGTTGACCAGCGGAGGGCTTCAATGTCAGTACACCCGTTCACACAGTGTTGACCAGCGGAGGGCGTCAATGTCAGTACACCCGTTCACAGTGTTGACCAGCGGAGGGCTTCAATGTCAGTACACCCGTTCACAGTGTAGACCAGCGGAGGGCTTCAATGCCAGTACACCCGTTCACAGTGTTGACCAGCGGAGGGCTTCAATGTCAGTACACCCATTCACAGTGTAGACCAGCAGAGGGCTTCACTGTCAGTACACCCGTTCACACAGTGTAGACCAGCGGAGGGCTTCAATGTCAGTACACCCGTTCACAGTGTAGACCAGCTGAGGGCTTCAATGTCAGTACACCCGTTCACAGTGTAGACCAGCGGAGGGCTTCAATGTCAGTACACCCGTTCACACAGTGTAGACCAGCGGAGGGCTTCAATGTCAGTACACCCGTTCACAGTGTAGACCAGCGGAGGGCTTCAATGTCAGTACACCCGTTCACACAGTGTAGACCAGCGGAGGGCTTCAATGTCAGTACAGCCGTTCACAGTGTAGACCAGCAGAGGGCTTCAATGTCAGTACATCCGTTCACAGTGTTGACCAGGGGAGGGGCTCAATGTCAGTACACCCGTTCACAGTGTAGACCAGCGGAGGACTTCAATGTCAGTACACCCGTTCACAGTGTAGACCAGCGGAGGGCTTCAATGTCAGTACACCCGTTCACAGTGTAGACCAGGCGGAGGGCTTCAATGTCAGTACACCCGTTCACAGTGTAGACCAGCGGAGGGCTTCAATGTCAGTACACCCGTTCAAAGTGTTGACCAGCGGAGGGCTTCAATGTCAGTACACCCGTTCACACAGTGTTGACCAGCGGAGGGCGTCAATGTCAGTACACCCGTTCAGTGTTGACCAGCGAAGGGCTTCAATGTCAGTACACCCATTCACACAGTGTAGACCAGCGGAGGGCTTCAATGTCAGTACACCAGTTCACAGTGTAGACCAGCAGAGGGCTTCAATGTCAGTACACCCATTCACAGTGTAGACCAGCAGAGGGCTTCAATGTCAGTAGACCCGTTCACAGTGTAGACCAGCGGAGGGCTTCAATGTCAGTACACCCGTTCACAGTGTAGACCAGCGGAGGGCTTCAATGTCAGTACACCCGATCACAGTGTAGACCAGCGGAGGGCTTCAATGTCAGTACACCCGTTCAGTGTTGACCAGCGGAGGGCTTCAATGTCAGTACACCCATTCACACAGTGTAGACCAGCGGAGGGCTTCAATGTCAGTACACCAGTTCACAGTGTAGACCAGCAGAGGGCTTCAATGTCAGTACACCCATTCACAGTGTAGACCAGCAGAGGGCTTCAA
Organism: Hypanus sabinus; assembly: GCF_030144855.1. Taxonomy (NCBI): domain Eukaryota; kingdom Metazoa; phylum Chordata; class Chondrichthyes; order Myliobatiformes; family Dasyatidae; genus Hypanus; species Hypanus sabinus. The sequence continues at coordinate 313,038 of NW_026779014.1, forward strand.
TGTCAGTACACCCGTTCACAGTGTAGACCAGCGGAGGGCTTCAATGTCAGTACACCCGTTCACAGTGTAGACCAGCGGAGGGCTTCAATGTCAGTACACCCGATCACAGTGTAGACCAGCGGAGGGCTTCAATGTCAGTACACCCGTTCAGTGTTGACCAGCGAAGGGCTTCAATGTCAGTACACCCATTCACACAGTGTAGACCAGCGGAGGGCTTCAATGTCAGTACACCCGTTCACAGTGTAGACCAGCGGAGGGCTTCAATGTCAGTACACCCGTTCACAGTGTAGACCAGCGGAGGGGTTCAATGTCAGTACACCCATTCACAGTGTAGACCATCGGAGGGCTTCAATGTCTGTACACCCGTTCACAGTGTTGACCAGCGGAGGGCTTCAATGTCAGTACACCCATTCACAGTGTTGACCAACGGAAGGCTTCAATGTCAGTACAACCGTTCACAGTGTAGACCAGCGGAGGGCTTCAATGTCAGTACACCCGTTCACAGTGTAGACCAGCGGAGGGCTTCAATGTCAGTACACCCATTCACAGTGTAGACCAGCAGAGGGCTTTAATGTCAGTACACCCGTTCACAGTGTTGACCAGCGGAGGGCTTCAATGTCAGTACACCCGTTCACAGTGTAGACCAGCAGAGGGGCTTCAATGTCAGTACACCCGTTCACACAGTGTAGACCAGCGGAGGGCTTCAATGTCAGTACACCCGTTCACAGTGTAGACCAGCTGAGGGCTTCAATGTCAGTACACCCGTTCACAGTGTAGACCAGCGGAGGGCTTCATGTCAGTACACCCGTTCACACAGTGTAGACCAGCGGAGGGCTTCAATGTCAGTACACCCGTTCACAGTGTAGACCAGCGGAGGGGTTCAATGTCAATACACCCGTTCACAGTGTTGACCAGCGGAGGGGTTCAATGTCAATACACCCGTTCACAGTGTAGACCAGCGGAGGGCTTCAATGTCAGTACACCCGTTCACAGTGTAAACCAGCGGAGCGCTTCAATGTCAGTACACCCGTTCACACAGTGTGGAGCAGCGGAGGGCTTCAATGTCAGTACACCCGTTCACAGTGTAGAGCAGCGGACGGCTTCAATGTCAGTACACCCATTCACAGTGTAGACCAGCGGAGGGCTTCAATGTCAGTACACCCGTTCACACAGTGTAGACCAGCAGAGGGCTTCAATGTCAGTACACCCATTCACAGTGTAGACCAGCGGAGGGCTTCAATGTCAGTACACCCGTTCACAGTGTAGACCAGCGGAGGGCTTCAATGTCAGTACACCCATTCACACAGTGTAGACCAGCGGAGGGCTTCAATGTCAGTACACCCATTCACACAGTGTAGACCAGCGGAGGGCTTCAATGTCAGTACACCCGTTCACAGTGTTGACCAGCGGAGGGCTACAATGTCAGTACACCCGTTCACAGTGTAGACCAGCGGAGGGCTTCAATGTCAGTACACCCGTTCACAGTGTAGACCAGCGGAGGGCTTCAATGTCAGTACACCCGTTCACAGTGTTGACCAGCGGAGGGCTACAATGTCAGTACACCCGTTGACACAGTGTTGACCAGCGGAGGGCTTCAATGTCAGTACACCCGTTCACAGTGTTGACCAGCGGAGGGCTTCAATGTCAGTACACCCGTTCACATTGTTGACCAGCGGAGGGCTTCAATGTCAGAACACCCGTTCACACAGTGTAGACCAGCGGAGGGCTTCAATGTCAGTACACCCGTTCACAGTGTAGACCAGCGGAGGGCTTCAATGTCAGTACACCCGTTCACAGCGTAGACCAGCGGAGGGCTTCAATGTCAGTACACCCATTCACAGTGTAGACCAGCAGACGGCTTCAATGTCAGTACACCCGTTCACAGTGTAGACCAGCGGAGGGCTTCAATGTCAGTACACCCGTTCACAGTGTAGACCAGCGGAGGGCTTCAATGTCAGTACACCCGATCACAGTGTAGACCAGCGGCGGGCTTCAATGTCAGTACACCCGTTCAGTGTTGACCAGCGAAGGGCTTCAATGTCAGTACACCCATTCACACAGTGTAGACCAGCGGAGGGCTTCGATGTCAGTACACCCGTTCACAGTGTAGACCAGCGGAGGGCTTCAATGTCAGTACACCCGTTCACATTGTTGACCAGCGGAGGGCTTCAATGTCAGTACACCCGTTCACACAGTGTAGACCAGCGGAGGGCTTCAATGTCAGTACACCCGTTCACAGTGTAGACCAGCAGAGGGCTTCAATGTCAGTACACCCGTTCACAGTGTAGACCAGCAGAGGGCTTCAATGTCAGTACACCCATTCACAGTGTAGACCAGCGGAGGGCTTCAATGTCAGTACACCAGTTCACAGTGTAGACCAGCAGAGGGCTTCAATGTCAGTACACCCATTCACAGTGTAGACCAGCGGAGGGCTTCAATGTCAGTACACCCGTTCACAGTGTAGACCAGCGGAGGGCTTCAATGTCAGTACACCCGTTCACAGTGTAGACCAGCGGAGGGCTTCAATGTCAGTACACCCATTCACAGTGTAGACCAGCAGAGGGCTTCAATGTCAGTACACCCGTTCACAGTGTAGACCAGCGGAGGGCTTCAATGTCAGTATACCCGTTCACAGTGTAGACCAGCGGAGGGCTTCAATGTCAGTACACCCGATCACAGTGTAGACCAGCGGAGGGCTTCAATGTCAGTACACCCGTTCAGTGTTGACCAGCGAAGGGCTTCAATGTCAGTACACCAATTCACACAGTGTAGACCAGCGGAGGGCTTCAATGTCAGTACACCAGTTCACAGTGTAGACCAGCAGAGGGCTTCAATGTCAGTACACCCATTCACAGTGTAGACCAGCAGAGGGCTTCAATGTCAGTACACCCGTTCACAGTGTAGACCAGCGGAGGGCTTCAATGTCAGTACACCCGTTCACAGTGTAGACCAGCGGAGGGCTTCAATGCCAGTACACCCGATCACAGTGTAGACCAGCGGAGGGCTTCAATGTCAGTACACCCGTTCAGTGTTGACCAGCGAAGGGCTTCAATGTCAGTACACCCATTCACACAGTGTAGACCAGCGGAGGGCTTCAATGTCAGTACACCCGTTCACAGTGTAGACCAGCGGAGGGCTTCAATGTCAGTACACCCGTTCACAGTGTAGACCAGCGGAGGGGTTCAATGTCAGTACACCCATTCACAGTGTAGACCAGCGGAGGGCTTCAATGTCAGTACACCCGTTCACAGTGTTGACCAGCGGAGGGCTTCAATGTCAGTACACCCATTCACAGTGTTGACCAGCGGAAGGCTTCAATGTCAGTACAACCGTTCACAGTGTAGACCAGCGGAGGGCTTCAATGTCAGTACACCCGTTCACAGTGTAGACCAGCGGAGGGCTTCAATGTCAGTACACCCATTCACAGTGTAGACCAGCAGAGGGCTTTAATGTCAGTACACCCGTTCACAGTGTTGACCAGCGGAGGGCTTCAATGTCAGTACACCCATTCACATTGTAGAGCAGCAGAGGGCTTCAATGTCAGTACACCCATTCACAGTATTCACCAGCGGAGGGCTTCAATGTCAGTACACCCGTTCACAGTGTAGACCAGCGGAGCGCTTCAAAGTCACTACACACGTTCACAGTGTAGACCAGCGGAGGGCTTCAATGTCAGTACACCCGTTCACAGTGTAGACCAGCGGAGGGCTTCAATGTCAGTACACCCGTTCACAGTGTTGACCAGCGGAGGGCTTCAATGTCAGTACACCCGTTCACAGTGTAGACCAGCGGTGGGCTTCAATGTCAGTACACCCGTTCACAGTGTTGACCAGCGGAGGGCTTCAATGTCAGTACACCCGTTCACAGTGTAGACCAGCGGAAGCTTCAATGTCAGTACACCCGTTCACAGTGTAGACCAGCGGGGGGCTTCAATGTCAGTACACCCGTTCACAGTGTAGACCAGCGGAGGGCTTCAATGTCAGTACACCCGTTCACAAAGTGTTCACCAGCGGAGGGCTTCAATGTCAGTACACCCGTTCACAGTGTTGACCAGCGGAGGGCTTCAATGTCAGTACACCCGTTCACAGTGTAGACCAGCGGTGGGCTTCAATGTCAGTACACGCGTTCACACAGTGTAGACCAGCGAAGGGCTTCAATGTCAGTACACCCGTTCACAGTGTAGACCAGCGGAGGGCTTCAATGTCAGTACACCCGTTCACAGTGTAGACCAGTGGAGGGCTTCAATGTCAGTACACCCGTTCACAGTGTAGTCGAGCGGAGGGCTTCAATGTCAGTACACCCGTTCACAGTGTAGACCAGCGGAGGGCTTCGATGTCAGTACACCCATTCACACAGTGTAGACCAGCGGAGGGCTTCGATGTCAGTACACCCATTCACACAGTGTAGACCAGCGGAGGGCTTCGATGTCAGTACAGCCATTCACAGTGTAGACCAGCGGAGGGCTTCAATGTCAGTACAGCCATTCACACAGTGTAGACCAGCGGAGCGCTTCAATGTCAGTACACCCCTTCACAGTGTAGACCAGCGGAAGCTTCAATGTCAGTACAAGCGTTCACAGTGTAGACCAGCGGAGGGCTTCAATGTCAGTACACCCGTTCACAGTGTAGACCAGCGGAGGTCTTCAATGTCAGTACACCCATTCACAGTGTAGACCAGCGGAAGGCTTCAATGTCAGTACACCTGTTCACAGTGTAGACCAGCGGAGGGCTTCAATGTCAGTACACCCGTTCACAGTGTAGACCAGCGGAGGGCTTCAATGTCTGTACACCCGTTCACAGTGTTGACCAGCGGAGGGCTTCAATGTCAGTACACCCGTTCACAGTGTTGACCAGCGGAGGGCTTCAATGTCAGTACACCCGTTCACACAGTGTTGACCAGCGGAGGGCTTCAATATCAGTACACCCGTTCACACAGTGTAGACCAGCGGAGGGCTTCAATGTCAGTACACCCGTTCACAGTGTAGACCAGCGGAGGGCTTCAATGTCAGTACACCCGTTCACAGTGTTGACCAGCGGAGGGCTTCGATGTCAGTACACCCGTTCACACAGTGTAGACCAGCGGAGGGCTTCAATGTCAGTACACCCGTTCACACAGTGTTGACCAGCGGAGGGCTTCAATATCAGTACACCCGTTCACACAGTGTAGACCAGCGGAGGGCTTCAATGTCAGTACACCCGTTCACAGTGTAGACCAGCGGAGGGCTTCAATGTCAGTACACCCATTCACAGTGTAGACCAGCAGAGGGCTTTAATGTCAGTACACCCGTTCACAGTGATGACCAGCGGAGGGCTTCAATGTCAGTACACCCATTCACATTGTAGAGCAGCAGAGGGCTTCAATGTCAGTACACCCATTCACAGTGTTCACCAGCGGAGGGCTTCAATGTCAGTACACGCATTCACACAGTGTAGACCAGCGGAGGGCTTCAATGTCAGTACACCCATTCACAGTGTAGACCAGCGGAGGGCTTCAATGTCAGTACACCCGTTCACAGTTTAGACCAGCGGAGGGCTTCAATGTCAGTACACGCGTTCACACAGTGTAGACCAGCGGAGGGCTTCAATGTCAGTACACCCGTTCACAGTGTAGACCAGCGGAGCGCTTCATAGTCACTACACCCGTTCACAGTGTAGACCAGCGGAGGGCTTCAATGTCAGTACACCCGTTCAGTGTTGACCAGCGAAGGGCTTCAATGTCAGTACACCCATTCACACAGTGTAGACCAGCGGAGGGCTTCAATGTCAGTACACCCGTTCACAGTGTAGACCAGCGGAGGGCTTCAATGTCAGTACACCCGTTCACAGTGTAGACCAGCGGAGGGGTTCAATGTCAGTACACCCATTCACAGTGTAGACCAGCGGAAGGCTTCAATGTCAGTAAACCCGTTCACAGTGTTGACCAGCGGAGGGCTTCAATGTCAGTACACCCATTCACAGTGTTGACCAGCGGAAGGCTTCAATGTCAGTACAACCGTTCACAGTGTAGACCAGCGGAGGGCTTCAATGTCAGTACACCCGTTCACAGTGTAGACCAGCGGAGGGCTTCAATGTCAGTACACCCATTCACAGTGTAGACCAGCAGAGGGCTTTAATGTCAGTACACCCGTTCACCGTGTTGACCAGCGGAGGGCTTCAATGTCAGTACACCCATTCACATTGTAGAGCAGCAGAGGGCTTCAATGTCAGTACACCCATTCACAGTATTCACCAGCGGAGGGCTTCAATGTCAGTACACGCATTCACACAGTGTAGACCAGCGGAGGGCTTCAATGTCAGTACCCCCATTCACAGTGTAGACCAGCGGAGGGCTTCAATGTCAGTACACCCGTTCACAGTGTAGACCAGCGGAGGGCTTCAATGTCAGTACACCCGATCACAGTGTAGACCAGCGGAGGGCTTCAATGTCAGTACACCCGTTCACAGTGTAGACCAGCGGAGCGCTTCAAAGTCACTACACCCGTTCACAGTGTAGACCAGCGGAGGGCTTCAATGTCAGTACACCCGTTCACAGTGTAGACCAGCGGAGGGCTTCAATGTCAGTACACCCGTTCACAGTGTTGACCAGCGGAGGGCTTCAATGTCAGTACACCCGTTCACAGTGTAGACCAGCGGTGGGCTTCAATGTCAGTACACCCGTTCACAGTGTTGACCAGCGGAGGGCTTCAATGTCAGTACACCCGTTCACAGTGTAGACCAGCGGAAGCTTCAATGTCAGTACACCCGTTCACAGTGTAGACCAGCGGGGGGCTTCAATGTCAGTACACCCGTTCACAGTGTTGACCAGCGGAGGGCTTCAATGTCAGTACACCCGTTCACTGTGTTGACCAGCGGAGGGCTTCAATGTCAGTACACCCGTTCACAGTGTAGACCAGCGGTGGGCTTCAATGTCAGTACACGCGTTCACACAGTGTAGACCAGCGAAGGGCTTCAATGTCAGTACACCCGTTCACAGTGTAGACCAGCGGAGGGCTTCAATGTCAGTACACCCGTTCACAGTGTAGACCAGTGGAGGGCTTCAATGTCAGTACACCCGTTCACAGTGTAGTCCAGCGGAGGGCTTCAATGTCAGTACACCCGTTCACAGTGTAGACCAGCGGAGGGCTTCGATGTCAGTACACCCATTCACACAGTGTAGACCAGCGGAGGGCTTCGATGTCAGTACACCCATTCACACAGTGTAGACCAGCGGAGGGCTTCGATGTCAGTACAGCCATTCACAGTGTAGACCAGCGGAGGGCTTCAATGTCAGTACACCCGTTCACAGTGTAGACCAGCGGAGGGCTTGAATGTCAGTACACCCGTTCACAGTGTAGACCAGCGGAGGGCTTCAATGTCAGTACACCCGTTCACAGTGTAGACCAGCGGAGCGCTTCATAGTCACTACACCCGTTCACAGTGTAGACCAGCGGAGGGCTTCAATGTCAGTACACCCGTTCAGTGTTGACCAGCGAAGGGCTTCAATGTCAGTACACCAATTCACACAGTGTAGACCAGCGGAGGGCTTCAATGTCAGTACACCCGTTCACAGTGTAGACCAGCGGAGGGCTTCAATGTCAGTACACCCGTTCACAGTGTAGACCAGCTGAGGGCTTCAATGTCAGTACACCCATTCACAGTGTAGACCAGCGGAGGGCTTCAATGTCAGTACACCCGTTCACAGTGTTGACCAGCGGAGGGCTTCAATGTCAGTACACCCATTCACAGTGTTGACCAGCGGAAGGCTTCAATGTCAGTACAACCGTTCACAGTGTAGACCAGCGGAGGGCTTCAATGTCAGTACACCCGTTCACAGTGTAGACCAGCGGAGGGCTTCAATGTCAGTACACCCATTCACAGTGTAGACCAGCAGAGGGCTTTAATGTCAGTACACCCGTTCACAGTGTTGACCAGCGGAGGGCTTCAATGTCAGTACACCCATTCACATTGTAGAGCAGCAGAGGGCTTCAATGTCAGTACACCCATTCACAGTATTCACCAGCGGAGGGCTTCAATGTCAGTACACGCATTCACACAGTGTAGACCAGCGGAGGGCTTCAATGTCAGTACACCCATTCACAGTGTAGACCAGCGGAGGGCTTCAATGTCAGTACACCCGTTCACAGTGTGGACCAGCGGAGGGCTTCAATGTCAGTACACACGATCACAGTGTAGACCAGCGGAGGGCTTCAATGTCAGTACACCCGTTCACAGTGTAGACCAGCGGAGCGCTTCAAAGTCACTACACCCGTTCACAGTGTAGACCAGCGGAGGGCTTCAATGTCAGTACACCCGTTCACAGTGTAGACCAGCGGAGGGCTTCAATGTCAGTACACCCGTTCACAGTGTTGACCAGCGGAGGGCTTCAATGTCAGTACACCCGTTCACAGTGTAGACCAGCGGTGGGCTTCAATGTCAGTACACCCGTTCACAGTGTTGACCAGCGGAGGGCTTCAATGTCAGTACACCCGTTCACAGTGTAGACCAGCGGAAGCTTCAATGTCAGTACACCCGTTCACAGTGTAGACCAGCGGGGGGCTTCAATGTCAGTACACCCGTTCACAGTGTAGACCAGCGGAGGGCTTCAATGTCAGTACACCCGTTCACACAGTGTTCACCAGCGGAGGGCTTCAATGTCAGTACACCCGTTCACAGTGTTGACCAGCGGAGGGCTTCAATGTCAGTACACCCGTTCACAGTGTAGACCAGCGGTGGGCTTCAATGTCAGTACACGCGTTCACACAGTGTAGACCAGCGAAGGGCTTCAATGTCAGTACACCCGTTCACAGTGTTGACCAGCGGAGGGGTTCAATGTCAGTACACCCATTCACAGTGTAGACCAGCGGAGGGCTTCAATGTCAGTACACCCGTTCACGGTGTAGACCAGCGGAGGGCTTCAATGTCAGTACACCCGTTCACACAGTGTAGACCAGCGGAGGGCTTCAATGTCAGTACACCCGTTCACAGTGTAGAGCAGCGGAGGGCTTCAATGTCAGTACACTCATTCACAGTGTAGACCAGCGGAGGGCTTCAATGTCAGTACACCCGTTCACACAGTGTAGACCAGCGGAGGGCTTCAATGTCAGTACACCCGTTCACACAGTGTAGACCAGCGGAGGGCTTCAATGTCAGTACAGCCATTCACACAGTGTAGACCAGCGGAGGGCTTCAATGTCAGTACACCCCTTCACAGTGTAGATCAGCGGAAGCTTCAATGTCAGTACAAGCGTTCACAGTGTAGACCAGCGGAGGGCTTCAATGTCAGTACACCCGTTAACAGTGTAGACCAGCGGAGGTCTTCAATGTCAGTACACCCATTCACAGTGTAGACCAGCGGAAGGCTTCAATGTCAGTACACCTGTTCACAGTGTAGACCAGCGGAGGGCTTCAATGTCAGTACACCCGTTCACAGTGTAGACCAGCGGAGGGCTTCAATGTCAGTACACCCGTTCACAGTGTTGACCAGCGGAGGGCTTCAATGTCAGTACACCCGTTCACAGTGTTGACCAGCGGAGGGCTTCAATGTCAGTACACCCGTTCACACAGTGTTGACCAGCGGAGGGCTTCAATATCAGTACACCCGTTCACACAGTGTAGACCAGCGGAGGGCTTCAATGTCAGTACACCCGTTCACAGTGTAGACCAGCGGAGGGCTTCAATGTCAGTACACCCGTTCACAGTGTTGACCATCGGAGGGCTTCGATGTCAGTACACGCGTTCACACAGTGTAGACCAGCGGAGGGCTTCAATGTCAGTACACCCGTTCACACAGTGTTGACCAGCGGAGGGCTTCAATATCAGTACACCCGTTCACACAGTGTAGACCAGCGGAGGGCTTCAATGTCAGTACACCCGTTCACAGTGTAGACCAGCGGAGGGCTTCAATGTCAGTACACCCATTCACAGTGTAGACCAGCAGAGGGCTTTAATGTCAGTACACCCGTTCACAGTGTTGCCCAGCGGAGGGCTTCAATGTCAGTACACCCATTCACATTGTAGAGCAGCAGAGGGCTTCAATGTCAGTACACCCATTCACAGTGTTCACCAGCGGAGGGCTTCAATGTCAGTACACGCATTCACACAGTGTAGACCAGCGGAGGGCTTCAATGTCAGTACACCCATTCACAGTGTAGACCAGCGGAGGGCTTCAATGTCAGTACACCCGTTCACAGTGTAGACCAGCGGAGGGCTTCAATGACAGTACACCCGTTCACAGTGTAGACCAGCGGAGGGCTTCAATGTCAGTACACCCGTTCACAGTGTAGACCAGCGGAGCGCTTCATAGTCACTACACCCGTTCACAGTGTAGACCAGCGGAGGGCTTCAATGTCAGTACACCCGTTCACAGTGTAGACCAGCGGAGGGCTTCAATGTCAGTACACCCGTTCACAGTGTTGACCAGCGGAGGGCTTCAATGTCAGTACACCCGTTCACAGTGTAGACCAGCGGTGGGCTTCAATGTCAGTACACCCGTTCACAGTGTTGACCAGCGGAGGGCTTCAATGTCAGTACACCCGTTCACAGTGTAGACCAGCGGAAGCTTCAATGTCAGTACACCCGTTCACAGTGTAGACCAGCGGGGGGCTTCAATGTCAGTACACCCGTTCACAGTGTAGACCAGCGGAGGGCTTCAATGTCACTACACCCGTTCACACAGTGTTCACCAGCGGAGGGCTTCAATGTCAGTACACCCGATCACAGTGTTGACCAGCGGAGGGCTTCAATGTCAGTACACCCGTTCACAGTGTAGACCAGCGGAGGGCTTCAATGTCAGTACACGCGTTCACACAGTGTAGACCAGCGAAGGGCTTCAATGTCAGTACACCCGTTCACAGTGTAGACCAGCGGAGGGCTTCAATGTCAGTACACCCGTTCACAGTGTAGACCAGTGGAGGGCTTCAATGTCAGTACACCCGTTCACAGTGTAGACCAGCGGAGGGCTTCAATGTCAGTACACCCGTTCACAGTGTAGACCAGCGGAGGGCTTCGATGTCAGTACACCCATTCACACAGTGTAGACCAGCGGAGGGCTTCGATGTCAGTACACCCATTCACACAGTGTAGACCAGCGGAGGGCTTCGATGTCAGTACAGCCATTCACAGTGTAGACCAGCAGAGGGCTTTAATGTCAGTACACCCCTTCACAGTGTAGACCAGCGGAAGCTTCAATGTCAGTACAAGCGTTCACAGTGTAGACCAGCGGAGGGCTTCAATGTCAGTACACCCGTTAACAGTGTAGACCAGCGGAGGTCTTCAATGTCAGTACACCCATTCACAGTGTAGACCAGCGGAAGGCTTCAATGTCAGTACACCTGTTCACAGTGTAGACCAGCGGAGGGCTTCAATGTCAGTACACCCGTTCACAGTGTAGACCAGCGGAGGGCTTCAATGTCAGTACACCCGTTCACAGTGTTGACCAGCGGAGGGCTTCAATGTCAGTACACCCGTTCACAGTGTTGACCAGCGGAGGGCTTCAATGTCAGTACACCCGTTCACACAGTGTTGACCAGCGGAGGGCTTCAATATCAGTACACCCGTTCACACAGTGTAGACCAGCGGAGGGCTTCAATGTCAGTACACCCGTTCACAGTGTAGACCAGCGGAGGGCTTCAATGTCAGTACACCCGTTCACAGTGTTGACCAGCGGAGGGCTTCGATGTCAGTACACCCGTTCACACAGTGTAGACCAGCGGAGGGCTTCAATGTCAGTACACCCGTTCACACAGTGTAGACCAGCGGAGGGCTTCAATGTCAGTACACCCGTTCACAGTGTAGACCAGCGGAGGGCTTCAATGTCAGTACACCCGTTCACAGTGTAGACCAGCGGAGGGCTTCAATGTCAGTACACCCGTTCACAGTGTAGTCCAGCGGAGGGCTTCGATGTCAGTACACCCGTTCACACAGTGTAGACCAGCGGAGGGCTTCGATGTCAGTACACCCGTTCACACAGTGTAGACCAGCGGAGGGCTTCGATGTCAGTACAGCCATTCACAGTGTAGACCAGCGGAGGGCTTCAATGTCAGTACAGCCATTCACACAGTGTAGACCAGCGGAGGGCTTCAATGTCAGTACACCCGTTCACAGTGTAGACCAGCGGAAGCTTCAATGTCAGTACAAGCGTTCACAGTGTAGACCAGCGGAGGGCTTCAATGTCAGTACACCCGTTAACAGTGTAGACCAGCGGAGGGCTTCAATGTCAGTACACCTATTCACAGTGTAGACCAGCGGAAGGCTTCAATGTCAGTACACCCGTTCACAGTGTAGACCAGCGGAGGGCTTCAATGTCAGTACACCCGTTCACAGTGTTGACCAGCGGAGGGCTTCAATGTCAGTACACCCGTTCACACAGTGTTGACCAGCGGAGGGCTTCAATGTCAGTTCACCCGTTCACAGTGTTGACCAGCGGAGGGCTTCAATGTCAGTACACCCGTTCACACAGTGTAGACCAGCGGAGGGCTTCCATGTCAGTACACCCCTTCACAGTGTAGACCAGCGGAAGCTTCAATGTCAGTACAAGCGTTCACAGTGTAGACCAGCGGAGGGCTTCAATGTCAGTACACCCGTTAACAGTGTAGACCAGCGGAGGTCTTCAATGTCAGTACACCCATTCACAGTGTAGACCAGCGGAAGGCTTCAATGTCAGTACACCTGTTCACAGTGTAGACCAGCGGAGGGCTTCAATGTCAGTACACCCGTTCACAGTGTAGACCAGCGGAGGGCTTCAATGTCAGTACACCCGTTCACAGTGTTGACCAGCGGAGGGCTTCAATGTCAGTACACCCGTTCACAGTGTTGACCAGCGGAGGGCTTCAATGTCAGTACACCCGTTCACACAGTGTTGACCAGCGGAGGGCTTCAATATCAGTACACCCGTTCACACAGTGTAGACCAGCGGAGGGCTTCAATGTCAGTACACCCGTTCACAGTGTAGACCAGCGGAGGGCTTCAATGTCAGTACACCCGTTCACAGTGTTGACCAGCGGAGGGCTTCGATGTCAGTACACCCGTTCACACAGTGTAGACCAGCGGAGGGCTTCAATGTCAGTACACCCGTTCACACAGTGTAGACCAGCGGAGGGCTTCAATGTCAGTACACCCGTTCACAGTGTAGACCAGCGGAGGGCTTCAATGTCAGTACACCCGTTCACAGTGTAGACCAGCGGAGGGCTTCAATGTCAGTACACCCGTTCACAGTGTAGTCCAGCGGAGGGCTTCGATGTCAGTACACCCGTTCACACAGTGTAGACCAGCGGAGGGCTTCGATGTCAGTACACCCGTTCACACAGTGTAGACCAGCGGAGGGCTTCGATGTCAGTACAGCCATTCACAGTGTAGACCAGCGGAGGGCTTCAATGTCAGTACAGCCATTCACACAGTGTAGACCAGCGGAGGGCTTCAATGTCAGTACACCCGTTCACAGTGTAGACCAGCGGAAGCTTCAATGTCAGTACAAGCGTTCACAGTGTAGACCAGCGGAGGGCTTCAATGTCAGTACACCCGTTAACAGTGTAGACCAGCGGAGGGCTTCAATGTCAGTACACCTATTCACAGTGTAGACCAGCGGAAGGCTTCAATGTCAGTACACCCGTTCACAGTGTAGACCAGCGGAGGGCTTCAATGTCAGTACACCCGTTCACAGTGTTGACCAGCGGAGGGCTTCAATGTCAGTACACCCGTTCACACAGTGTTGACCAGCGGAGGGCTTCAATGTCAGTTCACCCGTTCACAGTGTTGACCAGCGGAGGGCTTCAATGTCAGTACACCCGTTCACACAGTGTAGACCAGCGGAGGGCTTCAATGTCAGTACACCCGTTCACACAGTGTAGACCAGCGGAGGGCTTCAATGTCAGTACACCCGTTCACACTGTAGACCAGCGGAGGGCTTCAATGTCAGTACACCCGTTCACAGTGTAGTCCAGCGGAGTGCTTCGATGTCAGTACACCCGTTCACACAGTGTAGACCAGCGGAGAGCTTCGATGTCAGTACACCCATTCACACAGTGTAGACCAGCGGAGGGCTTCGATGTCAGTACACCCATTCACACAGTGTAGACCAGCAGAGGGCTTCGATGTCAGTACACCCATTCATACAGTGTAGACCAGCAGAGGGCTTCGATGTCAGTACACCCGTTCACAGTGTAGACCAGCGGAGGGCTTCAAAATCAGTACACCCGTTCACATTGTAGACCAGCGGAGGGCTTCAATGTCAGTACACCCGTTCACAGTGTAGACCCGCGGAGTGCTTCAATGTCAGTACACCCATTCACAGTGTAGAGCAGCGGAGGGCTTCAATGTCAGTACACCCGTTCACACAGTGTAGACCAGCGGAGGGCTTCAATGTCAGTACACCCGTTCACACAGTGTAGACCAGCGGAGGGCTTCCATGTCAGTACACCCGTTCACAGTGTAGACCAGCGGACGGCTTCAATGTCAGTACACCCATTCACACAGTGTAGACCAGCAGAGGGCTTCAATGTCAGTACACCCGTTCACAGTGTAGACCAGCGGAGGGCTTCAATGTCAGTACACCCGTTCACAGTGTTGACCAGCGGAGGGCTTCAATGTCAGTACACCCGTTCACAGTGTAGACCAGCGGAGGGCTTCAATGTCAGTACACCCATTCACAGTGTAGACCAGCGGAGGGCTTCAATGTCAGTACAGCCATTCACACAGTGTAGACCAGCGGAGGGCTTCAATGTCAGTACACCCGTTCACAGTGTTGACCAGCGGAGGGCTTCAATGTCAGTACACCCGTTCACACAGTGTTGACCAGCGGAGTGCTTCAATGTCAGTACACCCGTTCACACAGTTTTCACCAGCGGAGGGCTTCAATGTCAGTACACCCGTTCACAGTGTTGACCAGCGGAGGGCTTCAATGTCAGTACACCCGTTCACAGTGTAGACCAGCGCAGGGCTTCAATGTCAGTACACGCGTTCACACAGTATAGACCAGCGAAGGGCTTCAATGTCAGTACACCCGTTCACAGTGTAGACCAGCGGAGGGCTTCAATGTCAGTACACCCGTTCACAGTGTAGACTAGCGGAGGGCTTCAATGTCAGTACACCCGTTCACAGTGTAGTCCAGCGGAGGGCTTCAATGTCAGTACACCCGTTCACACAGTGTAGACCAGCGGAGGGCTTCGATGTCAGTACACCCGTTCACACAGTGTAGACCAGCGGAGGGCTTCGATGTCAGTACACCCATTCACACAGTGTAGACCAGCAGAGGGCTTTGATGTCAGTACACCCGTTCACAGTGTAGACCAGCGGAGGGCTTCGATGTCAGTACACCCGTTCACATTGTAGACCAGCGGAGGGCTTCGATGTCAGTACACCCATTCACAGTGTAGAGCAGCGGAGAGCTTCAATGTCAGTACACCCGTTCAGACAGTGTAGACCAGCGGAGGACTTCAATGTCAGTACACCCGTTCACACAGTGTTGACCAGCGGAGGGCTTCAATGTCAGTACACCCGTTCACAGTGTAGACCAGCGGAGGGCTTCGATGTCAGTACACCCATTCACACAGTGTAGACCAGCGGAGGGCTTCGATGTCAGTACACCCATTCACACAGTGTAGACCAGCGGAGGGCTTCGATGTCAGTACAGCTATTCACAGTGTAGACCAGCGGAGGGCTTCAATGTCAGTACAGCCATTCACACAGTGTAGACCAGCGGAGGGCTTCAATGTCAGTACACCCCTTCACAGTGTAGACCAGCGGAAGCTTCAATGTCAGTACAAGCGTTCACAGTGTAGACCAGCGGAGGGCTTCAATGTCAGTACACCCGTTAACAGTGTAGACCAGCGGAGGTCTTCAATGTCAGTACACCCATTCACAGTGTAGACCAGCGGAAGGCTTCAATGTCAGTACACCTGTTCACAGTGTAGACCAGCGGAGGGCTTCAATGTCAGTACACCCGTTCACAGTGTAGACCAGCGGAGGGCTTCAATGTCAGTACACCCGTTCACAGTGTTGACCAGCGGAGGGCTTCAATGTCAGTACACCCGTTCACAGTGTTGACCAGCGGAGGGCTTCAATGTCAGTACACCCGTTCACACAGTGTTGACCAGCGGAGGGCTTCAATATCAGTACACCCGTTCACACAGTGTAGACCAGCGGAGGGCTTCAATGTCAGTACACCCGTTCACAGTGTAGACCAGCGGAGGGCTTCAATGTCAGTACACCCGTTCACAGTGTTGACCAGCGGAGGGCTTCGATGTCAGTACACCCGTTCACACAGTGTAGACCAGCGGAGGGCTTCAATGTCAGTACACCCGTTCACACAGTGTAGACCAGCGGAGGGCTTCAATGTCAGTACACCCGTTCACAGTGTAGACCAGCGGAGGGCTTCAATGTCAGTACACCCGTTCACAGTGTAGACCAGCGGAGGGCTTCAATGTCAGTACACCCGTTCACAGTGTAGTCCAGCGGAGGGCTTCGATGTCAGTACACCCGTTCACACAGTGTAGACCAGCGGAGGGCTTCGATGTCAGTACACCCGTTCACACAGTGTAGACCAGCGGAGGGCTTCGATGTCAGTACAGCCATTCACAGTGTAGACCAGCGGAGGGCTTCAATGTCAGTACAGCCATTCACACAGTGTAGACCAGCGGAGGGCTTCAATGTCAGTACACCCGTTCACAGTGTAGACCAGCGGAAGCTTCAATGTCAGTACAAGCGTTCACAGTGTAGACCAGCGGAGGGCTTCAATGTCAGTACACCCGTTAACAGTGTAGACCAGCGGAGGGCTTCAATGTCAGTACACCCATTCACAGTGTAGACCAGCGGAAGGCTTCAATGTCAGTACACCCGTTCACAGTGTAGACCAGCGGAGGGCTTCAATGTCAGTACACCCGTTCACAGTGTTGACCAGCGGAGGGCTTCAATGTCAGTACACCCGTTCACACAGTGTTGACCAGCGGAGGGCTTCAATGTCAGTTCACCCGTTCACAGTGTTGCCCAGCGGAGGGCTTCAATGTCAGTACACCCGTTCACACAGTGTAGACCAGCGGAGGGCTTCAATGCCAGTACACCCGTTCACACAGTGTAGACCAGCGGAGGGCTTCAATGTCAGTACACCCGTTCACAGTGTAGACCAGCGGAGGGCTTCAATGTCAGTACACCCGTTCACAGTGTAGTCCAGCGGAGGGCTTCGATGTCAGTACACCCGTTCACACAGTGTAGACCAGCGGAGGGCTTCGATGTCAGTACACCCATTCACACAGTGTAGACCAGCGGAGGGCTTCGATGTCAGTACACCCATTCACACAGTGTAGACCAGCAGAGGGCTTCGATGTCAGTACACCCATTCATACAGTGTAGACCAGCAGAGGGCTTCGATGTCAGTACACCCGTTCACAGTGTAGACCAGCGGAGGGCTTCAATGTCAGTACACCCTTTCACATTGTAGACCAGCGGAGGGCTTCAATGTCAGTACACCCGTTCACAGTGTAGACCCGCGGAGTGCTTCAATGTCAGTACACCCGTTCACATTGTAGACCAGCGGAGGGCTTCAATGTCAGTACACCCGTTCACAGTGTAGACCCGCGGAGTGCTTCAATGTCAGTACACCCATTCACAGTGTAGAGCAGCGGAGGGCTTCAATGTCAGTACACCCGTTCACACAGTGTAGACCAGCGGAGGGCTTCAATGTCAGTACACCCGTTCACACAGTGTAGACCAGCGGAGGGCTTCAATGTCAGTACACCCGTTCACAGTGTAGACCAGCGGAGGGCTTCAATGTCAGTACACCCATTCACACAGTGTAGACCAGCAGAGGGCTTCAATGTCAGTACACCCGTTCACAGTGTAGACCAGCGGAGGGCTTCAATGTCAGTACACCCGTTCACAGTGTTGACCAGCGGAGGGCTTCAATGTCAGTACACCCGTTCACAGTGTAGACCAGCGGAGGGCTTCAATGTCAGTACACCCATTCACAGTGTAGACCAGCGGAGGGCTTCAATGTCAGTACAGCCATTCACACAGTGTAGACCAGCGGAGGGCTTCAATGTCAGTACACCCGTTCACAGTGTTGACCAGCGGAGGGCTTCAATGTCAGTACACCCGTTCACACAGTGTTGACCAGCGGAGTGCTTCAATGTCAGTACACCCGTTCACACAGTGTTCACCAGCGGAGGGCTTCAATGTCAGTACACCCGTTCACAGTGTTGACCAGCGGAGGGCTTCAATGTCAGTACACCCGTTCACAGTGTAGACCAGCGCAGGGCTTCAATGTCAGTACACGCGTTCACACAGTGTAGACCAGCGAAGGGCTTCAATGTCAGTACACCCGTTCACAGTGTAGACCAGCGGAGGGCTTCAATGTCAGTACACCCGTTCACAGTGTAGACCAGCGGAGGGCTTCAATGTCAGTACACCCGTTCACAGTGTAGTCCAGCGGAGGGCTTCAATGTCAGTACACCCGTTCACACAGTGTAGACCAGCGGAGGGCTTCGATGTCAGTACACCCGTTCACACAGTGTAGACCAGCGGAGGGCTTCGATGTCAGTACACCCATTCACACAGTGTAGACCAGCAGAGGGCTTCGATGTCAGTACACCCATTCACACAGTGTAGACCAGCAGAGGGCTTTGATGTCAGTACACCCGTTCACAGTGTAGACCAGCGGAGGGCTTCGATGTCAGTACACCCGTTCACATTGTAGACCAGCGGAGGGCTTCGATGTCAGTACACCCATTCACAGTGTAGAGCAGCGGAGAGCTTCAATGTCAGTACACCCGTTCAGACAGTGTAGACCAGCGGAGGACTTCAATGTCAGTACACCCGTTCACACAGTGTTGACCAGCGGAGGGCTTCAATGTCAGTACCCCCGTTCACAGTGTAGACCAGCGGAGGGCTTCAATGTCAGTACACCCTTTCACACAGTGTAGACCAGCAGAGGGCTTCAATGTCAGTACACCCATTCACACAGTGTACACCAGCAGAGGGCTTCAATGTCAGTACACCCGTTCACAGTGTAGAGCAGCAGAGGGCTTCAATGTCAGTACACCCGTTCACATTGTAGACCAGCGGAGGGATTCAATGTCAGTACACCCGTTCACAGTGTAGACCAGCGGAGTACTTCAATGTCAGTACACCCATTCACAGTGTAGAGCAACGGAGGCCTTCAATGTCAGTACACCCGTTCACACAGTGTAGACCAGCGGAGGGCTTCAATGTCAGTACACCCGTTCACACAGTGTTGACCAGCGGAGGGCTTCAATGTCAGTACACCCGTTCACAGTGTAGACCAGCGGAGGGCTTCAATGTCAGTACACCCGTTCACAGTGTAGACCAGCGGAGGGCTTCAATGCCAGTACACCCGTTCACAGTGTAGACCAGCGGAGGGCTTCAATGTCAGTACACCCGTTCACAGTGTTGACCAGCGGAGGGCTTCAATGTCAGTACACCCATTCACAGTGTAGACCAGCAGAGGGCTTCAATGTCAGTACACCCGTTCACACAGTGTAGACCAGCGGAGGGCTTCAATGTCAGTACACCCGTTCACAGTGTAGACCAGCTGAGGGCTTCAATGTCAGTACACCCGTTCACAGTGTAGACCAGCGGAGGGCTTCAATGTCAGTACACCCGTTCACACAGTGTAGACCAGCGGAGGGCTTCAATGTCAGTACACCCGTTCACAGTGTAGACCAGCGGAGGGCTTCAATGTCAGTACATCCGTTCACAGTGTTGACCAGCGGAGGGGTTCAATGTCAGTACACCCGTTCACAGTGTAGACCAGCGGAGGACTTCAATGTCACTACAGCCGTTCACAGTGTAGACCAGCGGAGAGCTTCAATGTCAGTACACCCGTTCACAGTGTAGACCAGCGGAAGGCTTCAATGTCAGTACACCCGTTCACAGTGTAGACCAGCGGAGGGCTTCAATGTCAGTACACCCGTTCACAGTGTAGACCAGCGGAGGGCTTCAATGTCAGTACACCCTTTCACAGTGTAGTCCAGCGGATGGCTTCAATGTCAGTACACCCGTTCACACAGTGTAGACCAGCGGAGGGCTTCGATGTCAGTACACCCGTTCACACAGTGTAGACCAGCGGAGGGCTTCGATGTCAGTACACCCATTCACACAGTGTAGACCAGCAGAGGGCTTCGATGTCAGTACACCCATTCACACAGTGTAGACCAGCAGAGGGCTTTGATGTCAGTACACCCGTTCACAGTGTAGACCAGCGGAGGGCTTCGATGTCAGTACACCCGTTCACATTGTAGACCAGCGGAGGGCTTCGATGTCAGTACACCCATTCACAGTGTAGAGCAGCGGAGAGCTTCAATGTCAGTACACCCGTTCAGACAGTGTAGACCAGCGGAGGGCTTCAATGTCAGTACACCCGTTCACACAGTGTTGACCAGCGGAGGGCTTCAATGTCAGTACACCCGTTCACAGTGTAGACCAGCGGAGTGCTTCAATGTCAGTAAACCCATTCACACAGTGTAGACCAGCAGAGGGCTTCAATGTCAGTACACCCATTCACACAGTGTAGACCAGCAGAGGGCTTCAATGTCAGTACACCCGTTCACAGTGTAGAGCAGCAGAGGGCTTCAATGTCAGTACACCCGTTCACATTGTAGACCAGCGGAGGGCTTCAATGTCAGTACACCCGTTCACAGTGTAGACCAGCGGAGTACTTCAATGTCAGTACACCCATTCACAGTGTAGAGCAACGGAGGGCTTCAATGTCAGTACACCCGTTCACACAGTGTAGACCAGCGGAGGGCTTCAATGTCAGTACACCCGTTCACACAGTGTTGACCAGCGGAGGGCTTCAATGTCAGTACACCCGTTCACAGTGTAGACCAGCGGAGGGCTTCAATGTCAGTACACCCGTTCACAGTGTAGACCAGCGGAGGGCTTCAATGCCAGTACACCCGTTCACAGTGTAGACCAGCGGAGGGCTTCAATGTCAGTACACCCGTTCACAGTGTTGACCAGCGGAGGGCTTCAATGTCAGTACACCCATTCACAGTGTAGACCAGCAGAGGGCTTCAATGTCAGTACACCCGTTCACACAGTGTAGACCAGCGGAGGGCTTCAATGTCAGTACACCCGTTCACAGTGTAGACCAGCTGAGGGCTTCAATGTCAGTACACCCGTTCACAGTGTAGACCAGCGGAGGGCTTCAATGTCAGTACACCCGTTCACACAGTGTAGACCAGCGGAGGGCTTCAATGTCAGTACACCCGTTCACAGTGTAGACCAGCGGAGGGCTTCAATGTCAGTACATCCGTTCACAGTGTTGACCAGCGGAGGGGTTCAATGTCAGTACACCCGTTCACAGTGTAGACCAGCAGAGGACTTCAATGTCAGTACAGCCGTTCACAGTGTAGACCAGCGGAGAGCTTCAATGTCAGTACACCCGTTCACAGTGTAGACCAGCGGAGGGCTTCAATGTCAGTACACCCGTTCACAGTGTAGACCAGCGGAGGGCTTCAATGTCAGTACACCCGTTCACAGTGTTGACCAGCGGAGGGCTTCAATGTCAGTACACCCGTTCACACAGTGTTGACCAGCGGAGGGCGTCAATGTCAGTACACCCGTTCACAGTGTTGACCAGCGGAGGGCTTCAATGTCAGTACACCCGTTCACAGTGTAGACCAGCGGAGGGCTTCAATGCCAGTACACCCGTTCACAGTGTTGACCAGCGGAGGGCTTCAATGTCAGTACACCCATTCACAGTGTAGACCAGCGGAGGGCTTCACTGTCAGTACACCCGTTCACACAGTGTAGACCAGCGGAGGGCTTCAATGTCAGTACACCCGTTCACAGTGTAGACCAGCTGAGGGCTTCAATGTCAGTACACCCGTTCACAGTGTAGACCAGCGGAGGGCTTCAATGTCAGTACACCCGTTAACACAGTGCACACCAGCGGAGGGCTTCAATGTCAGTACACCCGTTCACAATGTAGACCAGCGGAGGGCTTCAATGTCAGTACACCCGTTCACACAGTGTAGACCAGCGGAGGGCTTCAATGTCAGTACACCCGTTCAGAGTGTAGACCAGCGGAGGGCTTCAATGTCAGTACATCCGTTCACAGTGTTGACCAGCGGAGGGGTTCAATGTCAGTACACCCGTTCACAGTGTAGACCAGCGGAGGACTTCAATGTCAGTACACCCGTTCACAGTGTAGACCAGCGGAGAGCTTCAATGTCAGTACACCCGTTCACAGTGTAGACCAGCGGAGGGCTTCAATGTCAGTACACCCGTTCACAGTGTAGACCAGCGGAGGGCTTCAATGTCAGTACACCCGTTCACAGTGTTGACCAGCGGAGGGCTTCAATGACAGTACACCCGTTCACACAGTGTTGACCAGCGGAGGGCGTCAATGTCAGTACACCCGTTCACAGTGTTGACCAGCGGAGGGCTTCAATGTCAGTACACCCGTTCACAGTGTAGACCAGCGGAGGGCTTCAATGTCAGTACACCCGTTCACAGAGTGTAGACCAGCGGAGGGCTTCAATGTCAGTACACCCGTTCACACAGTGTAGACCAGCGGAGGGCTTCAATGTCAGTACACCCGTTCACAGTGTAGACCAGCGGAGGGCTTCAATGTCAGTACACCCGTTCACAGTGTAGACCAGCGGAGGACTTCAATGTCAGTACACCCGTTCACAGTGTAGACCAGCGGAGGGCTTCAATGTCAGTACACCCGTTCACAGTGTAGACCAGCGGAGGGCTTCAATGTCAGTACACCCGTTCACAGTGTTGACCAGCGGAGGGCTTCAATGACAGTACACCCGTTCACACAGTGTTGACCAGCGGAGGGCGTCAATGTCAGTACACCCGTTCACAGTGTTGACCAGCGGAGGGCTTCAATGTCAGTACACCCGTTCACAGTGTAGACCAGCGGAGGGCTTCAATGTCAGTACACCCGTTCACAGAGTGTAGACCAGCGGAGGGCTTCAATGTCAGTACACCCGTTCACACAGTGTAGACCAGCGGAGGGCTTCAATGTCAGTACACCCGTTCACAGTGTAGACCAGCGGAGGGCTTCAATGTCAGTACACCCGTTCACAGTGTAGACCAGCGGAGGACTTCAATGTCAGTACACCCGTTCACAGTGTAGACCAGCGGAGGGCTTCAATGTCAGTACACCCGTTCACAGTGTAGACCAGCGGAGGACTTCAATGTCAGTACACCCGTTCACAGTGTAGACCAGCGGAGGGCTTCAATGTCAGTACACCCGTTCACAGTGTAGACCAGCGGAGGGCTTCAATCTCAGTATACCCGTTCACAGTGTAGACCAGCAGAGGGCTTCAACGTCAGTACACCCGTTCACATTGTAGACCAGCGGAGGGCTTCAACGTCAGTACACCCGTTCACAGTGTAGACCAGCGGAGAGCTTCAATGTCAGTACACCCGTTCACAGTGTAGAGCAGCAGAGGGCTTCAATGTCAGTACACCCGTTCACACAGTGTAGACCAGCGGAGGGCTTCAATGTCAGTACACCCGTTCACACAGTGTTGACCAGCGGAGGACTTCAATGTCAGTACACCCGTTCACAGTGTAGACCAGCGGAGGGCTTCAATGTCAGTACACCCGTTCACAGTGTAGACCAGCGGAGGGCTTCAATGCCAGTACACCCGTTCACAGTGTAGACCAGCGGAGGGCTTCAATGTCAGTACACCCGTTCACAGTGTTGACCAGCGGAGGGCTTCAATGTCAGTACACCCGTTCACAGTGTAGACCAGTGGAGGGCTTCAATGTCAGTACACCCGTTCACACAGTGTAGACCAGCGGAGGGCTTCAATGTCAGTACACCCTTTCACAGTGTAGACCAGCTGAGGGCTTCAATGTCAGTACACCCGTTCACAGTGTAGACCAGCGGAGGAATTCAATGTCAGTACACCCGTTCACACAGTGTAGACCAGCAGAGGGCTTCAATGTCAGTACACCCGTTCACAGTGTAGACCAGCGGAGGGGTTCAATGTCAATACACCCATTCACAGTGTTGACCAGCGGAGGGGTTCAATGTCAATACACCCGTTCACAGTGTAGACCAGCGGAGGGCTTCAATGTCAGTACACCCGTTCACAGTGTAGACCAGCGGAGGGCTTCAATGTCAGTACACCCGTTCACACAGTGTAGAGCAGCGGAGGGCTTCAATGTCAGTACACCCGTTCACAGTGTAGAGCAGCGGACGGCTTCAATGTCAGTACACCCATTCACATTGTAGACCAGCGGAGGGCTTCAATGTCAGTACACCCGTTCACACAGTGTAGACCAGCGGAGGGCTTCAATGTCAGTACACCCATTCACAGTGTAGACCAGCGGAGGGCTTCAATGTCAGTACACCCGTTCACAGTGTAGACCACCGGAGGGCTTCAATGTCAGTACACCCATTCACACATTGTAGACCAGCGGAGGGCTTCAATGTCAGTACACACATTCACACAGTGTAGACCAGCGGAGGGCTCCAATGTCAGTACACCCATTCACACAGTGTAGACCAGTGGAGGGCTTCAATGTCAGTACACCCGTTCACAGTGTTGACCAGCGGAGGGCTACAATGTCAGTACACCCGTTCACAGTGTAGACCAGCGGAGGGCTTCAATGTCAGTACACCCGTTCACAGTGTAGACCAGCGGAGGGCTTCAATGTCAGTACACCCGTTCACAGTGTTGACCAGCGGAGGGCTACAATGTCAGTACACCCGTTGACACAGTGTTGACCAGCGGAGGGCTTCAATGTCAGTACACCCGTTCACAGTGTTGACCAGCGGAGGGCTTCAATGTCAGTACACCCGTTCACATTGTTGACCAGCGGAGGGCTTCAATATCAGTACTCCCGTTCACACAGTGTAGACCAGCGGAGGGCTTCAATGTCAGTACACACGTTCACAGTGTAGACCAGCGGAGGGCTTCAATGTCAGTACACCCGTTCACAGTGTAGACCAGCAGAGGGCTTCAATGTCAGTACACCTATTCACAGTGTAGACCAGCGGAGGGCTTCAATGTCAGTACACCAGTTCACAGTGTAGACCAGCAGAGGGCTTCAATGTCAGTACACCCATTCACAGTGTAGACCAGCGGAGGGCTTCAATGTCAGTACACCCGTTCACAGTGTAGACCAGCGGAGGGCTTCAATGTCAGTACACCCGTTCACAGCGTAGACCAGCGCAGGGCTTCAATGTCAGTACACCCATTCACAGTGTAGACCAGCAGAGGGCTTCAATGTCAGTACACCCGTTCACAGTGTAGACCAGCGGAGGGCTTCAATGTCAGTACACCCGTTCACAGTGTAGACCAGCGGAGGGCTTCAATGTCAGTACACCCGATCACAGTGTAGACCAGCGGTGGGCTTCAATGTCAGTACACCCGTTCAGTGTTGACCAGCGAAGGGCTTCAATGTCAGTACACCCATTCACACAGTGTAGACCAGCGGAGGGCTTCAATGTCAGTACACCCGTTCACAGTGTAGACCAGCGGAGGGCTTCAATGTCAGTACACCCGTTCACATTGTTGACCAGCGGAGGGCTTCAATGTCAGTACACCCGTTCACAGTGTAGACCAGCGGAGGGCTTCAATGTCAGTACACCCGTTCACAGTGTAGACCAGCAGAGGGCTTCAATGTCAGTACACCCATTCACAGTGTAGACCATCGGAGGGCTTCAATGTCAGTACACCAGGTCACAGTGTAGACCAGCGGAGGGCTTCAATGTCAGTACACCCATTCACAGTGTAGACCAGCGGAGGGCTTCAATGTCAGTACACCCGTTCACAGTGTAGACCAGCGGAGGGCTTCAATGTCAGTACACCCGTTCACAGTGTAGACCAGCGGAGGGCTTCAATGTCAGTACACCCGTTCACAGTGTAGACCAGCTGAGGGCTTCAATGTCAGTACACCCGTTCACAGTGTAGACCAGCGGAGGGCTTCAATGTCAGTACACCCGTTCACACAGTGTAGACCAGCGGAGGGCTTCAATGTCAGTACACCCGTTCACAGTGTAGACCAGCGGAGGGGTTCAATGTCAATACACCCGTTCACAGTGTTGACCAGCGGAGGGGTTCAATGTCAAAACACCCGTTCACAGTGTAGATCAGCGGAGGGCTTCAATGTCAGTACACCCGTTCACATTGTAGACCAGCGGAGGGCTTCAATGTCAGTACACCCGTTCACTGTGTAGAGCAGCGGACGGCTTCAATGTCAGTACACCCATTCACAGTGTAGACCAGCGGAGGGCTTCAATGTCAGTACACCCGTTCACACAGTGTAGACCAGCGGAGGGCTTCAATGTCAGTACACCCATTCACAGTGTAGACCAGGGGAGGGCTTCAATGTCAGTACACCCGTTCACAGTGTAGACCAGCGGAGGGCTTCAATGTCAGTACACCCATTCACACAGCGTAGACCAGCGGAGGGCTTCAATGTCAGTACACCCATTCACAGTGTAGACCAGCGGAGGGCTTCAATGTCAGTACACCCATTCACACAGTGTAGACCAGTGGAGGGCTTCAATGTCAGTACACCCGTTCACAGTGTTGACCAGCGGAGGGCTACAATGTCAGTACACCCGTTCACAGTGTAGACCAGCGGAGGGCTTCAATGTCAGTACACCCGTTCACAGTGTAGACCAGCGGAGGGTTTCAATGTCAGTACACCCGTTCACAGTGTTGACCAGCGGAGGGCTACAATGTCAGTACACCCGTTGACACAGTGTTGACCAGTGGAGGGCTTCAATGTCAGTACACCCGTTCACAGTGTTGACCAGCGGAGGGCTTCAATGTCAGTACACCCGTTCACATTGTTGACCAGCGGAGGCCTTCAATGTCAGTACACCCGTTCACACAGTGTAGACCAGCGGAGGGCTTCAATGTCAGTACACCCGTTCACAGTGTAGACCAGCGGAGGGCTTAAATGTCAGTACACCCGTTCACAGTGTAGACCAGCAGAGGGCTTCAATGTCAGTACACCTATTCACAGTGTAGACCAGCGGAGGGCTTCAATGTCAGTACACCAGTTCACAGTGTAGACCAGCAGAGGGCTTCAATGTCAGTACACCCATTCACAGTGTAGACCAGCGGAGGGCTTCAATGTCAGTACACCCGTTCACAGTGTAGACCAGCGGAGGGCTTCAATGTCAGTACACCCGTTCACAGTGTTGACCAGCGGAGGGCTACAATGTCAGTACACCCGTTGACACAGTGTTGACCAGCGGAGGGCTTCAATGTCAGTACACCCGTTCACAGTGTTGACCAGCGGAGGGCTTCAATGTCAGTACACCCGTTCACATTGTTGACCAGCGGAGGGCTTCAATGTCAGTACACCCGTTCACACAGTGTAGACCAGCGGAGGGCTTCAATGTCAGTACACCCGTTCACAGTGTAGACCAGCGGAGGGCTTCAATGTCAGTACACCCGTTCACAGTGTAGACCAGCAGAGGGCTTCAATGTCAGTACACCTATTCACAGTGTAGACCAGCGGAGGGCTTCAATGTCAGTACACCAGTTCACAGTGTAGACCAGCAGAGGGCTTCAATGTCAGTACACCCATTCACAGTGTAGACCAGCGGAGGGCTTCAATGTCAGTACACCCATTCACAGTGTAGACCAGCGGAGGGCTTTAATGTCAGTACACCCGTTCACAGCGTAGACCAGCGGAGGGCTTCAATGTCAGTACACCCATTCACAGTGTAGACCAGCAGAGGGCTTCAATGTCAGTACTCCCGTTCACTGTGTAGACCAGCGGAGGGCTTCAATGTCAGTACACCCGTTCACAGTGTAGACCAGCGGAGGGCTTCAATGTCAGTACACCCGATCACAGTGTAGACCAGCGGTGGGCTTCAATGTCAGTACACCCGTTCAGTGTTGACCAGCGCAGGGCTTCAATGTCAGTACACCCATTCACACAGTGTAGACCAGCGGAGGGCTTCACTGTCAGTACACCCGTTCACACAGTGTAGACCAGCGGAGGGCTTCAATGTCAGTACACCCGTTCACATTGTTGACCAGCGGAGGGCTTCAATGTCAGTACACCCGTTCACAGTGTAGACCAGCGGAGGGCTTCAATGTCAGTACACCCGTTCACAGTGTAGACCAGCAGAGGGCTTCAATGTCAGTACACCCATTCACAGTGTAGACCAGCGGAGGGCTTCAATGTCAGTACACCAGTTCACAGTGTAGACCAGCAGAGGGCTTCAATGTCAGTACACCCATTCACAGTGTAGACCAGCGGAGGGCTTCAATGTCAGTACACCCGTTCACAGTGTAGACCAGCGGAGGGCTTCAATCTCAGTACACCCGTTCACAGTGTAGAACAGCGGAGGGCTTCAATGTCAGTACACCCATTCACAGTGTAGACCAGCAGAGGGCTTCAATGTCAGTATACCCGTTCACAGTGTAGACCAGCGGAGGGCTTCAATGTCAGTACACCCGTTCACAGTGTAGACCAGCGGAGGGCTTCAATGTCAGTACACCCGATCACAGTGTAGACCAGCGGAGGGCTTCAATGTCAGTACACCCGTTCAGTGTTGAGCAGCGAAGGGCTTCAATGTCAGTACACCCATTCACACAGTGTAGACCAGCGGAGGGCTTCAATGTCAGTACACCAGTTCACAGTGTAGACCAGCAGAGGGCTTCAATGTCAGTACACCCATTCACAGTGTAGACCAGCAGAGGGCTTCAATGTCAGTACACCCGTTCACAGTGTAGACCAGCGGAGGACTTCAATGTCAGTACACCCGTTCACAGTGAAGACCAGCGGAGGGCTTCAATGTCAGTACACCCGATCACAGTGTAGACCAGCGGAGGGCTTCAATGTCAGTACACCCGTTCACAGTGTAGACCAGCGGAGGGCTTCAATGTCAGTACACCCGTTCACAGTGTAGACCAGCGGAGGGCTTCAATGTCAGTACGCCCGTTCACAGTGTAGACCAGCGGAGGGGTTCAATGTCAGTACACCCATTCACAGTGTAGACCAGCGGAGGGCTTCAATGTCAATACACCCGTTCACAGTGTTGACCAGCGGAGGGTTTCAATGTCAGTACACCCATTCACAGTGTTGACCAGCGGAAGGCTTCAATGTTCAGTACAACCGTTCACAGTGTAGACCAGCGGAGGGCTTCAATGTCAGTACACCCGTTCACAGTGTAGACCAACGGAGGGCTTCAATGTCAGTACACCCATTCACAGTGTAGACCAGCAGAGGGCTATAATGTCAGTACACCCGTTCACAGTGTTGACCAGCGGTGGGCTTCAATGTCAGTACACCCATTCACATTGTAGAGCAGCAGAGGGCTTCAATGTCAGTACACCCATTCACAGTGTTCACCAGCGGAGGGCTTCAATGTCAGTACACCCATTCACACAGTGTAGACCAGCGGAGGGCTTCAATGTCAGTACACCCATTTACAGTGTAGACCAGCGGAGGGCTTCAATGTCAGTACACCCGTTCACAGTGTAGACCAGCGGAGGGCTTCAATGTCAGTACACCCGTTCACAGTGTAGACCAGCGGAGGGCTTCAATGTCAGTACACCCGTTCACAGTGTAGACCAGCGGAGCGCTTCAAAGTCACTACACCCGTTCACAGTGTAGACCAGCGGAGGGCTTCAATGTCAGTACACCCGTTCACAGTGCAGACCAGCGGAGGGCTTCAATGTCAGTACACCCGTTCACAGTGTTGACCAGCGGAGGGCTTCAATGTCAGTACACCCGTTCACAGTGTAGACCAGCGGTGGGCTTCAATGTCAGTACACCCGTTCACAGTGTTGACCAGCGGAGGGCTTCAATGTCAGTACACCCGTTCACAGTGTAGACCAGCGGGGGGCTTCAATGTCAGTACACCCGTTCACAGTGTAGACCAGCGGAGGGCTTCAATGTCAGTACACCCGTTCACAGTGTAGACCAGCGGAGGGCTTCAATGTCAGTACACCCGTTCACAGTGTAGACCAGCGGAGGGCTTCAATGTCAGTACACCCGTTCACAGTGTTGACCAGCGGAGGGCTTCAATGTCAGTACACCCGTTCACACTGTGTTGACCAGCGGAGGGCTTCAATGTCAGTACACCCGTTCACAGTGTTGACCAGCGGAGGGCTTCAATGTCAGTATACCCGTTCACAGTGTAGACCAGCGGAGGGCTTCAATGTCAGTACACCCATTCACACAGTGTAGACCAGCGGAGGGCTTCAATGTCAATACACCCGTTCACACAGTGTAGACCAGCGGAGGGCTTCAATGTCAGTACACCCGTTGACAGTGTAGACCAGCGGAGGGCTTCAATGTCAGTACACCCGTTCACAGTGTAGACCAGCGGAGGGCTTCAATGTCAGTACACCCGATCACACAGTGTAGACCAGCGGAGGGCTTCAATGTCAGTACACCCGTTCACACAGTGTAGACCAGCGGACGGCTTCAATGTCAGTACACCCGTTCACACAGTGTAGACCAGCGGAGGGCTTCAATGTCAGTACACCCGTTCACAGTGTTGACCAGCGGAGGGCTTCAATGTCAGTATACCCGTTCACATTGTTGACCAGCGGAGGGCTTCAATGTCAGTACACCCGTTCACACAGTGTAGACCAGCGGAGGGCTTCAATGTCAGTACACCCGTTCACAGTGTAGACCAGCAGAGGGCTTCAATGTCAGTACACCTATTCACAGTGTAGACCAGCGGAGGGCTTCAATGTCAGTACACCCGTTCACAGCGTAGACCAGCGGAGGGCTTCAATGTCAGTACACCCATTCACAGTGTAGACCAGCAGAGGGCTTCAATGTCAGTACACCCGTTCACAGTGTAGACCAGCGGAGGGCTTCAATGTCAGTACACCCGTTCACAGTGTAGACCAGCGGAGGGCTTCAATGTCAGTACACCCGATCACAGTGTAGACCAGCGGTGGGCTTCAATGTCAGTACACCCGTTCAGTGTTGACCAGCGAAGGGCTTCAATGTCAGTACACCCATTCACACAGTGTAGACCAGCGGAGGGCTTCAATGTCAGTACACCCGTTCACAGTGTAGACCAGCGGAGGGCTTCAATGTCAGTACACCCGTTCACATTGTTGACCAGCGGAGGGCTTCAATGTCAGTACTCCCGTTCACAGTGTAGACCAGCGGAGGGCTTCAATGTCAGTACACCCGTTCACAGTGTAGACCAGCAGAGGGCTTCAATGTCAGTACACCCATTCACAGTGTAGACCAGCGGAGGGCTTCAATGTCAGTACACCAGTTCACAGTGTAGACCAGCAGAGGGCTTCAATGTCAGTACACCCATTCACAGTGTAGACCAGCGGAGGGCTTCAATGTCAGTACACCCGTTCACAGTGTAGACCAGCGGAGGGCTTCAATGTCAGTACACCCGTTCACAGTGTAGACCAGCGGAGGGCTTCAATGTCAGTACACCCATTCACAGTGTAGACCAGCAGAGGGCTTCAATGTCAGTACACCCGTTCACAGTGTAGACCAGCGGAGGGCTTCAATGTCAGTACACCCGTTCACAGTGTAGACCAGCGGAGAGCTTCAATGTCAGTACACCCGATCACAGTGTAGACCAGCGGAGGGCTTTAATGTCAGTACACCCGTTCAGTGTTGAGCAGCGAAGGGCTTCAATGTCAGTACACCCATTCACACAGTGTAGACCAGCGGAGGGCTTCAATGTCAGTACACCAGTTCACAGTGTAGACCAGCAGAGGGCTTCAATGTCAGTACACCCATTCACAGTGTAGACCAGCAGAGGGCTTCAATGTCAGTACACCCGTTCACAGTGTAGACCAGCGGAGGACTTCAATGTCAGTACACCCGTTCACAGTGTAGACCAGCGGAGGGCTTCAATGTCAGTACACCCGATCACAGTGTAGACCAGCGGAGGGCTTCAATGTCAGTACACCCGTTCACAGTGTAGACCAGCGGAGGGCTTCAATGTCAGTACACCCGTTCACAGTGTAGACCAGCGGAGGGCTTCAATGTCAGTACACCCGTTCACAGTGTAGACCAGCGGAGGGGTTCAATGTCAGTACACCCATTCACAGTGTAGACCAGCGGAGGGCTTCAATGTCAATACACCCGTTCACAGTGTTGACCAGCGGAGGGCTTCAATGTCAGTGCACCCATTCACAGTGTTGACCAGTGGAAGGCTTCAATGTCAGTACAACCGTTCACAGTGTAGACCAGCGGAGGGCTTCAATGTCAGTACACCCGTTCACAGTGTAGACCAGCGGAGGGCTTCAATGTCAGTACACCCATTCAGAGTGTAGACCAGCAGAGGGCTATAATGTCAGTACACCCGTTCACAGTGTTGACCAGCGGTGGGCTTCAATGTCAGTACACCCATTCACATTGTAGAGCAGCAGAGGGCTTCAATGTCAGTACACCCATTCACAGTGTTCACCAGCAGAGGGCTTCAATGTCAGTACACCCATTCACACAGTGTAGACCAGCGGAGGGCTTCAATGTCAGTACACCCATTTACAGTGTAGACAAGCGGAGGGCTTCAATGTCAGTACACCCGTTCACAGTGTAGACCAGCGGAGGGCTTCAATGTCAGTACACCCGTTCACAGTGTAGACCAGCGGAGGGCTTCAATGTCAGTACACCCGTTCACAGTGTAGACGAGCGGAGCGCTTCAAAGTCACTACACCCGTTCACAGTGTAGACCAGCGGAGGGCGTCAATCTCAGTACACCCGTTCACAGTGTAGACCAGCGGAGGGCTTCAATGTCAGTACACCCGTTCACAGTGTTGACCAGCGGAGGGCTTCAATGTCAGTACACCCGTTCACAGTGTAGACCAGCGGTGGGCTTCAATGTCAGTACACCCGTTCACAGTGTTGACCAGCGGAGGGCTTCAATGTCAGTACACCCGTTCACAGTGTAGACCAGCGGAAGCTTCAATGTCAGTACACCCGTTCACAGTGTAGACCAGCGGGGGGCTTCAATGTCAGTACACCCGTTCACAGTGTAGACCAGCGGAGGGCTTCAATGTCAGTACACCCGTTCACAGTGTAGACCAGCGGAGGGCTTCAATGTCAGTACACCCGTTCACAGTGTAGACCAGCGGAAGCTTCAATGTCAGTACACCCGTTCACAGTGTAGACCAGCGGGGGGCTTCAATGTCAGTACACCCGTTCACAGTGTAGACCAGCGGAGGGCTTCAATGTCAGTACACCCGTTCACAGTGTAGACCAGCGGAGGGCTTCAATGTCAGTACACCCGTTCACAGTGTAGACCAGCGGAGGGCTTCAATGTCAGTACACCCGTTCACAGTGTTGACCAGCGGAGGGCTTCAATGTCAGTACACCCGTTCACACTGTGTTGACCAGCGGAGGGCTTCAATGTCAGTACACCCGTTCACAGTGTTGACCAGCGGAGGGCTTCAATGTCAGTATACCCGTTCACAGTGTAGACCAGCGGAGGGCTTCAATGTCAGTACACCCATTCACACAGTGTAGACCAGCGGAGGGCTTCAATGTCAATACACCCGTTCACACAGTGTAGACCAGCGGAGGGCTTCAATGTCAGTACACCCGTTGACAGTGTAGACCAGCGGAGGGCTTCAATGTCAGTACACCCGTTCACAGTGTAGACCAGCGGAGGGCTTCAATGTCAGTACACCCGATCACACAGTGTAGACCAGCGGAGGGCTTCAATGTCAGTACACCCGTTCACACAGTGTAGACCAGCGGACGGCTTCAATGTCAGTACACCCGTTCACACAGTGTAGACCAGCGGAGGGCTTCAATGTCAGTACACCCGTTCACAGTGTTGACCAGCGGAGGGCTTCAATGTCAGTATACCCGTTCACATTGTTGACCAGCGGAGGGCTTCAATGTCAGTACACCCGTTCACACAGTGTAGACCAGCGGAGGGCTTCAATGTCAGTACACCCGTTCACAGTGTAGACCAGCGGAGGGCTTCAATGTCAGTACACCCGTTCACAGTGTAGACGAGCGGAGCGCTTCAAAGTCACTACACCCGTTCACAGTGTAGACCAGCGGAGGGCGTCAATCTCAGTACACCCGTTCACAGTGTAGACCAGCGGAGGGCTTCAATGTCAGTACACCCGTTCACAGTGTTGACCAGCGGAGGGCTTCAATGTCAGTACACCCGTTCACAGTGTAGACCAGCGGTGGGCTTCAATGTCAGTACACCCGTTCACAGTGTTGACCAGCGGAGGGCTTCAATGTCAGTACACCCGTTCACAGTGTAGACCAGCGGAAGCTTCAATGTCAGTACACCCGTTCACAGTGTAGACCAGCGGGGGGCTTCAATGTCAGTACACCCGTTCACAGTGTAGACCAGCGGAGGGCTTCAATGTCAGTACACCCGTTCACAGTGTAGACCAGCGGAGGGCTTCAATGTCAGTACACCCGTTCACAGTGTAGACCAGCGGAAGCTTCAATGTCAGTACACCCGTTCACAGTGTAGACCAGCGGGGGGCTTCAATGTCAGTACACCCGTTCACAGTGTAGACCAGCGGAGGGCTTCAATGTCAGTACACCCGTTCACAGTGTAGACCAGCGGAGGGCTTCAATGTCAGTACACCCGTTCACAGTGTAGACCAGCGGAGGGCTTCAATGTCAGTACACCCGTTCACAGTGTTGACCAGCGGAGGGCTTCAATGTCAGTACACCCGTTCACACTGTGTTGACCAGCGGAGGGCTTCAATGTCAGTACACCCGTTCACAGTGTTGACCAGCGGAGGGCTTCAATGTCAGTATACCCGTTCACAGTGTAGACCAGCGGAGGGCTTCAATGTCAGTACACCCATTCACACAGTGTAGACCAGCGGAGGGCTTCAATGTCAATACACCCGTTCACACAGTGTAGACCAGCGGAGGGCTTCAATGTCAGTACACCCGTTGACAGTGTAGACCAGCGGAGGGCTTCAATGTCAGTACACCCGTTCACAGTGTAGACCAGCGGAGGGCTTCAATGTCAGTACACCCGATCACACAGTGTAGACCAGCGGAGGGCTTCAATGTCAGTACACCCGTTCACACAGTGTAGACCAGCGGACGGCTTCAATGTCAGTACACCCGTTCACACAGTGTAGACCAGCGGAGGGCTTCAATGTCAGTACACCCGTTCACAGTGTTGACCAGCGGAGGGCTTCAATGTCAGTATACCCGTTCACATTGTTGACCAGCGGAGGGCTTCAATGTCAGTACACCCGTTCACACAGTGTAGACCAGCGGAGGGCTTCAATGTCAGTACACCCGTTCACAGTGTAGACCAGCAGAGGACTTCAATGTCAGTACAGCCGTTCACAGTGTAGACCAGCGGAGAGCTTCAATGTCAGTACACCCGTTCACAGTGTAGACCAGCGGAGGGCTTCAATGTCAGTACACCCGTTCACAGTGTAGACCAGCGGAGGGCTTCAATGTCAGTACACCCGTTCACAGTGTTGACCAGCGGAGGGCTTCAATGTCAGTACACCCGTTCACACAGTGTTGACCAGCGGAGGGCGTCAATGTCAGTACACCCGTTCACAGTGTTGACCAGCGGAGGGCTTCAATGTCAGTACACCCGTTCACAGTGTAGACCAGCGGAGGGCTTCAATGCCAGTACACCCGTTCACAGTGTTGACCAGCGGAGGGCTTCAATGTCAGTACACCCATTCACAGTGTAGACCAGCGGAGGGCTTCACTGTCAGTACACCCGTTCACACAGTGTAGACCAGCGGAGGGCTTCAATGTCAGTACACCCATTCACACATTGTAGACCAGCGGAGGGCTTCAATGTCAGTACACCCATTCACACAGTGTAGACCAGCGGAGGGCTCCAATGTCAGTACACCCATTCACACAGTGTAGACCAGTGGAGGGCTTCAATGTCAGTACACCCGTTCACAGTGTTGACCAGCGGAGGGCTACAATGTCAGTACACCCGTTCACAGTGTAGACCAGCGGAGGGCTTCAATGTCAGTACACCCGTTCACAGTGTAGACCAGCGGAGGGCTTCAATGTCAGTACACCCGTTCACAGTGTTGACCAGCGGAGGGCTACAATGTCAGTACACCCGTTGACACAGTGTTGACCAGCGGAGGGCTTCAATGTCAGTACACCCGTTCACAGTGTTGACCAGCGGAGGGCTTCAATGTCAGTACACCCGTTCACATTGTTGACCAGCGGAGGGCTTCAATATCAGTACTCCCGTTCACACAGTGTAGACCAGCGGAGGGCTTCAATGTCAGTACACACGTTCACAGTGTAGACCAGCGGAGGGCTTCAATGTCAGTACACCCGTTCACAGTGTAGACCAGCAGAGGGCTTCAATGTCAGTACACCTATTCACAGTGTAGACCAGCGGAGGGCTTCAATGTCAGTACACCAGTTCACAGTGTAGACCAGCAGAGGGCTTCAATGTCAGTACACCCATTCACAGTGTAGACCAGCGGAGGGCTTCAATGTCAGTACACCCGTTCACAGTGTAGACCAGCGGAGGGCTTCAATGTCAGTACACCCGTTCACAGCGTAGACCAGCGCAGGGCTTCAATGTCAGTACACCCATTCACAGTGTAGACCAGCAGAGGGCTTCAATGTCAGTACACCCGTTCACAGTGTAGACCAGCGGAGGGCTTCAATGTCAGTACACCCGTTCACAGTGTAGACCAGCGGAGGGCTTCAATGTCAGTACACCCGATCACAGTGTAGACCAGCGGTGGGCTTCAATGTCAGTACACCCGTTCAGTGTTGACCAGCGAAGGGCTTCAATGTCAGTACACCCATTCACACAGTGTAGACCAGCGGAGGGCTTCAATGTCAGTACACCCGTTCACAGTGTAGACCAGCGGAGGGCTTCAATGTCAGTACACCCGTTCACATTGTTGACCAGCGGAGGGCTTCAATGTCAGTACACCCGTTCACAGTGTAGACCAGCGGAGGGCTTCAATGTCAGTACACCCGTTCACAGTGTAGACCAGCAGAGGGCTTCAATGTCAGTACACCCATTCACAGTGTAGACCAGCGGAGGGCTTCAATGTCAGTACACCAGGTCACAGTGTAGACCAGCGGAGGGCTTCAATGTCAGTACACCCATTCACAGTGTAGACCAGCGGAGGGCTTCAATGTCAGTACACCCGTTCACAGTGTAGACCAGCGGAGGGCTTCAATGTCAGTACACCCGTTCACAGTGTAGACCAGCGGAGGGCTTCAATGTCAGTACACCCGTTCACAGTGTAGACCAGCTGAGGGCTTCAATGTCAGTACACCCGTTCACAGTGTAGACCAGCGGAGGGCTTCAATGTCAGTACACCCGTTCACACAGTGTAGACCAGCGGAGGGCTTCAATGTCAGTACACCCGTTCACAGTGTAGACCAGCGGAGGGGTTCAATGTCAATACACCCGTTCACAGTGTTGACCAGCGGAGGGGTTCAATGTCAAAACACCCGTTCACAGTGTAGATCAGCGGAGGGCTTCAATGTCAGTACACCCGTTCACATTGTAGACCAGCGGAGGGCTTCAATGTCAGTACACCCGTTCACACAGTGTAGAGCAGCGGAGGGCTTCAATGTCAGTACACCCGTTCACTGTGTAGAGCAGCGGACGGCTTCAATGTCAGGACACCCATTCACAGTGTAGACCAGCGGAGGGCTTCAATGTCAGTACACCCGTTCACACAGTGTAGACCAGCGGAGGGCTTCAATGTCAGTACACCCATTCACAGTGTAGACCAGCGGAGGGCTTCAATGTCAGTACACCCGTTCACAGTGTAGACCAGCGGAGGGCTTCAATGTCAGTACACCCATTCACACAGCGTAGTCCAGCGGAGGGCTTCAATGTCAGTACACCCATTCACAGTGTAGACCAGCGGAGGGCTTCAATGTCAGTACACCCATTCACACAGTGTAGACCAGTGGAGGGCTTCAATGTCAGTACACCCGTTCACAGTGTTGACCAGCGGAGGGCTACAATGTCAGTACACCCGTTCACAGTGTAGACCAGCGGAGGGCTTCAATGTCAGTACACCCGTTCACAGTGTAGACCAGCGGAGGGTTTCAATGTCAGTACACCCGTTCACAGTGTTGACCAGCGGAGGGCTACAATGTCAGTACACCCGTTGACACAGTGTTGACCAGTGGAGGGCTTCAATGTCAGTACACCCGTTCACAGTGTTGACCAGCGGAGGGCTTCAATGTCAGTACACCCGTTCACATTGTTGACCAGCGGAGGCCTTCAATGTCAGTACACCCGTTCACACAGTGTAGACCAGCGGAGGGCTTCAATGTCAGTACACCCGTTCACAGTGTAGACCAGCGGAGGGCGTAAATGTCAGTACACCCGTTCACAGTGTAGACCAGCAGAGGGCTTCAATGTCAGTACACCTATTCACAGTGTAGACCAGCGGAGGGCTTCAATGTCAGTACACCAGTTCACAGTGTAGACCAGCAGAGGGCTTCAATGTCAGTACACCCATTCACAGTGTAGACCAGCGGAGGGCTTCAATGTCAGTACACCCGTTCACAGTGTAGACCAGCGGAGGGCTTCAATGTCAGTACACCCGTTCACAGTGTTGACCAGCGGAGGGCTACAATGTCAGTACACCCGTTGACACAGTGTTGACCAGCGGAGGGCTTCAATGTCAGTACACCCGTTCACAGTGTTGACCAGCGGAGGGCTTCAATGTCAGTACACCCGTTCACATTGTTGACCAGCGGAGGGCTTCAATGTCAGTACACCCGTTCACACAGTGTAGACCAGCGGAGGGCTTCAATGTCAGTACACCCGTTCACAGTGTAGACCAGCGGAGGGCTTCAATGTCAGTACACCCGTTCACAGTGTAGACCAGCAGAGGGCTTCAATGTCAGTACACCTATTCACAGTGTAGACCAGCGGAGGGCTTCAATGTCAGTACACCAGTTCACAGTGTAGACCAGCAGAGGGCTTCAATGTCAGTACACCCATTCACAGTGTAGACCAGCGGAGGGCTTCAATGTCAGTACACCCGTTCACAGTGTAGACCAGCGGAGGGCTTCAATGTCAGTACACCCGTTCACAGCGTAGACCAGCGGAGGGCTTCAATGTCAGTACACCCATTCACAGTGTAGACCAGCAGAGGGCTTCAATGTCAGTACTCCCGTTCACAGTGTAGACCAGCGGAGGGCTTCAATGTCAGTACACCCGTTCACAGTGTAGACCAGCGGAGGGCTTCAATGTCAGTACACCCGATCACAGTGTAGACCAGCGGTGGGCTTCAATGTCAGTACACCCGTTCAGTGTTGACCAGCGCAGGGCTTCAATGTCAGTACACCCATTCACACAGTGTAGACCAGCGGAGGGCTTCACTGTCAGTACACCCGTTCACACAGTGTAGACCAGCGGAGGGCTTCAATGTCAGTACACCCGTTCACATTGTTGACCAGCGGAGGGCTTCAATGTCAGTACACCCGTTCACAGTGTAGACCAGCGGAGGGCTTCAATGTCAGTACACCCGTTCACAGTGTAGACCAGCAGAGGGCTTCAATGTCAGTACACCCATTCACAGTGTAGACCAGCGGAGGGCTTCAATGTCAGTACACCAGTTCACAGTGTAGACCAGCAGAGGGCTTCAATGTCAGTACACCCATTCACAGTGTAGACCAGCGGAGGGCTTCAATGTCAGTACACCCGTTCACAGTGTAGACCAGCGGAGGGCTTCAATCTCAGTACACCCGTT
Organism: Hypanus sabinus; assembly: GCF_030144855.1. Classification (NCBI taxonomy): domain Eukaryota; kingdom Metazoa; phylum Chordata; class Chondrichthyes; order Myliobatiformes; family Dasyatidae; genus Hypanus; species Hypanus sabinus. The sequence goes on from NW_026779014.1 coordinate 352,633, forward strand.
CACAGTGTAGACCAGCGGAGGGCTTCAATGTCAGTACACCCATTCACAGTGTAGACCAGCAGAGGGCTTCAATGTCAGTATACCCGTTCACAGTGTAGACCAGCGGAGGGCTTCAATGTCAGTACACCCGTTCACAGTGTAGACCAGCGGAGGGCTTCAATGTCAGTACACCCGATCACAGTGTAGACCAGCGGAGGGCTTCAATGTCAGTACACCCGTTCAGTGTTGAGCAGCGAAGGGCTTCAATGTCAGTACACCCATTCACACAGTGTAGACCAGCGGAGGGCTTCAATGTCAGTACACCAGTTCACAGTGTAGACCAGCAGAGGGCTTCAATGTCAGTACACCCATTCACAGTGTAGACCAGCAGAGGGCTTCAATGTCAGTACACCCGTTCACAGTGTAGACCAGCGGAGGACTTCAATGTCAGTACACCCGTTCACAGTGTAGACCAGCGGAGGGCTTCAATGTCAGTACACCCGATCACAGTGTAGACCAGCGGAGGGCTTCAATGTCAGTACACCCGTTCACAGTGTAGACCAGCGGAGGGCTTCAATGTCAGTACACCCGTTCACAGTGTAGACCAGCGGAGGGCTTCAATGTCAGTACGCCCGTTCACAGTGTAGACCAGCGGAGGGGTTCAATGTCAGTACACCCATTCACAGTGTAGACCAGCGGAGGGCTTCAATGTCAATACACCCGTTCACAGTGTTGACCAGCGGAGGGTTTCAATGTCAGTACACCCATTCACAGTGTTGACCAGCGGAAGGCTTCAATGTTCAGTACAACCGTTCACAGTGTAGACCAGCGGAGGGCTTCAATGTCAGTACACCCGTTCACAGTGTAGACCAACGGAGGGCTTCAATGTCAGTACACCCATTCACAGTGTAGACCAGCAGAGGGCTATAATGTCAGTACACCCGTTCACAGTGTTGACCAGCGGTGGGCTTCAATGTCAGTACACCCATTCACATTGTAGAGCAGCAGAGGGCTTCAATGTCAGTACACCCATTCACAGTGTTCACCAGCGGAGGGCTTCAATGTCAGTACACCCATTCACACAGTGTAGACCAGCGGAGGGCTTCAATGTCAGTACACCCATTTACAGTGTAGACCAGCGGAGGGCTTCAATGTCAGTACACCCGTTCACAGTGTAGACCAGCGGAGGGCTTCAATGTCAGTACACCCGTTCACAGTGTAGACCAGCGGAGGGCTTCAATGTCAGTACACCCGTTCACAGTGTAGACCAGCGGAGCGCTTCAAAGTCACTACACCCGTTCACAGTGTAGACCAGCGGAGGGCTTCAATGTCAGTACACCCGTTCACAGTGCAGACCAGCGGAGGGCTTCAATGTCAGTACACCCGTTCACAGTGTTGACCAGCGGAGGGCTTCAATGTCAGTACACCCGTTCACAGTGTAGACCAGCGGTGGGCTTCAATGTCAGTACACCCGTTCACAGTGTTGACCAGCGGAGGGCTTCAATGTCAGTTCACCCGTTCACAGTGTAGACCAGCGGAAGCTTCAATGTCAGTACACCCGTTCACAGTGTAGACCAGCGGGGGGCTTCAATGTCAGTACACCCGTTCACAGTGTAGACCAGCGGAGGGCTTCAATGTCAGTACACCCGTTCACAGTGTAGACCAGCGGAGGGCTTCAATGTCAGTACACCCGTTCACAGTGTAGACCAGCGGAGGGCTTCAATGTCAGTACACCCGTTCACAGTGTTGACCAGCGGAGGGCTTCAATGTCAGTACACCCGTTCACACTGTGTTGACCAGCGGAGGGCTTCAATGTCAGTACACCCGTTCACAGTGTTGACCAGCGGAGGGCTTCAATGTCAGTATTCCCGTTCACAGTGTAGACCAGCGGAGGGCTTCAATGTCAGTACACCCATTCACACAGTGTAGACCAGCGGAGGGCTTCAATGTCAATACACCCGTTCACACAGTGTAGACCAGCGGAGGGCTTCAATGTCAGTACACCCGTTGACAGTGTAGACCAGCGGAGGGCTTCAATGTCAGTACACCCGTTCACAGTGTAGACCAGCGGAGGGCTTCAATGTCAGTACACCCGATCACACAGTGTAGACCAGCGGAGGGCTTCAATGTCAGTACACCCGTTCACACAGTGTAGACCAGCGGACGGCTTCAATGTCAGTACACCCGTTCACACAGTGTAGACCAGCGGAGGGCTTCAATGTCAGTACACCCGTTCACAGTGTTGACCAGCGGAGGGCTTCAATGTCAGTATACCCGTTCACATTGTTGACCAGCGGAGGGCTTCAATGTCAGTACACCCGTTCACACAGTGTAGACCAGCGGAGGGCTTCAATGTCAGTACACCCGTTCACAGTGTAGACCAGCAGAGGGCTTCAATGTCAGTACACCTATTCACAGTGTAGACCAGCGGAGGGCTTCAATGTCAGTACACCCGTTCACAGCGTAGACCAGCGGAGGGCTTCAATGTCAGTACACCCATTCACAGTGTAGACCAGCAGAGGGCTTCAATGTCAGTACACCCGTTCACAGTGTAGACCAGCGGAGGGCTTCAATGTCAGTACACCCGTTCACAGTGTAGACCAGCGGAGGGCTTCAATGTCAGTACACCCGATCACAGTGTAGACCAGCGGTGGGCTTCAATGTCAGTACACCCGTTCAGTGTTGACCAGCGAAGGGCTTCAATGTCAGTACACCCATTCACACAGTGTAGACCAGCGGAGGGCTTCAATGTCAGTACACCCGTTCACAGTGTAGACCAGCGGAGGGCTTCAATGTCAGTACACCCGTTCACATTGTTGACCAGCGGAGGGCTTCAATGTCAGTACTCCCGTTCACAGTGTAGACCAGCGGAGGGCTTCAATGTCAGTACACCCGTTCACAGTGTAGACCAGCAGAGGGCTTCAATGTCAGTACACCCATTCACAGTGTAGACCAGCGGAGGGCTTCAATGTCAGTACACCAGTTCACAGTGTAGACCAGCAGAGGGCTTCAATGTCAGTACACCCATTCACAGTGTAGACCAGCGGAGGGCTTCAATGTCAGTACACCCGTTCACAGTGTAGACCAGCGGAGGGCTTCAATGTCAGTACACCCGTTCACAGTGTAGACCAGCGGAGGGCTTCAATGTCAGTACACCCATTCACAGTGTAGACCAGCAGAGGGCTTCAATGTCAGTACACCCGTTCACAGTGTAGACCAGCGGAGGGCTTCAATGTCAGTACACCCGTTCACAGTGTAGACCAGCGGAGAGCTTCAATGTCAGTACACCCGATCACAGTGTAGACCAGCGGAGGGCTTCAATGTCAGTACACCCGTTCAGTGTTGAGCAGCGAAGGGCTTCAATGTCAGTACACCCATTCACACAGTGTAGACCAGCGGAGGGCTTCAATGTCAGTACACCAGTTCACAGTGTAGACCAGCAGAGGGCTTCAATGTCAGTACACCCATTCACAGTGTAGACCAGCAGAGGGCTTCAATGTCAGTACACCCGTTCACAGTGTAGACCAGCGGAGGACTTCAATGTCAGTACACCCGTTCACAGTGTAGACCAGCGGAGGGCTTCAATGTCAGTACACCCGATCACAGTGTAGACCAGCGGAGGGCTTCAATGTCAGTACACCCGTTCACAGTGTAGACCAGCGGAGGGCTTCAATGTCAGTACACCCGTTCACAGTGTAGACCAGCGGAGGGCTTCAATGTCAGTACACCCGTTCACAGTGTAGACCAGCGGAGGGGTTCAATGTCAGTACACCCATTCACAGTGTAGACAAGCGGAGGGCTTCAATGTCAATACACCCGTTCACAGTGTTGACCAGCGGAGGGCTTCAATGTCAGTGCACCCATTCACAGTGTTGACCAGTGGAAGGCTTCAATGTCAGTACAACCGTTCACAGTGTAGACCAGCGGAGGGCTTCAATGTCAGTACACCCGTTCACAGTGTAGACCAGCGGAGGGCTTCAATGTCAGTACACCCATTCAGAGTGTAGACCAGCAGAGGGCTATAATGTCAGTACACCCGTTCACAGTGTTGACCAGCGGTGGGCTTCAATGTCAGTACACCCATTCACATTGTAGAGCAGCAGAGGGCTTCAATGTCAGTACACCCATTCACAGTGTTCACCAGCAGAGGGCTTCAATGTCAGTACACCCATTCACACAGTGTAGACCAGCGGAGGGCTTCAATGTCAGTACACCCATTTACAGTGTAGACAAGCGGAGGGCTTCAATGTCAGTACACCCGTTCACAGTGTAGACCAGCGGAGGGCTTCAATGTCAGTACACCCGTTCACAGTGTAGACCAGCGGAGGGCTTCAATGTCAGTACACCCGTTCACAGTGTAGACGAGCGGAGCGCTTCAAAGTCACTACACCCGTTCACAGTGTAGACCAGCGGAGGGCGTCAATGTCAGTACACCCGTTCACAGTGTAGAGCAGCGGAGGGCTTCAATGTCAGTACACCCGTTCACAGTGTTGACCAGCGGAGGGCTTCAATGTCAGTACACCCGTTCACAGTGTAGACCAGCGGTGGGCTTCAATGTCAGTACACCCGTTCACAGTGTTGACCAGCGGAGGGCTTCAATGTCAGTACACCCGTTCACAGTGTAGACCAGCGGAAGCTTCAATGTCAGTACACCCGTTCACAGTGTAGACCAGCGGGGGGCTTCAATGTCAGTACACCCGTTCACAGTGTAGACCAGCGGAGGGCTTCAATGTCAGTACACCCGTTCACAGTGTAGACCAGCGGAGGGCTTCAATGTCAGTACACCCGTTCACAGTGTAGACCAGCGGAGGGCTTCAATGTCAGTACACCCGTTCACAGTGTTGACCAGCGGAGGGCTTCAATGTCAGTACACACGTTCACACTGTGTTGACCAGCGGAGGGCTTCAATGTCAGTACACCCGTTCACAGTGTTGACCAGCGGAGGGCTTCAATGTCAGTATACCCGTTCACAGTGTAGACCAGCGGAGGGCTTCAATGTCAGTACACCCATTCACACAGTGTAGACCAGCGGAGGGCTTCAATGTCAATACACCCGTTCACACAGTGTAGACCAGCGGAGGGCTTCAATGTCAGTACACCCGTTCACAGTGTAGACCAGCGGAGGGCTTCAATGTCAGTACACCCGTTCACACAGTGTAGACCAGCGGAGGGCTTCAATGTCAGTACACCCGTTCACACAGTGTAGACCAGCGGACGGCTTCAATGTCAGTACACCCGTTCACACAGTGTAGACCAGCGGAGGGCTTCAATGTCAGTACACCCGTTCACACAGTGTAGACCAGCGGAGGGCTTCAATGTCAGTAAACCCATTCACACAGTGTAGACCAGCGGAGGGCTTCAATGTCAGTACACCCATTCACACAGTGTAGACCAGCAGAGGGCTTCAATGTCAGTACACCCGTTCACAGTGTAGACCAGCGGAGGGCTTCAATGTCAGTACACCCATTCACAGTGTAGACCAACGGAGGGCTTCAATGTCAGTACACCCGGTCACAGTGTAGACAAGCAGAGGGCTTCAATGTCAGTACACCCGTGCAGTGTTGACCAGCGAAGGGCTTCAATGTCAGTACACCCATTCACACAGTGTAGACCAGCGGAGGGCTTCAATGTCAGTACACCCGTTCACAGTGTAGACCAGCGGAGGGCTTCAATGTCAGTACACCCGTTCACAGTGTAGACCAGCGGAGGGGTTCAATGTCAGTACACCCATTCACAGTGTAGACCAGCGGAGGGCTTCAATTTCAGTACACCCGTTCACAGTGTTGACCAGCGGAGGGCTTCAATGTCACTACACCCGTTCACAGTGTTGACCAGCGGAAGGCTTCAATGTCAGTACAACCGTTCACAGTGTAGACCAGCGGAGGGCTTCAATGTCAGTACACCCGTTCACAGTGTAGACCAGCGGAGGGCTTCAATGTCAGTACACCCGTTCACAGTGTAGACCAGCGGAGGGCTTTAATGTCAGTACACCCGTTCACAGTGTTGACCAGCGGAGGGCTTCAATGTCAGTACACCCATTCACATTGTAGAGCAGCAGAGGGCTTCAATGTCCGTACACCCATTCACAGTGTTCACCAGCGGAGGGCTTCAATGTCAGTACACCCATTCACACAGTGTAGACCAGCGGAGGGCTTCAATGTCAGTACACCCATTCACAGTGTAGACCAGCGGAGGGCTTCAATGTCAGTACACCCGTTCACAGTGTTGACCAGCGGAGGGCTTCAATGTCAGTACACCCGTTCACAGTGTAGACCAGCGGAAGCTTCAATGTCAGTACACCCGTTCACAGTGTAGACCAGCGGGGGGCTTCAATGTCAGTACACCCGTTCACAGTGTAGACCAGCGGAGGGCTTCAATGTCAGTACACCCGTTCACAGTGTAGACCAGCGGAGGGCTTCAATGTCAGTACACCCGTTCACAGTGTAGACCAGCGGAGGGCTTCAATGTCAGTACACCCGTTCACAGTGTTGACCAGCGGAGGGCTTCAATGTCAGTACACCCGTTCACACTGTGTTGACCAGCGGAGGGCTTCAATGTCAGTACACCCGTTCACAGTGTTGACCAGCGGAGGGCTTCAATGTCACTACACCCGTTCACAGTGTAGACCAGTGGAGGGCTTCAATGTCAGTACACCCGTTCACACAGTGTAGACCAGCGGAGGGCTTCAATGTCAGTACACCCGTTCACACAGTGTAGACCAGCGGAGGGCTTCAATGTCAGTACACCCGTTTACAGTGTAGACCAGCGGAGGGCTTCAATGTCAGTACACCCGTTCACAGTGTAGACCAGCGGAGGGCTTCAATGTCAGTACACCCGTTCAGACAGTGTAGACCAGCGGAGGGCTTCAATGTCAGTACACCCGTTCACACAGTGTAGACCAGCGGTGGGCTTCAATGTCAGTACACCCGTTCACACAGTGTAGACCAGCGGAGGGCTTCAATGTCAGTACACCCGTTCACACAGTGTATACCAGCGGAGGGCTTCAATGTCAGTACACCCATTCACACAGTGTAGACCAGCGGAGGGCTTCAATGTCAGTACACCCATTCACACAGTGTAGACCAGCGGAGGGCTTCAATGTCAGTACACCCGTTCACAGTGTAGACCAACGGAGGGCTTCAATGTCAGTACACCCGGTCACAGTGTAGACCAGCGGAGGGCTTCAATGTCAGTACACCCGTTCACATTGTAGACCAGCGGAGGGCTTCAATGTCAGTACACCCGCTCACAGTGTAGACCAGCGGAGGGCTTCACTGTCAGTACACCCGTTCACAGTGTAGAGCAGCGGAGGGCTTCAATGTCAGTACACCCGTTCACACATTGTAGATCAGCGGAGGGCTTCAATGTCAGTACACCCGTTCACACAGTGTTGACCAGCGGAGGGCTTCAATGTCAGTACACCCGTTCACAGTGTAGACCAGCGGAGGGCTTCAATGTCAGTACACCCGTTCACAGTGTAGACCAGCGGAGGGCTTCAATGCCAGTACACCCGTTCACAGTGTAGACCAGCGGAGGGCTTCAATGTCAGTACACCCGTTCACACTGTTGACCAGCGGAGGGCTTCAATGTCAGTACACCCATTCACAGTGTAGACCAGCAGAGGGCTTCAATGTCAGTACACCCATTCACACAGTGTAGACCAGCGGAGGGCTTCAATGTCAGTACACCCGTTCACAGTGTAGACCAGCGGAGGGCTTCAATGTCAGTACACCCGTTCACAGTGTAGACCAGCGGAGGGCTTCAATGTCAGTACACCCGTTCACAGTGTTGACCAGCGGAGGGCTTCAATGTCAGTACACCCGTTCACAGTGTAGACCAGCGGAGGGCTTCAATGTCAGTACACCCGTTCACAGAGTGTAGACCAGCGGAGGGCTTCAATGTCAATACACCCGTTCACAGTGTAGACCAGCGGAGGGGTTCAATGTCAGTACACCCATTCACAGTGTAGACCAGCGGAGGGCTTCAATGTCAGTACACCCGTTCACAGTGTTGACCAGAGGAGGGCTTCAATGTCAGTACACCCATTCACTGTGTTGACCAGCGGAAGGCTTCAATGTCAGTACAACCGTTCACAGTGTAGACCAGCGGAGGGCTTCAATGTCAGTACACCCGTTCACAGTGTAGACCAGCGGAGGGCTTCAATGTCAGTACACCCATTCACAGTGTAGACCAGCAGAGGGCTTTAATGTCAGTACACCCGTTCACAGTGTTGACCAGCGGAGGGCTTCAATGTCAGTACACCCATTCACATTGTAGAGCAGCAGAGGGCTTCAATGTCAGTACACCCATTCACAGTGTTCACCAGCGGAGGGCTTCAATGTCAGTACACCCATTCACACAGTGTAGACCAGCGGAGGGCTTCAATGTCAGTACACCCATTCACAGTGTAGACCAGCGGAGGGCTTCAATGTCAGTACACCCGTTCACAGTGTAGACCAGCGGAGGGCTTCAATGTCAGTACACCCGTTCACAGTGTAGACCAGCGGAGGGCTTCAATGTCAGTACACCCGTTCACAGTGTAGACCAGCGGAGCGCTTCAAAGTCACTACACCCGTTCACAGTGTAGACCAGCGGAGGGCTTCAATGTCAGTACACCCGTTCACAGTGTAGACCAGCGGAGGGCTTCATTGTCAGTACACCCGTTCACAGTGTTGACCAGCGGAGGGCTTCAATGTCAGTACACCCGTTCACAGTGTAGACCAGCGGTGGGCTTCAATGTCAGTACACCCGTTAACAGTGTTGACCAGCGGAGGGCTTCAATGTCAGTACACCCGTTCACAGTGTAGACCAGCAGAAGCTTCAATGTCAGTACACCCGTTCACAGTGTAGACCAGCGGGGGGCTTCAATGTCAGTACACCCGTTCACAGTGTAGACCAGCGGAGGGCTTCAATATCAGTACACCCGTTCACAGTGTAGACCAGCGGAGGGCTTCAATGTCAGTACACCCGTTCACAGTGTAGACCAGCGGAGGGCTTCAATGTCAGTACACCCGTTCACAGTGTTGACCAGCGGAGGGCTTCAATGTCAGTACACCCGTTCACACTGTGTTGACCAGCGGAGGGCTTCAATGTCAGTACACCCGTTCACAGTGTTGACCAGCGGAGGGCTTCAATGTCAGTACACCCGTTCACAGTGTAGACCAGCGGAGGGCTTCAATGTCAGTACACCCGTTCACACAGTGTAGACCAGCGGAGGGCTTCAATGTCAGTACACCCGTTCACACAGTGTAGACCAGCGGAGGGCTTCAATGTCAGTACACCCGTTTACAGTGTAGACCAGCGGAGGGCTTCAATGTCAGTACACCCGTTCACAGTGTAGACCAGCGGAGGGCTTCAATGTCAGTACACCCGTTCACACAAGGTAGACCAGCGGAGGGCTTCAATGTCAGTACACCCGTTCACACAGTGTAGACCAGCGGAGGGCTTCAATGTCAGTACACCCGTTCACACAGTGTAGACCAGCGGAGGGCTTCAATGTCAGTACACCCGTTCACACAGTGTAGACCAGCGGAGGGCTTCAATGTCAGTACACCCATTCACACAGTGTAGACCAGCGGAGGGCTTCAATGTCAGTACACCCATTCACACAGTGTAGACCAGCAGAGGGCTTCAATGTCAGTACACCCGTTCACAGTGTAGACCAGCGGAGGGCTTCAATGTCAGTACACCCGTTCACAGTGTAGACCAACGGAGGGCATCAATGTCAGTACACCCGGTCACAGTGTAGACCAGCGGAGGGCTTCAATGTCAGTACACCCGTTCACATTGTAGACCAGCGGAGGGCTTCAATGTCAGTACACCCGTTCACAGTGTAGACCAGCGGAGTGCTTCAATGTCAGTACACCCGTTCACAGTGTAGAGCAGCGGAGGGCTTCAATGTCAGTACACCCGTTCACACATTGTAGACCAGCGGAGGGCTTCAATGTCAGTACACCCGTTCACACAGTGTTGACCAGCGGAGGGCTTCAATTTCAGTACACCCGTTCACAGTGTAGACCAGCGGAGGGCTTCAATGTCAGTACACCCGTTCACAGTGTACACCAGCGTAGGGCTTCAATGCCAGTACACCCGTTCACAGTGTAGACCAGCGGAGGGCTTCAATGTCAGTACACCCGTTCACACTGTTGACCAGCGGAGGGCTTCAATGTCAGTACACCCATTCACAGTGTAGACCAGCAGAGGGCTTCAATGTCAGTACACCCATTCACACAGTGTAGACCAGCGGAGGGCTTCAATGTCAGTACACCCGTTCACAGTGTAGACCAGCTGAGGGCTTCAATGTCAGTACACCCGTTCACAGTGTAGACCAGCGGAATGCTTCAATGTCAGTACACCCGTTCACAGTGTAGAGCAGCGGAGGGCTTCAATGTCAGTACACCCGTTCACACATTGTAGACCAGCGGAGGGCTTCAATGTCAGTACACCCGTTCACACAGTGTTGACCAACGGAGGGCTTCAATGTCAGTACACCCGTTCACAGTGTAGACCAGCGGAGGGCTTCAATGTCAGTACACCCGTTCACAGTGTAGACCAGCGGAGGGCTTCAATGCCAGTACACCCGTTCACAGTGTAGACCAGCGGAGGGCTTCAATGTCAGTACACCCGTTCACACTGTTGACCAGCGGAGGGCTTCAATGTCAGTACACCCATTCACAGTGTAGACCAGCAGAGGGCTTCAATGTCAGTACACCCATTCACACAGTGTAGACCAGCGGAGGGCTTCAATGTCAGTACACCCGTTCACAGTGTAGACCAGCTGAGGTCTTCAATGTCAGTACACCCGTTCACAGTGTAGACCAGCGGAGGGCTTCAATGTCAGTAGACCCGTTCACAGTGTTGACCAGCGGAGGGGTTCAATGTCAGTACACCCGTTCACAGTGTAGACCAGCGGAGGGATTCAATGTCAGTACACCCGTTCACAGTGTAGACCAGCGGAGGGCTTCAATGTCAGTACACCCGTTCACACAGTGTAGACCAGCGGAGGGCTTCAATGTCAGTACACCCGTTCACAGTGTAGAGCAGCGGAGGGCTTCAATGTCAGTACACCCATTCACAGTGTAGACCAGCGGAGGGCTTCAATGTCAGTACACCCGTTCACACAGTGTAGACCAGCGGAGGGCTTCAATGTCAGTACACCCGTTCACACGGTGTAGACCAGCGGAGGGCTTCAATGTCAGTACACCCGTTCACACAGTGTTGACCAGCGGAGGGCTTCAATGTCAGTACACCCGTTCACAGTGTAGACCAGCAGAGGGTTCAATGTCAGTATACCCATTCACACAGTGTAGACCAGCGGAGGGCTTCAATGTCAGTACACCCGTTCACAGTGTTGACCAGCGGAGGGGTTCAATGTCAGTACACCCATTCACAGTGTGGACCAGCGGAGGGCTTCAATGTCAGTACACCCGTTCACGGTGTAGACCAGCGAAGGGCTTCAATGTCAGTACACCCGTTCACACAGTGTAGACCAGCGGAGGGCTTCAATGTCAGTACACCCGTTCACAGTGTAGAGCAGCGGAGGGCTTCAATGTCAGTACACTCATTCACAGTGTAGACCAGCGGAGGGCTTCAATGTCAGTACACCCGTTCACACAGTGTAGACCAGCGGAGGGCTTCAATGTCAGTACACCCGTTCACACAGTGTAGACCAGCGGAGGGCTTCAATGTCAGTACACCCGTTCACGGTGTTGACCAGCGGAGGGCTTCAATGTCAGTACACCCGTTCACAGTGTAGACCAGCGGAGGGCTTCAATGTCAGTACACCCATTCACACAGTGTTGACCAGCGGAGGGCTTCAATGTCAGTACACCCGTTCACAGTGTAGACCAGCGGAGGGCTTCAATGTCAGTACACACGTTCACAGTGTTGACCAGCGGAGGGCTTCAATGTCAGTACACCCATTCACAGTGTAGACCAGCGGAGGGCTTCAATGTCAGTACACCCATTCACACAGTGTAGACCAGCGGATGGCTTCAATGTCAGTACACCCGTTCACAGTGTAGACCAGTGGAGGGCTTCAATGTCAGTACACCCGTTCACAGTGTAGACCAGCGGAGGGCTTCAATGTCAGTACACCCGTTCGCAGTGTAGACCAGCGGAGGGCTTCAATGTCAGTACACCCATTCACAGTGTAGGCCAGCGGAGGGCTTCAATGTCAGTACACCCGTTCACAGTGTAGACCAGCGGAGGGCTTCAATGTCAGTACACCCGTTCACAGTGTAGACCAGCGGAGGGTTTCAATGTCAGTACACCCGTTCACACAGTGTAGACCAGCGGAGGGCTTCAATGTCAGTACACCCGTTCACAGTGTTGACCAGCGGAGGGGTTCAATGTCAGTACACCCATTCACAGTGTAGACCAGCGGAGGGCTTCAATGTCAGTACACCCGTTCACAGTGTAGACCAGCGGAGGGCTTCAATGTCAGTACACCCGTTCACACACTGTAGACCAGCGGAGGGCTTCAATGTCAGTACACCCGTTCACAGTGTAGAGCAGCGGAGGGCTTCAATGTCAGTACACCCATTCACAGTGTAGACCAGCGGAGGGCTTCAATGTCAGTACACCCGTTCACACAGTGTAGACCAGCGGAGGGCTTCAATGTCAGTACACCCGTTCACACAGTGTAGACCAGCGGAGGGCTTCAATGTCAGTACACCCGTTCACACAGTGTTGACCAGCGGAGGGCTTCAATGTCAGTACACCCGTTCACAGTGTAGACCAGCGGAGGGCTTCAATGTCAGTACACCCATTCACACAGTGTTGACCAGCGGAGGGCTTCAATGTCAGTACACCCGTTCACAGTGTAGACCAGCGGAGGGCTTCAATGTCAGTACACCCGTTCACAGTGTTGACCAGCGGAGGGCTTCAATGTCAGTACACCCATTCACAGTGTAGACCAGCGGAGGGCTTCAATGTCAGTACACCCATTCACGCAGTGTAGACCAGCGGAGGGCTTCAATGTCAGTACACCCGTTCACAGTGTAGACCAGCGGAGGGCTTCAATGTCAGTACACCCGTTCACAGTGTAGACCAGCGGAGGGCTTCAATGTCAGTACACCCGTTCACAGTGTAGACCAGCGGAGGGCTTCAATGTCAGTACACCCGTTCACAGTGTAGGCCAGCGGAGGGCTTCAATGTCAGTACACCCGTTCACAGTGTAGACCAGCGGAGGGCTTCAATGTCAGTACACCCGTTCACAGTGTAGACCAGCGGAGGGTTTCAATGTCAGTACACTCGTTCACAGTGTTGACCAGCGGAGGGCTTCAATGTCAGTACACCCGTTCACAGTGTAGACCAGCGGAGGGCTTCAATGTCAGTACACCCGTTCACAGTGTAACCAGCTGAGGACTTCAATGTCAGTACACCCGTTCACACAGTGTAGACCAGCGGAGGGCTTCAATGTCAGTACACCCGTTCACAGTGTAGACCAGCGGAGGGCTTCAATGTCAGTACACCCTTTCACAGTGTAGACCAGCGGAGGGCTTCAATGTCAGTACACCCGTTCACAGTGTAGACCAGCGGAGGGCTTCAATGTCAGTACACCCGTTCACAGTGTAGACCAGCAGAGGGCTTCAATGTCAGTACACCCATTCACAGTGTAGACCAGCGGAGGGCTTCAATGTCAGTACACCCGTTCACAGTGTAGACCAGCGGAGGGCTTCAATGTCAGTACATCCGTTCACAGTGTAGACCAGCGGACGGCTTCAATGTCAGTACACCCGTTCACAGTGTAGACCAGCGGAGGGCTTCAATGTCAGTACACCTGTTCACAGTGTAGACCAGCGGAGGGCTTCAATATCAGTACACCCGTTCACAGTGTAGACCAGCGGAGGGCTTCAATGTCAGTACACCCATTCACACAGTGTTGACCAGTGGAGGGCTTCAATGTCAGTACACCCGTTCACAGTGTAGACCAGCGGAGGGCTTCAATGTCAGTACACCCATTCACAGTGTAGACCAGCAGAGGGCTTCAATGTCAGTACACCCTTTCACAGTGTAGACCAGCGGAGGGCTTCAATGTCAGTACACCCGTTCACAGTGTAGACCAGCGGAGGGCTTCAATGTCAGTACACCCGTTCACAGTGTAGACCAGCGGAGGGCTTCAATGTCAGTACACCCGTTCACACAGTGTAGACCAGCGGAGGGCTTCAATGTCAGTACACCCGTTCACATTGTAGAGCAGCGGAGGGCTTCAATGTCAGTACACCCATTCACAGTGTAGACCAGCGGAGGGCTTCAATGTCAGTACACCCGTTCACACAGTGTAGACCAGCGGAGGGCTTCAATGTCAGTACACCCGTTCACACAGTGTAGACCAGCGGAGGGCTTCAATGTCAGTACACCCGTTCACACAGTGTAGACCAGCGGAGGGCTTCAATGTCAGTACACCCGTTCACAGTGTTGACCAGCGGAGGGCTTCAATGTCAGTACACCCATTCACAGTGTAGACCAGCGGAGGGCTTCAATGTCAGTACACCCATTCACACAGTGTAGACCTGCGGAGGGCTTCAATGTCAGTACACCCGTTCACAGTGTAGACCAGCGGAGGGCTTCAATGTCAGTACACCCGTTCACAGTGTAGACCAGCGGAGGGCTTCAATGTCAGTACACCCGTTCACAGTGTAGACCAGCGGAGGGCTTCAATGTCAGTACACCCGTTCACAGTGTAGACCAGCGGAGGGCTTCAATGTCAGTACACCCGTTCACAGTGTAGGCCAGCGGAGGGCTTCAATGTCAGTACACCCGTTCACAGTGTAGACCAGCGGAGGGCTTCAATGTCAGTACACCCGTTCACAGTGTAGACCAGCGGAGGGTTTCAATGTCAGTACACTCGTTCACAGTGTTGACCAGCGGAGGGCTTCAATGTCAGTACACCCGTTCACAGTGTAGACCAGCGGAGGGCTTCAATGTCAGTACACCCGTTCACAGTGTAACCAGCGGAGGGCTTCAATGTCAGTACACCCGTTCACACAGTGTAGACCAGCGGAGGGCTTCAATGTCAGTACACCCGTTCACAGTGTAGACCAGCAGAGGGCTTCAATGTCAGTACACCCATTCACAGTGTAGACCAGCGGAGGGCTTCAATGTCAGTACACCCGTTCACAGTGTAGACCAGCGGAGGGCTTCAATGTCAGTACATCCGTTCACAGTGTAGACCAGCGGACGGCTTCAATGTCAGTACACCCGTTCACAGTGTAGACCAGCGGAGGGCTTCAATGTCAGTACACCTGTTCACAGTGTAGACCAGCGGAGGGCTTCAATATCAGTACACCCGTTCACAGTGTAGACCAGCGGAGGGCTTCAATGTCAGTACACCCATTCACACAGTGTTGACCAGTGGAGGGCTTCAATGTCAGTACACCCGTTCACAGTGTAGACCAGCGGAGGGCTTCAATGTCAGTACACCCATTCACAGTGTAGACCAGCAGAGGGCTTCAATGTCAGTACACCCTTTCACAGTGTAGACCAGCGGAGGGCTTCAATGTCAGTACACCCGTTCACAGTGTAGACCAGCGGAGGGCTTCAATGTCAGTACACCCGTTCACTGTGTAGACCAGCGGAGGGCTTCAATGTCAGTACACCCGTTCACACAGTGTAGACCAGCGGAGGGCTTCAATGTCAGTACACCCGTTCACAGTGTAGAGCAGCGGAGGGCTTCAATGTCAGTACACCCATTCACAGTGTAGACCAGCGGAGGGCTTCAATGTCAGTACACCCGTTCACACAGTGTAGACCAGCGGAGGGCTTCAATGTCAGTACACCCGTTCACACAGTGTAGACCAGCGGAGGGCTTCAATGTCAGTACACCCGTTCACACAGTGTAGACCAGCGGAGGGCTTCAATGTCAGTACACCCGTTCACAGTGTTGACCAGCGGAGGGCTTCAATGTCAGTACACCCATTCACAGTGTAGACCAGCGGAGGGCTTCAATGTCAGTACACCCATTCACACAGTGTAGACCTGCGGAGGGCTTCAATGTCAGTACACCCGTTCACAGTGTAGACCAGCGGAGGGCTTCAATGTCAGTACACCCGTTCACAGTGTAGACCAGCGGAGGGCTTCAATGTCAGTACACCCGTTCACAGTGTAGACCAGCGGAGGGCTTCAATGTCAGTACACCCGTTCACAGTGTAGACCAGCGGAGGGCTTCAATGTCAGTACACCCGTTCACAGTGTAGGCCAGCGGAGGGCTTCAATGTCAGTACACCCGTTCACAGTGTAGACCAGCGGAGGGCTTCAATGTCAGTACACCCGTTCACAGTGTAGACCAGCGGAGGGCTTCAATGTCAGTACACCCGTTCACAGTGTAGACCAGCAGAGGGCTTCAATGTCAGTACACCCATCCACAGTGTAGACCAGCGGAGGGCTTCAATGTCAGTACACCCGTTCACAGTGTAGACCAGCGGAGGGCTTCAATGTCAGTACATCCGTTCACAGTGTAGACCAGCGGACGGCTTCAATGTCAGTACACCCGTTCACAGTGTAGACCAGCGGAGGGCTTCAATGTCAGTACACCTGTTCACAGTGTAGACCAGCGGAGGGCTTCAATATCAGTACACCCGTTCACAGTGTAGACCAGCGGAGGGCTTCAATGTCAGTACACCCATTCACACAGTGTTGACCAGTGGAGGGCTTCAATGTCAGTACACCCGTTCACAGTGTAGACCAGCGGAGGGCTTCAATGTCAGTACACCCATTCACAGTGTAGACCAGCAGAGGGCTTCAATGTCAGTACACCCTTTCACAGTGTAGACCAGCGGAGGGCTTCAATGTCAGTACACCCGTTCACAGTGTAGACCAGCGGAGGGCTTCAATGTCAGTACACCCGTTCACAGTGTAGACCAGCGGAGGGCTTCAATGTCAGTACACCCGTTCACACAGTGTAGACCAGCGGAGGGCTTCAATGTCAGTACACCCGTTCACAGTGTAGAGCAGCGGAGGGCTTCAATGTCAGTACACCCATTCACAGTGTAGACCAGCGGAGGGCTTCAATGTCAGTACACCCGTTCACACAGTGTAGACCAGCGGAGGGCTTCAATGTCAGTACACCCGTTCACACAGTGTAGACCAGCGGAGGGCTTCAATGTCAGTACACCCGTTCACACAGTGTTGACCAGCGGAGGGCTTCAATGTCAGTACACCCGTTCACAGTGTAGACCAGCGGAGGGCTTCAATGTCAGTACACCCATTCACACAGTGTTGACCAGCGGAGGGCTTCAATGTCAGTACACCCGTTCACAGTGTAGACCAGCGGAGGGCTTCAATGTCAGTACACCCGTTCACAGTGTTGACCAGCGGAGGGCTTCAATGTCAGTACACCCATTCACAGTGTAGACCAGCGGAGGGCTTCAATGTCAGTACACCCATTCACACAGTGTAGACCAGCGGAGGGCTTCAATGTCAGTACACCCGTTCACAGTGTAGACCAGCGGAGGGCTTCAATGTCAGTACACCTGTTCACAGTGTAGACCAGCGGAGGGCTTCAATGTCAGTACACCCGTTCACAGTGTAGACCAGCGGAGGGCTTCAATGTCAGTACACCCGTTCACAGTGTAGGCCAGCGGAGGGCTTCAATGTCAGTACACCCGTTCACAGTGTAGACCAGCGGAGGGCTTCAATGTCAGTACACCCGTTCACAGTGTAGACCAGCGGAGGGTTTCAATGTCAGTACACTCGTTCACAGTGTTGACCAGCGGAGGGCTTCAATGTCAGTACACCCGTTCACAGTGTAGACCAGCGGAGGGCTTCAATGTCAGTACACCCGTTCACAGTGTAACCAGCGGAGGGCTTCAATGTCAGTACACCCGTTCACACAGTGTAGACCAGCGGAGGGCTTCAATGTCAGTACACCCGTTCACAGTGTAGACCAGCGGAGGGCTTCAATGTCAGTACACCCTTTCACAGTGTAGACCAGCGGAGGGCTTCAATGTCAGTACACCCGTTCACAGTGTAGACCAGCGGAGGGCTTCAATGTCAGTACACCCGTTCACAGTGTAGACCAGCAGAGGGCTTCAATGTCAGTACACCCATTCACAGTGTAGACCAGCGGAGGGCTTCAATGTCAGTACACCCGTTCACAGTGTAGACCAGCGGAGGGCTTCAATGTCAGTACATCCGTTCACAGTGTAGACCAGCGGAGGGCTTCAATGTCAGTACACCTGTTCACAGTGTAGACCAGCGGAGGGCTTCAATGTCAGTACACCCATTCACACAGTGTTGACCAGTGGAGGGCTTCAATGTCAGTACACCCGTTCACAGTGTAGACCAGCGGAGGGCTTCAATGTCAGTACACCCATTCACAGTGTAGACCAGCTGAGGGCTTCAATGTCAGTACACCCGTTCACAGTGTAGACCAGCGGAGGGCTTCAATGTCAGTACACCCGTTCACAGTGTAGACCAGCGGAGGGCTTCAATGTCAGTACACCCGTTCACAGTGTAGACCAGCGGAGGGCTTCAATGTCAGTACACCCGTTCAGTGTTGACCAGCGAAGGGCTTCAATGTTAGTACACCCGTTCACACAGTGTAAACCAGCGCACCACCGTTCTTGTACATTTATTGATCACACCCTAACATCTGCACCAACCTTGGCACTTTGACTGAATTTCCACACTGAACGAGGACAACACTCAATGCTTGAGCAACAGTGTCTTCCCCTCTACCATGGATTTCTCAACAGTCCATGAACCTACCTCTCTAGTTTTAGCAAGACACAAAATGCTGATGGAACACAGCAGGCCAGGCAACATCTATAGGGAGAAGCGCTGTCGACGTTTCAGTCCCAGACCTTTCGTCAGGACTCCAGTTGGCTTCAGGATCCATTTTCGAGCTCCTCTAGTTTTACACTACTTATTCTAACTTAGAGCAGTTTTATGTATTACACTGTACTGCTAGTGGAAAGCAATACGCTTCACAACACACACTCAGTGCTCACTTGATTACATAGAGGAGTGGAACCCAGTGTGGTTTACTGCTGCTGCAGCCCATCCAATTCAAGGTCTGACATGTGCGTTCAGCGATGCTCTTTGCACACCACTGTTGTAATGTGTGGTTATTTGAGTTACTGTCACCTTCCTGTCAGCTTGAACCAGTCGGGCCATTCTCCTCTGACCTCTCTCATTAACGAGGTGTTTTCACCCTCAGAACTGCCACTCACTGGATTTTTTTTTTGTTTTTCACACCATTCTCTGTAAACTTCAGAGTCTGTTGTACGTGAAAATCCCAGGAGATCAGCAGTCATTCCGTGGTCAAAGTCACTTAGATCCGATTCCTGCCCCATTCTGATGTTTGGTCTGAACAACAACTGAATGTCTTGACCATGCCTGCATGCTTTTATACACTGAGCTTCTGTGACATGATTGGTTGATTAGACATTTGCACTAATGAGCAGGCATACTAACTGGACAGTGATGATCAACCTGATCCTGATTTTACAAAGATTAAGGGAATGTGTTAAAAACAACACACTTACCCAGTGATGAATAGAGTGGATTGAAGTCAGTGATTAAAATAATATCACCAGAGCACCTCCCAGCTTATAGAGAGCCACAGAGTACCACACCCAATCCACGCTCACTTACCTTTGAGGAGAGAAGGTGCAGATAGCCAGAGGAGCCGAGGAACAGCAGAAACTGGCCATCTGGTGAGACTTCAAACCTTCTGGCTTGCCAATCCTGCATACCTACAGATGCAAATACCAGCTTCAGAAACAACATGTGATACACAAAAAAACAGACCTGGTGACCTGCCCCAGCACGCAATTACAATACGACACCCAGAGTATATTGTAGCAACAGCGCAGCTTGACTGACAGCGAACAGCAAACAACAGACCACCAGCAAATTTCTACAGGTAACCGTAGACAGCATTCTGAGGCACCACTGCACAGGGTCAGAAAAGGTTTGTAGACTCTGCCAGCTCCATCAGGGGCACTAGCCTCTCCACCATCGAGAACAGCTTTAAAGGCTGATGCCTCAGAATCAGGCTTAATATCACTCGCATATGTCCAGAAATTTCTGGTTTTCTAGCAGGCCAGGCCCTGATGAGAATATATTAATATATGAGGGAGGAATGAGAGAGGAATTCATTGCCAGAGCAGCTGTGTAAGCCAAGCCATTGAGTATATTTAAAGTGGAGATTGATGGGGTCATGATGAGAAAAAGTATCAAAGGTTACAGGGAGAAGACAAGGAGAATGGGGTTAAGAGGGATAATAAATCAGTTATGATGGAATGGCAGTGCAGGCTTGATGGGCTGAATTACCTAATCCTGCTCCAATGTCTTATGCTCGAGGACACAGAGAATAGTTACTTGAGTAGAAAGATCATGATCGTCCATCTGCGGGTCAGCACTGGGGCTAGACATCACTTACATCAATGGTTTGGATGAGGAAATTATGTAATCGACCCTGGATTCCTCGTGTTACCAGGTTAATTTGTAGTATGGGCTGTGAAGAGGATGCAGGGGTGGACAAGGCACAACAGTGTAGCGGTCAGCAAAGGCAACACCTTAGCACACCTGTTAGGGTACCTATATTATAGCACCAACAACCCAGGTTCATTGCCGCTGCTGCCTGTATGCAATTTATCTGTTCTCTCCATGACCACAAGCGTTGTCCACTTTCCTCCCATTTTCCAGAGAAATACGGGTTAGTAAGTTGGCACCGGGAGCTCGGCAACACCTGCAAGCTGCCCAGCACAATCCTTCCCGATCCGAATTCCCACACAGTTCGCTGTATACCTCGATGTTCATTTGACAGATAAACCCAAGCTCTAGGTCAGGATTTGATAAATTACTGTGAAGCTCAGAATAGAAAGTGCTCTCCACAGGGGATCCAGACTCTCTCACTGACACTCTCAGGGTCTGGAAACAATAGTGGAAACTCTCACCTCGGACATTGAGTGGGATGACTGCCCCAGCCATCATGTCGTACTTATAGAACATCTTGCCGTGTTTGGTCGTAGCGATGACCTGTTCACCATCTGCACTGAACCGAGCTTTGAACACGGGAAACCTCTGCAAGCAGACACTCTGAATTTTGGGGTTTGTCTTTCCATCGACCTGATGAGCAACAACACAGCTAGCTGAGTGTCGACACATTTTACTACTAACAAGCCCTTCAGCCCAACTAGTCTTTGCCAAACTATTATTCTGCCTAGCTAGTCCCATCGAACTGCACCCAAACCATATCCCTCCCATCCGAGTACCTATCCAAAGTTCTCTTAAATATTGCAATCAAACTCAGATCCACCCCTTCCACTGGGAGCTCATTTCACATTCTCACTACCCTATGGGTAAATAAGTTCCACCTCAGGTTCCCTTTCATCCTTAACCCTCCTCTCACTCAATCTCAGTGGGAAAAGCTTGCTTTTATTTACCCTATCTATACACCCATGATTCTGTACACCTCTGTCAAATCTCCCTCATTCTCTTACGCTCTAGGGAATAAAGTCCTAGCCTATTCAACCCTTTACTCAGGTCCTCAAGTCCTGACAACATCCTTGTAACGTTTTCTCTGCACTCTTTTAGTCTTATTTACATCTTTCCTGTAGGGAGGTGACCAGAACGGCACACAAATTAGACCTCATCTGATACGATTTCAAAGTAACAGCACAACCCCTGTATTCAGTACTGAGATTTATGAAGGCCACTGCGCCAAACACGACCCTTAATGTACAAATTCTGTATCCGTGCTTTTACTTCCAAGTTTATATTTTATACAACACTCTATTCTTTATTACTGTTGAACGGTGTTACCACAGCAGATTCCTAATGCACATAAATGTATAAAGTCGACTCTTTATCCTGACTACACTTGACAAGCTACTTCACTGGGAGGCTGTGCTATATAAATGCAAATTTTCTCTCAAAGGTGGAAGTCGATTAAAACGTGCTTCTTCTGGAATTTAATCAATGTTTCAACACCTGACAAACTGGTTAAGCATCGTGTCTCATTTCTATTGACTCTGGGGAGTTGCCCTTTTAAACTGGATTCTAGCAGATCATCAGTGACTGATAGGGTGCCTGTTAGAAACCACTTGGCAATGAGATCAGACATATCTCAGGATCATTCTTATGAACCACGTCTAGACCCTTTATTAGCTCTTTTGTAAGAACTATCCCAACAGTGATGCTCCACTTGTGTGAGTGTGGAACGAGTTGTCAGAAGAAGCTGGCATGGACAGGAGGGGGTCAGGAAGGGCTATAGTCCAGGCCTAGGTTGATGGGTCTACGCAGATTAATAGTTCAGCATGGACTAAATGGGCTGAAGGGCCTGTTTCTGTGCAGCAGTGCTCTACGATTCCAAATCCTTGATATAGAGAGGCAGGTCAATCCCCCTCGCTGATTTATCCACATTCACAGAGACAAAGGTGCAGATTAATTTACTGTCATACACACGCATAGGCAACAAAATTTGTGTGTAGCTCACAGTAAACGGGGCCAAACCATTTAAACTACGTACTGAAGGACCATATCCTCCATACCTCTGCCATCCACATACCTATCCAAACATCTCTTAAATGTTGAAATCGAGCTCACATGCACCATTGTGCTGGCAGCTCGTTCCACACTCCCACAATCCTCTGAGTGAAGATGTTTCCCCTCATATTCCCCTTAACTTCTCACCTTGCACCCTTAACCCATGACCTCTGGTTGTAGTCCCACCCAACCTCAGTGGAAAAAGCCTGCAATTACCCTACCTATGCCCCTCATAATTTTGTACACCTTTATCATATGTCCCCTCAATCTTCTACATTCGAAGAAATAAAGT
Source organism: Hypanus sabinus (assembly GCF_030144855.1). NCBI lineage: Eukaryota > Metazoa > Chordata > Chondrichthyes > Myliobatiformes > Dasyatidae > Hypanus > Hypanus sabinus. Next base: position 375,401 of record NW_026779014.1, read on the forward strand.
CCTAACCTATTCAATCTTCCCTTATAACTCAGCTCCTCCAGTCCCGGAAACAGCCTTGTAAATTTCTCTGTACTCTTTCAACCTTATTTACACCTTTCCTGCAGGTCCATGACCAAAACTGCACACAATACACCAAATTAGGCCTCACCGACATCTTATACAACTTCAAAGTAACATCCCATCTGCTGTGCTCAATACTTGATTTATGAAGACCAATATGCCAAAAGCTTTCCTTACGATCCTGGTACTATGAAAGGCAACAATAATACATCATATAAAGCAAAGAGCTTGAATAAAATGTGTGGATTTGATACTTAATGCACGGATAAGACTCAGAAACACACCTGAAAAAGCGAGATGGCCTGGTCATTCCCGGCAGTGAGTATTACTTGAGCCAAAGGATGGAACTGTGTTGTTGTTAAGTTGCAGGTGGACGGTCTGGCGTGGTTGGCATCTGTGCATTTCTTTATCTTTGGAGAAATAATCAAACCATCAGAACAGAGCAACAACTTCCTTCAAACAAGCCAATTTTTTTTGATATAAACAATTGTTAATTAAGGAACTTGCCTACATCAGGATATCCAAACTGCTGGAGGAACTCAGAAGTTTGGGCAGCATATATGGGAATAAACAGACAATTGATATTTTGGTCTGAGACCCTTTATCAGTACAGATGAAGTCCTGACCAAGGGCCTCAGCTCGAAATGGTGACTGTTTGCTCCTTTCCGTAGATGCTGCCTGACTTGCTCAGTTCCTCCAGCATTTTGTGTGTGTTTCTCTGGATTCCCAGCACCTGCAGAATCTCCTTTGTTTAACAACTGCAAATGTGATCTTTCAGTACAGATTCACGTACCTCAATCAAGCTGCAAAAAAAATTTCCGACTCTACATCTTCAGAATGACCACGTTTGAATAAACAGGAAGTATGCATGCCCCAGATCCTGAGCATTAGGCTCCCCCTCCCACCCCCGATACGTGGAATCTCAACAGCCACAATGAGGGAGTATTGCTACATGGAATTTGCAAAAGTTAAAGCAAGGGCAAGACACTTAATTAACTGAAGGCAGCAACATCATCACAGAAAGTGAACAAGCCCAGACAAAGTTCTTCACCACCAAGAGAACGAGTAGAAGCCCACGAGACTGTCAGGTAAGGCTGCTCTCACGCACGTACAATGCAGATGAAGCCAGGGAGTGGCCCTCACACCTCGGGATGCTTCCTCCTTCAGGGAGAAAGAAAAGGTGATAATACCCTCCAGATACCTACCCAGTTGCACAGCATCTTTCTAAAAAAAGAAAGTGGCAAGGTACAATCAGTAGCGTGCTGTCTGAAAGGCTCTTCGGTTCAACAAGAGATTCTGCGGATGCTGGAAATTTTGAGAAGCACATACAAAATGCTGAAGGAACTCAGTAAATCAGACAGGACCCCCCACATTCCAGGCCATGCTCTCTTTTCACCCCTGCCATCAGAAAGAGGATGCAGGAGCCTTAGGTCTCACCCCATCAGGTTCAGGAATGGTTATTCGCATTCAACCATCAGGCCCCTGAAACAGATAACTTCACTCACAACAGACTCAAAATCAAGGTCTCAACAATTCATGTTCTCAATATTACTTATTATTATTCTTACAAGGCTATGAGACATAGGAGCAGAATGTGGCCAATTGACCCATCGAGTCTGCTCTGCCATTTCATCATGGCTGATCCAATTTCCCTCTCAGCCCCAGTCTCCTGCTTTCTCACCGTATCCCTTCGTGACCTAACTGATCAATAATCCATCAGTCTTTGCCTTAAATATAAAGACTTGGCCTCCACAGCTGCCTATAGCAAAGAATTCTACAGATTCACCACTCTCTGGCTAACGAAATTCCTCCTCAGATTATCCTTTATTGTCCTTCTCAACCCCATTCTCCTATCTTCCCTCCATAATCTTTGATACCCTTACTAATTAAGAACCTATCAATTTCCGCATTAAGTATATCCAATAACGGCCTCTGCAGCCAGTAAATTCCATATATTCACCCTCTGGCAAAAGAAATCCCTCCTCATCTCCAGCTTTAAAGGCTCTAAGAATAAGCCGAGAAATAGGCTGGTGAGTCTGACATCAATAGTGGGGAAGTTATTGGAAGGTATTCTAAGGGACCGGAAATATAGGTATTTCGATAGACATGGACTGATTAGGGATAGTCAGAATGGCTTGTGTGTCTAACCAATCTTATAGAGTTATTCGAGGAAAATATAAAGTGGATGAAAGCAAGGCTATGGATGTCATCTACATGGACTTTGGTAAGGCATTTGACAAGGTCCTGCATGGGTGGCTGGTCAAGAAGGTTCAGTCGCTCGACATTCAAGATGGGGTAGTAAATTGGATTAGACATTGGTTTTGTGGGAGAAGGCAGAGAGGTAGTGGATGGTTGCCTCGCTGACTGGAGGCCAGAGACTAGTGGAGTGCCACAGGGAATGGTGCTGAGTCTGTTGTTTGTCATCTGTATCAACGATACAGATGATAATATGGTTAACTGGATCGGCAAATTTGCAGATGACACCAAGATTGGTGGTGCAGTGAACAGCAAGGCAGGCTATCATGGCTTGAAGAGGGATCTGCAGCAGCTGAAAAAATGGGCTGAAAAACGGCAGATGGAATTTAATGCAGACAAGTGTGAAGTGTTGCACTTGGGTAAGCCAAACCAAGTCTCACACAGTGAACGGTAGGGTACCGAGGAGTGTAGCAGAACAAAGGGACCTGGGAATACAGGTCCATAATTTATTGAAAGTGGAATCATAGATAAACAGGGTTATAAAGAAAGTTTTTGACACATTGGCCTTCATAGATCAGTACTGAGTATAGGAGTTGCGATGTTACATTCAAGATGTTGGTGAGGATTAATTTGGAGTATTGTGTGCAGTTTAGGTCACCTACCTACAGGAAAGATGCAAATAAGATTGAAAGAATACAGAGAAAATTTACAAGGATGTTGCCCATACCAGAGGATCTGAGTTTATAAGATCAAATAGGTTAGGAATTGATTTCTTGGATTGTAGAAAATCGAGGGGAGATTTGCCAGAGGTATACAAAATTATAAGAGGCATAGATAGGGTAAATACAAGCAGGCTTTTCCCACTAAAGTTGGGTGGGATGACAACTCAAGGTCATGGGTTAAGGATGATAGGTTAAAAGTTTAAGAGGAACAGGAGGGGAAACTTCTTCACTCAAAGGGTGAAGAATGAGAATGTGGAATGAGCTGCCAGCGGAAGTGGTGCACGCAAGCTCAATTTCAATGTTCAAGAGAAGTTTGGATAGGTTTGTGAATGGTAAGGGTATGGAGGGGTCTGGTTCCAGTGGAGGTCGATGGAAGTAGGGTTCAAATGATTGGGCATGGACTAAATGGGCCAAAGGGCCTGTTTCCATTCTGTACTTTTCTATGACTCTAATGTCCTTGTATTCTGAGACTGTGCCCTCTGGTCCTAGACTCTCCCAGTATAGAAAATATCTTCTCCATGTCCACTCTATCTAGGCCTTTCAATATATTTCAATGAGATTCCCCCCCCCCTCCCCCATTCTTCTAAACTCCAGCTAGTATAGGCCCAGAGCCCTGAAACACTCCTCTTAAGGAATGGCGGAGCCAGCTTGACGAGTCAAGTGACCGAAATCTGCTTCGATGTCTTACGGCCTAAACGCCGGTAGTTCAGAGGCTGTAAGGAGGTGAGAGAACCACGCTGACCACTCAGATGCAAAAATCCCATCACTCCTCCTCAGACACAGACAGATCTGTTCCACAGGCCCGTCAGTCTCACCTGTAATATACCCTTAGGAAGAACAGAGGAGGCAGATACAAAGTTGCCAGTTTTTCGTAGCAAGTCATCATCATCATCATCGCTTTCTAAAGGATAAAAATGTATAATTCAGTGGGTATATCACAAAACATACAGGGCTATTCACTTAAACACCACTTTAAGATATCTTCACACCAATACTTCCATCAAACTTGGAATCATAGGGCCCTTCAGCCCATCTAGTCACAGATCTGTTATTATGCCTGGTCCCACACTGCTCCCATCCACATACTCACACAAATCTCTCTCGAAACATTGAAATTGACTCTGCATCCACCACTTCCACTTGTTCCAGTCTCACCACTCTCTGAGTAAAGATGATCTCCCTCAGGTTCTCCTTAAATACTTCACTCTTAACCATGACTTCCAGCTCTAGTCTCACCCACCTCAGTGGAAAGAGCTGGCTTGCATTTGCCCTAACTTTACCCCTTGTAATTTTGTATACCCTGTATCAAATCTCCCCTCATTCTCCTGTGCTCTAGGGAATAAAGCCCTAACCTATTCAATCTTTCCCTGTAACTCAGGTCCTCAAGTCCTGGCAACATCCTTGTAACGTTTCCCTGCTCCCTTTCAATCTTCCTGTTAGTAGGTGCACACAATACTCCAACTTAGGCCTCACCAATATTTTACACGTCAGCATAACATCACAACTCTGATTGTTCTGATTTATGAAGGCCAATACACCAAAAGCTTCACTAGCATTCAAAATCCAAGACAAAAAACCTCCATTAGATTCCAACCTGTGATTCTCTCCCAGCAATTTGACCTTCTGGATCTAAAGCCACAGAATGAACCACCAAACTCCAACCTGAAGCACGCTGGTGGCATGGTATCGTACTGGTTAGCACCAGTTCCAGCAACCTGGGTTCATTTCCCGCCGCTGCCCTGAAGGAGTTTGTACATTCTCCCCGTGATCTGTATGGATTTCCTCCAGGTGCTCCGTCCGGTTTCCTCCCACTGTCCAAAGATCTACTAGTTGGTAGGTTAATTGATAATTGTGAATTGTCCCGTGATTAGGCTAGGATTAACCGGGGGGGTGGGGGGGGGGGGGGGTAACTGCATGGCTCAAAGGGATGGAAGGTTTCAAATCTTCTTCCAAGTCTCAGTTCTCTTGCAGACTGCATCAGATTTTCCTCCAGGATTTCTCTGTATTTTGCTGCATTCATTTTACCCTCTCTCTTCACAAGCCTTCCAGAGCCTGCTGCAGTGAAGCGTCCCCACAGCGTGATGCGGCCACCACCACGTTTCACATGTTATGTTTTTGATGATGAAAGCTCAATTTTGGTTTCATCAGACCATAGAACCTTCTTTCAGCTGACTTCAGAGTATCTCATAAGCCTTCTGGCAAATTCCAGCCCAGATTTCATGTCAGTTACCCCCCCCCCCCCCCCACAACAGTGGCTTTCTCTTTGCCACTCTCCCATAAAGCTGTGACCAGTGAAGCAGCTGGACAACAGTATTTGTATACACAGCCTCTCCCATCTCAGCCACTGAAGCTCGTAACTCCTCCAGAGTTGTTGAGCTGACCTCCCTCACTAGTCCCCTTCTTGCATGTTCACTCTGTTTATGAGGAATGCCTAATCTAGGCAGATTTACCTCCGCACACTCGGACTGGGTTCTAGCACGTGTTTTAATTTTGGTTGTATGTCTTACTGAATACAAACTTTTGAAGCTCCATAATTCTACTCCAGCACATAACTCACACAGCACTCACTCTGGAAACATTTCAGTTCAATTCGAGCCAGCAGCTCAGTGAGAGCTTTAGTAATATTGTAGATAAAGTTTTGTTGGTTTTCTTGGCTGCACAGAGATAGGAAAGAGACCAATCTGTTTCCACCCGACAATAAATTACCTTCGGCTGAGTCTTCCTTGTCCTTTCTTTTGTTTTTAACCTTCCTCTCTGCCCAGGATGGTGTCCCACCCATTGCAGTCTGGAACCTACAAATAAAGCAGATTGAGTTATATCCAGTTTAAGGAGATTTTAAAGATTATCCTAATTTGTCAGCTGTACATCAAAACATACAGTGCACTGCATCAACGACCAAGTCCAAGGATGTGCTGGGGGCAGCCCATAAGTGTCACCATGCTTTCAATGCCAACATCGCATGCCCACAACTCACTAACCCAAACCCACACATCTTTGGAACATGGGAGGAAAGCCACGTGGTCACAGAGAGAACGTACAACTCCTTCCGGATAGCGGTTGAATTTTGTCCAGGTCATTGGCTGCACTGCTGTGCCACTCTGAGATTTCAAGAAGTATGTGAATGTGACTCTGTTTTGGGGTGTACCCATCTACTTGGCAGCATACAGGACATCCAACCTCTCAGCACCTAAATACTGAAAAGCCCAGGCAGAGTGGACGTGCAGAGGATGTGTCCAGTTAGGGGAGTCTAGAACCAAAGAATACCACCTCAGGTTAGAGGGACATCCATTTAGGACAGAGACGAGAATTTCTTTAGGGTGGTGAATCTGTGGAATTCATTGCCACAGACAGCTGTGGAGGCCAAGTCATTGCATGTATTTTAAGTGGAGGTTGATAGGTTCTTGATTAGTCGGGGCATCCAAGGTTATGGGGAGAAGGCAGGAGAATGGGGTTGACAGGAAAATAAATCAGCCATGATGGAATAGTGAAAGACTTGATGGGCCGAATGGCCTAATTCTGCATAACGTCCTATGAAGAGCAAGGTCCTGGCCAGCATTCACCCCTCAACAATTACATTGAAAGAAGTCTGATGTAGACTAGATGCCGTGTCTGCGACATGACAACAGCGACGTCAAACTACTCAACTTCCTTCGCTACATCCCCGTAGAATTTGTCTTTTAAATCTTGACTGTGCTCAGGTCAATGCTCTCGCCCCCTGGCATTTCAGCCTCATCCTGGGTGTTATCACAGGCTAACCCAATCCAGTGATTTCCGTTCCTGCTCACAGGCTCTCAGGAGAAGATGTGGAACAGGAATCTCTGCCAACTTCCTCCCAAGCGTATCACTTCTACTGTGCCCGGATGAGCCAGGTTTGCAGTCAGTTCCCTCCCCCGACCCCATCAAGGAAAAAAACAAAGTTTTGCAGATGTCTTTAATGAAGAGTTGACAAACTGCTCTACAAGCAGTCAGAAATTAAATTTTGTCCTCAACTTGGGGCATTGACACTGAAATGCATTGGATACATTATTTACTGAGCCTCCCATCCTTCTTGCTGCCCCGGTAAAACAGCCAGTGTCATCAAATACCCAACACACCCCAGGCATTCTCTCTTCTCCCCTCTTCCATCAGACAGAAGTTACAAATGCCTGAAAGCACATCCCACCAGGCTCAACAACAGCTTCCAGCCCGCTGTGAACAAGACTATTCAATGGTGCCTAGTATAAGATAGGCCCTTCCCTCACAATCTAGCTGATAATGATCTTGCACCTTACCGTTTACCTGCACTTTCTCTGTAACTGGAACACTTCATTCTGCATCCTGATTCTAATGACGGATTTTGGCCTGAAATGCAAGTGTGACAAGTGCTATACCTGCCCCTACATCTCCTCCCTCATCATCATTCCGGGCCCAAAAAGTCTTTCCAGGAGAGGCAACACTTCACGTGAAAGTCTGTCAGGGTCATCTACTGAACCTTGTGCTCGCAGTGCAGTCTCCTCTACGTTACTGAGACCCAACAAAATGGGGACCATTTTATCGAGCAATAAAAAGCAGGTTGTCCCAGGGGCTACCCATTTCAGTTTAATTTCCTAATCCAATGTGTTGTCTCCGTGGTCAGGATAAGGTCACTGTCAAGTTGGACAAGCAGCACCTCCTACTCTGTTAACAGCATGAATGCCGATTCCTCTAACCTTTGGCAATTTCTTCTCCCTCACCCTCGTTCTTCTCTCTTTCTCTATTCTCCATTCATGTTTCCCCCCTCAGCCATTCTCTTCTCCTCATATGCCCATAATTTCCCTCTGGGTCCCCTCCTGCTTCCCTTTCTTCCATGGGTCACTTTCCCTACCTGTCAGATAGCTTCTTCTTCAGCCCTTTACCTCTTCCACCTTCTTACTCCATCCCCTCTCCCCCATCACCACCCAGTTCCTCACCTCATTCCTCCTCCCCTACGCACCCACCTTCCCCCTCACCTGGTCTCACCCATCACCACCCAGTTCCTCACCTCATTCCTCCTCCCACATCCACCCTCATTCCCCTCCCCCAGTCTCACCTATCACCTCCCAGTTCCTCACCTCATCCCTCCTCCCCTACGCACCCACCTTCCCCCTCTCCTGGTCTCACCCATCACCACCCAGTTCCTCACCTCATTCCTCCTCCCCCACCCACCTTCCCCCTCACCTGGTCTCATCCATTACCTCCCAGATCCTCACCTCATCCCTCCTCCCCTACGCACCCACCTTCCCCCTCACCTGGTCTCACCCATCACCACCCAGTTCCTCACCTCATTCCTCCTCCCCCACCCACCTTCCCCCTCACCTGGTCTCATCCATTACCTCCCAGATCCTCATCTCATCCCTCCTCCCCTACCCACTCACCTTCCCTCTCACCTGGTCTCACCCATCACCACCCAACTCCTCACCTCATCCCCTCTCCCCCACCCACCTTCCCCCTCACCTGGTCTCACCCATCACCTCCCAGCTCGTATACCTCCCCCTCCCCTCTACCTTTTTATTCTGGCTTCTGCCCCCTTCCTTTCCAGCTGATGAAGGGCCTTGGCCTGAAACGTTGATTGTTTATTCCCCCCCACGGATGCTGCCTGATCTGCTGAGATCCTGCAGCATTTTGTGTGTGTTGCTCAAAAAGAGTAGTATTGGAAAAGAAAGAACATAAGCAGAGAATCTGTGTCTGGAGAGGAAATTACTGTACATACTGCTCTTTTAATCTCTGCTGGAGCTTTCGCATGGTGAGGGTCTTCTCCGTGCTGCTTTTCACTAGATTTTTCCGGAACCGATGTGTCATTTCTACACTGTAAAGAAACAAAAATGTTATACGGAGTCAGACAGCACTGAAACACGTCCTTCGGTCCAACTTCGTCGTACCGCCTGTTGCCCAGGGGACCATCAGGGAGGAGGTACAGGAGCCTGAAGACACACTCGCAATGTTTTAGGAACAGTTTCTTCCCCTCTGCCGTCAGATTTCTGAATGGACATTAAAACCATGAACACTTCCTCGGTGTTTTTTTCTCCTCTTTTTGCACTACTTATTTAGTTTAATTTTCTTTTTTTTATATGTAACCCTCTCTCCTTAGGCCTGTAATGGGTTAGCCATTACTGTGAATTCAACCTAACAGCAACATAACTCAATGATGCATGGGGAATAATGATGAGAAGACCTTTTCCAATAAATAAGCTTGCCTAGGGCAAATATGATTAGGGTAAATACAACACATAAAAGTTTGAATATTCCTTTAAGGGAAAGCAGCACTGTTATTTTATGAATTTTCTCTTTGGTATTCACCACTGAGAGGGAACTTGATCAAGGTGAGAACAATATGAGTGAGGTTGATGTTCTGGAGCATGTTGATATTAAGGGAGAGGAGGAGTTGGAGTTGTTAAGATACATTAGGACGGATAAGTCCCCAGGGCCTGACGGAATATTTCCCAGGCTGCTCCTTGAGGCAAGGGAAGAGATTGCTGAACCTTTGGTTAGGATCTTTATGTCCTCGTTGTCCACGGGAATGGTACTGGAGGATTGGAGGGAGGTGAATGTTGTTCCCTTGTTCAAAAAAGGTAGTGGGATAGTCCAGGTAATTATAGGCCAGTGAGCCTTACGTCTGTGGTGGGAAAGCTGTTGGAAAAGATTCTTAGAGATGGGATCTATGGGCATTTAGAGAATCATGGTCTGATCAGGGACAGTCAGCATGGCTTTGTGAAGGGCAGATCGTGCCTAACAAGCCTGTTAGAGTTCTTTGAGGAGGTGACCAGGCATATAGATGAGGGTAGAGCAGTGGATGTGATCTACATGGATTTTAGTAAGGCATGTGACAAGGTTCCACACGGTAGGCTTATTTAGAAAGTCAGAAGGCATGGGATCCAGGGAAGTTTGGCCAGGTGGATTCAGAATTGGCTTGCCTGCAGAAAGCAGAGGGTCGTGGTGGAGGGAGTACATTCAGATTGGAGGGTTGTAACTAGTGGTGTCCCACAAGGATCTGTTCTGGGACCTCTACTTTTTGTGATTTTTATTAACGGCCTGCATGTAGGGGTAGAAGGGTGGGTTGGCAAGTTTGCAGATGAAACAAAGGTTGGTGGTGTTGTAGATAGTGTAGAGGATTGATTGTAGAGTCGAAGATTGCAGAGAGACATTGATAGGATGCAGAAGTGGGCTGAGAAGTGGCAGATGGAGTTCAACCCGGAGAAGTGTGAGGTGGTGCACTTTGGAAGGACAAACTCCAAGGCAGAGTACAAAGTAAATGGCAGGATACTTATAAGTGTGGAGGATTAGGGGGATCTGGGGGTACATGTCCACAGATCCCTGAAAGTTACCTCACAGGTTGATAGGGTAGTTAAGAAAGATTATGGGGTGTTAGCTTTCATAAGTCGAGGGATAGAGTTTAAGAGATGCGATGTAATGATGCAGCTCTATAAAACTCTAGTTAGGCCACACTTGGAGTACTGTGTCCAGTTCTGGTCACCTCACTATAGTAAGGATGTGGGAGCATTGGAAAGGATACAGAGGAGATTTACCAGGATGTTGCCTGGTTTAGAGAGTATGGATTATGATCAGAGATTAAGGGAGCTAGGGCTTTACTCTTTGTAAAGAAGGATGAGAGGAGACATGATAGAGGTGTACAAGATATTAAAAGGAATAGACAGAGTGGACAGCCAGCATCTCTTCCCCAGGGCACCACTGCTCAGTACAAGAGGACATGGCTTTAAGGTAAGGGGAGTTCTCATTACCTCTAATATCATCACCCTCTTCAAGTCCAGTGGTTAGTTTATAGCTTTAACTGGTAGTGCCACAAACAGTCCTGATGAAGGCTCTCGGGTTGAAACTGTTTAATCTTTTCCATAGATGCTGCCTGACCTGCATTTTGTGTATGTTGCTAACCCAGCTGTGGTTTAATGTTTATCTAGCATTTTTGCAAGGCCAGCAAACCACATACTGCCCCTGCAAAATCCTTGTTTACACCAGAACAAGGAAAAGTTAAAGATGGAACAAGCACTAAGTAATGGAGTGGACGGATGAAGGGATGTGATAGGATGCAGACCACAGGAAATGTAATGACACAGAATTGGTGCTGTATGAAAGACGGTAAAGGCCAAAGAGGAACAAAATCTCTGGGAGGAGTATAAACAGAACAAAACCAATGAAATCAGGGGAGAAAAATAAAATCTGCATTTAAACAGAAAACGTTCAAGGTAAATTTATTATCAAAGTATTGTATGTACGTTCTACCTTAAGAGTTATTTTCTTGCAGGCACTTACAGGAATTTAAAAAATGCAACAGACTTTGCATAAAAAGAAATACAATGGAATATAATGAAGAAACTATTTAAGCAAAGACTAACAAACAAGCAGTGTGCAAAAGATGACAAACTAAATAAAGTAATGCTGAGAACACGACTTGTTGAGTCCTTCAAAGTGAGTCTGTGGGTTGTGGAATCAGCTCAGTGTTGAGGTGAATGAAGTTATCCACGCTGGTTCACGAGCCTGTTGGTTGAAGGGTAATAACTGTTCCTGACCTTGGTGGTGTGCAACTTAAGACTCCTGCCCAATGGTAGTAGTGAAAAGAGGGCATGGCCTGGATGGTCAGGCTGGAAACACACAGCAGCAGGGTCTCCAGATGAAACGTTAATCCCGTTTCTTCCTTCACATCTGCTGAATATTTACAGCAAGTTCTTTTTATTTCAGATTTACAGTGTCTACAGCTGACTGCTTTCCAAATAAAAATTAAATGCTAATAGTCAGTTTCAACACACAGTTACAATGTGTTAAAGACATTCAGACAGGTCACAGATAGGAAGAACTAGCCTGGGCAAAATACAAGCAAATGGGACCAGCTCAGGTAGGCACCTTGGTTGATGAATTGAGCCAAAGGAAAAACTTCTGAAACATCCAAATTATACTGAAATTAATGGGACAATCGAAGGACAGCATTGACTTCAGTCAGAAATACGATGTGTTGAGCCGGCACCTGTGGATACATGCGCAAGTCAATAATAATAAACTCAACATTGAACTTGAAACTTAAAGTTTTTGAAACTTTGTTGGAAGCCAAAGATTAGGAGGAGGAAAGAGGCAGGTGAAAGGAAGATGAATGTCACTCGTGGACACAAATGGACACATTCTACAAAATGAGCACGAATTTACATTTGGTTGCCTAATATGGAGGAAGAATGGCAGGGTGGAGACACATCTCTACCATGCGAGGTGTAAGGCACTCCTTCCCTCCACGAGCCTGCAGGTCACCCCTGGGCAAGATGTAGCACCTGCTTGGCACCCCCCCACCCCCACTGATCAGGGTCATGTGAAGCCATGGAAGCAGGTGATGGAAGGTTATATGAGCAGCTGGTGCCCATCTTGAGTCCTGGTTATGTGACCACTGATGCCAGGCAGACAATCTCTGAAGAGTATTGATAATGACCTGACACTGCCCAGAAGAAGGCAATGGCAAACCACTTCTGTAGAAATATTTGCCAAGAACAATCATGGTCATGGAAAGACCGTGATCATTAGACATGACACCAATGTTCCCTCTAAGGTGTGCGTGCCTTAGGAACTTAAACTGTGCACAAAAGATTGTCACCCTCTACCTCATAAGTATATTTCACGATTGTACACAATCACATTTCTTTTTGCGGTTTCTGGTGGGTTGACAGTGTGGAGTTTGTGACAATTTATCTGCAGATTTTAAAACTGGCTTATTTATACGATTTTTATTTAAGAAATAATGTTGTCGTCACTGGGCAAAACGCTGCAAACAGCACAGAGTTTTTTCACGCTGGTCATTACAAACTAGAGGGAACTTTGCACGGCACATAATGACGACTATGGAGGAGGCCACATCACGGACATAGAACCAGAATGGGTACAAGGCAATCATTTTTCCACGTGGAAGGGTGGGAAAAATCACACAGTGCACAAGATGGGGCTGTGTGAAGTGGAAGGTGGGTGAATGAATACCAGGACAGGGATAGGGGTGCGAGGAGGAACATATCTGGTGATGGCATCAGCTTTCCTGGATGTCACCCACACAGCCCACTTACTCATCGTCTGCTCCGTCCTCCTCATCCACCCATGCTGCTCTCTTGTGTGGAGGTAAATCGGACCTGGCTTCATTTTCCACTTCCGAGTCACTGGAGGATTCATCCAACAAGGTTTGGTCCCGATCCTTCCTTTGTGTTGGCTGAGAGGGAGAGGGAGGCAGAGCAAAGAAACAGGACTTTCAGCTAACCAGGATTCCCATCGAGGCTAGCAATCTCTCCATAAATATTTCCTACTGACTCCAAGAACCTTTTAAATGTTGTCAGTGTACCTGCCTCAACCACTTCCTCTGGCAGCTCATCACATACAGGGATCAGTGTACTTGTGTGGGAGTTGCCGCCTAGGTTTACATTAAATCTCTGCCCTCAAACATCAAGCCTCTAGTCCTTGATTCCCCAAGCCTGAGAAAAGGACTGTGCACATTGACCCTACTTCTACCCCACATCATTTTAAAAACACCGATCAGTCTCCAAAGCTCGGAGGGATAGGATAAAGTCCCAATCTCTCTGCAGAGGGGTAAATAGAGTGAGGGGAGAGAGGTAAGTTAAGCAAAACCCACGCTGCCCAAGAAACACCAACACCATTCAGCACCTTTGAGCAGCAGCCAATCCACATATGGGACTGATTGACATGAACAAAGTAAGGCAGGGGCAGCACCCATCATTGGAGTGGACAGAGTTTGAGTGGAGATTCTGAGGCTTTAGCTCTTTATAGGCCTCACTCAGAGAAGGCAAAAAAGATGTATTTGGAGTTCCCCCCTCCCCCCAGAGTTTATATTCTCCCTTCTTTATATCTGCTCAGCTAGGAGAGTAGAGGGTAGTTGAAGACTCATCTTGTGGGATGTGGGAAAACAGAACCAGCTCCGGTGTCCCTGACAACTACAACTGCAAAAAGGGCACCCAGCTGCAGCTTCTAACAATCCGTGTTAAGGAGCTGGGAGTTGGAACTGGATGAACTCCAGATCAGTCAGGAAGCTGAGGAGTTGATAGATAGGAGTTATACCCAAGGTGCAGGACGCAGGAAACGGGGTGACAGTCAGTAAGGGGAAAAGGGTGAAGGAGCCAGTGCAGAGTACCCCTGTGGACATCCCCCTCAACAACAGGTACATCACTTTGGATACTGTTGGGGGATGACCTAACAGAGGAGAGTCACAGTGTCTCTGGCAATGAGTCTGCCTCTTTAACTCAGAAGGTAAGCGGGGAGAAGAGGCATGCTGTGGTGATGGGGGTTCATTAGTAAAGGGAACAGAAGGGGGGTTCTGTGGACAAGAACGAGATTCCCAGATGGTATTTTACGTCCGGGTACCAGGGTCCAGAATATCTCAGATCGAGCCCTCAGCATTCTTAAGTGGGAGGGTGAACAGCCAGAAGTCATGGTCCATGTCGGTATACCAATGACATGGTATACCGGGTCCTGCAAAGGGAGTTGGGTGCGTAGGGCCTCCAGAGTTGTGAACCCAGGATTGCTATCTATGCCATGTGATAGTCAGGCCAGAACTAGGAAGATTATATAGTTCAACATGGGGCTAAGGAGTTGGTGTAGGAGGGAGGGCATAAGATTTTTGGATCTTTCGGCTCTCTTCCAGCAAAGGTGGGACCTGTATATATGAGATGGTTTGCACCTGAATTGGAGGGAGACTGATACCCTAGCGGGGCCGTTTGCTAGTGCTGCACAGAGAGCTTTAAACAAGAGTTGCAGGGGGACGGGAACCTGAGTGCCAGAACAGCTGATGGAGAGGTTGTGGAGACAGATCTTGGTAGGACCTCAGAGCAAAATCAGAAATCTAAAGGTTGAGCATGGTGTGATTAGTGTCCTGAGCTGCATATATTTCAATGCAGGAAGTATCCTAGGAAAGGTGGAAGAGGTCAGGACATAGATCAATGCTTGGAATTATATTGTAGCCATTAGTGAGACTAGGTTGCAGGAGGGGCAGGACTGGCAGCTCAATATTCTGGGGTTTCATTGCTTTCGAAGCGGTAGAGCAGGAACGATTAAAGGAAAAGGGGTCACGTTACTAGTCGGAAAATGTCACAGCAGTGCTCAATCAAGACAGACTGGAGAACTGTCAGTGAGGCATAATGGGTGGAACTGAGAAATAAGAAAGGTACGACCTCATTAATGGGGCCACTGAACAGTCTGCAGGAATTACAGGAACAAATTTGTAGCTATACCGCAGAAACACAAGGTTGTTATAACAGGTGATTTTAACTTTCCACATAATGGTTGGGAATCCCATACTGGGAAAGAGTTTGTCAAATGTGTTCAGGAAAGTTTCCTTCATCAGTACATACAGTATGTGATACTGGATCTGCTATTCGGGAATGAGACAGGGCAAGTGACAGAATTTTGTGTGGGGGGAGCACTTTGCATCCAGTGACGATATTGCCATTAGTTTCAAAGATTAGTCTGGTATATGGGTTGTGATTCTTAATTGGAAAAAGGCCAATTTTGAAAGTATCAGAAATGACAAGTGTGGATTGGGACAGGCTGTTTTCTGGCAAAGGTGTACTTGGTAAGTGGGAGGCCTTCAAAAGTGAAATTTTGAGAGTACAAACTTGTATGTGCCTGTCAGGATAAAAGGTAAAGATAACAAGTGTAGGGAACTTTGGGCTTCAAAAGATATTGAGGCCCTGGTTAAGAGGGAAAAAAAGGAGATGCACAGCAGGAGTAGGCAGGTAGGAACAAATGAGGTGCTTGTGAAGTACAAGAAATACAAGAGACACATAAGGAAGAAAGCAGAGGGATAGAAAAAGGCATGGTGAAGGAGAATCCTAAGGGATTCCACAGACACATTAAGATCGAAAGGATTGCAAGAGTCAGAGTTGGTCCTCTGGAAGATCAGGAAGGTAATTCATGTGTGAAGCCAAAAGACATGGGGCAGGTCCTAAATGTTTTTTTGCATCTGTACTTACTCAGAAGATGGACACAGAGTCTACAGAAGTGAGGCAAAGCAGTAGCGAGGCCGTGGACCCTGTACAGATTACAGAGGAGGAGATGTTTGCTGTCTTGAGGCAAATTAGGGTGGATAAATCCCCAGTATTGTTGCAGAGGTATTTAAAACATCTTAGCAACAGGAGAGATACCAGAGGATTGGAGGATATCCAATGTTGTTCTAAACACAAAGTACACTACAGATGCTGGGGTCAAAGCAACACGTACAACACTCAGCAGGTCGGGCAGCATCCGTGGAAACTAGCAGTTAACGTTACGGGCCGAAGACTGAAGAGGGAGGGGCAGGGGCCCTATAAAGAAGGTGGGGGGAGAGTGGAAGGTACCAGGTGAAAAACCAGTAAGGGGAAAGATCAAGGGGTGGGGGAGGGGAAAGGCAGGAAAAGTGAAGAAGGAATGTAAGGGGAAAGCACTATGGGTAGTAGAAAAAGGCAGAATCATGAGAGAGGTGACCTGCTGAGTTCCTTCAGGGTGTTGTACGTGTTTCAGTGTTGTTTTGCTGTTTAAAAAAGGCTCTCAACAGAAACCAGGAAATTATAGGCTGGTGAGTCTGACATCATTTGTGGGAAAGTTATTGGAAGTTGTTCTGAGGAACCAGATATATAAGTACTTGGATGGACATGGGCTGGTTAACAGACAGACAGACAGACATTATTGATCCCGAGGGAAACTGGGTTTCATTACAGTCCACCAACCAAGAATAGTGTAGAAATATAGCAATACAAGAATAGTCAGCCTGGCTTCATGTTTGGTAGGTCATGTCTGACCAATCTTAAGGAGTCACCAGGAAAGTGGACGAAAACAATGTAGTGGCTGTTGCCTACATGGACTTTAGCAAAGCATTTGACAAGGTCCCACAAGGGAGGCTGGTCAAGGAGGTTCAGTGGCTTGGCATTCAGATGAGGTAGTGAACTGGATTAGTCATTGGCTTTGTGGGAGAAGCCAGAGAGCGGTTGTAGTGGGTTGCCTCTCTGACTGCAGGCTTGTGACTAGTGGAGTGCCACAGTGCTGGGATTTGGCATCTATATCAATGATCTGGATGATAATGTGATGAACTGGACCAAGTTCGGGGATGTAGTGGACAGTGAGGAAGGCTATCGTGGCTTGCAGAGGGATCTGCATCAGCAGGAAAAATGGGCTGGAAATGGCCGATGGAATTAAATGCAGACAAATGCGAGGTGTTACGCTGTGGCAGGACCAACCAGAGTGGGTCTTGCACACTGAGCAGTGTGGTAGGACAAAGGGATCTGGGCATCCAGTGAAACTGGCGTCAGGTATGTAGATAAAGAAAGCTGTATTGAGCCCAGGAGATGGGAAGTTATGTTGGAGCAAATACCAGGAAATCCGCAGATGTTGGAAATTCAAACAACACACACAACTGGAGTCCGTGGGCACAGAACTGGAGAGTATGACATCGGTGGCAGAGCGGAGGGTGCTGAGTCGGCTACGGTCAATCGTGGAAAACCCTGAACATCCTCTGCACAGCACCATCCAGAGACGGAGAAGCAGCTTCAGCGGCAGGTTGCTGTCAATGCAATGCTCCTCAGACAGGATGAAGAGATCATTACTCCCAACGCCATTCGGCTCTACAATTCAACCACCGGGGCAAGACATGTTAAAGTGCCGGGGTTAGGGCTGAGCTTAAGTTACCACTCAATGCACTTTAGTAAACTATTTAAGAACTGAAGCTGAATTAAAAGCTGCAGTTAGTAGGCTTAAATTAAGCAAGTCACCAGGATCAGATGGGTATACGGCAGAGTGGTACAAAGAATTTAAAAATGAGTTAATTCTTGTTTTACTCCCCACACTGAACTGGACTCTAAAAAAGGCACAAATTCCACCCAGTTGGAAGGAAGCGATAATCTCAGCTATACCGAAAGAAGGCAAGGTTAAAATGGAATGCGGATCATTTAGACCAATATCCGTTCTTAATGTAGATTATAGATTATTTACCATCATTGTCAAACGATTAGAGGAGTTTCTACCCATACTGATACGTAATGATCAGACAGGTTTTATACGACAACACCAAACACAAGACAATATACGAAGGACACTTCACATTATGGATCATATACAAAAAATAAAATCGAAGCAATAGTGATAAGCATGGACACTGAAAAGGCACTTAATTCTGTTACTTGGAATTTTCTTTACAGAGTTTTACATCGATTTGGTTTTCAAGACACATTTATTAAAACAATACAGACACTATATGACAATCCTACTGCTAGGATTAAAATCAATGGATTTTACTCTAGAAAGGGGCATGAGACAGGGTTGTGCATGGTCACCACTACTCTTCGCATTATATCTGGAATCATTAGCTCAATACATCAGACAAAATGAAGATATCGGGAAATTACTATTAAAGGGACAGAGCATAAATTGGCTTGTTATGTGGATGACATTTCGGTCTATGTAGGGCAACCAACATACTCTTTACCTAAATTGATGCAATCCTTTGAACAATATGGTCAATTATCAGGTTACAAGATCAACATAGATAAAACCCAATTACTTTCATATTACTATAGCCCACCAAAAGAAATTGAAAGTAGATACCCCTGGGCATGGCAAGAATCCAAATGTGTTGTTTACCTTGATGCAGAGAAAGCTTTTGATAGGGTAGAATGAGCCTATTTATTTCAGATTTTAGAAAGATTTAATTTTGGTCCAGGTTTTATTTCTTGGATTAAATTGATTTATCAAGCCCCTTTGGTGACAGTTACAACTAAAAATCAAGAATCTTCTTATTTTAGGTTATATTGAGGTACCCACCAGGGTTGTCCTCTTAATCCGTTGTTATTCAATCCGTCTCTAGAATCTCTTGCTATTGCTCTTCGGGACTCCATCGAGGTTTTGAGTATTAAGAGAGGAGATAAAATGCATAAAGTTTTGTTGTATGCAGATGACTTGTTAGTTTACTTTTCAGATCCTAAGAAATCAATTCCTGCTATGTTATCTTTATTTTCTGAATTTAGTAGTTTTTCTGGATATAAATAAAATTTGCACAAAAGTGAGTTATTTCCTGCTAATTATTTTGATCAATGTGACCAATTTCCTTTTAGTATTACTAAAATTAACTTTACTTATCTTGGTATTAAAATGACCAAAAATGTTAACAGCCTGTATAAATATAACTTTCTTCCATTCATTGTGTATACACAGCAAGCAATTTCTAAATGGTCTCCTGTGACATTATCATTAATTGGTCAAATTAATGCTATTAAAATTATAGTGTTACTGAAGTTTTTATATGTATTCCAAGCAATCCCCTCTTTCGTTCCTAAACTGTTTTTTGATAGAATAGACTCTAAAATTTTATCTTTTATTTGGAATAATAAAAATCCTAGATTGAGTAAACCTTTCTTACAGAAATTTAAAGGTATGGTGGTATGGCTATGCAAAACTTTAGATTGTACTTCTGGGCAATTAGCATTTGTTATATTTCTTTTTGGAATTCATTTTTCAGATAAACATGATTTGGAGAAAAATTTGGTGAAGGGATATGTTTTGGCATCTTTATTGGGAGTTCCTCCTTTTTTGCCTTCTAAAATCGGTAGTCGAGATTTAAATCCTATTATTAAATATACATTAAGAATTTGGTTTCAATTTTGTAGATCCTTTGTTTTTAATAACTTTGTTCTTTCTAATAAAATCCATTTTAATTATTTTTTTAAACCTTCAATTTTTGATCAGACCTTTTCAATTTGGAAAACCAAAGGAATAGTAACTTTTTTTAGATTTGTTCATGGGTAATTGTCTAACGTCTTTCACTCAGTTAGAGGATAAATATGATCTATTGAATGTACACTTTTTTAGATATTTACAAATTGGAATTTTCTACATAATTTACTGCCAGATTATCCCTTGGTTTATTCACCCAATATTATTGATACTTCTTTCAGGTCGAACCATTTCAAAAAAGACTGATAGCTATAATGTATAAATGGTTATTGAATTTGCATATGTTATCTAAAGATAAAATTAAAGCTGCATGGGAATTGGAGTTTCGAAAGTCACTTCAGATAATCAATGCGATAAAATTTTTAATTTGGTAAATCATCTATTTCTGCCCATCATTCCTTGATACAGTTCAGAGTAGTACATCGGGCACATATGTCAAAGGATAAATTAGCCCGTATCTTTTCCAATATTAATCCTATTTCTGACACATGTAATATTGAGGTGTCTACTTTATCTCATATGTTATGCTCTTGTATCAAGTTAGATAATTTTTGGAAAGAAGTATTTAAAACTTTATCAAAGGTTCTGAATTTGGATCTACAACCGAATTTACTTACAGCAATTTTTTGGATCATTCCATTGGACACAGGAGATATTCCTGTTTCTGCTCAATGGATGATAGCTTTTACAACTTTAATGGCTAGGAGAGCCATTTTGCTTAAATGGAAAGATTTTAAGCCACCTACTGTTTTTTATTGGCTTACTTTATTTAATTCTTATTATTTATTCATTTATTTATTTATTTAATTTCATTTAATTTTTATTTAATTTAATTTTTATTTTATTTTATTTAATTTTCACACTGTGAGATTAGTGACCGATCTCCTGATTCGATCCTCAAAGCCCCCACCTTCTTGTGGGTGCACAACACTCTTTCATTTTATTTAATTTTATTTATTTACTTACTTTATTCTTTATTCTTACTTTATTCTATGTCCTGTCTTAGTTTAGAGAAAATAAGAAGTCGGACATCTGATACATCCTCTAAATTTGAGGAAACTTGGTGACCTTTTATTCAATATTTTCATATGTTCTGACTTCCGGTTACCTTTTGGAGTTTTAGATTTGATTTGAAAGTTTTTCCTTGTTCATTTTTGCTTTCACTCTCAGTTTGAGCTGCCCAGTTCTTTTTTTCTTTTTTTTTGTGTTTTGGGTTTTTTTTCTGTACATTTCAATTGTAAAAGTTACTTTATTTTTTTTTCTTCATATCAATAAGAGGAGAATCAATTACCTTGCTCTTTGATCTTGATAACATTAATTTTTCCTTTGACTCAAACTGTTATTAATATGGATATTTGTGATAATTTTCCTCTTGTTTATATATATATATATATGTGTGTGTGTGTGTGTGTGTGTGTGTGTGTGTGTGTGTGTGTGTGTGAGTGTGTGTGTGTGTGTGTGTGTGTGTACTTTTTTATTTAACTAATAAAAAGATTGATAAAGAAAGAAATGCAGCCCTTCCTTTTTGAACAGATGCCTTCTGTCTCAGAGCCAGTCGCAAAAACCTCATGAAGTTGAAGCCCTGAACCCTGCATGATGCCTCAAGCTGCATATTTGATTATCTTTATTTCTACTCCAGATGGTGCAAATCATGGTTACTAGTTTCAAATTTCTAATTTTTAAAGATTTTCTTCCTAGCTTCTGACTGTCTCAATGTAAAAACTAAATATCCACCATATATCAATGATAACAGCCTGCATCACAATCCTCATTCATCCCATCTACAGAACATTCTGCACCCTCCGTGATGGCAAACAAATGGCAAGCTTGAGCACAACAGAGGGTTCAAGAAAAATGTCTTAGCTAGTTATAAGCTATTAATTTTAGGTTTAGGAAAAACAGAGCAACAAATCAGAAGTATTTGACACTTTGAGAATATGGGCCAAACACAGGAAACCTGGATCATCTGGGTGGGCACCATGAATGGCATTGATTGGTTGAACTTTGGGGCCTGTATCGATGCTATGTTGCTCTATTACTTTAAATTAAACAGAGAATATTTGGAAAGCTGAAAATGATTCGTTTAGTCCAAATAAAAGGTGCCATAAGATAAGCAAATTAAAGGAATATTGAGGAACAGAAAGATCATAATTTGAAGAAGAAAGTGTTTAATGAAGATCCTCCAGAATGTGCTTTATTTAAGTATACTGAAGCTGAAATTGAGAATTAAGAAACTTACAGATTATAAATATTCAAGAGAAAACTTATAAGTGACTGAAAGGGCTAAAATATAAAATATTCATTCAATTTGTACATTAATTTGAACTATTATTAATACCACAACTATGACTGCCCACATTGCTAGGGTCAAAAATGTCCATTTCCCTTCAACTCTTGAACCAACCAATAAATAACTACTGAGAGTAGTTATAACTAGAGAGTAGCAACAGTGTAGCCACTTCGAACAGTTTACACACTTTTACTTCTAATAGTTTTTCTTGTAAAAGTAATGTTTATGATTAACTTTCTCTTCTTGTGATGCTGCTGCAAGTAAGTTTTCATTGCACTTTTGCATACATTTACCTATATGTATGACAGTAAATTCAATTTTGAACTTCTAAAATAATGAATATTCTAACTTTTTAAATAATGTTATACAAATATAATAGTAAATTATAGTAAATAGTAATACATTTGTATTAAATAGTAAATTAGTAGTAAAATCGTTACGTACCGTAATTGGGTTAACAGACCAGCAGAAATGTTGGAGTCTGGTGGTACTGTACTAATAACGCCGAATTAAACGTCGAGATAAACCACAGTTAATAAGAACCAGATCGCAGTAAGATTAACCATTTACTGTTCACTCTTCACATTAACATATGGTGAAAACTGTTGATAAAACAATACAAGATTGATACAGTATTTGTTCCTTCCTTAATATCACATTTCAAGTGTAAATACTTGCAAAGGTGACTATAACTACATTACACTAAGGTGCAGTATACAGGGAGAGTTTCCCTGCTCCATTGACTACTTTAAATACACTTCCATGCAAACTATCCGCAACTCTTTAACTAACGAAAGCATAAACATTATCTACCGTCGTTACTTCTAACAGGATCGGCATTAACATCTTAGTTCAGTATATCGATTATCTATTAACTTACAGCGTTGCTCTCACTGTGATTTCTCATGCCTGCAAAACAACTTCTGCTCAGGTGAGCCTCGTGGTGAGCCTCGTGGTAAGCCCCCACCCTCGCGCTAATTTCAAACCGGTACTTTCCCACAAGACGCGGCGAAACCGGATGTGACGTCATCGCATGCCGATATATTTTACATGCAATGAATATACTTTAAACACTCCTAATTCTAACTAGAAAATACTATTGAATGAATTACTAAGCGAAAATATTATAAACTAAATAACTGTCGTAAAGACAGCACAAAAGGTGTTTATTAGTAAACTAAGTAATACAGAATCAAAAATGCAAATATACAGATAAAACAGGTTAGCAATGATATATATATTTATACAGAACTGTAGTGTGAATATAAGAATCAAAAACCAAGCTCTATCAAAGTCTAGGGGGTAAATGAATAGTCTTAAGATGATGCAGAGTTCAGTTCAGTTTAGGTCGAGGTAGTTGCTGGTGTAATGTTAGAGAGAGCGAGCAAGAAGTGAGCAGCTGCAGCAGGCAAACCTTCCGTTGTCTTCTTGTTCCATTGTAGTCGGTTGGTTATGACCCCTCCGTTCTCAGCTAGACCGTTCTTCCATGGTGGGCTCGTCACTCCGATGTGAGGGGACACACACACAAGCCCCCACCGGCCCTGCCGTCACACTGTGAGATTAGTGACCGATCTCCTGATTTGATCCTCGAAGCCCCCACCTTCTTGTGGGTGCACAACACTCTTTCAGTGTCCACTGGTGTGTCTGAGGGTGTCGCCGTAGAGCCGTCTTTTACCTCCCCTGATGGGGTATCAGCCATCCATCATGTCCATCAAACTGACCACTCCCTGCTGTCTCCACAGGAATGTTAATGAGCAAAGAGGCATTCTTGTAGCAAAAGGTAAGTAATCAGTGAAGAAGCCATAATACTAAATCATGTCTCTCTCTCTCTCTCTCTCTCTCTCTTTCTCTCTCTTGCTCTCTCTCTCTCTCTCTCTCTTTCTCTCTCTTGCTCTCCCTCTCTCTCTCTCTCTCTCACTCTCTCTCTCTCACTCTCTCTCTCTCTCTCTCTCTCTCTCACTCTCTCTCAAATGTATCAGATGCCTCTCCCTCTGTTTTCCATCTCTCTCTCTCTCTCTCTCTCTCTCTCTCATTAGCAAGGGGGTCAACTCTGGACCCCATTTCCATCTGGTTCTCTCATCACACATAACACCCCCACCCTTCAAAGAATTTTTACTGGGCGTAAAAATTAAAACACGCATGCACATTACAGAGTCTAATATGGTATACAGATCGTCATTAACTAACAGAGTAACACTGATATACTTTCAAATCTAACACCTAGATAAACGATCAGCACATACATTGTCAGTCCCCTTCACATGTTGTATTTTAATATCGAATTCTTGTAACAACAGACTCCAACTTAATAACCGCCTATTTTTATTCTTCATGTTAGTCAAAAATACCAATGGGTTGTGATCAGTATAAATTATTAAGGGGTTCTGTGCCAGACAAATGTAAACTTCAAAATGCTGTAATGCCAGAATAAGTGACAACAACTCTTTTTCTACAGAGGAATAATTTCTCAGGTGCACATTGAACTTCCTGGAGAAATAAGCCACTGGATGATATCAGGTTGGAGGCTACCCAGCTGGTATATAAGATGTTGTTCTTCCAACCTGAGTTTGGATTCATTATGACAGTAGAGGAGGCCATGGATAGACATATCAGAATGGGAATGGGATGTGGAATTAAAATGTGTGGCCACTGGGAGATCCTGCTTTCTCTAGCAGACCGAGCGTAGGTGTTCAGCGAAACGGTCTCCCAGTCTGTGTCGGTTCTCACCAATATATAAAAGGCCACACCGGGAGCACCAGATGCAGTATACCACACCAGCCGACTCACAGTTGAAGTGTCGCCTCACCTGGAAGGACTGTCTGGGGCCCTGAATGGTGATGAGGGAGGAAGTGTAAGGGCAGGTGTAGCACTTGTTCCGTTTACAAGGATAAGTGCCAGGAAGGAGATCGGTGGGAAAGAATGGACAAGGGAGTCGCGTAGAGAGCGATCCCTGTGAAAAGCAGAATGGGGGGGGGAGGGAAAAATGTGTTTGGTAGTGGGATCCAGTTGGAGGTGGCGGAAATTACGGAGAATTATATGTTGGACCTGGAGGCTGGTGGGGTGGTAGGTGAGGACAAGGGGAACACTATCCTGAGTGGGGTGGCAGGTGGATTGGGTGTGGGCAGATGTGTGGGAAATGGGAGAGATGCGTTCGAGAGCAGAGTTGATGGTGGACGAAGGGAAGCCCCTTTGTTTAAAAAAGGAAGACATCCCCTTCGTCCTGGAATGAAAAGCCTCATCCTGAGAGCAGATGCGGTGGAGACAGAGCAATTGTGAGAATGGGATAGCCTTTTTGCAAGAGAGAAAGTGGCAAGAGGAATAGTCCAGGTAGATGTGAGAGTCTGTAGGTTTATAGTAGATATCAGTAGATAGGCCATCTCCAGAGATGGAGACAGAAAGATCAAGAAAGGGGAGGGAGGTGTCGGAAATGGATCAGGTAGATTTGAGGGCAGGGTGAAAGTTGGAGGCAATGTTAATGAAGTCAACGAGCTCAGCATGCGTGCAAGAGGCAGCACGAATGCAGTCGTCGATGTAGCGAAGGAAAAGAGGGGGATGGATACCCATATAGACTTGGAACATGGACTGTTCCACAAAGCCAACGAAAAGGCAGGCATAACTGGGACCCATACGGGAGCCCATGGCTACACCCTTGGTTTGGAGGAAGTGGGAGGAGCCAAAGGAGAAATTATTGAGAGTAAGAACTAATTCTGCTAGACAGAGGAGAGTGGTGGTAGAGGGGAATTGGTTAGGTGTGGAATCCAAAAAGAAGCAAAGAGCTTTGAGACCATCTCGGTGGGGGATGGAGGTACATAGGGATTGGACGCCCATAGTGAAAATAAGGCGATGGGAGCCAGGGAACTTAAAACCATTGAAAAAATTCGAAGCATGAGAAGTGTCACAAACATAGGTGGGAAAAGATTGAACAATGGGGGATAAGACAGTGTCAAGGTATGCAGAAATGAATTCAGTGGGGCAGGAGCAAGCTGAGACAATAGGTCTACCTGGACAGGCAGGTTTGTGGATCTTGGGTAGGAGGTAGAAATGGGAAGTGCGGGGTGTGGGAACTATGAGGTTAGTGGCAGTGGATGGGAGATCCCCAGAGCTGATAAGGTTGGTGATGGTATAGGAGACAGTGGCCTGGTGCTCCTTAGTGGGGTCATGATCAAGGGGTAAATAAGAGGAGGTATCAGAGAGTTGTCATTGTGCCTCAGCCAGGTAGAGGTCAGTACGCCAGACAACAGCAGCTCCCCCCTTATCAGCAGGTTTTATAGTGAGGTTGGGATTGGTGCGGAGGGAGCGGAGAGCAGAGTGTTCAGAAGGAGTGAGTTTGGAATTGGAACAGGGTGTAGTGAAGTCAAGACCGTTGATGTCCTGTCGGCAATTAGCAATAAAGAGACCCAGAGTAGGCAGAAGCCCAGAGCGGGGTGTCCATGAAGAGGAGGAGGGTTGAAGACAGGAGAAGGGGTCATCGGTGGAGGTAGGAGTGTCCTTGCCAAAGAGGTAAGCTCGGAGATGGAGCCGGCGGAAGAAGAGAGTGTCATGGCATACACGGAACTCACTGAGGTGTGGGCGAAGGGGGACAAAGCTGAGGCCCTTAATGAGGACAGAGCGCTCTGCCTCAGAGAGTTGAAGGTCGGAGGGAATGGTAAAGACCCGGCACGGATGAGAGATGGGATCAGAGGGGGGAGGGAGGCTGGTAGTGTCAGTGGAGAGGGAAGGGTTGGGGTGAGAGGAAGATGGAGCCTCTGAGGGCCCAGGAGCTGACGATGGGATCTGAGGGAGAGGGGATTGCAGAGTGGTGGTGGGGGAAGGGGAGACGGGAATTACAATTGCAGCACGTGAAGACCCGGCCTGGAGTTCAAGGTCGCAGTCGGTGGTTGTACAATCACTCTGAAACTGTCCATGGTCGTGGGAACCTGCAGTGACGGTGTTGGAGTCCGGAGTTTCAAAATGTCCTGGGTTGGGGGACTTCCGGTAAGATGTTTAGTCGCTCCGAACTTTTGGTCCGTTATTCTTCTTAGCTTTGCACTATATGTCTCCTTTCTTAAACCTTCGTTAGGTATTTTATTAGTTCTCTTTTACCTGCCTGCGAACACATCTATCTTATAATGGCTACCAAAAATACTAAAACCGGGAAAAAGGAAACTTCTACGGCTTTGCTGGCTGACATTCTCGCTGTTTTGGAACAACATCGACAAGATACTTTAATGGATTTTAGAAATGAATTTAGAACTTCTTTCAACCAGCTGAATGTCAAATTGGATCAGATTAATGCTAGAGTGGATGAACATGCTGAACATTTAACTCGCATTGACATAACTTCTGAAGATTTAAAACGCCGTGTTCAATATCTTGAAACTCTCTGCTCCAACCTAGAGGAGAAGAACAGTTAACTTTTTTCCAAAATGGTGGGTCTTGAAAATTGGAGCAGACGTTGCAATCTACGAATTCTTGGTTTGCCAGAGGCCACTGAAAAGGGCTCTCCCGTTGAATTTTTTTCTGATTTTCTCTGTGGGGTTTTCGGGAAAGAATTTCTTCCAACTGCACCTGAGCTTGAAAGGGCACACAGGATGTATGTTCCCCATGCAATTCTGGGTTCCCGTCCACGGCCGGTCATTTTATGCTTTCATCAATACCAGGTGAAAAACCGTTTGATGATGGAGGCACGCCGCAGAGGTACTTTTGCTTTTCAAAACACGGTCATTCGTTTTGTGGAGGATTATGCCCCCCAGGTTCTGTAGATGCGTGCTGAGTTTAAAGGTGCAGACAGCAACAACATTCCTATTGCCTCAGACACAGTATAACCAACAAGGTGATCTCTTATTCTGCTCACAAGGGCTTTCTTATAGATGATTAGGAATAAGGCTTGGTAGGATTGGATTATATACCTCAAGATGAGAGCTAGGATAGGCTATGGTATGTGGAGATAGGGAACAACACTCTTAGTGAGAGGGGCCTGTTTAAAAATGGATTGTGTGAAGGAGAGAGTCAGAATATGTGTGACAGAGCAGTAAAGATCTTTGTCTCCGAAAACAAATTCTGAAGTGGATGCTTCATTACATTGTCAATCAGCTTTGACATTGATATTGTGGTTGATTTTCCTTCTTTGGGGCATTTAGACTACAAGTGTAATTGTAATTTGTGATATAGTCAATGAGAAATGTCTTAAAATATTTTCAGGTTCACTCCAGTCTGCAAACTTGCTCCCATTGTCTCAACAATCACAGAGCTCCCTCTGTTCTCCTCAGACTGGTATTGGGCTCATTTCACAGGTTAGTGTGTTTAAAATGTTCCATTAATATTTAAACCCTAAGCAACTGCTCCCAGAAATAATCTATTTTTTAAATTACTTAGGTCTGAGCAAAGATGCCCCTGAGCAAACTCCTGAATCTTCGGAACTCCATATTCCCAGTAGACTGTGGAATCAGTTGCTGTTTTGCATATGTTTGACCCACGAGATATTTGGAAATGATATGATCAGTGAAGTAGATGGTAAAGTACTGTAGATAGCTTTCCTGTTGTGATCTTACTGAAAATGATTACATTGCTAAATGGGCTGGTCTTCTGATTTATGGTAAGGCCTTAACTGAAGAGTTCTAGTGGACATTTTAGTTCTCCTGAATATTGTGCTCAAACCCATTTACTGGATTTATTTTAATAACTCATCAGGCAGTATTTCAGTCAAGTCTCATGGACTCAAACCTCGAGTCACATTTGGAAGTTCTTCTTCCCCACCAGGTCCCAAAGCACACCATCCCCCCCCCCCAACCCCCGTACGTTCTGAGCGTCACAGTGACTTAGAGGAACTGGAACAGTTTGCAAAAACATTTAAGCAAAGGCGAATTAAGCTGGGTTTCACTCAGGTAAGAAAACAGGATGCACCAGTTGTGATTCTGTGTGATGAAGGAGCTCTCTATGTTTTTCTGTATCTATAATCCCACTTCTTATAGGGAATATCAGGGGAAAGTGGTACTTCTGCATGCAGATATCCAAGCCTGCTGAAGAACCTTGGACATGTCAACTAACTGACAAATGACTGCCTAGTCAGGCGGGCAGGTAACATCCACACTGACCAGTTCTGAAACTTAAACCGTTCATTTCTGCAAGTAATAACATTCTGTAAATGTTGGTGGCAAACCTGAATAGTTATTAATGTACACCATGTTTATGGCCTTTTGCTGCTGTAGTCCATTCATTTCAAGATTTACCATGTTGTGAATACAGAGATGCTCTTCTGCACACCACTGTGCAATGTGTGTTTACTTGAGTTACTCTCAGCTTGAACACATTGTCCATTCTCCCCTGACTCTTTCATTAATATTAGCTCTTTCATTAAAGAACTCCTACTCACAGGAAGTATTTTGTTTTTTGCACATTAAAATTCTAGTGTCTTTTGTGCATGAAAATCCCAGGAGATCAAGTATTTCTGAGATAATCAACCATTCTGTCTGTCACCAAAAATCATTCCACTTAGATCACATTTCTTCCCATTTCTGATGTTAGGTTTGAACAACACCTGAACCTATTAATGTATTGTGTTCATGCCACATGCTCACATGATTAGATATTTGCACTATGAGTAGGTATACTAGTATACATAATATAGTAGCCACTGAATGCTTATAATAGTTCAATATCTTTCTGATGGTCAACATGCTATGATGACTGCCAGTGTGGATTGGGACAGACTATATTCTGGCAAAGGATACATGGTAAGTGGGAGGCCTTCAAAAATGAAAAATTGAGAATACAAGGCTTGTATGTGCCTGTCAGAATAAAAGGGAAAGATAACAATGTAGGGAATAGGAAACACAGAGTCTTGCCATCTTCAGAAGTTTTCTGATGACTCTGCCATAGTTGGATGCATCAGCAAGGGAGATGAGGCTGAGTACAGGGCTACGGTGGGAAACTTTGTCACATGGTGCAAGCAGAATCATCTGCAGCTTAATGTGAAAAAGACTAAGGAGCTGGTGGTGGACCTGAGGAGGGCTAAGGCACCGGTGACCCCTGTTTCCATCCAAGGGGTCAGTGTGGATATCGTGGAGGATTACAAATACCTGGGGATACGAATTGACAATAAACTGGACTGGTCAAAGAACACTGAGGCTGTCTACAAGAAGGGTCAGAGCCTTCTCTATTTCCTGAGGAGACTGAGGTCCTTTAACATCTGCCGGACGATGCTGAGGATGTTCTACGAGGCTGTGTTGGCCAGTGCTATCGTGTTTGCTGTTGTGTGCTGGGGCAGCAGGCTGAGGGTAGCAGACACCAACAGAATCAACAAACTCATTCGTAAGGCCAGTGATGTTGTAGGGGTGGAACTGGACTCTCTGACGGTGGTGTCAGAAAAGAGGATGCTGTCCAAGTTGCATGTCATCTTGGACAATGTCTCCCATCCACTCCATAATGTACTGGTTAGGCACAGGAGTACATTCAGCCAGAGACTCATTCCACCGAGATGTAACACTGAGTCATTCCTACCTGTGGCCATGAATTTCTAAGCTCCATCCACCAGAGAAAAGTGGGATCTCCCAGTGGCCACTCATTTTAATTCCATTTCCCATTCCCATTCCAATTTGTCCATCCATGGCCCCCTCCACTGTCATGATGAAGCCACACTTAGGTTAAAGGAACAACACTTTATATTCTGTTTGGGTAGTCTCCAACCTGATGGCAAGAACATTGATTTCTCTAACCATGTAATGTCATCAATCCCTCCCCCTTCACCATTTCCCATCCAATTGTCTCTCTCTCATTTTATCTCCTTGCCCACCCATCGCCTCCCTCTGTTGCTCCTTCCCCCACACCCTTCCCTTTCTTCTTTTTTCCGTGGCTTTCTGTCTCTTTCACCAATCAACTTCCTAGCTCTTCTTCAGGTTTCACCTATTGCCTGGTGCTTCTCTCTCCTCCCCCCCACATTTTAAATCTCCTCAGCTTTTTTTCTCCAGTCCTGCTGAAAGGGTTTCAGCCCAAAATGTCAGCTAATACTTTTTACCATAGATGCTGCCTGACCTGCTGAATTCCTCCATTATTTTGTGTGTGTTGCTTTGGATTTCCAGCATCTGCAGATTTTCTCTTGTCTGTAAACCACTTTGTAAACAGAAGACTTTGAGAGGCATTTTAATGATACTAAACTGAAGCTTGCAGATGTCTAAATAAGAACTTGCAGATGTCTAAATAAGAACTGGATAAAAGGTAACCCTTGTGGGTATGATATTTGTATAAATGACATACAACAACCAACAAACCACATTGAGTAAAAACAAGAGGACCAGCATTTTGGGGCCACCATTTGCATGCCTCATCCACTACAATAAAGTCAACAGAAAGTAAATTAAGAAAGGTATTGAAAAATGTCACTACCGTACACCATGAACCACTCTCTTGGCCTTTTGAACTAAGAAAGCATATTGTTTATGTAGCTCAGAATTGTGAAACTGATGAAAGCAGTGGTCTGGTTGCAAAAACTTTTATAGACAGCATAGAAACATAGAACCATAGAAAACCTACAGTACAATACAGGCCCTTTGGCCCACAATGCTGTGTCAAAGATGTATTTACTTACCTTTTGCTTGTTTTTTCTTTCCACTCTTTTCTATAAGTGTATACCTCAGATAAATATTTTGAGGAGATTTGTGATATATATGATTATATATATATATATATATATATATATATGATATATATGATGTCTGAAATACATCTTATGGAAATGTTTGTTTGATGAACTTTAATTTAAAAAAGATTAGAAAAATGAAATTACCTAGGGTTATTAATGACCTATTTTTCTGAGCTCCATGTACCTATCTGGATTAAAAGACCCTATTGTATCCACCTCCACCACCATCACCAGCCCCCCATTCCACGCACTCATCACTTTCTGCGTAAAAAACTTATCCCTCTGTACCTACTTGTACAACCAACATGAAGGAGGCCCCAGAATCTGAGACTGTTTTCACAGCCACAAGCTCCTCCTACCAAGCAGTGACCTCCCTTGTCAAGAAGGATCTTATATCACGACTAAGAAATCTGCCACAGTGGTTAACTCTATAGGCCTGAACATTTTAAAATTTACTATGCTGTGGATGTCTGTTTATAAGTTTATAGCTAAACAATGAGAAATATTGTATATTCAATATTTCATTAATATTATATGTGTGTGTATGTATGTGTGTGTGTGTGAATATATAAATACACACACACACACATATATATACTTGTACATATGTAAATATACCATTTCCCTATATATAGGTCAACTATTCATCTTTGCTTATTTAAATTATCCTATATTGTTTATATGTGTAAATACATGAATTGCATGTATTATAATGCTAGCATATGACATGTACTTGCCTCAAAGTAAACACAAAATTGGACCTGCTTTCCTGTGATTTCTTTTGAATTTGTTTAACGTTTTGATGTTTTATTGATCCCTTTTCTAACATATCTAAAACAATGGAACTCCAGAACTTTGAGCTGCCAGTTCTGTTTTCCTGTTTCATTAATGGTTACAATATCTGAATTCTACATGCTGATCCATACCCTGAACATCTGGTTGAGCTGGAATACTTCTTACATTGAAATAGATGCAATGTAGAATGCTAATCTCACTAGTCTCTACCTTTTGATTCTTGTCTTTGTGGTTGTCTTAGCATTTACTTTCTCCACAACTATTTCACTAGCTGCACTAGGATTCTAGTTTTCATGTCCTGAATCCCCTAGAGCTGGAACTACCAAACCTTCTTACCAGGATATTGCTCACCCTCTAGATCAGGTTCAAATTGTTTGTCAATCTTGATGCACCATCAATAACTCACACTGAGACGTAAAGGCGAGATATCGGCTTTTATTGACTGGAAGAAGGAACCAGAAGTGAGTGTCCATCATACTATGTCCTGGAGACTGAGGCCGAGCGTCAGGCCTCAGATCGCCTTTATACTGGGGTCTGTGGGAGGAGCCACAGGAGCAGTCAGCAGGGGGCGTGTCCAGACAGGCACATAGTTCACCACAAATCCCGAGATCACCATCCTGAACATCTTCTTCCTTAACACAACATATAACTATTTTGTGGAGTCCATCTCCATTCCTGCCTATATCAATGGTACTGATATAGGCAGCATAACCACTAGCTGTAAACTCTCCCCTTTAAGAATGCTATGGACTCAATTAAGGCTATTGGTATGTGGGAGGCAACATATTGTCCAGGAATATTGTTCTTATCCACAGACCATCCTGTTGTACTCTACCCAATGAATCACCCGTCATTTCTCCATGCCTCTTCTTCCCTCTTGCTGAGTCATAGAGCCAGACTCAGTGCCAGAGATCTGACTAATTTGGCTTTTTCTTTGCTGGGCTGCTCCCATGCCCCATAGTTTCAAAAATAATATATTTATTATTGAGGGGAATGGCTATGGATGTATCCATATAACCTTGGTAGATGAGCCGTCCATCAGCCTTGTCTAAGTTCTGCAGTGACATTTTCCCTGACTATTAATTCTATCTCCCCTGATCCCAACTCCCCCCACCCTCCACCACCATACTACGCTTTCCCTATCATGTCTAAAACAATAGAACTCTGGAACACTGAGCTGCCAGACTTGTCCTTCTGCAACCAAGTCTACAATACCATAATCTCAACCCCATTCCCTCTCCTTATAGTCATCTGTACAGAAAGGACAGGTTACACTTGAATCCCGGGGGACCAATATTCTGGCAGGGAGGTTTACTAAGGCTCCTGGGGAGAGTTTAAACTAGAATTGTTGGGGGTGGGAACTGAAGAGACTGGGGAAGGGGAGGTTTACTAAGGCTACTGGGGAGAGTTTAAACTAGAATTGTTGGGGGTGGGAACTGAAGAGACTGGGGAAGGGGAGATTGGCTCACAAATAGAGAAAGCTTGGAGACAGTGTGAAAGGGAGGTCAGGCAGGTGATAGAGAAGGGATGCACTCAGACTGATGGTTTGAGATGTGTCTATTGTAACGCAAGAACCATCATGAACA
The DNA here is from genome assembly GCF_030144855.1 of Hypanus sabinus. Classification (NCBI taxonomy): domain Eukaryota; kingdom Metazoa; phylum Chordata; class Chondrichthyes; order Myliobatiformes; family Dasyatidae; genus Hypanus; species Hypanus sabinus. The sequence goes on from NW_026779014.1 coordinate 409,346, forward strand.
AAGCGGATGAGCTTGGAGCATGGATCAGTACTTGGAGATATGATGTGGTGGCAATTACAGAGATTATGATGGCTCAGGGGCAGGCATGGTTACTTCGAATGCCAGGCTTTAGATGTTTCAGAAAGGACAGGGAGGGAGGAAAAAAGAGCTGGGGGTGTGATCACTGCTGTGAACACTGCTGATCAGAGGGTCACAGCTGCAGAAAAGGAGGACGCCATGGAGGGATTGTTTACTGAGTCACTGTGGGTGGAAGTTAGAAACAGGAAGGGATCATTAACTCTCCTGGGTGTCTTTTTATAGACCACCCAATAGGAACATGGACATTGAGGAGCAGATAGGGAGGCTGATTCTGGAAAGATGTAATTTTAACAGGGTTATTGTGGTGGGAGATTTTAATTTCCCAAATACCTATTGGTATCTCCCTAGATCAAGGGGTTTAGATGGGGTGGAGTTTGTTAGATGTGTTCAGGAAGGTTCCCTGACACAATATGTAGATAAGCCTACAAGAGGAGAGGCTGTACTTGATTTGGTATTGGGAAATGAACCTGGTCAGGTGTCAGATCTCTCAGTGGGAGAGCATTTTGGAGATAGTGATTATAATTCTGTCTCCTTTACCACAGTATTGGAGAGAGATAGGAACAGACAAGTTAGAAAAGCGTTTAATTGGAGTAAGGGGAATTATGAGGCTATCAGGCAGGAAATTGGAAGCTTAAATTGGGAGCAGATGTTCTCAGTGAAACGTATGGAAGAAATGTGGCAAATGTTCAGGGATATTTGCATGTGGTTCTGCATAGGTACATTCCAATGAGGCAAAGGCTGTTGTAAATCTAGTCAAGAAGAGAAGAAGAAGAGCTTACAAAAGGTTCAAAAAAGTAGGTAATGAAAAGATCTATAAGAATAGCAGGAAGGAGCTTAAGAATGAAATCAGGAGAGCCAGAAGGGGCCATGAGAAGGCCTTGGTGAGCAGGATTAAGGAAAACCCCCAAGTCATTCTACAAGTATGTGAAGAGCAAGAGGTTAAGATGTGAAAGAATAGGACCAATCAAGAGTGACAGTGGAAAAGTGTATGGAACCAGAGGAGATGCCAGAGGTACTTAAAGATACTTAAAGGTACTTTGCTTCAGTATTCACTATGGAAAAGGATCTTGGCAATTGTAGGGATGACTTGCAGTGGACTGAAAAGCTTGAGCATGTAGATATTAAGAAAGAGGATGTGGTGGAGCTTTTGGAAAGCATCAAGTTGGATAAGTCTCCGGGACCGGATGAGATGTACCCCAGGCTACTGTGGGAAGTGAGGGAGGAGATTACTGAGCCTCTGGCGATGATCTTTGCATCATCAATGCGGACGGGAGAGGTTCCGGAGGATTGGAAGGTTGCGGATGTTCTTTCCTTATTCAAGAAAGGGAGTAGAGATAGCCCAGGAAATTATAGACCAGTGAGCCTTACTTCAGTGGTTGGTAAGTTGATGAGAAGATTCTGAGAAGCAGGATTTATGAACAGTTGGAGAGGCATAATATGATTAAGAATAGTCATCATGGCTTTGTGAAAGGCAGGTTATGTCTTACGAGCCTAATTGAATTTTTTGAGGATGTGACTAAACACATTGATGAAGGAAGAGCAGTAGATGTAGTGTACATGGATTTCAGCAAGGCTCGATAAGGTACCTCATGCAAGGGTTATTGAGAAAATAAGGAGGCATGGGATCCAAGGGGACTGGCTTGCCCACAGAAGGCAAAGAGTGGTTGTAAACACTTCATATTCTGCATGGAGGTCAGTGACCAGTGGTGTGCCTCTGGGACCCTTACTCTTCGTGATTTTTATAAATAACCTGGATGAAGAAGAGAAGGGATGGGTTAGTAAATTTACTGATGACACAAAGGTTGATGGTGTTGTGGATAGTGTGGAGGACTGTCAAAGGTTACAGAAGGGCATTGATAGGATGAAAAACTGGGCTGAGAAGTGGCAGATGGAGTTCACACAGATAATTGTGAGGTGATTCATTTTAGTAGGTCAAATATGATGACAGAATACAGTACTAATGGTAAGACTCTTGGCAGTGTGGACGATCAGAGGGATCTTGGGGTCCAAGTCCATAGGACACTCAAAGCAGCTGCGCAGGTTGACTGCGTGGTTAAGAAAGCCTATGGTCTTCATCAATCGTGGGATTGAGTTTAAGATCTGGGAGATAATATTACAGTTTTATGGGAACTTGGTCAGACCCTACTTGGAGTACTGTGCTCAGTTCTGGTTGCCTCACTACAGAAAGGATGTGGAGATCATAGAAAAGGTGCAGAGGAGATTTACAAGGATGTTGCCTGGATTGGGGAGCATGCCTTATGAGAACAGGTTGAATGAACTCGGCCTTTTTCCTTGGAGCGACGGTGGATGAGAGGTTACATGATAGAGGTGTATAAGAAGATGAGAGGCATTGGTCGTGTGCAGTAGCCCCTTGCTCTACTCTATACTTATGACTATGTACAGCTCCAGTGGCATATTCAAATTTGCTAAGGAAACCACCGTTGTCGACTAAATTGAAAGTGGTGACAGATTAGCTTACAGGGAAGGAGACTGAAAATTTGGCAGGGTGGTATAATAAAAACCTCTCACTCAATGTCAATAAGATCAAAGAACTGATAGTAGTCCTCAGAAGAGGAAGAAGAAAAGCCATTCCTCATTGATGATCAGAGATGGAGAGGGTTAGCATCTTTATATTCCTGGGTGGTACTATCTCACAGGACCTGTCCTGGACCCATCGTATAAATATTATTGCAAAGAAAGAGCAGGAAGATCTCTACTTCCTCAGGAGTCTGCAAAGGTTCAGCATGTTATTGAAAATCTTGGCAAACTTCTACAAATGTGTGATGGAACGTATGTTGACTGGCTGCATTACAGCCTAATGGTGGAACACCAATATTTTTGAGTGGAAGATCCTGCAGCAGGTATTAGAGTAAGCCCAGTACATCACTAACACCTCCAACCATTGAGCCACTCTAAATGAAGGGTCAGAGGTGGAGAGTGTGAGCAACTTTAAATTCTTAGTGTTACTATTTCAGAGGATATGACCTGCCCTGAACATATCATATAAATGCAATTGCAAAGAAAGCATGGAAACATCTCTACTTCCTTAGGAGTCTGCAGAGATTCACCATGACATCTAAAATTTGAGAAACTTCTATAGTTGTGTACTGAGATGTCTATAGAGTATACTGACCGGCTGCATCATGGCCTGAATGGAAATCCTACGAAAAGTGGTGAATTTACATCCTGTGTAAAGAACCCCCACCTCAACTATTGAACACACTTACATGAAACACTGTAATAGGAAAGTAGGATCCATCTTCAGAGATTCCCTTACCCATCCATGCCATCATCTTTTCTAGATTACAGAGTGTACAGGAGTGAGATATTCCAACTAGTGGAATGGTGCTGCAGCAACAAGCTGGCACTCAACGTCAGTAAGATGAAAGAGCTGATTGTGGGCTTCAGGAAGGGTAAGACGAAGGAACACAAACCACTCCTCATAGAGGGATCAGAAGTGGAGAGAGTGAACAGCTTCAAGTTCCTGGGTGTCAAGGATCTAACCTGGTCCCAACATGTCGATGCAGATATAAAGAAGGCAAGACAGCAGTTATACTTTATTAGGAGTTTGAAGAGATTTGGCATGTCAACAAATAAACTCAAAAACTTCTGAAATTGTACTGTGGAGAGCATTCTGACAGGCTGCATCACTGTCTGATATGGAGGGGCTACTGTACAGGACTGAAAGAAGCTGCAGAGAGTTGTAAAACCAGTTGGTTCAATCTTGGGTACAAAGTACCCAGGACATCTTTAGGCAGTAGTGTCTCAGGAAAACAGTGTCCATTATTAAGGACCTCCAGCACCCAGGGCATACCCTTTTCTCACTGTTACCATCAGGTAGGAGGTACAGAAGCCTGAAGGCACACGCTCAGCGATTCAGGAACAGCTTCTTTTCTTCTGCCATCTGATTCCTAAATGGACTTTAAAGATTTGGACACTACCTCACTTTTTGTAATTATACAGTATTTCTATTTTTGCACATTTCTTTAATTTATTCAATATATGTAATTGATTCACTTGTTTATTTATTATTATGTTTTATTTTATTTATTGTTATTTTTTCTGTGCTATATGATGTATTGTATTGAACTGCTGCTACTGTTAACAAATTTCATGACACGTCGGTGATAATAAACCTGATTCTGAAGACACAACAGTGGCTATATTTCAATAAGAATTTGGGGAGATCTGTTATTTCACCAAACACCCTTGCAAACTTATACAGGTGTACATGGAGATAAATCTAATGGGATATATTACCAACTGGTAGTGGGATTTGGGGGAGGGGGGTACGGTTGGTGTTGCTACCGCACAGGATCAAATGAAACTGCAGAAAGTTTTGAACACACTGAAAACTCCACCATATTAATTGATGGACATAAAATTTCTTGAAGATCCCCTGCAACCAGACCATCTTCAAAGAGCAATGTCTCAAATAGGCATCCATCACTAAGGACCCCATCACCCTGGACATGCCCTCTTCTCATTGCTACCATCAGGGAAAAGATACAGGAGCCTGAAGTTACACATTCAATGATTCAGCAACAGCATCTTCTCTTTCGTCTGATTTCTGAATTCACATTGAACTCATGAACTTGATCTCATCACTACCTCATTACTTCTTTTTCTTTTCTCCATTACTTATTTAATTTAATGTATATATATATATTTGTTATCATACCAGTGATATTTAACTTGATTCAGTCCAGTTCATTCCTTTCATATTCTAGTTCTTTCAAAATGAATACTAACATTGAATTTGTCTTCCTTACTATTGACTCAGTCACCTTTAGGGAATCCTGCAACAAGACTCCCAAGTCTCTCTGCACTTTTGATTTTTCAATTTTCTCTGTTTAGAAAATAATGTTTTAGTTTCTTCTACTTTGTAATGAATCACCTTTCTGGCACAACCTGCCTAGAAGGGGATGGGATATACTGTATAGATAAATAGATACTGTATGTTCCCACAGGAAATTATGGCTTCATAGTAGAATTACAAGTGCATAGATATAAAATATTAGAAGAGATAGGGAGAATCTACAAACAATGAAGCTGGGGAAGTTGGTGCTAAAGTTGCGTGTTTTTATTTAGCCAGGGTAGAGGACAGAAGGGTCACATACTGATGAGTGTAAGGAGTACAGTGTGTAACTGATGAAATTTCAGCCTCTAGAAATAACTCTATTTTGCCTTTGAGTTATTTTGTAATGTTTGATGTTGCTTTATATCATTTTACGTTGTTTTTTTATCAACTAACCATAGTTTGTGTTGCTGTTCAACTGAATCTGAACAGATTTCACTCACAGTTCACTATTCCAACGTTAAATTTTACTATTATGTAAAAATATACTGCTTGATGTTGTATTTTAACAATATTTGTTATACAATTAAATCAGATATATATTAAACTATTTCAACTACATAATTTTAAGCTTCGGTTTGTACTCAATTTTGACTTTTCGTAGTTTCGTAATCATTGTTTTATATAATTTAAAGCTTTCAACAAATGACCATATTTTGAAGCATGTATGCATTTTTGTTTTGGTATAATTGATATATTCTACATTATTTAATTGTGATATGTGCTGTTTGATGTCATTTTTCCATGTTTAAGTCATGTTCTTTTGTATTAATTGGTGACTGTTTCTCCAGCCTCTTACTCCCGACCATGAGCCCCACCATTTATGGTGTCCGTCAATGGCTATTCGAGCTCCTCCTTAAGATGTAATACCTGGCACGGGGGAGGTGGGGTAGCTGGTCTTCGATTGGCCAATCTGTTGATGGCAAATTTCTACCTAATCCCCCACAAATTACACATCATCGATGCTATCAGTCCGAACATTTAGCTCCCCCTCTCTATTGTTCAATCTGTTCCATCGCTGACAATTTTGTTCTCAATTCATCGTTGGACCGCAGCGAGTCGCTCCTTAGTATCGGATTGGTTAGTTCGCTATGCGTGATCGCATCTACTCCGCCTACAAACCATTCTTCACTACTGATTGGGCTTGGGCAAAGCTCTGGTTGCGATTGGTGGGAATGTCAGTCACTCAAGTTTTCGCCTTACTCTCCGATTTAGCGGCTTTTCGCGTCACATTCTTCGTCCGCATTTCTAAAAATGAGCGGCTGTTCCCGTCATTCTCAATAAGTCTGTCGTCACTTAATATTTCTCGCCCCTTCTCTAAATCCGTTACACCCGTCTGCCAGTCATCAGCTACCATTGTTAGATCATTGGGCGACTGACAGACCAACGACAGAGATTTGTCACTGGCGGCTAGCAAGTTAGGTAGTACGGTAGACTAGTTTGTATCACGCTGTTGGGGGCAGGACGGTTATTGGATGCAGCAATGAGCGGTAAGAAGGGTAGTGAGAAGGCGGGGGAGCGGTTAAAGAAAACCCTCTCACCATATCACAAACTGTTTGAGGGAGGGGATGTGGAGAGGAGAGAAGAGGCGGGGAAAGATTGAAAATTGCTGAATGTGGGCGATATAGGGAAGTATGGGAGTTTGGAGATGGGTTGGGAATAAATTGAAAATGAATGGTAGAGTGTGGGGAGGGATGTGGGAGCTGATGCGGTTTCAAGGAGTGGATATTGGGAGGAGGGGAACGAGAAAAAATAATATGGGGTGAATGTTAGGACGAAGGGAAAGGTGAGTGGGAAAAGGATGTGGATTAGAAGGAACAACAACACACACAAAATGCTGGTTGAACACAGCAGGCCAGGCAGCATCTATAGCAGAACCACTGTCGACTTTTCCGGCCGAGACACTTCGTCAGGACTAACCGAAAGGAAAGGAAGGATTAGGTTAGAAGGATGTTGGCAGGGATTGAGATGAGGTGGCATGAAGGTGGTAAAGTGGAGTAGGATGTGAATGGCTAAGGGGATGAAGAACGAAGGCTTTGAGAAAGGGCATGGACAGGTGGGGAATGAAGGAGTTGGGAGTGGGGGTGTAGGTTTGAAGGAGTTGAGGGTGGTAATGGAGCTGCTGGATCAATCAAGTTGTGACACTTTGATGTACAACAGCAATATAGAAGCAAGTCATAAAACAATGTTACAAAAAGAAATAAACTAAATGAATAATGTAAAAGTGGAGGAGGTGGGAGAAAAGAAGTTGTTCCTAAAATGTAGGATATGGATATTTAGTCTGTTGCTCAAGGTCAATGGCAGCATTGAGAAAAAAAAAGCATAGTCTGGATGGTAAGAGTCTCTGTACTTGTGTTGCCCTCTTGAAACTTCACTTCTCGTACAAGTTCCTCAAGCATGGATGAAACTTTAAGTGTTGAAATTGGTTGAATCCTACCACTCAGTAGCCTTTTTTGATTCTGTGGCACTTCACTCAGAGGGAGATATGGAGTGTGGAACAAGTTCTTGTGGAAAGATGGATGCAGGTTCATTTGCAACAGAGAAGTTTGGATAGGTATATTGATGACAGCAGTATGGAGTGCTATAGTGTGGGTGACAGATGAAACTAAATTAAAGACCAAGGCAGTATGAACTAAGTGGATGACGGTCTGTGTTGTAGCATCTGTGACTGGTAGATGACACCAGAAATAGGGGACAGCATCAAGATTCAGTGAGCTGATTTAAACCAGAGATGAGGAGAAATTGCTTTTGATAGAGAGAAATAACTCTGTATAATTCTATGCAGAAGGAAGATGTAGAAGCTCTACCAAAAATATTTAAAGACTCTGAGCTCAAGAGTCATTTAAATAATGTCGTAGCTCTATAGAACTTTGGTCAGGCCATACTGGAGTATTGTGTTCTAGTTGTCCCATTAAAATAAAGGAATGGGGCAGGGTAAAGAAGTGATTCAGTATCAAGTTTATTGTCATTGATATATGTTGTGAAATTATCTATTTTGTGACAGCAATATAGTGTAAAATATAATTACAGATAATAGTGTAAAAGAGAAACAGCAATATAGTGTTCATCAACTGTAGATAGATCTGAAGACAGAGAGGAATATTGACTGTGGGTTCTCTTGTATCTCTTCCCTAGTAGTTGCACCAGAATGCTGCTACTGAGTTAGAGGACATATGTTGTAAGGAGAGGTTGGTCAAATATAATTTGATTGGACCAGTGTAGGGTGAGTTATTTAAGAGGCTCTTAGATTGGGAAATGGATGTTCAGTGATTCGAGAGATGTAGATGCTGTATAGACAGATGGGAATCATTTGGTTAGGTGTTTAATTGCTAGTTAGTTCAACACAACATTGTGGGCTGAAGAGCCTGTTCCTGTACTCTTTTGTGTTCTATGATCTAATTTATCTCCTGCCATGCAAACTCTGTTTGAGGAAGGTTTAAAGAGAGGGCAAGTCTCAAGGAGATTACCTTATTTTTAAACAGTGAGCTCCAATCCCAGCCCCTGTTTTGAAGTTACCTCTTATGAGGAAAGTCCTGTCCACTACACCCACTATATCCTAGTCAATTTCGAAGACAGGAGGAAAATGGGGGTGAGGTGTTGTCTGATATGCCCTGTACAATAGCACTCCCAGGGTAGGTACGAGTCATAGAACACAGGAACAGACCCCACGGTGAACAATATTTGTTCTGAATACCACACCATTTACCAATTCCATGTACCTTTTAAATGTTGTTAAAGTACCTGCCTTAACCATATACCTTGGTTGTTTGTTCCGCAGTATGGTAGTGGTTAGTGTGATGCTATTACAATCAGGGTGTCAGAGTTTGGAGTTCAATTCCAACATGATCTTTAAGGAATCTGTATATCCTCCCCGTAGAATAGGGTTTTCTGTGGTTGCCTTTGATAGTCCAGTTAGTAGATTAATTGATGATTGTAAACAGTCTTATATTTAGGCTGGGGTTAAATCAGAGATTTCTGGGCAATGCAGCTTGAAGAGCCAGAAGGTTCTATACCATGCTGTGGTAAAATAAATAAATAAACCTTTCAAATGAAAATCATACCTCTCAGGCCCTGATTAAACCTCTCCCCTCTCATCTTACAATTGTGTCATCCAGTTCTCAATTTTCCCAAAATATAGTGTAGCTTCACCCAATTTCCCATTGAAGCATGTCCCACCTGCCTCTCTTTGGTCTGTTCATCTCTTTTCTATGCATTTACATTAACATCTGCTAGTACCCTTTAAATGTCCTACCCACAATGAGTTATAGAATAACAAAGGTTGAATTTAGCACAGCATGAAAACAATTCTAACCAACCCTCTAAGTCTTTCCAAATGTCTGTTAACTTGGTCGGTGGGGGTGGGGGGGGGTTGGTGTGATGGGATAGTCCGGGAGAAAAGAGGAGTTCTGCTCAGAGTAGGCCTGGCCAAGAAAGTGTGGCAGAAGTTTACATTGAGGATTGTTCTTCAGAACTAATGCAGGTCTTGAAGGAACCTTGCTTAATATCCTCACTCCTCTCTGTAACCTCCAGAGAAAGATCACAGCAGGAAGATAAACACTTCAGCAGAGGAAGCAGCAAACGCTTACATGCAACAAGCTAATTCCAACCAGGTAAGTGGAGAGGGTGATGGGGTGGGGGAGAGGCACAGATGGAGCAGGATGGTTAAAGAAGTGGGGTACTGTCCTTGTACAATCTGTCCTTGTACTGTGGGAAAAGATGAAGAAGTCCCTTCCCTTTGTAGATATTTTGGTCTGTAATCTTCCCCATCTTTGTGGCTGCCCTCCCTTATGCCCACCCTATGTTTGACTCCTTCCCCCATCCACCCAACCCCGACCCTTTCCTCTGCTAAATCATCACCGCCTCTGTGACCCTCCTCCCTCCTGACACTTTATTGTCTCTGTGACTCCTTCCCTCATGGTAACCCCAGTTTATCTCACTGGCTTACTCTCTTTTTACAGGAGTCCCAGCTTTCACCCCTGGCCCTGCTGGCTGCCACTTGCAGCTACTTGGAGACCCCCTTGGAGGAAGAAGGGAGTGTTGGTGGCATTGAGCCTGTTGTAGACACACCGGTGGAGCCTGAAGCCTCCAACTCTGCTAACCAGCTTAATCTCAGTACCACACAGATCATTCAGACTGCCAACAACTGGCAAATGATCCTCCCCACTGTTGTCCCATTCCTTGGACAATCACCAAAGGAAGAGGAGGAGGGAGGAGAGGAGAAAAAGAAGGGGCTTAAGGGAGAGGAGACTGATATCACTGGCAGACAATCCAAGGGCAAGAAAGGCCTGTACCTCCTGCCTCGTCAGCTCCTGGGACCACCCCAGTCCCTTCACCCGTCCTCTTCCCAACTTCATTACCAGTTTGTGACACCACACTCCCCCTCCACCTCCTCCTTACCTCCTCTTCCCTCATCACTCTACACTTCCCCTCAACCCCCTGTCTCCCAGCCACCCACCTCAGCTGGGCTTTTGGGTCCTCTGTCTGCCCACCAAATTCTCCCATATCCTATGGGACGTGCTGCAGGAGTTGAAAAGGGAATGGAAGCAGGAGGAGGTCCCTTTGTGGCCAATTTCCCTCTCAATCTTAATGGCAACATAGCCTTGATTTCAGTGGGGAGCTTGACTACCCCTCAGACACTGTCTCAGATATCTGCTGCCTCGTTCAATTTAGACGGAGGTGGGGGAGTGAGAATTGGAGGAGTTATCTCCCCAACAAAAGGTGTGCAGCACCAGCAGCCTTCAGCCCTTCCACAGATCCTATTGCAGCCTCAGATTGTACAAGGACAGCCCTTCCCCAATCATTCCCTTCTCCAAGTGCCCTCCCAGGACTTCCAGACTGTGTCCAGTTCAGCTGGACCCCTCATCCTCCAGACCCCTCCACTCTCCCTTCCCGGGCAGTTGGGCTGCTGGCAGGCCATTCAGCTAAAAGCATCTCAACAGCAGCACCAGGAAGTGCAAGCCGTGGAGGGCCAGGCCATCACATTCCAGGATCTTCCCTTGGCCCAGGAGCTGGGACTGGCAGGGGCTTTCATTGCTGCCACAGTCTCCCCCTCCTCCTCCTCTCCCTCTTCTTCCTCTGCTGAGTCAACAATATCTGGGACACTGACAGTTAATGCCACCCAGATCTCCAGCCTGCCAGGCCTCCAGACCATTAACCTCAGTACACTAAGAGGTTCTGAAATTCAGGTGCGTCAGCTCCAGGGCATCCCAGTCACCACTGCCAAAACAGCAGGTAGGGAGTGCAATTTTTTAAATTCCAGGTTCATGTAAGTTTAGTGAGGTGGGGGGGAGATGAAGGGATGGATCTCACATCAAGGTGCTGGTTTTATTGCAGAAATAGATGTGAGTTTATTGTCATGTGCACTAGTATATGTGTGCACACTCAGTCAATGAGAGACATGATGTGCTTCCTTTCTTGCTTGTCCATCACTCTCTCCTGCATTTTTCTCTTGCTCTTTCATTCCTTTTTCTTTCTTCCTCTCCATTTTCTCTGTTTTTCCTCTTTCTTGAACTCTCAATTTTCTCACTATTTTGCTCATTTTCTCGTGCTCTCTCTCACATTCATTCCTTTTTCTCTCATTCTCATACATTCTGTCTTCCTCTATTCTTCTCATTCTTGTGCTCTTCTTACTCCTATTTTTACCTCACTGTCATATACCCATCACTTTCTTGTGCTCTCAACTGCCCTTTTTCTCTCACCCTCTTTCTCACTCATGCCCTGTCTCCATCACCCTCCCTCCACATCTATTATCTCAAATGTAATCTGACCAGCAACTTATAAAGCCTCAGTAAAACCACCTTCCTACTGTTCTGGTTTTCAGGAAGTAATAAGTAATATTTTTATTTGTCTTCCTTCCTAACCAGAGTTAAGGGTTTATTTTCAAAGTTGAGTTGGTTACATGTGCACCTACAAGACTACATAGCTGCAATGAAAACCATTTTCAGCTGAAGCACAGATCCATAAAGTTTAGTACATGTTTACAAGATATGAGATAATTGGAACAGAAGATTGTCCAATATACAAAGAGTTTCTTGTGTTGCTATAATGATATAGTGTATTGCTGTCATAATGCAATAATTTCAAGAAACTTTTCAATAGAGAACATAGACATTTGGGTTCAAGGATCTAAATTGTCGAAGAGAAATAGCTGTTCTGTAGCAGCAAGGAGATGTCATGGACTGGATAGTAGTGATGTTAGATTGTAGATGTTGCCTTCCTGAGGCATCGCCTCCTGTAGATACCAACAATGGTGGGAAGGGATATGTCTGTGGCAGAATGGCCATTCTCTCTGCAGTTTCTAGCAAGCTTATGCTTTTGAATTACATTACAGATGTAATTACATGATGCAACTGATCAGGAGACTTCCAACAGTATATTTGACAAGTTTGTTAGTGTGTTTCTTTCTTTTTTTGTATTTGTATTAATTTTCACATAGAAGAATACAGAGTACATGAAGTTAAAAATTATGAATCAAAAAAAGAATAGTACCAAATACATTATATTTAAATCACACTTGCAATCATAGTACCCTATATTCATAATCAAACATGTACATTAATTAACTTGTACCTTGAATTGTAATAATTTTATTATAAAAAAGAATCTAAACTCACTACCAAGATCGAAGCTGTTTGGTAAAGAAAGAAAGATGGAGAAAAATCCTTATCCCATAGTGATTTATGTTATTAGCCAACATCTGTACTTTAACAGCAAATCAAAGGTTTGAAAGTAGTTCAAAAATGTTTGAAAGTCTTGGTTGGAATCAGAAAGTGAAAAATGGATCTTCTTTAAATTTAAGTATGACATAACATCACATAACCATTGAGTGTGAGTAGGTGGAGCAACACGAACCTCCTAGCTATAAGAGAAATAAAAGCCAATATATGTGAATCAGATGTCTCCAGAGTTATGCCTTTTTCTCCAACAATACCAACAAAGCAATCAAAGGGTTAGGCTTAAAATTTACTTAAATAAGTACTGAAAAAGTTTGGAATACTACCTTCCGGTATTTTTCAAGACTCAGACATGTCCAAAACATACGGATTATTGAAGTCTCTTCATTGTTACATCTATCACAATAGGGAGATATATCCGGGTAAAAACTAGATAGTTTGTCTTTGGACACGTGGGCCCTTACATTGTAGGAGGGAGTGGCAGGCACATAGTGATGAAGTGTTAACCAATTTAAAATTTTCATTCCAAGTCTCCTCAGATATTTTAATTTGTAAATCTTGTTCCCAGGCATTTTTAATTTTGTCTAAAGGAGCCTCTCTTATTCCCAACAATATACCGTAAATATTGGATGTAGTGTTCTCGCACAGGTGTAAAAACTCTGAACAAAACACAAAGTATAAACCAGAGTTAATGAGACATGATCCCAGTAAGATTAACAGTTTACTCTTCACTCTTCCACATTAACGTATGGTGAAAACTGGTGATAAAACAATACAGAATATATACAGTATTTGTTTCCTTCTTGGCATCACATTTACATCATAAATACTTGCAAAAATAAAACTACAACAAACTATATTACAGTCATACAGTCAGAATCTACTTACGCCATCAACTGCTTTAAATACACTTCAACAAAAACTATCTGCAACTCTTTAAATAACAAAGAACATAAACTTTATCAACCGTCATTACTTTTAACTGAATCAGCGTTAACATTTTTACTTCAACATATCAATTATCTTATGAACTTACAGCGTTGCTTCTATGATGTTTCTAGTGCGTAGAAAGAAAACTTCCAAACGAATTTACTTCCAACAGCCTTAACTTTAACTAGAAAATGATTACAAACAAATTACTAAAGTGAAAATATAATAAACTAAATGAATGCCTTAAGGGCAACACTCCTTTGTAAGGTCACTAGGAACATAATACAAACTTTAGTCTCTAGATCAGTCCTTAGGGAGAAGTAGAATGACTTCTGCAACTGGCCTTTGGTAAATTTTCACATCACCTTGGTCAGAAGTTTTCAACTCAACCTTCCTGACATGTCCATCCCTACCAGGGAATTGTGGCAGTGATTCTGGCCATTGGCCAGCAGTTGAGCAGTTGCGGGTGATCTGCTTGTCCTTGAGCAGGACTAAATCTCCAACTTGAAGATTCCTGCAAGATTCTGTCCACTTTTGTCTATGTTGTAACAAAGGTAGATATTCATGTCTCCAACGAGACCAGAACCGATTTGCAAGAGCCTGATCCTGTCTCCATTGCATTGTGTACAAATCCTTATCGGAGAAGTCCCCAGGTGGAGGAGGAGCTCCTGCCTTCTGCATAAGGAGCACTGATGGCGAGACTATGAAGGGGCTTTCCGGGTCAGAAGACACAGGTAGGAGTGGTCGTGCATTTATAATGGCTGTGACCTCTGCCATTAGTGTGCACAGTACTTCGTGAGTCAGTCGGGTGTGTTGCTGCAGAAACATTGAATCAAGGATCCTTCTGGCGATACCAATCATCTGCTCCCATGAGCCTCCCATGTGAGAGGTGTGTGGTGTGTTAAACTCCCAGTTGCATCCCTGCTGACTGAGGTACTTTTGCACCGTCTTGTCCATCCCGAGCTCCTTGGACGCTCCAACAAAGTTCATGCCGCAATCAGACCTTAACTGTTTTGCAGGGCCTCTTTGTGCAAAGAAGCACCTGAGAGCATTAATGCAGCTGGATGTATCTAAAGATTGGATTACTTCAATGTGTACCGCTCTCGAACTCATGCAGCTAAACATGATTTCCCACCTCTGCTTGTCCTCCTCTTGTGCGTCTCGTAGTGATGGTCCAGAGACCAAATACATCGAGCCCCACATATGTAAAAGGAGGGCAGGCATTGAGACGTTCTGGTGGGAGGTCCACCATGCGTTGAGCTTCCAACTTCCCTCGCAGTTTCCTGCAGGTTACACATCTGTGAAGTACTGAATTGATCAGTGTTTTACCTCCCAAGGTCCACAGTCCCACTGCCCTTATTGCTCCTTCTGTCAGGTGACGGCCCCGATTCCTTACCTGTTCATGGTGATGGCGAGTGAGCATTAAGGACACATGGCTGTCTTTGGGTAGGATTACTGGGCTCTTTTCTGCAGCTGAAAGGTGAGAGTGTAACCGGCCTCCAATGCAAATAAGATCGTTCTTCAGGATCGGGTTGAATTTCCTCAAAGGGCTGTCCTTTGATATTGGTTTATTAGCTTGGAGGGCCGAAAACTTCCTTGCAAAAGCTGCTCTGAGTTGCTTTAAGGATGACATCCTTCGCCTGGGCCAATTCGTCCGTGGTGTACCTACGTGGGATATGAAGCTGTTTTAGATCTTGAAGTGAATCTCTCCAAGCCGCCCATCTGTTTAGCTTGTCTTCTGGTAGGGGAGTATCCCAGTCGGAGAGTTCAGAGGTAAGTTCTCTGAGAAGGGCTCTTCCCTGGATCGTAACTGGCGCCAGTAGACCCAAGGGATCGAAAACACTGTTGACAGTGGAGAGAACTCCACGGCAGGTAAATGGTTTGATCACGGTCAGCACGGAGAACGTGAATGTGTCAGTCGTAATCTCCCAGAGGAGACCCAGACTCCTTTGTGTGGGTATGGTTTCTCCATCTAGATCTAGGTCTTTGATTGCCGGAGTACAGTCATCATGTGGAAAGGCCTCCATTACTGCCTGACGGTTTGATGCAAACTTGTGCAAGCGGAGGTTTGACTCAGCGATTGAGGCTTGTGTATGTCAGAGCAGATCGATTGCTTCATCTTCTTTCTGTAGCGATATCAAGCCGTCATCGACATAGAAGTGCCTTTCTACAAACTCAATGGTGTCATCACCGTGCTCCTGTGCACCCTCTCTGATGGCTCTTCACAGCCCATAGATGGCCTCGGCCGGTGATGGACTATTGCCGAAAACGTGGACTTTCATCCAGTACTCAATGACTTCCTTGTTGATGTCATTGTCCTTGTGCCATAAGAAATGGAGGAAATTGCGATGGTCCTCCTGTACTGAGAAGCAAAGGAACTGGATGTCTGCTAGGATTGCAAACTTCTCCTTCCGAAAGCGCAACAGGACCCCAAGAAGGGTGTTGTTGAGGTCGGGGCCTGTGAGGACCACGTCATTAAGGGAGATACCAGCGCACTGAGCACTGGAGTCAAAGACCACCCTGATCTGATTGGGCTTTTGTGGGTGGTAAACCCCAAACGTTGGGAGGTACCAGCACTCCTCGTCTTCCCTCAGTGGCGGTGCTACTTCAGCACGTCCAGTAGCGAAGATCTTCTCCATGAATGCTACGTATTGTTGTTGCATCTCAGGTTTCCTTTCCAGGGTTTTTTGCAAAGACGTGAACGGCTTGACTGCCTGCTCTTTGTTGTTTGGCAAGCACTGGCGTGGTTCTCTGAAAGGTAGTGGGGCGACCCAGTTCTTTGCTTCATCTCTGAAGACCTTGGTGTCCATTATTTTTATGAAGATGGTGTCTTGTGCTGATGGAGCAAGTTTATTATCATGCTCAGTTTGAGCGAAGACTGACTGTCCCAGTGTCTTGTCAGTATACACTTGTTAAAGCCCTGTCGTGCTTCCTTGATACACATGTAGTTCGTGCAGAGTTGAAAAATTGAATGGTGGCCACTCTCTAGCACATTGGTCTTGAGTGTGTTAACTGTCAGTTTTTGTACATTGCCAAGGCACACCTCTCCTATCACCACCCAGCCCAGATCCAGGCGTTGGGCAAAGTGGGCGTCGTGTGGTCCATTGACCTGCTGCCTAACCTTGTGCACCTGGAGAACGTCTCTTCCTACTAGCAGGAGTATTTTTGCTTTTGGGTCCAGTGCTTGGCGATGTGGTGGAGATGTGGCTGGTGTCGCACAGCGCTTGGCGTCGGGATCTCGGTGCGGTTATTCAAAATTTCATTGCTCTCTAAGAGCAGAGGGAGACAGATGACAACGTTACCATCCAGCGACTCAAGCTGGAAGCCTTCTGCCTTCCTCCCGTATGTTTCTATGCTGCCTGAGCAAATTCTAAGGTAGTATGGGAACTGATTACTCTCTAATTTGAACAAATCAAAGTTTTCTTGTCTGACTAGTGAGCAATTGCTCTGGTCATCCAGAATTACATAGGCTTTGATAGCCTTGTCTTTGGCTCCCTTAGGGTACACCTTAGTGAGGCAGACCTTTGAAAAACAAGAATGGCTTGACTGACCTTGACCACAAACTTCTGTGCAGCTCGAGCAGACAACGGTTGTCCTGGAGTGATCCTCTCCCTCCCCACCGTCCTCTTGTGAGGGTGGAGGAGCTTTGTCAGTTTGCGGTAACAGGCCGGGATGCATGGCCCCATAGTGACTAGCATTATTACATTCCGAGCACCTCACGGGGATCATACACTCTCTAGTGAGGTGAGAGGTAGAGGAACAGCATTTATAAAATATTTTTCTCCTTGAGAAGGGCCATCCTCTCGTCAAAGGGTTTTTTCCTAAACGTTCTGCATTTTTTAAAGGGGGTGGGATTTGTTGTGCAATGGTCATTTCTTGCTAGGGTCATTGTTAGTTGTAAAGACTTCAGTTTTACACACTGAGACAGGTTTATTGATGTTAAAATTATTCAAAGTGGATTTGACTGGCTTGGTGTGAATTGTACTGCTACCTTGACTCATGAAGTTTCGCTTCATCGCCTCCTTGCACACAAACCTAGTGAAATACTCGAAGGGAGGAAATCGACCATCGTTTTCCGCTTTGTACTCTGAGCCAACAGACACCCACCTTTCCTGCAGCCCAAATGGAAGTTTGTCCACGATTGGTCTAATTCAGTGTGAAGTATCCAAATATGACAGGCCAGTTGAGTAGCCATCTTCTTTAGTGCCTTCAATCTCCATGAGTAGATCTCCGAGCTCTCTTAGCTTAGTGTGGTCTTTGGCTGACACCTTAGGAAAATTTTCAGGCTTATCGTCAAACTGGTATAGTCCTGAAGTGACGAGATCTTGTCGTGCTAACTGCAAGTGTCAAGCTGGCTGGGGGATTATGTCGGCGGGTATATGACTGAGGGTGTACATTTGTTATGGAATTTGCTGTCCTGAATTCAGCCTTTCCCTCTCCTCTCGCCAAATCTGGTAAGTTTGGTGTCAAGAAGTATTTGTCATCTGCCCTTACATTCTTGAATTCGTTGCGAAGTTGCAAGGGTAAATTGTCTTCCTCAGATAGATGTGATGCAATTGGACTTCTCTTTGACTCCTCGTGAAATGGGATGTTAGCATATAAGTATGGAGAGGAAGAACGACTCTTCAGTCCATTTGAGATCGGATGTAGTCGCTTGTGCGTTCCAATCTGGTCCTTTCTAAAGTAGATTTTACTTCATCTAGAACGTGCATTTCTTCAGCAGTTTCTAATATCTCTGCTTCCACCCTGGCAGCTTCTGCTTCTCGGTGTAGTGTCAGCACTTCTAACTCTGCTTCTATCCTTACCATTTCCTACTGGTTTTCGGTTTCACTGGCAGCCGCTTCCTTTTGGTTTTCCGCCTCTCTGGCTGCCTTTTCCATTTTCAGTTATGCTTCCTGTTCAACATATGACGCTCGCACCTTAGCAGTTTCTGCTTTAGCTCTTATTTGTTGATGCCCTACTGCCCCTGGCGCTGGATGGCAACGATTTGATGCTGGATTGCGATGCCATCGTAGCAGTTGTTGAAACACCTGGTAATGCCGTCTTTTCACTGTAGTGTTCTCGCACAGGTGTAAAAACTCTGAACTAAACACTGAGTATAACCCAGAGTCAATGAGGTGCGATCTCAGTAAGGTTAATCGTTTACTCTTCACTCTTCCACATCAACATATGGTGAAAACTGTTGATAAAACAATACAAGATATATCCAGTTTTTGTTTCCTTCTTGGCATCACATTTATAACACAAAAACATGCAAAAATAAAACTACAACAAACTATATTACATTAAAGTACAACATACAGTCAGAATCTACCTATCAACTGCTTTAACTAAACGAATGCCTTAAGAGCAACACATTGGATATTGAGCCATTATGAAAAGGCTTCAAATTAGAAATTACATCTAATAAGTTCTTATCAGGACTCATAGGAAATGTATGTAATTGAGATTGCAGGAAGTCTCCAATTTGTAGATAGTGAAAAAAGTGGGTTTTTGGTAAGCTATGTTTAGCTGACAGTTGCTCAAAAGAAAAGAGATTTGCTCCAACAAACAGGTCCTGGAAGCATTTAATTCCCAATCCATCCCATTCTTTAAAAACTACATCAGTCATAGAAGGTTTAAAAAAATAGAAAAATGGAATTAGAAAGAGAAAATCTCAATAAACCAAAGTATTTTCTAAATCGTAACCAGGTCCTCAAAGTATATTGTAACTACCAAATTGTCAGTTAGTTTATTTAAAGGGAGGGCAGGTCATTGATAGGTTATCCTGCAGGAAGAAATTTTGTTCTGTATGCCATCCATAATTTTCACTAGTACATCAAGGTAGTACCAAAGGAAAACAATGTGGAATGATGGCCCATCCATTTTATCTGTCACTGGAGAATACTGAGATCATTGAGGTAGTGGCAGCTTCACTATCAGATTAGTTCAACATTTTTTATATCCACTTTGAAAGGGGGAATATAACTACAACTGTGAAGATCCCTGCTGCAGCCAGTGATCCTTTGATAATGTAGGATATACTCAACAAGTTTCCTCAATGGAAAAATCTTGCCAAAAAAAGCTGTTGGAATAATTTGAGGAAATAAGCAGGAGAATTGGTTGATGTTGTGTGTTTGGATTTTCAGAAGGCCTTTGAAAAGGTGCCAAACATGAGGCTGCTTAATAAGCTACAATCACATGGTATTACAGGAAAGGCTTCGGCATGGATAAAGCTGTGGCTGATTGGCAGGAAGCGAAGAGTGGAAATAAAGAGAGCTTTGCTGGCAGGCTGCCTATAACTCGTGGTGTTCCACAGTGGTCTGTGCTGAGAATGATTCTTTTTACATTGCTTGCCAATAATTTGGATGATGGAATAGATGGCTTTGCTGCAGTGTCTGCAGATGATATTATGATAGTTGGAAATGCAGGTAGTTATGAGGAAGTAAAGAGGCTCCAAAAGGACTTGGACAGATTAGGAGAATGGGCAACGAAATAGCAGTTGGAATACAGTGTTGGGAAATTTATGGTTATACACAGACTAAATGGCAGGTTTGACTATTTTCTAAATGGAGAGAAAATACAAAACTTGAGGTGCAAAGGGATTCACTAAAGGTTAATTTGCAGGTTGAGTCTGTGGTGAGGAAGGCAACTACAATGTTACATTAATTTTAAGTATTCTGGAATATAAAGCAAGGATGTGATGCTGAGATATAAAGGACTGGTGAGTATTGTGAGCAGTGTTGGGTCCTTTAGAAAGGAAGTGCTGAAACTGATGAGGGTTCAAAGGTGGTTAATGAAGATGATTCCAGCATTATATGGCTTGTATGAAGAATATAACAAATCACTGGAATGTCTTTACCTCACTGGAAGTCAAAGGAATGAGAGGTGACTTCATTGAAACCTATTGAATGCTGAAAGGCCAAGGATTTTTCCTATAGTGGGGGAGTCTAGGACAAGAGGACACAGATACAGTGGATGTGGAGAGGATGTTTCCTAAAGTGGGGGAGTCTAGGACCAGAGGGGACAGATAGTGTGGATGTGGAGAGGATGTTTCCTATACTGGGGGAGACTAGGACCAGAGGACACAGATAGAGTGGATGTGGAGAGGATGTTTCCTATACTGGGGGAGACTAGGACCAGAGGACACAGATAGAGTGGATGTGGAGAGGATGTTTCCTATAGTGGGGGAGTCTAGGACCAGAGGACACAGATAGAGTGGATGTGGAGAGGATGTTTCCTATAGTGGGGGAGTCTAGGACCAGAGGACACAGATAGAGTTTATGTGGAGAGAATGTTTCCTATAGTGGGGGAGTCTAGGACCAGAGGACACAGATAGAGTGGATGTGGAGAGGATGTTTCCTATAGTGGGGGAGTCTAGGACCAGAGGACACAGATAGAGTGGATGTGGAGAGGATGTTTCCTAAAGTGGGGGAGACTAGGACCAGAGGACACAGATAGAGTGGATGTGGAGAGGATGTTTCCTATACTGGAGGAGACTAGGAACAGAGGACACAGATAGAGTGGATGTGGAGTGGATGTTTCCTATCGTAGGGGAGTCTAGGACCAGAGGGCACAAATAGAGTGGATGTGGAGAGGATGTTTCCTATACTGGGGGAGTGTATGACCAGAGGACACCGATAGAGTGGATGTGGAGTGGATGTTTCCTATAGTGGGGGAGTCTAGGACCAGAGGGCACAGATACAGTGGATGTGAAGAGGATCTGTCCTATAGTGTGGGAGTCTAGGACCAGAGGACACAGATAGAGTGGATGTGGAGAGGATGATTCCTATAGTGGGGGAGTCTAGGACCAGAGGACACAGATAGAGTGGATGTGGAGAGAATGTTTCCTATATTGGGGGAGTCTAGGACCAGAGGGCACAGATAGAGTGGATGTGGAGATGATGTTTCCTATAGTGGGGGAGTCTAGGACCAGAGGACACAGATAGAGTTGATGTGGAGAGGATCTTCCTATACTGGTGTAGTCTAGGACCAGACACAGATAGAGTGGATGTGGAGAGGATGTTTCCTATAGTGGGGGAGTCCAGGACCAGAGGGCACAGATAGAGTGGATGTGGAGAGGATGTTTCATATAGCGGGGGAGTCTTGGACCAGAGGACACAGATAGAGTGGATGTGGAGAGGATGTTTCCTATAGTGGGGGAGTCTAGGACCAGAGGACACAGATAGACGACATGTGGAGAGCATGTTTCCAATATTGGGGGAGTCTTGGAACAGAGGACACAGATAGAGTGGATGTGGAGAGGATGTTTCCAATAGTGGGTGAGTCTAGGACCAGAGGACACAGATAGAGTGGATGTGGAGAGGATGTTTCCTATAGTGGTGGTCTAGGACTAGAGGACACAGATAGAGTGGATGTGGAGAGGATGTTTCCTATAGTGGGGGAGTCTAGGACCAGAGGACACAGATAGAGTGGATGTGGAGAGAATGTTTCCTATAGTGGGGTAGTCTAGGACCAGAGGACACAGATAGAGTGGATGTGGAGAGGATGTTTCCTATGATGGGGTGAGTCTAGGACCAGACACAGATAGAGTGGATGTGGAGTGGATGTTTCCTATAGTGGGTGAGTCTAGGACCAGAGGACACAGATAGAGTGGATGTGGAGAGGATGTTTCCTATAGTGGTGGAGTCTAGGACCAGAGGACACAGATATAGTGGATGTAGAGAGAATGTTTCCTATCGTAGGGGAGTCTAGGACCAGAGGGCACAAATAGAGTGGATTTGGAGAGGATGTTTCCTATAGTGGGGGAGTGGATGACCAGAGGACACCGATAGAGTGGATGTGGAGTGGATGTTTCCTATAGTGGGGGAGTCTAGGACCAGAGGGCACAGATACAGTGGATGTGAAGAGGATCTGTCCTATAGTGGGGGAGTCTAGGACCAGAGGACACAGATAGAGTGGATGTGGAGAGGATGTTTCTTATAGTGGGGGAGTCTAGGACCAGAGGACACAGATAGAGTGGATGTGGAGAGGATGTTTCCTATAGTGGGGGAGTCTAGGACCAGAGGACACAGATAGAGTGGATGTGGAGAGAATGTTTCCTATATTGGGGGAGTCTAGGACCAGAGGGCACAGATAGAGTGGATGTGGAGAGGATGTTTCCTATAGTGGGGGAGTCTAGGACCAGAGGACACAGATAGACGACATGTGGAGAGCATGTTTCCAATACTGGGGGAGTCTTGGAACAGAGGACTCAGATAGAGTGGATGTGGAGAGGATGTTTCCTATAGTGGGGGAGTCCAGGACCAGAGGACACAGATAGAGTGGATGTGGAGAGGATATTTCCTATAGTGGGGGAATCTAGGAACAGAGGACACAGATAGAGTGGATGTGGAGAGGATGTTTCCTATAGTGGGGGAATCTAGGACCAGAGGACACAGATAGAGTGGATGTGGAGAGGATGTTTCCTATAGTGGGGGAGTCTAGGTCAAGAGGACACAGATACAGTGGATGTGGAGAGGATGTTTCCTATAGTGGGGGAATCTAGGAACAGAGGACTCAGATAGAGTGGATGTGGAGAGGATGTTTCCTATAGTGGGGGAATCTAGGACCAGAGGACACAGATAGAGGGGATGTGGAGAGGATGTTTCCTATAGTGGGGGAGTCTAGGTCCAGAGGACACAGATAGAGTGGATGTGGAGAGGATGTTTCCTATAGTGGGGGAGTCTAGGACCAGAGGGCACAGATAGAGTGGATGTGGAGAGGATGTTTCCTATAGTGCGGGAGTCTAGGACCAGAGGACACAGACAGAGTGGCTGTGGAGAGGATGTTTCCTATAGTGGGGGAGTCTAGGACCAGAGGACACAGATAGAGTGGATGTGGAGAGGATGTTTCCTATAGTGGGGGAGTCTAGGACCAGAGGACACAGATAGAGTGGATGTGGAGAGAATGTTTCCTATAGTGGGGTAGTCTAGGACCAGAGGACACAGATAGAGTGGATGTGGAGAGGATGTTTCCTATGGTGGGGTGAGTCTAGGACCAGAGGACACAGATAGAGTGGATGTGGAGTGGATGTTTCCTATAGTGGGTGAGTCTTGGACCAGAGGACACAGATAGAGTGGATGTGGAGAGGATGTTTCCTATAGTGGTGGAGTCTAGGACCAGAGGACACAGAAATAGTGGATGTAGAGAGAATGTTTCCTATCGTAGGGGAGTCTAGGACCAGAGGGCACAAATAGAGTGGATGTGGAGAGGATGTTTCCTATAGTGGGGGAGTGTATGACCAGAGGACACCGATAGAGTGGATGTGGAGTGGATGTTTCCTATAGTGGGGGTGTCTAGGACCAGAGGGCACAGATACAGTGGATGTGAAGAGGATCTGTCGTATAGTGTGGGAGTCTAGGACCACAGGACACAGATAGAGTGGATGTGGAGAGGATATTTCCTACAGTGGTGGAGTCTAGGACCAGAGGACACAGATAGAATGGATGTCGAGAGGATGTTTCCTATAGTGGGGGAGTCCAGGACCAGAGGGCACAGATAGAGTGGATGTGGAGACGATGTTTCCTATAGTGGGGGAGACTTGGACCAGAGGGCACAGATACAGTGGATGTGGAGAGGATGTTTCCTATAGTGGGGGAGTCTAGGACCAGAGGACACAGATAGACGACATCTGGAGAGCATGTTTCCAATACTGGGGGAGTCTTGGAACAGAGGACACTGTTAGAGTGGATGTGGAGAGGATGTTTCCTATAGTGGGGGAGTCCAGGACCAGAGGACACAGATAGAGTGGATGTGGAGAGGATATTTCCTACAGTGGTGGAGTCTAGGACCAGAGGACACAGATAGAGTGGATGTGGAGAGGATGTTTCCTATAGTGGGGGAGTCTAGGACCAGAGGGGACAGATAGTGTGAATGTGGAAAATATGTTTCCTGTAGTGGGGGAGTCTAGGACCAGAGGGCACAAATAGAGTGGATGTGGAGAGGATGTTTCCTATAGTGGGGGAGTGTATGACCAGAGGACACCGATAGAGTGGATGTGGAGTGGATGTTTCCTATAGTGGGGAGTCTAGGACCAGAGGGCACAGATAGAGTGGATGTGGAGAGGATGTTTCCTATAGTGGGGGAGTCCAGGACCAGAGTGCACAGATAGAGTGGATGTGGAGAGGATGTTTCCTATAGTGGGGGAGTCTAGGACCACAGATAGAGTGGATGTGGAGAGCATGTTTCTCTACTGGGGGAGTCCAGGACCAGAGGGCACAGATAGAGTGGATGTGGAGAGGCTGTTTCCTATAGTGTGGGAGTCTAGGACCAGAGGACACAGATAGAGTGGATGTGGAGAGGATGTTTCCTATAGTGGGGGAGTCTAGGACCAGAGGACACAGGTAGAGTGGATGTGGAGAGGATGTTTCCTATAGTGGGGGTGTCTAGGACCAGAGGGCATAGATAGAGTGGATGTGGAGAGGATGTTTCCTATAGTGGGGGAGTCTAGGACCAGAGGACACAGATAGAGTGGATGTGGAGAGGATGTTTCCTATAGTGGGGGAGTCTAGGACCAGAGGACACAGATAGAGTGGATGTGGAGAGAATGTTTCCTATAGTGGGGGAGTGTAGGACCAGAGGACACAGATAGAGTGGATGTGGAGAGGATGTTTCCTATAGTGGGGGAGTCTAGGTCCAGAGGACACAGATAGAGTGGATGTGGAGAGGATGTTTCCGATAGTGGGGGAGTCTAGGACCAGAGGACACAGATAGAGTGGATGTGGAGAGGATGTTTCCTATAGTGGGGGAGTCTAGGACCAGAGGACACAGATAGAGTTTATGTGAAGAGAATGTTTCCTATCGTAGGGGAGTCTAGGACCAGAGGACACAGATAGAGTGCATGTGGAGAGGATGTTTCCTATACTGGTGGAGTCTAGGACCAGAGGAGACAGATAGAGTGCATGTGGAGAGGATGTTTCCTATAGTGGTGGAATCTAGGACCAGAGGACACAGATAGAGTGGATGTGGAGAGAATGTTTCCTATCGTGGGAGAGTGTAGGACCAGAGGACACGGAGAGAGTTGATGTGGAGAGGATGTTTCCTATAGTTGTGGAGCCTAGGACCAGAGGACACAGATAGAGTGGTTGTGGAGAGGATGTTTCCTATAGTGGGGGAGTCTAGGACCAGAGTGCCCAGATAGAGTTGATGTGGAGAGGATCCGTCCTATACTGGGGGAGTCCAGGACCAGAGGGCACAGATAGAGTGGATGTGGAGAGGATGTTTCCTATAGTGGGGGAGTCTAGGACCAGAGGACACAGATAGAGTGGATGTGGAGAGGATGTTTCCTATAGTGGGGGAGTCTAGGTCCAGAGGACAAAGATAGAGTGGATGTGGAGAGGATGTTTCCTATAGTGGGGGAGTCTAGGACCAGAGGGCACAAATAGAGTGGATGTGGAGAGGATGTTTCCTATAGTGGGGGAGTGTATGACCAGAGGACACCGATAGAGTGGATGTGGAGTGGATGTTTCCTATAGTGGGGAGTCTAGGACCAGAGGGCACAGATAGACTGGATGTGGAGAGGATGTTTCCTATAGTGGGGGAGTCCAGGACCAGAGTGCACAGATAGAGTGGATGTGGAGAGGATGTTTCCTATAGTGGGGGAGTCTAGGACCACAGATAGAGTGGATGTGGAGAGCATGTTTCTCTACTGGGGGAGTCCAGGACCAGAGGGCACAGATAGAGTGGATGTGCAGAGGCTGTTTCCTATAGTGTGGGAGTCTAGGACCAGAGGACACAGATAGACTGGATGTGGAGAGGATGTTTCCTATAGTGGGGTGTCTAGGACCAGAGGGCATAGATAGAGTGGATGTGGAGAGGATGTTTCCTATAGTGGGGGAGTCTAGGACCAGAGGACACAGATAGAGTGGATGTGGAGAGGATGTTTCCTATAGTGGGGGAGTCTAGGACCAGAGGACACAGATAGAGTGGATGTGGAGAGAATGTTTCCTATAGTGGGGGAGTGTAGGACCAGAGGACACAGATAGAGTGGATGTGGAGAGGATGTTTCCTATAGTGGGGGAGTCTAGGTCCAGAGGACACAGATAGAGTGGATGTGGAGAGGATGTTTCCTATAGTGGGGGAGTCTAGGACCAGAGGACACAGATAGAGTTTATGTGAAGAGAATGTTTCCTATCGTAGGGGAGTCCAGGACCAGAGGACACAGATAGAGTGCATGTGGAGAGGATGTTTCCTATACTGGTGGAGTCTAGGACCAGAGGAGACAGATAGAGTGGATGTGGAGAGGATGTTTCCTATAGTGGTGGAATCTAGGACCAGAGGACACAGATAGAGTGGATGTGGAGAGAATGTTTCCTATCGTGGGAGAGTGTAGGACCAGAGGACACGGAGAGAGTTGATGTGGAGAGGATGTTTCCTATGATGGGGTGAGTCTAGGACCAGACACAGATAGAGTGGATGTGGAGTGGATGTTTCCTATAGTGGGTGAGTCTAGGACCAGAGGACACAGATAGAGTGGATGTGGAGAGGATGTTTCCTATAGTGGTGGAGTCTAGGACCAGAGGACACAGATATAGTGGATGTAGAGAGAATGTTTCCTATCGTAGGGGAGTCTAGGACCAGAGGGCACAAATAGAGTGGATTTGGAGAGGATGTTTCCTATAGTGGGGGAGTGGATGACCAGAGGACACCGATAGAGTGGATGTGGAGTGGATGTTTCCTATAGTGGGGGAGTCTAGGACCAGAGGGCACAGATACAGTGGATGTGAAGAGGATCTGTCCTATAGTGGGGGAGTCTAGGACCAGAGGACACAGATAGAGTGGATGTGGAGAGGATGTTTCTTATAGTGGGGGAGTCTAGGACCAGAGGACACAGATAGAGTGGATGTGGAGAGGATGTTTCCTATAGTGGGGGAGTCTAGGACCAGAGGACACAGATAGAGTGGATGTGGAGAGAATGTTTCCTATATTGGGGGAGTCTAGGACCAGAGGGCACAGATAGAGTGGATGTGGAGAGGATGTTTCCTATAGTGGGGGAGTCTAGGACCAGAGGACACAGATAGACGACATGTGGAGAGCATGTTTCCAATACTGGGGGAGTCTTGGAACAGAGGACTCAGATAGAGTGGATGTGGAGAGGATGTTTCCTATAGTGGGGGAGTCCAGGACCAGAGGACACAGATAGAGTGGATGTGGAGAGGATATTTCCTATAGTGGGGGAATCTAGGAACAGAGGACACAGATAGAGTGGATGTGGAGAGGATGTTTCCTATAGTGGGGGAATCTAGGACCAGAGGACACAGATAGAGTGGATGTGGAGAGGATGTTTCCTATAGTGGGGGAGTCTAGGTCAAGAGGACACAGATACAGTGGATGTGGAGAGGATGTTTCCTATAGTGGGGGAATCTAGGAACAGAGGACTCAGATAGAGTGGATGTGGAGAGGATGTTTCCTATAGTGGGGGAATCTAGGACCAGAGGACACAGATAGAGGGGATGTGGAGAGGATGTTTCCTATAGTGGGGGAGTCTAGGTCCAGAGGACACAGATAGAGTGGATGTGGAGAGGATGTTTCCTATAGTGGGGGAGTCTAGGACCAGAGGGCACAGATAGAGTGGATGTGGAGAGGATGTTTCCTATAGTGCGGGAGTCTAGGACCAGAGGACACAGACAGAGTGGCTGTGGAGAGGATGTTTCCTATAGTGGGGGAGTCTAGGACCAGAGGACACAGATAGAGTGGATGTGGAGAGGATGTTTCCTATAGTGGGGGAGTCTAGGACCAGAGGACACAGATAGAGTGGATGTGGAGAGAATGTTTCCTATAGTGGGGTAGTCTAGGACCAGAGGACACAGATAGAGTGGATGTGGAGAGGATGTTTCCTATGGTGGGGTGAGTCTAGGACCAGAGGACACAGATAGAGTGGATGTGGAGTGGATGTTTCCTATAGTGGGTGAGTCTTGGACCAGAGGACACAGATAGAGTGGATGTGGAGAGGATGTTTCCTATAGTGGTGGAGTCTAGGACCAGAGGACACAGAAATAGTGGATGTAGAGAGAATGTTTCCTATCGTAGGGGAGTCTAGGACCAGAGGGCACAAATAGAGTGGATGTGGAGAGGATGTTTCCTATAGTGGGGGAGTGTATGACCAGAGGACACCGATAGAGTGGATGTGGAGTGGATGTTTCCTATAGTGGGGGTGTCTAGGACCAGAGGGCACAGATACAGTGGATGTGAAGAGGATCTGTCGTATAGTGTGGGAGTCTAGGACCACAGGACACAGATAGAGTGGATGTGGAGAGGATATTTCCTACAGTGGTGGAGTCTAGGACCAGAGGACACAGATAGAATGGATGTCGAGAGGATGTTTCCTATAGTGGGGGAGTCCAGGACCAGAGGGCACAGATAGAGTGGATGTGGAGACGATGTTTCCTATAGTGGGGGAGACTTGGACCAGAGGGCACAGATACAGTGGATGTGGAGAGGATGTTTCCTATAGTGGGGGAGTCTAGGACCAGAGGACACAGATAGACGACATCTGGAGAGCATGTTTCCAATACTGGGGGAGTCTTGGAACAGAGGACACTGTTAGAGTGGATGTGGAGAGGATGTTTCCTATAGTGGGGGAGTCCAGGACCAGAGGACACAGATAGAGTGGATGTGGAGAGGATATTTCCTACAGTGGTGGAGTCTAGGACCAGAGGACACAGATAGAGTGGATGTGGAGAGGATGTTTCCTATAGTGGGGGAGTCTAGGACCAGAGGGGACAGATAGTGTGAATGTGGAAAATATGTTTCCTGTAGTGGGGGAGTCTAGGACCAGAGGGCACAAATAGAGTGGATGTGGAGAGGATGTTTCCTATAGTGGGGGAGTGTATGACCAGAGGACACCGATAGAGTGGATGTGGAGTGGATGTTTCCTATAGTGGGGAGTCTAGGACCAGAGGGCACAGATAGAGTGGATGTGGAGAGGATGTTTCCTATAGTGGGGGAGTCCAGGACCAGAGTGCACAGATAGAGTGGATGTGGAGAGGATGTTTCCTATAGTGGGGGAGTCTAGGACCACAGATAGAGTGGATGTGGAGAGCATGTTTCTCTACTGGGGGAGTCCAGGACCAGAGGGCACAGATAGAGTGGATGTGGAGAGGCTGTTTCCTATAGTGTGGGAGTCTAGGACCAGAGGACACAGATAGAGTGGATGTGGAGAGGATGTTTCCTATAGTGGGGGAGTCTAGGACCAGAGGACACAGGTAGAGTGGATGTGGAGAGGATGTATCCTATAGTGGGGGTGTCTAGGACCAGAGGGCATAGATAGAGTGGATGTGGAGAGGATGTTTCCTATAGTGGGGGAGTCTAGGACCAGAGGACACAGATAGAGTGGATGTGGAGAGGATGTTTCCTATAGTGGGGGAGTCTAGGACCAGAGGACACAGATAGAGTGGATGTGGAGAGAATGTTTCCTATAGTGGGGGAGTGTAGGACCAGAGGACACAGATAGAGTGGATGTGGAGAGGATGTTTCCTATAGTGGGGGAGTCTAGGTCCAGAGGACACAGATAGAGTGGATGTGGAGAGGATGTTTCCGATAGTGGGGGAGTCTAGGACCAGAGGACACAGATAGAGTGGATGTGGAGAGGATGTTTCCTATAGTGGGGGAGTCTAGGACCAGAGGACACAGATAGAGTTTATGTGAAGAGAATGTTTCCTATCGTAGGGGAGTCTAGGACCAGAGGACACAGATAGAGTGCATGTGGAGAGGATGTTTCCTATACTGGTGGAGTCTAGGACCAGAGGAGACAGATAGAGTGCATGTGGAGAGGATGTTTCCTATAGTGGTGGAATCTAGGACCAGAGGACACAGATAGAGTGGATGTGGAGAGAATGTTTCCTATCGTGGGAGAGTGTAGGACCAGAGGACACGGAGAGAGTTGATGTGGAGAGGATGTTTCCTATAGTTGTGGAGCCTAGGACCAGAGGACACAGATAGAGTGGTTGTGGAGAGGATGTTTCCTATAGTGGGGGAGTCTAGGACCAGAGTGCCCAGATAGAGTTGATGTGGAGAGGATCCGTCCTATACTGGGGGAGTCCAGGACCAGAGGGCACAGATAGAGTGGATGTGGAGAGGATGTTTCCTATAGTGGGGGAGTCTAGGACCAGAGGACACAGATAGAGTGGATGTGGAGAGGATGTTTCCTATAGTGGGGGAGTCTAGGTCCAGAGGACAAAGATAGAGTGGATGTGGAGAGGATGTTTCCTATAGTGGGGGAGTCTAGGACCAGAGGGCACAAATAGAGTGGATGTGGAGAGGATGTTTCCTATAGTGGGGGAGTGTATGACCAGAGGACACCGATAGAGTGGATGTGGAGTGGATGTTTCCTATAGTGGGGAGTCTAGGACCAGAGGGCACAGATAGACTGGATGTGGAGAGGATGTTTCCTATAGTGGGGGAGTCCAGGACCAGAGTGCACAGATAGAGTGGATGTGGAGAGGATGTTTCCTATAGTGGGGGAGTCTAGGACCACAGATAGAGTGGATGTGGAGAGCATGTTTCTCTACTGGGGGAGTCCAGGACCAGAGGGCACAGATAGAGTGGATGTGCAGAGGCTGTTTCCTATAGTGTGGGAGTCTAGGACCAGAGGACACAGATAGACTGGATGTGGAGAGGATGTTTCCTATAGTGGGGTGTCTAGGACCAGAGGGCATAGATAGAGTGGATGTGGAGAGGATGTTTCCTATAGTGGGGGAGTCTAGGACCAGAGGACACAGATAGAGTGGATGTGGAGAGGATGTTTCCTATAGTGGGGGAGTCTAGGACCAGAGGACACAGATAGAGTGGATGTGGAGAGAATGTTTCCTATAGTGGGGGAGTGTAGGACCAGAGGACACAGATAGAGTGGATGTGGAGAGGATGTTTCCTATAGTGGGGGAGTCTAGGTCCAGAGGACACAGATAGAGTGGATGTGGAGAGGATGTTTCCTATAGTGGGGGAGTCTAGGACCAGAGGACACAGATAGAGTTTATGTGAAGAGAATGTTTCCTATCGTAGGGGAGTCTAGGACCAGAGGACACAGATAGAGTGCATGTGGAGAGGATGTTTCCTATACTGGTGGAGTCTAGGACCAGAGGAGACAGATAGAGTGGATGTGGAGAGGATGTTTCCTATAGTGGTGGAATCTAGGACCAGAGGACACAGATAGAGTGGATGTGGAGAGAATGTTTCCTATCGTGGGAGAGTGTAGGACCAGAGGACACGGAGAGAGTTGATGTGGAGAGGATGTTTCCTATAGTTGTGGAGCCTAGGACCAGAGGACACAGATAGAGTGGTTGTGGAGAGGATGTTTCCTATAGTGGGGGAGTCTAGAACCAGAGGACACAGATAGAGCGGATGTGGAGAGGATGTTTCCTATAGTGGGGGAGTCTAGGACCAGAGTGCCCAGATAGAGTTGATGTGGAGAGGATCCGTCCTATACTGGGGGAGTCCAGGACCAGAGGGCACAGATAGAGTGGATGTGGAGAGGATGTTTCCTATAGTGGGGGAGTCTAGGACCAGAGGACACAGATAGAGTGGATGTGGAGAGGATGTTTCCTATAGTGGGGGAGTCTAGGTCCAGAGGACAAAGATAGAGTGGATGTGGAGAGGATGTTTCCTATAGTGGGGGAGTCTAGGACCAGAGGGCACAGATAGAGTGGATGTGGAGAGGATGTTTCCTATAGTGGGGGAGTCTAGGACCAGAGGACACAGATAGAGTGGATGTGGAGAGGATGTTTCCTATATTGGGGGAGTCTAGGACCAGAGGGCACAGATAGAGTGGATGTGGAGAGGATGTTTCCTATAGTGGGGGTGTCTAGGACCAGAGGACACAGATAGAGTGGATGTGGAGAGGATGTTTCCTATAGTGGGGGAGTCTAGGACCAGAGGACACAGATAGAGTTTATGTGGAGAGAATGTTTCCTATCGTAGGGGAGTCTAGGACCAGAGGACACAGATAGAGTGGATGTGGAGAGAAAGTTTCCTATAGTGGTGGAGTCTAAGACCAGTGGACACAGATAGAGTGGATTTGGAGAGGATGTTTCCTATAGTGGGGAAGTCTAGGACCAGAGGGCACAGATAGAGTGGATGGGGAGAGGATATTTCTTATAGTGGGGGAGTGTATGACCAGAGGACACCGATAGAGTGGATGTGGAGTGGATGTTTCCTATAGTGGGGGAGTCTAGGACCAGAGGGCACAAATAGAGTGGATGTGGAGAGGAAGTTTCCTATCGTGGGGGAGTGTATAACCAGAGGACACCGATAGAGTGGATGTGGAGTGGATGTTTCCTATAGTGGGGAGTCTAGGACCAGAGGACACAGATAGAGTGGATGTGGAGAGGATGTTTCCTATAGTGTGGGAGTCTAGGACCAGAGGACACAGATAGAGTGGATGTGGAGAGGATGTTTCCTATAGTGGGGGAGTCTAGGACCAGAGGACACAGATAGAGTGGATGTGGAGAGGATGTTTCCTATAGTGGGGGAGTCTGGGACCAGAGGACACAGATAGAGTGGATGTGGAGAGGATGTTTCCTATAGTGGGGGAGTCTAGGACCAGAGGACACAGATAGAGTGGATGTGGAGAGGATGTTTCCTATAGTGGGGGAGTCTAGGTCCAGAGGACACAGATAGAGTGGATGTGGAGAGGATGTTTCCTATAGTGGGGGAGTCTAGGACCAGAGGACACAGATAGAGTTTATGTGAAGAGAATGTTTCCTATCGTAGGGGAGTCTAGGACCAGAGGACACAGATAGAGTGCATGTGGAGAGGATGTTTCCTGTAGTGGTGGAGTCTAGGACCAGAGGAGACAGATAGAGTGGATGTGGAGAGGATGTTTCCTATAGTGGTGGAATCTAGGACCAGAGGACACAGATAGAGTGGATGTGGAGAGAATGTTTCCTATAGTGGGAGAGTGTAGGACCAGAGGACACAGATAGAGTGGATGTGGAGAGGATGTTTCCTATAGTGGGGGAGTGTAGGACCAGAGGACACAGATAGAGTTGATGTGGAGAGGATCTTCCTATACTGGGGTAGTCTAGGACCAGACACAGATAGAGTGGATGTGGAGACGATGTTTCCTATAGTGGGGGAGTGTAGGACCAGAGGACACAGATAGAGTTGATGTGGAGAGGATCTTCCTATACTGGGGTAGTCTAGGACCAGACACAGATAGAGTGGATGTGGAGAGGATGTTTCCTATAGTGGGGGAGTCTAGGACCAGAGGACACAGATAGAGTGGATGTGGAGAGGATGTTTCCTATAGTGGGGGTGTCTAGGACCAGAGGGCATAGATAGAGTGGATGTGGAGAGGATGTTTCCTATAGTGGGGGAGTCTAGGACCAGAGGACACAGATAGAGTGGATGTGGAGAGGATGTTTCCTATAGTGGGGGAGTCTAGGACCAGAGGACACAGATAGAGTGGATGTGGAGAGAATGTTTCCTATAGTGGGGGAGTGTAGGACCAGAGGACACAGATAGAGTGGATGTGGAGAGGATGTTTCCTATAGTGGTGGAGTCTAGGTCCAGAGGACACAGATAGAGTGGATGTGGAGAGGATGTTTCCTATAGTGGGGGAGTCTACGACCAGAGGACACAGATAGAGTTTATGTGAAGAGAATGTTTCCTATCGTAGGGGAGTCTAGGACCAGATGTCACAGATAGAGTGCATGTGGAGAGGATGTTTCCTATAGTGGTGGAGTCTAGGACCAGAGGAGACTGATAGAGTGGATGTGGAGAGGATGTTTCCTATAGTGGTGGAATCTAGGACCAGAGGACACAGATAGAGTGGATGTGGAGAGAATGTTTCCTATAGTGGGAGAGTGTAGGACCAGAGGACACGGAGACAGTTGATGTGGAGAGGATGTTTCCTATAGTTGTGGAGCCTAGGACCAGAGGACACAGATAGAGTGGATGTGGAGAGGATGTTTCCTATAGTGGGGGAGTCTAGAACCAGAGGACACAGATAGAGCGGATGTGGAGAGGATGTTTCCTATAGTGGGGGAGTCTAGGACCAGAGTGCCCAGATAGAGTTGATGTGGAGAGGATCCGTCCTATACTGGGGGAGTCCAGCACCTGAGGGCACAGATAGAGTGGATGTGGAGAGGATGTTTCCTATAGTGGGGGAGTCTAGGACCAGAGGACACAGATAGAGTGGATGTGGAGAGGATGTTTCCTATAGTGGGGGAGTCTAGGACCAGAGGACACAGATAGAGTGGATGTGGAGAGGATGTTTCCTATAGTGGGGGAGTCTAGGACCAGAGGGCACAGATAGAGTGGATGTGGAGAGGATGTTTCCTATAGTGGGGGAGTCTAGGACCAGAGGACACAGATAGAGTGGATGTGGAGAGGATGTTTCCTATATTGGGGGAGTCTAGGAACAGAGGGTACAGATAGAGTGGATGTGGAGAGGATGTTTCGTAAAGTGGGGGAGTCTAGGACCAGGGGACACAGATAGAGTTTATGTGGAGAGAATGTTTCCTATCGTAGGGGAGTCTAGGACCAGAGGACACAGATAGAGTGGATGTGGAGAGAAAGTTTCCTATAGTGGTGGAGTCTAGGACCAGTGGACACAGATAGAGTGGATTTGGAGAGGATGTTTCCTATAGTGGGGGAGTCTAGGACCAGAGGGCACAGATAGAGTGGATGGGGAGAGGATGTTTCTTATAGTGGGGGAGTCTAGGACCAGAGGACACAGATAGAGTGGATGTG
The DNA here is from genome assembly GCF_030144855.1 of Hypanus sabinus. NCBI lineage: Eukaryota > Metazoa > Chordata > Chondrichthyes > Myliobatiformes > Dasyatidae > Hypanus > Hypanus sabinus. The sequence goes on from NW_026779014.1 coordinate 444,554, forward strand.
GAGAGGATGTTTCTTATAGTGGGGGAGTCTAGGACCAGAGGACACAGATAGATTGGATGTGGAGAGGATGTTTCCTATAGTGGGGGAGTCTAGGACCAGAGGGCACAGATAGAGTTTATGTGGAGAGAATGTTTCCTATTGTAGGGGAGTCCAGGACCAGAGGACACAAATAGAGTGGACGTGGAGAGAAAGTTTCCTATAGTGGGGGAGTCTAGGACCAGAGGGCACAGATATAGGGGATGTAGAGAGGATTTTTCCTATACTGGTGGAGTCTTGTACCAGAGGGCACAGATAGAGTGGATGTGTAGAGGATGTTTCCTGTAGTGGGGGAGTCTAGGACCAGAGGACACAGGTAGAGTGGATGTGGAGAGGATGTTTCCTATAGTGGGGGAGTCTAGGACCAGAGGACACGGAGATAGTGGATGTGGAGAGGCTGTTTCCTATAGTGTGGGAGTCTAGGACCAGAGGACACAGATAGAGTGGATGTGGAGAGGATGTTTCCTATAGTGGGGGAGTCTAGGACCAGAGGACACAGATAGAGTGGATGTGGAGAGGATGTTTCCTATAGTGGGGGAGTCTAGGACCAGAGGACACAGATAGAGCGGATGTGGAGAGGTTGTTTCCTATAGTGGGGGAGTCTAGGACCAGAGTGCCCAGATAGAGTTGATGTGGAGAGGATCCGTCCTATACTGGGGGAGTCCAGCACCTGAGGGCACAGATAGAGTGGATGTGGAGAGGATGTTTCCTATAGTGGGGGAGTCTAGGACCAGAGGACACAGATAGAGTGGATGTGGAGAGAATGTTTCCTATAGTGGGGTAGTCTAGGACCAGAGGACACAGATAGAGTGGATGTGGAGAGGATGTTTCCTATAGTGGGGGAGTCTAGGACCAGAGGGCACAGATAGAGTGGATGTGGAGAGGATGTTTCCTATAGTGGGGGAGTCTAGGACCAGAGGACACAGATAGAGTGGATGTGGAGAGGATGTTTCCTATATTGGGGGAGTCTAGGACCAGAGGGTACAGATAGAGTGGATGTGGAGAGGATGTTTCCTAAAGTGGGGGAGTCTAGGACCAGGGGACACAGATAGAGTTTATGTGGAGAGAATGTTTCCTATCGTAGGGGAGTCTAGGACCAGAGGACCCAGATAGAGTGGATGTGGAGAGAAAGTTTCCTATAGTGGTGGAGTCTAGGACCAGTGGACACAGATAGAGTGGATTTGGAGAGGATGTTTCCTATAGTGGGGGAGTCTAGGACCAGAGGGCACAGATAGAGTGGATGGGGAGAGGATGTTTCTTATAGTGGGGGAGTCTAGGACCAGAGGGTATAGATAGAGTGGATGTGGAGACGATGTTTCTTATAGCGGGGGAGTCTAGGACCAGAGGACACAGATAGAGTGGATGTGGAGAGGATGTTTCTTATAGTGGGGGAGTCTAGGACCAGAGGACACAGATAGATTGGATGTGGAGAGGATGTTTCCTATAGTGGGGGAGTCTAGGACCAGAGGGCACAGATAGAGTTTATGTGGAGAGAATGTTTCCTATTGTAGGGGAGTCCAGGACCAGAGGACACAAATAGAGTGGACGTGGAGAGAAAGTTTCCTATAGTGGGGGAGTCTAGGACCAGAGGGCACAGATATAGGGGATGTAGAGAGGATTTTTCCTATACTGGTGGAGTCTTGTACCAGAGGGCACAGATAGAGTGGATGTGTAGAGGATGTTTCCTGTAGTGGGGAAGTCTAGGACCAGAGGACACAGGTAGAGTGGATGTGGAGAGCATGTTTCCTATAGTGGGGGAGTCTAGGACCAGAGGACACGGAGATAGTGGATGTGGAGAGGATGTTTCCTATAGTGGGGGAGTCTAGAACCAGAGGACACAGATAGAGTGGATGTGGAGAGGATGTTTCCTACAGTGGTGGAGTCTAGGTCCAGAGGACACAGATAGAGTGGTGTGGAGAGGATGTTCCCTATAGTGGGGGAGTCCAGGACCAGAGGGCACAGATAGAGTGGATGTGGAGAGGATATTTCCTATAGTGGGGGGGTCTAGGACCAGAGGACACAGATAGAGTTTATGTGGAGAGAATGTTTCCTATAGTGGGGGAGTCTAGGACCAGAGGACACAGATAGAGTGGATGTGGAGAGGATGTTTCCTATAGTGGGGGAGTCTAGGACCAGAGGACACAGATAGAGTGGATGTGGAGAGGATGTTTCCTAAAGTGGAGGAGACTAGGACCAGAGGACACAGATAGAGTGGATGTGGAGAGGATGTTTCCTATACTTGGGGAGACTAGGACCAGAGGACACAGATAGAGTGGATGTGGAGAGGATGTTTCCTAGAGTGGGGGAGTCTAGGACCAGTGGACACAGATAGATCGGATGTGGAGAGGATGTTTCCTGTAGTTGGGGAGTCTAGGACCAGAGGACACAGATAGAGTGGATGTGGAGTGGAAGTTTCCTATAGTGGGGGAGTCTAGGTCCAGAGGACACAGATAGAGTGGATGTAGAGAGAATGTTTCCTATATTGGGGGAATCTAGGACCAGAGGACACAGATAGAGTGGATGTGGAGAGGATGTTTCCAATAGTGGGTGAGTCTAGGACCAGAGGACACAGATAGAGTGGATGTGGAGAGGATGTTTCCTATAGTGGGGGAGTCTAGGACCAGAGGACACAGATAGAGTGGATGTGGAGAGGATGTTTCCTATAGTGGGGGAGTCTAGGTCCAGAGGACACAGATAGAGTGGATGTAGAGAGGATGTTTCCTATAGTGGGGGAGTCTAGGACCAGAGGACACAGATAGAGTGGATGTGGAGAGAATGTTTCCTATAGTGGGGGAGTGTAGGACCAGAGGACACAGATAGAGTGGATGTGGAGAGGATGTTTCCTATAGTGGGGGAGTCTAGGTCCAGAGGACACAGATAGAGTGGATGTGGAGAGGATGTTTCCTATAGTGGGGGAGTCTACGACCAGAGGACACAGATAGAGTTTATGTGAAGAGAATGTTTCCTATCGTAGGGGAGTCTAGGAGCAGAGGACACAGATAGAGTGCATGTGGAGAGGATGTTTCCTATAGTGGTGGAGTCTAGGACCAGAGGAGACAGATAGAGTGGATGTGGAGAGGATGTTTCCTATAGTGGTGGAATCTAGGACCAGAGGACACAGATAGAGTGGATGTGGAGAGAATGTTTCCTATAGTGGGAGAGTGTAGGACCAGAGGACACGGAGAGAGTTGATGTGGAGAGGATGTTTCCTATAGTTGTGGAGCCTAGGACCAGAGGACACAGATAGAGTGGATGTGGAGAGGATGTTTCCTATAGTGGGGGAGTCTAGAACCAGAGGACACAGATAGAGCGGATGTGGAGAGGATGTTTCCTATAGTGGGGGAGTCTAGGACCAGAGTGCCCAGATAGAGTTGATGTGGAGAGGATCCGTCCTATACTGGGGGAGTCCAGCACCAGAGGACACAGATAGAGTTTATGTGGAGAGAATGTTTCCTATCGTAGGGGAGTCTAGGACCAGAGGAGACAGATAGAGTGGATGTGGAGAGAAAGTTTCCTATAGTGGTGGAGTCTAGGACCAGTGGACACAGATATAGTGGATTTGGAGAGGATGTTTCCTATAGTGGGGGAGTCTAGGACCAGAGGGCACAGATAGAGTGGATGGGGAGAGGATGTTTCTTATAGTGGGGGAGTCTAGGACCAGAGGGCATAGATAGAGTGGATGTGGAGAGGATGTTTCTTATAGTGGGGGAGTCTAGGACCAGAGGACACAGATAGAGTGGATGTGGAGAGGATGTTTCTTATAGTGGAGGAGTCTAGGACCAGAGGACACAGATAGATTGGATGTGGAGAGGATGTTTCCTATAGTGGGGGAGTCTAGGACCAGAGGGCACAGATAGAGTTTATGTGGAGAGAATGTTTCCTATTGTAGGGGAGTCCAGGACCAGAGGACACAAATAGAGTGGATGTGGAGAGAAAGTTTCCTATAGTGGGGGAGTCTAGGACCAGAGGGCACAGATATAGGGGATGTAGAGAGGATTTTTCCTATACTGGTGGAGTCTTGTACCAGAGGGCACAGATAGAGTGGATGTGTAGAGGATGTTTCCTGTAGTGGGGGAGTCTAGGACCAGAGGACACAGGTAGAATGGATGTGGAGAGGATGTTTCCTATAGTGGGGGAGTCTAGGACCAGAGGACACGGAGATAGTGGATGTGGAGAGGATGTTTCCTATCGTAGGGGAGTCTAGGAGCAGAGGACACAGATAGAGTGCATGTGGAGAGGATGTTTCCTATAGTGGTGGAGTCTAGGACCAGAGGAGACGGATAGAGTGGATGTGGAGAGGATGTTTCCTATAGTGGTGGAATCTAGGACCAGAGGACACAGATAGAGTGGATGTGGAGAGAATGTTTCCTATAGTGGGAGAGTGTAGGACCAGAGGACACGGAGAGAGTTGATGTGGAGAGGATGTTTCCTATAGTTGTGGAGCCTAGGACCAGAGGACACAGATAGAGTGGATGTGGAGAGGATGTTTCCTATAGTGGGGGAGTCTAGAACCAGAGGACACAGATAGAGCGGATGTGGAGAGGATGTTTCCTATAGTGGGGGAGTCTAGGACCAGAGTGCCCAGATAGAGTTGATGTGGAGAGGATCCGTCCTATACTGGGGGAGTCCAGCACCAGAGGGCACAGATAGAGTGGACGTGGAGAGGATGTTTCCTATAGTGGGGGAGTCTAGGACCAGAGGACACAGATAGAGTGGATGTGGAGAGGATGTTTCCTATCGTGGGAGAGTCTAGGACCAGAGGGCACAGATAGAGTGGATGTGGAGAGGATGTTTCCTATAGTGGGGGAGTCTAGGACCAGAGGACACAGATAGAGTGGATGTGGAGAGGATGTTTCCTATAGTGGGGGAGTCTAGGACCAGAGGGCACAGATAGAGTGGATGTGGAGAGGATGTTTCCTATAGTGGGGGAGTCTAGGACCAGAGGACACAGATAGAGTGGATGTGGAGAGGATGTTTCCTATATTGGGGGAGTCTAGGACCAGAGGGCACAGATAGAGTGGATGTGGAGAGGATGTTTCCTATAGTGGGGGAGTCTAGGACCAGAGGACACAGATAGAGTGGATGTGGAGAGGATGTTTCCTAAAGTGGGGGAGTCTAGGACCAGGGGACACAGATAGAGTTTATGTGGAGAGAATGTTTCCTATAGTGGGGGAGTCTAGGACCAGAGGACACAGATAGAGTGGATGTGGAGAGGATGTTTCCTATAGTGGGGGAGTCTAGGACCAGAGGACACAGATAGAGTGGATGTGGAGAGGATGTTTCCTAAAGTGGGGGAGACTAGGACCAGAGGACACAGATAGAGTGGATGTGGAGAGGATGTTTCCTATACTTGGGGAGACTAGGAGCAGAGGACACAGATAGAGTGGATGTGGAGAGGATGTTTCCTATAGTGGGGGAGTCTAGGACCAGAGGGCACAGATAGAGTGGATGTGGAGAGGATGTTTCCTATAGTGGGGGAGTCTAGGACCAGAGGACACAGATAGAGTGGATGTGGAGAGGATGTTTCCTATATTGGGGGAGTCTAGGACCAGAGGGCACAGATAGAGTGGATGTGGAGAGGATGTTTCCTATAGTGGGGGAGTCTAGGACCAGAGGACACAGATAGAGTGGATGTGGAGAGGATGTTTCCTAAAGTGGGGGAGTCTAGGACCAGGGGACACAGATAGAGTTTATGTGGAGAGAATGTTTCCTATAGTGGGGGAGTCTAGGACCAGAGGACACAGATAGAGTGGATGTGGAGAGGATGTTTCCTATAGTGGGGGAGTCTAGGACCAGAGGACACAGATAGAGTGGATGTGGAGAGGATGTTTCCTAAAGTGGGGGAGACTAGGACCAGAGGACACAGATAGAGTGGATGTGGAGAGGATGTTTCCTATACTTGGGGAGACTAGGACCAGAGGACACAGATAGAGTGGATGTGGAGAGGATGTTTCCTAGAGTGGGGGAGTCTAGGACCAGTGGACACAGATAGATCGGATGTGGAGAGGATGTTTCCTGTAGTTGGGGAGTCTAGGACCAGAGGACACAGATAGAGTGGATGTGGAGTGGAAGTTTCCTATAGTGGGGGAGTCTAGGTCCAGAGGACACAGATAGAGTGGATGTAGAGAGAATGTTTCCTATATTGGGGGTATCTAGGACCAGAGGACACAGATAGAGTGGATGTGGAGAGCATGTTTCCAATAGTGGGTGAGTCTAGGACCAGAGGACACAGATAGAGTGGATGTGGAGAGGATGTTTCCTATAGTGGGGGAGTCTAGGACCAGAGGACACAGATAGAGTGGATGTGGAGAGGATGTTTCCTATAGTGGGGGAGTCTAGGTCCAGAGGACACAGATAGAGTGGATGTAGAGAGGATGTTTCCTATAGTGGGGGAGTCTAGGACCAGAGGACACAGATAGAGTGGATGTGGAGAGAATGTTTCCTATAGTGGGGGAGTGTAGGACCAGAGGACACAGATAGAGTGCATGTGGAGAGGATGTTTCCTATAGTGGGGGAGTCTAGGTCCAGAGGACACAGATAGAGTGGATGTGGAGAGGATGTTTCCTATAGTGGGGGAGTCTACGACCAGAGGACACAGATAGAGTTTATGTGAAGAGAATGTTTCCTATCGTAGGGGAGTCTAGGAGCAGAGGACACAGATAGAGTGCATGTGGAGAGGATGTTTCCTATAGTGGTGGAGTCTAGGACCAGAGGAGTCAGATAGAGTGGATGTGGAGAGGATGTTTCCTATAGTGGTGGAATCTAGGACCAGAGGACACAGATAGAGTGGATGTGGAGAGAATGTTTCCTATAGTGGGAGAGTGTAGGACCAGAGGACCCGGAGAGAGTTGATGTGTAGAGGATGTTTCCTATAGTTGTGGAGCCTAGGACCAGAGGACACAGATAGAGTGGATGTGGAGAGGATGTTTCCTATAGTGGGGGAGTCTAGAACCAGAGGACACAGATAGAGCGGATGTGGAGAGGATGTTTCCTATAGTGGGGGAGTCTAGGACCAGAGTGCCCAGATAGAGTTGATGTGGAGAGGATCCGTCCTATACTGGGGGAGTCCAGCACCAGAGGGCACAGATAGAGTGGATGTGGAGAGGATGTTTCCTATAGTGGGGGAGTCTAGGACCAGAGGACACAGATAGAGTGGATGTGGAGAGGATGTTTCCTATCGTGGGAGAGTCTAGGACCAGAGGGCACAGATAGAGTGGATGTGGAGAGGATGTTTCCTATAGTGGGGGAGTCTAGGACCAGAGGACACAGATAGAGTGGATGTGGAGAGGATGTTTCCTATAGTGGGGGAGTCTAGGACCAGAGGGCACAGATAGAGTGGATGTGGAGAGGATGTTTCCTATAGTGGGGGAGTCTAGGACCAGAGGACACAGATAGAGTGGATGTGGAGAGGATGTTTCCTATATTGGGGGAGTCTAGGACCAGAGGGCACAGATAGAGTGGATGTGGAGAGGATGTTTCCTATAGTGGGGGAGTCTAGGACCAGAGGACACAGATAGAGTGGATGTGGAGAGGATGTTTCCTAAAGTGGGGGAGTCTAGGACCAGGGGACACAGATAGAGTTTATGTGGAGAGAATGTTTCCTATCGTAGGGGAGTCTAGGACCAGAGGACACAGATAGAGTGGATGTGGAGAGAAAGTTTCCTATAGTGGTGGAGTCTAGGACCAGTGGACACAGATTGAGTGGATTTGGAGAGGATGTTTCCTATAGTGGGGGAGTCTAGGACCAGAGGGCACAGATAGAGTGGATGGGGAGAGGATGTTTCTTATAGTGGGGGAGTCTAGGACCAGAGGGCATAGATAGAGTGGATGTGGAGAGGATGTTTCTTATAGTGGGGGAGTCTAGGACCAGAGGACACAGATAGAGTGGATGTGGAGAGGATGTTTCTTATAGTGGGGGAGTCTAGGACCAGAGGACACAGATAGATTGGATGTGGAGAGGATGTTTCCTATAGTGGGGGAGTCTAGGACCAGAGGGCACAGATAGAGTTTATGTGGAGAGAATGTTTCCTATTGTAGGGGAGTCTAGGACCAGAGGACACAAATAGAGTGGACGTGGAGAGAAAGTTTCCTATAGTGGGGGAGTCTAGAACCAGAGGACACAGATAGAGTGGATGTGGAGAGGATGTTTCCTACAGTGGTGGAGTCTAGGTCCAGAGGACACAGATAGAGTGGTGTGGAGAGGATGTTTCCTATAGTGGGGGAGTCCAGGACCAGAGGGCACAGATAGAGTGGATGTGGAGAGGATGTTTCCTATAGTGGGGGAGTCTAGGACCAGAGTGCCCAGATAGAGTTGATGTGGAGAGGATCCGTCCTATACTGGGGGAGTCCAGCACCAGAGGGCACAGATAGAGTGGATGTGGAGAGGATGTTTCCTAAAGTGGGGGAGTCTAGGACCAGAGGACACAGATAGAGTGGATGTGGAGAGGATGTTTCCTATAGTGGGGGAGTCTAGGACCAGAGGACACAGATAGAGTGGATGTGGAGAGGATGTTTCCTATAGTGGGGGAGTCTAGGACCAGAGGGCACAGATAGAGTGGATGTGGAGAGGATGTTTCCTATAGTGGGGGAGTCTAGGACCAGAGGACACAGATAGAGTGGATGTGGAGAGGATGTTTCCTATATTGGGGGAGTCTAGGACCAGAGGGCACAGATAGAGTGGATGTGGAGAGGATGTTTCCTATAGTGGGGGAGTCTAGGACCAGAGGACACATTTGAGTGGATGTGGAGAGGATGTTTCCTAAAGTGGGGGAGTCTAGGACCAGAGGACACAAATAGAGTGGACGTGGAGAGAAAGTTTCCTATAGTGGTGGAGTCTAGGACCAGAGGGCACAGATATAGTGGATGTAGAGAGGATTTTTCCTATACTGGTGGAGTCTTGTACCAGAGGGCACAGATAGAGTGGATGTGTAGAGGATGTTTCCTGTAGTGGGGGAGTCTAGGACCAGAGGACACAGATAGAGTGGATGTGGAGAGGATGTTTCCTATACTGGGGGAGTCTAGAACCAGAGGACACAGATAGAGTGGATGTGGAGAGGATGTTTCCTACAGTGGTGGAGTCTAGGTCCAGAGGACACAGATAGAGTGGTGTGGAGAGGATGTTTCCTATAGTGGGGGAGTCCAGGACCAGAGGGCACAGATAGAGTGGATGTGGAGAGGATATTTCCTATAGTGGGGGGGGTCTAGGACCAGAGGACACAGATAGAGTTTATGTGGAGAGAATGTTTCCTATAGTGCGGGAGTCTAGGACCAGAGGACACAGATAGAGTGGATGTGGAGAGGATGTTTCCTATAGTGGGGGAGTCTAGGACCAGAGGACACAGATAGAGCGGATGTGGAGAGGATGTTTCCTAAAGTGGGGGAGACTAGGACCAGAGGACACAGATAGAGTGGATGTGGAGAGGATGTTTCCTATACTTGGGGAGACTAGGACCAGAGGACACAGATAGAGTGGATGTGGAGAGGATGTTTCCTAGAGTGGGGGAGTCTAGGACCAGTGGACACAGATAGATTGGATGTGGAGAGGATGTTTCCTGTAGTTGGGGAGTCTAGGAATTGAGGACAGAGATAGAGTGGATGTGGAGTGGAAGTTTCCTATAGTGGGGGAGTCTAGGTCCAGAGGACACAGATAGAGTGGATGTGGAGAGAATGTTTCCTATATTGGGGGAATCTAGGACCAGAGGACACAGATAGAGTGGATGTGGAGAGGATGTTTCCAATAGTGGGTGAGTCTAGGACCAGAGGACACAGATAGAGTGGATGTGGAGAGGATGTTTCCTATAGTGGGGGAGTCTAGGACCAGAGGACACAGATAGAGTGGATGTGGTGAGGATGTTTCCTATAGTGGGGGAGTCTAGGTCCAGAGGACACAGATAGAGTGGATGTGGAGAGGATGTTTCCTATAGTGGGGGAGTCTAGGACCAGAGGGCACAGATAGAGTGGATGTGGAGAGGATGTTTCCTATAGTGGGGGAGTCTAGGACCAGAGGACACAGATAGAGTGGATGTGGAGAGGATGTTTCCTATAGTGGGGGAGTCTAGGACCAGAGGACACAGATAGAGTGGATGTGGAGAGAATGTTTCCTATATTGGGGGAGTCTAGGACCAGAGGGCACAGTTAGAGTGGATGTGGAGAGGATGTTTCCTGTAGTGGGGGAGTCTAGGACCAGAGGACACAGATAGAGTGGATGTGGAGAGGATATTTCCTATAGTGGGGGAGTCTAGGACCAGAGGACACAGATAGAGTTTATGTGGAGAGGATGTTTCCTATAGTGGCGGAGTCTAGGACCAGAGGACACAGATAGAGTGGATGTGGAGAGAATGTTTCCTATAGTGGCGGAGTCTAGGACCAGAGGACACAGATAGAGTGGATGTGGAGAGTATGTTTCCTATAATTGGGGAGTGTAGGACCAGAGGACACAGATAGAGTGGATGTGGAGAGGATGTTTCCTATACTGGGGGAGTCTTGGACCACAGATAGAGTGGATGTGGAGAGTATGTTTCCTATAGTGGTGGAGTCCAGGACCGGAGGGCACAGATAGAGTGGATGTGGAGAGGATGTTTCCTATACTGGGGGAGTCCAGGACCAGAGGGCACAGATGGAGTGGATGTGGAGAGGCTGTTTCCTACAGTGGTGGAGTCTAGGACCAGAGGACACAGATAGAGTGGATGTGGAGAGGATGTTTCCTATAGTGGGGGAGTCTAGGACCAGAGGGCACAGATAGAGTGGATGTGGAGAGGCTGTTTCCTATAGTGTGGGAGTCTAGGACCAGAGGACACAGATAGAGTGGATGTGGAGTGGATATTTCCTACAGTGGTGGAGTCTAGGACCAGAGGACACAGAGTGGATGTGGAGAGGATGTTTCCTATAGTGGGGGAGTCTAGGACCAGAGGACACAGATAGAGTGGATGTGGAGAGGATGGTTCCTATAGTGGGGGGGTCTAGGACCAGAGGACACAGATAGAGTGGATGTGGAGAGGATATTTCCTACAGTGGTGGAGTCTAGGACCAGAGGACACAGAGTGGATGTGGAGAGGATGTTTCCTATAGTGGGGGAGTCTAGGACCAGAGGGCACAGATAGTGTGAATGTGGAAAGTATGTTTCCTGTAGTGGGGGAGTCTAGGACCAGAGAACACGGAGATAGTGGATGTGAAGAGGATCTGTCCTATAGTGTGGTGGTCTATGAACAGAGGACACTGATAGAGTGGATGTGGAGAGGATGTTTCCTATAGTGGGGGAGTCTAGGACCAGAGGACACAGATAGAGTGGATGTGGAGAGGATGTTTCCTATAGTGGGGGAGTCTAGGACCAGAGGGCACAGATCGAGTGGATGTGGAGAGGATGTTTCCTATAGTGGGGGAGTCTAGGACCAGAGGACACAGATAGAGTGGATGTGGAGAGGATGTTTCCTATAGTGGGGGAGTCTAGGACCAGAGAACACAGATAGAGTGGATGTGGAGAGCATGTTTCCTCTAGTGGGGGAGTCTAGGACCAGAGAACACAGATAGAGTGGATGTGGAGAGGCTGTTTCCTATAGTGTGGGTCTAGGACCAGAGGACACAGATAGAGTGGATGTGGACAGGATATTTCCTACAGTGGTGGAGTCTAGGACCAGAGGACACAGATAGAGTGGATGTGGAGAGGATATTTCCTACAGTGGTGGAGTCTAGGACCAGAGGACACAGAGTGGATGTGGAGAGGATGTTTCCTGTAGTGGCGGAGTGTAGGACCAGAGGGCACAGTTACAGTGGATGTGAAGAGGATCTGTCCTATATTGTGGGAGTCTAGGAACAGAGGACACAGATAGAGTGGATGTGGAGAGGATGTTTCCTATAGTGGGGGAGTCTAGGACCAGAGGACACAGATAGAGTGGATGTGGAGAGGATGTTTCCTATATTGGGGGAGACTAGGACCAGAGGGCACAGATAGAGTGGATGTGGAGAGGATGTTTCCTATAGTGGGGGAGTCTAGGACCAGAGGACACATTTGAGTGGATGTGGAGAGGATGTTTCCTATAGTGGGGGAGTCTAGGACCAGAGGGCACAGATAGAGTGGATGTGGAGAGGATGTTTCCTATAGTGGGGGAGTCTAGGACCAGAGGACACAGATAGAGTGGATGTGGAGAGGATGTTTCCTATAGTGGGGGAGTCTAGGACCAGAGAACACAGATAGAGTGGATGTGGAGAGCATGTTTCCTCTAGTGGGGGAGTCTAGGACCAGAGAACACAGATAGAGTGGATGTGGAGAGGCTGTTTCCTATAGTGTGGGAGTCTAGGACCAGAGGACACAGATAGAGTGGATGTGGAGAGGATATTTCCTACAGTGGTGGAGTCTAGGACCAGAGGACACAGAGTGGATGTGGAGAGGATGTTTCCTACAGTGTGGGAGTCTAGGACCAGAGGACACAGATAGAGTGGATGTGGAGAGGATATTTCCTACAGTGGTGGAGTCTAGGACCAGAGGACACAGAGTGGATGTGGAGAGGATGTTTCCTATAGTGGGGGAGTCTAGGACCAGAGGGCACAGATAGTGTGAATGTGGAGAGTATGTTTCCTGTAGTGGCGGAGTCTAGGACCAGAGGGCACAGATACAGTGGATGTGAAGAGGATCTGTCCTATAGTGTGGGAGTCTAGGAACAGAGGACACAGATAGAGTGGATGTGGAGAGGATGTTTCCTATAGTGGGGGAGTCTAGGACCAGAGGACACAGATAGAGTGGATGTGGAGAGGATGTTTCCTATATTGGGGGAGTCTAGGACCAGAGGGCACAGATAGAGTGGATGTGGAGAGGATGTTTCCTATAGTGGGGGAGTCTAGGACCAGAGGACACATTTGAGTGGATGTGGAGAGGATGTTTCCTAAAGTGGGGGAGTCTAGGACCAGAGGACACAAATAGAGTGGACGTGGAGAGAAAGTTTCCTATAGTGGGGGAGTCTAGGACCAGAGGGCACAGATATAGTGGAAGTAGAGAGGATTTTTCCTATACTGGTGGAGTCTTGTACCAGAGGGCACAGATAGAGTGGATGTGTAGAGGATGATTCCTGTAGTGGGGGAGTCTAGGACCAGAGGACACAGATAGAGTGGATGTGGTGAGGATGTTTCCTATAGTGGGGGAGTCTAGAACCAGAGGACACAGATAGAGTGGATGTGGAGAGGATGTTTCCTACAGTGGTGGAGTCTAGGTCCAGAGGACACAGATAGAGTGGTGTGGAGAGGATGTTTCCTATAGTGGGGGAGTCCAGGACCAGAGGGCACAGATAGAGTGGATGTGGAGAGGATATTTCCTATAGTGGGGGGGTCTAGGACCAGAGGACACAGATAGAGTTTATGTGGAGAGAATGTTTCCTATAGTGGGGGAGTCTAGGACCAGAGGACACAGATAGAGTGGATGTGGAGAGGATGTTTCCTATAGTGGGGGAGTCTAGGACCAGAGGACACAGATAGAGCGGATGTGGAGAGGATGTTTCCTAAAGTGGGGGAGACTAGGACCAGAGGACACAGATAGAGTGGATGTGGAGAGGATGTTTCCTATACTCGGGGAGACTAGGACCAGAGGACACAGATAGAGTGGATGTGGAGAGGATGTTTCCTAGAGTGGGGGAGTCTAGGACCAGTGGACACAGATAGATTGGATGTGGAGAGGATGTTTCCTGTAGTTGGGGAGTCTAGGAATTGAGGACACAGATAGAGTGGATGTGGAGTGGAAGTTTCCTATAGTGGGGGAGTCTAGGTCCAGAGGACACAGATAGAGTGGATGTGGAGAGAATGTTTCCTATATTGGGGGAATCTAGGACCAGAGGACACAGATAGAGTGGATGTGGAGAGGATGTTTCCAATAGTGGGTGAGTCTAGGACCAGAGGACACAGATAGAGTGGATGTGGAGAGGATGTTTCCTATAGTGGGGGAGTCTAGGACCAGAGGACACAGATAGAGTGGATGTGGAGAGGATGTTTCCTATAGTGGGGGAGTCTAGGTCCAGAGGACACAGATAGAGTGGATGTGGAGAGGATGTTTTCTATAGTGGGGGAGTCTAGGACCAGAGGGCACAGATAGAGTGGATGTGGAGAGGATGTTTCCTATAGTGGGGGAGTCTAGGACCAGAGGACACAGATAGAGTGGATGTGGAGAGGATGTTTCCTATAGTGGGGGAGTCTAGGACCAGAGGACACAGATAGAGTGGATGTGGAGAGAATGTTTCCTATATTGGGGGAGTCTAGGACCAGAGGGCACAGATAGAGTGGATGTGGAGAGGATGTTTCCTGTAGTGGGGGAGTCTAGGACCAGAGGACACAGATAGAGTGGATGTGGAGAGGATATTTCCTATAGTGGGGGAGTCTAGGACCAGAGGACACAGATAGAGTTTATGTGGAGAGGATGTTTCCTATAGTGGCGGAGTCTAGGACCAGAGGACACAGATAGAGTGGATGTGGAGAGGATGTTTCCTATAGTGGCGGAGTCTCGGACCAGAGGACACAGATAGAGTGGATGTGGAGAGTATGTTTCCTATAATTGGGGAGTCTAGGACCAGAGGACACAGATAGAGTGGATGTGGAGAGGATGTTTCCTATACTGGGGGAGTCTTGGACCACAGATAGAGTGGATGTGGAGAGTATGTTTCCTATAGTGGTGGAGTCCAGGACCGGAGGGCACAGATAGAGTGGATGTGGAGAGGATGTTTCCTATACTGGGGGAGTCCAGGACCAGAGGGCACAGATAGAGTGGATGTGGAGAGGCTGTTTCCTACAGTGGTGGAGTCTAGGACCAGAGGACACAGATAGATTGGATGTGGAGAGGATGTTTCCTATAGTGGGGGAGTCTAGGACCAGAGGGCACAGATAGAGTGGATGTGGAGAGGCTGTTTCCTATAGTGTGGGAGTCTAGGACCAGAGGACACAGATAGAGTGGATGTGGAGTGGATATTTCCTACAGTGGTGGAGTCTAGGACCAGAGGACACAGAGTGGATGTGGAGAGGATGTTTCCTATAGTGGGGGAGTCTAGGACCAGAGGACACAGATAGAGTGGATGTGGAGAGGATGATTCCTATAGTGGGGGGGTCTAGGACCAGAGGACACAGATAGAGTGGATGTGGAGAGGATATTTCCTACAGTAGTGGAGTCTAGGACCAGAGGACACAGAGTGGATGTGGAGAGGATGTTTCCTATAGTGGGGGAGTCTAGGACCAGAGGGCACAGATAGTGTGAATGTGGAAAGTATGTTTCCTGTAGTGGGGGAGTCTAGGACCAGAGGGCACAGATACAGTGGATGTGAAGAGGATCTGTCCTATAGTGTGGGAGTCTATGAACAGAGGAGTCAGATAGAGTGGATGTGGAGAGGATGTTTCCTATAGTGGGGGAGTCTAGGACCAGAGGACACAGATAGAGTGGATGTGGAGAGGATGTTTCCTATAGTGGGGGAGTCTAGGACCAGAGGGCACAGATAGAGTGGATGTGGAGAGGATGTTTCCTATAGTGGGGGAGTCTAGGACCAGAGGACACAGATAGAGTGGATGTGGAGAGGATGTTTCCTATAGTGGGGGAGTCTAGGACCAGAGAACACAGATAGAGTGGATGTGGAGAGGCTGTTTCCTATAGTGTGGGAGTCTAGGACCAGAGGACACAGATAGAGTGGATGTGGAGAGGATATTTCCTACAGTGGTGGAGTCTAGGACCAGAGGACACAGAGTGGATGTGGAGAGGATGTTTCCTACAGTGTGGGAGTCTAGGACCAGAGGACACAGATAGAGTGGATGTGGAGAGGATATTTCCTACAGTGGTGGAGTCTAGGACCAGAGGACACAGAGTGGATGTGGAGAGGATGTTTCCTATAGTGGGGGAGTCTAGGACCAGAGGGCACAGATTCAGTGGATGTGAAGAGGATCTGTCCTATAGTGTGGGAGTCTAGGAACAGAGGACACAGATAGAGTGGATGTGGAGAGGATGTTTCCTATAGTGGGGGAGTCTAGGACCAGAGGACACAGATAGAGTGGATGTGGAGAGGACGTTTCCTATAGTGGGGGAGTCTAGGACCAGAGGGCACAGATATAGTGGATGTAGAGAGGATTTTTCCTGTAGTGGTGGAGTCTAGTACCAGAGGGCACAGATAGAGTGGATGTGGAGAGGATGTTTCCTGTAGTGGGGGAGTCTAGGACCAGAGGGCACAGATAGAGTGGATGTGGAGAGCATGTTTCCTATAGTGGGGGAGTCTAGGACCAGAGGGCACAGATAGAGTGGATGTGGAGAAGCTGTTTCCTATAGTGTGGGAGTCTAGGACCAGAGGACACAGATAGAGTGGATGTGGAGAGGATGTTTCCTATAGTGGGGGAGTCTAGGACCAGAGGGAACAGATAGAGTGGATGTGGAGAGGATGTTTCCTATAGTGGGGGAGTCTAGGACCAGAGGACACAGATAGAATGGATGTGGAGAGGATGTTTCCTGTAGTGGGGGAGTCTAGGACCAGAGGGCACAGATTGAGTGGATGTGGAGAGGATGTTTCCTATAGTGGGGGAGTGTATGACCAGAGGACACCGATAGAGTGGATGTGGAGTGGATGTTTCCTATAGTGGGGGAGTCTAGGACCAGAGGGCACAGATACAGTGGATGTGATGAGGATCTGTCCTATAGTGTGGGAGTCTATGAACAGAGGACACAGATAGAGTGGATGTGGAGAGGATGTTTCCTATAGTGGGGGAGTCTAGGACCAGAGGACACAGATAGAGTGGATGTGGAGAGGATGTTTCCTATAGTGGGGGAGTCTAGGACCAGAGGACACAGATAGAGTGGATGTGGAGAGTATGTTTCCTATAGTGGGGGAGTCTAGGTCCAGAGGACACAGATAGAGTGGACGTGGAGAGGATGTTTCCTATAGTGGGGGAGTCTAGGACCAGAGGGCACAGATAGAGTGGATGTGGAGAGGATGTTTCCTTTAGTGGGGGAGTCTAGGACCAGAGGACACAGATAGAGTGGATGTGGAGAGGATGTTTCCTATAGTGGGGGAGTCTAGGACCAGAGGACACAGATAGAGTGGATGTGGAGAGAATGTTTCCTATATTGGGGGAGTCTAGGACCAGAGGGCACAGATAGAGTGGATGTGGAGAGGATGTTTCCTGTAGTGGGGGAGTCTAGGACCAGAGGACACAGATAGAGTGGATGTGGAGAGGATATTTCCTATAGTGGGGGAGTCTAGGACCAGAGGACACAGATAGAGTTTATGTGGAGAGGATGTTTCCTATAGTGGCGGAGTCTAGGACCAGAGGACACAGATAGAGTGGATGTGGAGAGGATGTTTCCTATAGTGGCGGAGTCTCGGACCAGAGGACACAGATAGAGTGGATGTGGAGAGTATGTTTCCTATAATTGGGGAGTCTAGGACCAGAGGACACAGATAGAGTGGATGTGGAGAGGATGTTTCCTATACTGGGGGAGTCTTGGACCACAGATAGAGTGGATGTGGAGAGTATGTTTCCTATAGTGGTGGAGTCCAGGACCGGAGGGCACAGATAGAGTGGATGTGGAGAGGATGTTTCCTATACTGGGGGAGTCCAGGACCAGAGGGCACAGATAGAGTGGATGTGGAGAGGCTGTTTCCTACAGTGGTGGAGTCTAGGACCAGAGGACACAGATAGAGTGGATGTGGAGAGGATGTTTCCTATAGTGGGGGAGTCTAGGACCAGAGGGCACAGATAGAGTGGATGTGGAGAGGCTGTTTCCTATAGTGTGGGAGTCTAGGACCAGAGGACACAGATAGAGTGGATGTGGAGTGGATATTTCCTACAGTGGTGGAGTCTAGGACCAGAGGACACAGAGTGGATGTGGAGAGGATGTTTCCTATAGTGGGGGAGTCTAGGACCAGAGGACACAGATAGAGTGGATGTGGAGAGGATGATTCCTATAGTGGGGGGGTCTAGGACCAGAGGACACAGATAGAGTGGATGTGGAGAGGATATTTCCTACAGTAGTGGAGTCTAGGACCAGAGGACACAGAGTGGATGTGGAGAGGATGTTTCCTATAGTGGGGGAGTCTAGGACCAGAGGGCACAGATAGTGTGAATGTGGAAAGTATGTTTCCTGTAGTGGGGGAGTCTAGGACCGGAGGGCACAAATAGAGTGGATGTGGAGAGGATGTTTCCTATAGTGGGGGAGTGTATGACCAGAGGACACCGATAGAGTGGATGTGGAGTGGATGTTTCCTATAGTGGGGGAGTCTAGGACCAGAGGGCACAGATACAGTGGATGTGAAGAGGATCTGTCCTATAGTGTGGGAGTCTATGAACAGAGGAGTCAGATAGAGTGGATGTGGAGAGGATGTTTCCTATAGTGGGGGAGTCTAGGACCAGAGGACACAGATAGAGTGGATGTGGAGAGGATGTTTCCTATAGTGGGGGAGTCTAGGACCAGAGGGCACAGATAGAGTGGATGTGGAGAGGATGTTTCCTATAGTGGGGGAGTCTAGGACCAGAGGACACAGATAGAGTGGATGTGGAGAGGATGTTTCCTATAGTGGGGGAGTCTAGGACCAGAGAACACAGATAGAGTGGATGTGGAGAGGCTGTTTCCTATAGTGTGGGAGTCTAGGACCAGAGGACACAGATAGAGTGGATGTGGAGAGGATGTTTCCTATAGTGGGGGAGTCTAGGACCAGAGGGCACAGATATAGTGGATGTAGAGAGGATTTTTCCTGTAGTGGTGGAGTCTAGTACCAGAGGGCACAGATAGAGTGGATGTGGAGAGGATGTTTCCTGTAGTGGGGGAGTCTAGGACCAGAGGGCACAGATAGAGTGGATGTGGAGAGCATGTTTCCTATAGTGGGGGAGTCTAGGACCAGAGGGCACAGATAGAGTGGATGTGGAGAAGCTGTTTCCTATAGTGGGGGAGTCTAGGACCAGAGGGAACAGATAGAGTGGATGTGGAGAGGATGTTTCCTATAGTGGGGGAGTCTAGGACCAGAGGACACAGATAGAATGGATGTGGAGAGGATGTTTCCTGTAGTGGGGGAGTCTAGGACCAGAGGGCACAGATTGAGTGGATGTGGAGAGGATGTTTCCTATAGTGGGGGAGTGTATGACCAGAGGACACCGATAGAGTGGATGTGGAGTGGATGTTTCCTATAGTGGGGGAGTCTAGGACCAGAGGGCACAGATACAGTGGATGTGATGAGGATCTGTCCTATAGTGTGGGAGTCTATGAACAGAGGACACAGATAGAGTGGATGTGGAGAGGATGTTTCCTATAGTGGGGGAGTCTAGGACCAGAGGACACAGATAGAGTGGATGTGGAGAGGATGTTTCCTATAGTGGGGGAGTCTAGGACCAGAGGACACAGATAGAGTGGATGTGGAGAGGATGTTTCCTATAGTGGGGGAGTCTAGGTCCAGAGGACACAGATAGAGTGGATGTGGAGAGGATGTTTCCTATAGTGGGGGAGTCTAGGACCAGAGGGCACAGATAGAGTGGATGTGGAGAGGATGTTTCCTATAGTGGGGGAGTCTAGGACCAGAGGACACAGATAGAGTGGATGTGGAGAGGATGTTTCCTATAGTGGGGGAGTCTAGGACCAGAGGACACAGATAGAGTGGATGTGGAGAGAATGTTTCCTATATTGGGGGAGTCTAGGACCAGAGGGCACAGATAGAGTGGATGTGGAGAGGATGTTTCCTGTAGTGGGGGAGTCTAGGACCAGAGGACACAGATAGAGTGGATGTGGAGAGGATATTTCCTATAGTGGGGGAGTCTAGGACCAGAGGACACAGATAGAGTTTATGTGGAGCGGATGTTTCCTATAGTGGCGGAGTCTAGGACCAGAGGACACAGATAGAGTGGATGTGGAGAGGATGTTTCCTATAGTGGCGGAGTCTCGGACCAGAGGACACAGATAGAGTGGATGTGGAGAGTATGTTTCCTATAATTGGGGAGTCTAGGACCAGAGGACACAGATAGAGTGGATGTGGAGAGGATGTTTCCTATACTGGGGGAGTCTTGGACCACAGATAGAGTGGATGTGGAGAGTATGTTTCCTATAGTGGTGGAGTCCAGGACCGGAGGGCACAGATAGAGTGGATGTGGAGAGGATGTTTCCTATACTGGGGGAGTCCAGGACCAGAGGGCACAGATAGAGTGGATGTGGAGAGGCTGTTTCCTACAGTGGTGGAGTCTAGGACCAGAGGACACAGATAGAGTGGATGTGGAGAGGATGTTTCCTATAGTGGGGGAGTCTAGGACCAGAGGGCACAGATAGAGTGGATGTGGAGAGGCTGTTTCCTATAGTGTGGGAGTCTAGGACCAGAGGACACAGATAGAGTGGATGTGGAGTGGATATTTCCTACAGTGGTGGAGTCTAGGACCAGAGGACACAGAGTGGATGTGGAGAGGATGTTTCCTATAGTGGGGGAGTCTAGGACCAGAGGACACAGATAGAGTGGATGTGGAGAGGATGATTCCTATAGTGGGGGGGTCTAGGACCAGAGGACACAGATAGAGTGGATGTGGAGAGGATATTTCCTACAGTAGTGGAGTCTAGGACCAGAGGGCACAGATAGTGTGAATGTGGAAAGTATGTTTCCTATAGTGGGGGAGTCTAGGACCAGAGGGCACAAATAGAGTGGATGTGGAGAGGATGTTTCCTATAGTGGGGGAGTGTATGACCAGAGGACACCGATAGAGTGGATGTGGAGTGGATGTTTCCTATAGTGGGGGAGTCTAGGACCAGAGGGCACAGATACAGTGGATGTGAAGAGGATCTGTCCTATAGTGTGGGAGTCTATGAACAGAGGACACAGATAGAGTGGATGTGGAGAGGATGTTTCCTATAGTGGGGGAGTCTAGGACCAGAGGACACAGATAGAGTGGATGTGGAGAGGATGTTTCCTATAGTGGGGGAGTCTAGGACCAGAGGGCACAGATAGAGTGGATGTGGAGAGGATGTTTCCTATAGTGGGGGTGTCTAGGACCAGAGGACACAGATAGAGTGGATGTGGAGAGGATGTTTCCTATAGTGGGGGAGTCTAGGACCAGAGAACACAGATAGAGTGGATGTGGAGAGGCTGTTTCCTATAGTGTGGGAGTCTAGGACCAGAGGACACAGATAGAGTGGATGTGGAGAGGATATTTCCTACAGTGGTGGAGTCTAGGACCAGAGGACACAGAGTGGATGTGGAGAGGATGTTTCCTACAGTGTGGGAGTCTAGGACCAGAGGACACAGATAGAGTGGATGTGGAGAGGATATTTCCTACAGTGGTGGAGTCTAGGACCAGAGGACACAGAGTGGATGTGGAGAGGATGTTTCCTATAGTGGGGGAGTCTAGGACCAGAGGGCACAGATAGTGTGAATGTGGAAAGTATGTTTCCTGTAGTGGGGGAGTCTAGGACCAGAGGGCACAGATTCAGTGGATGTGAAGAGGATCTGTCCTATAGTGGGGGTGTCTAGGAACAGAGGACACAGATAGAGTGGATGTGGAGAGGATGTTTCCTATAGTGGGGGAGTCTAGGACCAGAGGACACAGATAGAGTGGATGTGGAGAGGATGTTTCCTATAGTGGGGGAGTCTAGGACCAGAGGGCACAGATATAGTGGATGTAGAGAGGATTTTTCCTGTAGTGGTGGAGTCTAGTACCAGAGGGCACAGATAGAGTGGATGTGGAGAGGATGTTTCCTGTAGTGGGGGAGTCTAGGACCAGAGGGCACAGATAGAGTGGATGTGGAGAGCATGTTTCCTATAGTGGGGGAGTCTAGGACCAGAGGGCAGAGATAGAGTGGATGTGGAGAAGCTGTTTCCTATAGTGTGGGAGTCTAGGACCAGAGGACACAGATAGAGTGAATGTGGAGAGGATATTTCCTACAGTGGTGGAGTCTAGGACCAGAGGACACAGAGTGGATGTGGAGAGGATGTTTCCTACAGTGTGGGAGTCTAGGACCAGAGGACACAGATAGAGTGGATGTGGAGAGGATGTTTCCTATAGTGGGGGAGTCTAGGACCAGAGGGAACAGATAGAGTGGATGTGGAGAGGATGTTTCCTATAGTGGGGGAGTCTAGGACCAGAGGACACAGATAGAATGGATGTGGAGAGGATGTTTCCTGTAGTGGGGGAGTCTAGGACCAGAGGGCACAGATAGAGTGGATGTGGAGAGGATGTTTCCTATAGTGGGGGAGTGTATGACCAGAGGACACCGATAGAGTGGATGTGGAGTGGATGTTTCCTATAGTGGGGGAGTCTAGGACCAGAGGGCACAGATACAGTGGATGTGATGAGGATCTGTCCTATAGTGTGGGAGTCTATGAACAGAGGACACAGATAGAGTGGATGTAGAGAGGATGTTTCCTATAGTGGGGGAGTCTAGGACCAGAGGACACAGATAGAGTGGATGTGGAGAGGATGTTTCCTATAGTGGGGGAGTCTAGGACCAGAGGGCACAGATAGAGTGGATGTGGAGAGGATGTTTCCTATAGTGGGGGAGTCTAGGACCAGAGGACACAGATAGAGTGGATGTGGAGAGGATGTTTCCTATAGTGGGGGAGTCCAGGACCAGAGGACACAGATAGAGTGGATGTGGAGAGGCTGTTTCCTATAGTGTGGGAGTCTAGGACCAGAGGACACAGATAGAGTGGATGTGGAGAGGATGTTTCCTATAGTGGGGGAGTGTATGACCAGAGGACACCGATAGAGTGGATGTGGAGTGGATGTTTCCTATAGTGGGGGAGTCTAGGACCAGAGGGCACAGATACAGTGGATGTGATGAGGATATTTCCTACAGTGGTGGAGTCTATGAACAGAGGACACAGATAGAGTGGATGTGGAGAGGATGTTTCCTATAGTGGGGGAGTCTAGGACCAGAGGACACAGATAGAGTGGATGGAGAGAGGATGTTTCCTATAGTGGGGGAGTCTAGGACCAGAGGGCACAGATAGAGTGGATGTGGAGAGGATGTTTCCTATAGTGGGGGAGTCTAGGACCAGAGGACACAGATAGAGTGGATGTGGAGAGAATGTTTCCTATAGTGGGGGAGTCTAGGACCAGAGGACACAGATAGAGTGGATGTGGAGAGGATGTTTCCTATAGTGGGGGAGTCTAGGACCAGAGAACACAGATAGAGTGGATGTGGAGAGCATGTTTCCTCTAGTGGGGGAGTCTAGGACCAGAGAACACGGATAGAGTGGATGTGGAGAGGCTGTTTCCTATAGTGTGGGAGTCTAGGACCAGAGGACACAGATAGAGTGGATGTGGAGAGGATATTTCCTACAGTGGTGGAGTCTAGGACCAGAGGACACAGAGTGGATGTGGAGAGGATGTTTCCTACAGTGTGGGAGTCTAGGACCAGAGGACACAGATAGAGTGGATGTGGAGAGGATATTTCCTACAGTGGTGGAGTCTAGGACCAGAGGACACAGAGTGGATGTGGAGAGGATGTTTCCTATAGTGGGGAGTCTAGGACCAGAGGACACAGATAGAGTGGACGTGGAGGGGATGTTTCCTATAGTGGGGGAGTCTAGGACCAGAGGGCACAGATAGTGTGAATGTGGAAAGTATGTTTCCTGTAGTGGGGGAGTCTAGGACCAGAGGGCACAGATACAGTGGATGTGAAGAGGATCTGTCCTATAGTGTGGGAGTCTAGGAACAGAGGACACAGATAGAGTGGATGTGGAGAGGATGTTTCCTATAGTGGGGGAGTCTAGGACCAGAGGACACAGATAGAGTGGATGTGGAGAGGATGTTTCCTATAGTGGGGGAGTCTAGGACCAGAGGGCACAGATATAGTGGATGTAGAGAGGATTTTTCCTGTAGTGGTGGAGTCTAGTACCAGAGGGCACAGATAGAGTGGATGTGGAGAGGATGTTTCCTGTAGTGGGGGAGTCTAGGACCAGAGGGCACAGATAGAGTGGATGTGGAGAGCATGTTTCCTATAGTGGGGGAGTCTAGGACCAGAGGGCACAGATAGAGTGGATGTGGAGAGGCTGTTTCCTATAGTGTGGGAGTCTAGGACCAGAGGACACAGATAGAGTGGATGTGGAGAGGATATTTCCTACAGTGGTGGAGTCTAGGACCAGAGGACACAGAGTGGATGTGGAGAGGATGTTTCCTACACTGTGGGAGTCTAGGACCAGAGGACACAGATAGAGTGGATGTGGAGAGGATGTTTCCTATAGTGGGGGAGTCTAGGACCAGAGGACACAGATAGAATGGATGTGGAGAGGATGTTTCCTGTAGTGGGGGAGTCTAGGACCAGAGGGCACAGATAGAGTGGATGTGGAGAGGATGTTTCCTATAGTGGGGGAGTGTATGACCAGAGGACACCGATAGAGTGGATGTGGAGTGGATGTTTCCTATAGTGGGGGAGTCTAGGACCAGAGGGCACAGATACAGTGGATGTGATGAGGATCTGTCCTATAGTGTGGGAGTCTATGAACAGAGGACACAGATAGAGTGGATGTGGAGAGGATGTTTCCTATAGTGGGGGAGTCTAGGACCAGAGGACACAGATAGAGTGGATGTGGAGAGGATGTTTCCTATAGTGGGGGAGTCTAGGACCAGAGGACACAGATAGAGTGGATGTGGAGAGGATGTTTCCTAAAGTGGGGGAGACTAGGACCAGAGGACACAGATAGAGTGGATGTGGAGAGGATGTTTCCTATAGTGGGGGAGTCCAGGACCAGAGGACACAGATAGAGTGGATGTGGAGAGGATGTTTCCTAGAGTGGGGGAGTCTAGGACCAGTGGACACAGATAGATCGGATGTGGAGAGGATGTTTCCTAGAGTGGGGGAGTCTAGGACCAGTGGACACAGATAGATCGGATGTGGAGAGGATGTTTCCTGTAGTTGGGGAGTCTAGGACCAGAGGACACAGATAGAGTGGATGTGGAGTGGAAGTTTCCTATAGTGGGGGAGTCTAGGTCCAGAGGACACAGATAGAGTGGATGTAGAGAGGATGTTTCCTGTAGTGGGGGAGTCTAGGACCAGAGGACACAGGTAGAGTGGATGTGGAGAGGATGTTTCCTATAGTGGGGGAGTCTAGGACCAGAGGACACAGATAGAGTGGATGTGGCGAGAATGTTTCCTATAGTGGGAGAGTCAAGGACCAGAGGACACGGAGAGAGTGGATGTGGAGAGGATGTTTCCTATAGTGGGGGAGTCTAGAACCAGAGGACACAGATAGAGTGGATGTGGAGAGAATGTTTCCTATATTGGGGGAATCTAGGACCAGAGGACACAGATAGAGTGGATGTGGAGAGGATGTTTCCAATAGTGGGGGGGTGTAGGACCAGAGGACACAGATAGAGTGGATGTGGAGAGGATATTTCCTACAGTGGTGGAGTCTAGGACCAGAGGACACAGAGTGGATGTGGAGAGGATGTTTCCTATAGTGGGGGAGTCTAGGACCAGAGGGCACAGATAGTGTGGATGTGGAGAGGATGTTTCCTGTAGTGGGGGAGTCTAGGACCGGAGGGCACAAATAGAGTGGATGTGGAGAGGATGTTTCCTATAGTGGGGGAGTGTATGACCAGAGGACACCGATAGAGTGGATGTGGAGTGGATGTTTCCTATAGTGGGGGAGTCTAGGACCAGAGGGCACAGATACAGTGGATGTGGAGAGGATGTTTCCTATAGTGGGGGAGTCTAGGACCAGAGGGCAGAGATAGAGTGGATGTGGAGAGGATGTTTCCTATAGTGGGGGAGTCTAGGACCAGAGGACACAGATAGAGTGGATCTGGAGAGGATGTTTCCTATAGTGGGGGAGTCTAGGACCAGAGAACACAGATAGAGTGGATGTGGAGAGGCTGTTTCCTATAGTGTGGGAGTCTAGGACCAGAGGACACAGATAGAGTGGATGTGGAGAGGATATTTCCTACAGTGGTGGAGTCTAGGACCAGAGGACACAGAGTGGATGTGGAGAGGATGTTTCCTACAGTGTGGGAGTCTAGGACCAGAGGACACAGATAGAGTGGATGTGGAGAGGATATTTCCTACAGTGGTGGAGTCTAGGACCAGAGGACACAGAGTGGATGTGGAGAGGATGTTTCCTATAGTGGGGGAGTCTAGGACCAGAGGGCACAGATAGTGTGAATGTGGAAAGTATGTTTCCTATAGTGGGGGAGTCTAGGACCAGAGGGCACAGATTCAGTGGATGTGAAGAGGATCTGTCCTATAGTGTGGGAGTCTAGGAACAGAGGACACAGATAGAGTGGATGTGGAGAGGATGTTTCCTATAGTGGGGGAGTCTAGGACCAGAGGACACAGATAGAGTGGATGTGGAGAGGATGTTTCCTATAGTGGGGGAGTCTAGGACCAGAGGGCACAGATATAGTGGATGTAGAGAGGATTTTTCCTGTAGTGGTGGAGTCTGGTACCAGAGGGCACAGATAGAGTGGATGTGGAGAGGATGTTTCCTGTAGTGGGGGAGTCTAGGACCAGAGGGCACAGATAGAGTGGATGTGGAGAGCATGTTTCCTATAGTGGGGGAGTCTAGGACCAGAGGGCACAGATAGAGTGGATGTGGAGAAGCTGTTTCCTATAGTGTGGGAGTCTAGGACCAGAGGACACAGATAGAGTGGATGTGGAGAGGATATTTCCTACAGTGGTGGAGTCTAGGACCAGAGGACACAGAGTGGATGTGGAGAGGATGTTTCCTACAGTGTGGGAGTCTAGGACCAGAGGACACTGATAGAGTGGATGTGGAGAGGATGTTTCCTATAGTGGGGGAGTCTAGGACCAGAGGGAACAGATAGAGTGGATGTGGAGAGGATGTTTCCTATAGTGGGGGAGTCTAGGACCAGAGGACACAGATAGAATGGATGTGGAGAGGATGTTTCCTGTAGTGGGGGAGTCTAGGACCAGAGGGCACAGATAGAGTGGATGTGGAGAGCATGTTTCCTATAGTGAGGGAGTGTATGACCAGAGGACACCGATAGAGTGGATGTGGAGTGGATGTTTCCTATAGTGGGGGAGTCTAGGACCAGAGGGCACAGATACAGTGGATGTGATGAGGATCTGTCCTATAGTGTGGGAGTCTATGAACAGAGGACACAGATAGAGTGGATGTGGAGAGGATGTTTCCTATAGTGGGGGATTCTAGGACCAGAGGACACAGATAGAGTGGATGTGGAGAGGATGTTTCCTATAGTGGGGGAGTCTAGGACCAGAGGGCACAGATAGAGTGGATGTGGAGAGGATGTTTCCTATAGTGGGGGAGTCTAGGACCAGAGGACACAGATAGAGTGGATGTGGAGAGGATGTTTCCTATAGTGGGGGAGTCCAGGACCAGAGGACACAGATAGAGTGGATGTGGAGAGGCTGTTTCCTATAGTGTGGGAGTCTAGGACCAGAGGACACAGATAGAATGGATGTGGAGAGGATGTTTCCTGTAGTGGGGGAGTCTAGGACCAGAGGGCACAGATAGAGTGGATGTGGAGAGGATGTTTCCTATAGTGGGGGAGTGTATGACCAGAGGACACCGATAGAGTGGATGTGGAGTGGATGTTTCCTATAGTGGGGGAGTCTAGGACCAGAGGGCACAGATACAGTGGATGTGATGAGGATCTGTCCTATAGTGTGGGAGTCTATGAACAGAGGACACAGATAGAGTGGATGTGGAGAGGATGTTTCCTATAGTGGGGGAGTCTAGGACCAGAGGACACAGATAGAGTGGATGTGGAGAGGATGTTTCCTATAGTGGGGGAGTCTAGGACCAGAGGACACAGATAGAGTGGATGTGGAGAGGATGTTTCCTAAAGTGGGGGAGACTAGGACCAGAGGACACAGATAGAGTGGATGTGGAGAGGATGTTTCCTATAGTGGGGGAGTCCAGGACCAGAGGACACAGATAGAGTGGATGTGGAGAGGATGTTTCCTAGAGTGGGGGAGTCTAGGACCAGTGGACACAGATAGATCAGATGTGGAGAGGATGTTTCCTAGAGTGGGGGAGTCTAGGACCAGTGGACACAGATAGATCGGATGTGGAGAGGATGTTTCCTGTAGTTGGGGAGTCTAGGACCAGAGGACACAGATAGAGTGGATGTGGAGTGGAAGTTTCCTATAGTGGGGGAGTCTAGGTCCAGAGGACACAGATAGAGTGGATGTAGAGAGGATGTTTCCTGTAGTGGGGGAGTCTAGGACCAGAGGACACAGGTAGAGTGGATGTGGAGAGGATGTTTCCTATAGTGGGGGAGTCTAGGACCAGAGGACACAGATAGAGTGGATGTGGCGAGAATGTTTCCTATAGTGGGAGAGTCAAGGACCAGAGGACACGGAGAGAGTGGATGTGGAGAGGATGTTTCCTATAGTGGGGGAGTCTAGAACCAGAGGACACAGATAGAGTGGATGTGGAGAGAATGTTTCCTATATTGGGGGAATCTAGGACCAGAGGACACAGATAGAGTGGATGTGGAGAGGATGTTTCCAATAGTGGGGGGGTCTAGGACCAGAGGACACAGATAGAGTGGATGTGGAGAGGATATTTCCTACAGTGGTGGAGTCTAGGACCAGAGGACACAGAGTGGATGTGGAGAGGATGTTTCCTATAGTGGGGGAGTCTAGGACCAGAGGGCACAGATAGTGTGGATGTGGAGAGGATGTTTCCTGTAGTGGGGGAGTCTAGGACCAGAGGGCACAGATAGTGTGAATGTGGAAAGTATGTTTCCTGTAGTGGGGGAGTCTAGGACCAGAGGAGACAAATAGAGTGGATGTGGAGAGGATGTTTCCTATAGTGGGGGAGTCTAGGACCAGAGGACACAGATAGAGTGGATCTGGAGAGGATGTTTCCTATAGTGGGGGAGTCTAGGACCAGAGAACACAGATAGAGTGGATGTGGAGAGGCTGTTTCCTATAGTGTGGGAGTCTAGGACCAGAGGACACAGATAGAGTGGATGTGGAGAGGATATTTCCTACAGTGGTGGAGTCTAGGACCAGAGGACACAGAGTGGATGTGGAGAGGATGTTTCCTACAGTGTGGGAGTCTAGGACCAGAGGACACAGATAGAGTGGATGTGGAGAGGATATTTCCTACAGTGGTGGAGTCTAGGACCAGAGGACACAGAGTGGATGTGGAGAGGATGTTTCCTATAGTGGGGGAGTCTAGGACCATAGGACACAGATAGAGTTTATGTGGAAAGTATGTTTCCTGTAGTGGGGGAGTCTAGGACCAGAGGGCACAGATAGTGTGAATGTGGAAAGTATGTTTCCTGTAGTGGGGGAGTCTAGGACCAGAGGGCACAGATTCAGTGGATGTGAAGAGGATCTGTCCTATAGTGTGGGAGTCTAGGAACAGAGGACACAGATAGAGTGGATGTGGAGAGGATGTTTCCTACAGTGGGGGAGTCTAGGACCAGAGGACACAGATAGAGTGGATGTGGAGAGGATGTTTCCTATAGTGGGGGAGTCTAGGACCAGAGGACACAGATAGAGTGGATGTGGAGAGGATGTTTCCTATAGTGGGGGAGTCTAGGACCAGAGGGCACAGATATAGTGGATGTAGAGAGGATTTTTCCTGTAGTGGTGGAGTCTGGTACCAGAGGGCACAGATAGAGTGGATGTGGAGAGGATGTTTCCTGTAGTGGGGGAGTCTAGGACCAGAGGGCACAGATAGAGTGGATGTGGAGAGCATGTTTCCTATAGTGGGGGAGTCTAGGACCAGAGGGCACAGATAGAGTGGATGTGGAGAAGCTGTTTCCTATAGTGTGGGAGTCTAGGACCAGAGGACACAGATAGAGTGGATGTGGAGAGGATATTTCCTACAGTGGTGGAGTCTAGGACCAGAGGACACAGAGTGGATGTGGAGAGGATGTTTCCTACAGTGTGGGAGTCTAGGACCAGAGGACACTGATAGAGTGGATGTGGAGAGGATGTTTCCTATAGTGGGGGAGTCTAGGACCAGAGGGAACAGATAGAGTGGATGTGGAGAGGATGTTTCCTATAGTGGGGGAGTCTAGGACCAGAGGACACAGATAGAATGGATGTGGAGAGGATGTTTCCTGTAGTGGGGGAGTCTAGGACCAGAGGGCACAGATAGAGTGGATGTGGAGAGGATGTTTCCTATAGTGGGGGAGTGTATGACCAGAGGACACCGATAGAGTGGATGTGGAGTGGATGTTTCCTATAGTGGGGGAGTCTAGGACCAGAGGGCACAGATACAGTGGATGTGATGAGGATCTGTCCTATAGTGTGGGAGTCTATGAACAGAGGACACAGATAGAGTGGATGTGGAGAGGATGTTTCCTATAGTGGGGGAGTCTAGGACCAGAGGACACAGATAGAGTGGATGTGGAGAGGATGTTTCCTATAGTGGGGGAGTCTAGGACCAGAGGGCACAGATAGAGTGGATGTGGAGAGGATGTTTCCTATAGTGGGGGAGTCTAGGACCAGAGGACACAGATAGAGTGGATGTGGAGAGGATGTTTCCTATAGTGGGGGAGTCCAGGACCAGAGGACACAGATAGAGTGGATGTGGAGAGGCTGTTTCCTATAGTGTGGGAGTCTAGGACCAGAGGACACAGATATAGTGGATGTGGAGAGGATGTTTCCTATAGTGGGGGAGTGTATGACCAGAGGACACCGATAGAGTGGATGTGGAGTGGATGTTTCCTATAGTGGGGGAGTCTAGGACCAGAGGGCACAGATACAGTGGATGTGATGAGGATCTGTCCTATAGTGTGGGAGTCTATGAACAGAGGACACAGATAGAGTGGATGTGGAGAGGATGTTTCCTATAGTGGGGGAGTCTAGGACCAGAGGACACAGATAGAGTGGATGGAGAGAGGATGTTTCCTATAGTGGGGGAGTCTAGGACCAGAGGGCACAGATAGAGTGGATGTGGAGAGGATGTTTCCTATAGTGGGGGAGTCTAGGACCAGAGGACACAGATAGAGTGGATGTGGAGAGAATGTTTCCTATAGTGGGGGAGTCTAGGACCAGAGGACACAGATAGAGTGGATGTGGAGAGGATGTTTCCTATAGTGGGGGAGTCTAGGACCAGAGAACACAGATAGAGTGGATGTGGAGAGCATGTTTCCTCTAGTGGGGGAGTCTAGGACCAGAGAACACGGATAGAGTGGATGTGGAGAGGCTGTTTCCTATAGTGTGGGAGTCTAGGACCAGAGGACACAGATAGAGTGGATGTGGAGAGGATATTTCCTACAGTGGTGGAGTCTAGGACCAGAGGACACAGAGTGGATGTGGAGAGGATGTTTCCTACAGTGTGGGAGTCTAGGACCAGAGGACACAGATAGAGTGGATGTGGAGAGGATATTTCCTACAGTGGTGGAGTCTAGGACCAGAGGACACAGAGTGGATGTGGAGAGGATGTTTCCTATAGTGGGGGAGTCTAGGACCAGAGGGCACAGATAGTGTGAATGTGGAAAGTATGTTTCCTATAGTGGGGGAGTCTAGGACCAGAGGGCACAGATACAGTGGATGTGAAGAGGATCTGTCCTATAGTGTGGGAGTCTAGGAACAGAGGACACAGATAGAGTGGATGTGGAGAGGATGTTTCCTATAGTGGGGGAGTCTAGGACCAGAGGACACAGATAGAGTGGATGTGGAGAGGATGTTTCCTATAGTGGGGGAGTCTAGGACCAGAGGGCACAGATAGAGTGGATGTGGAGAGGTTGTTTCCTATAGTGGGGGGAGTCTAGGACCAGAGGACACAGATAGAGTGGATGTGGAGAGGATGTTTCCTATAGTGGGGGAGTCTAGGACCAGAGGGCACAGATATAGTGGATGTAGAGAGGATTTTTCCTGTAGTGGTGGAGTCTAGTACCAGAGGGCACAGATAGAGTGGATGTGGAGAGGATGTTTCCTGTAGTGGGGGAGTCTAGGACCAGAGGGCACAGATAGAGTGGATGTGGAGAGCATGTTTCCTATAGTGGGGGAGTCTAGGACCAGAGGGCACAGATAGAGTGGATGTGGAGAGGCTGTTTCCTATAGTGTGGGAGTCTAGGACCAGAGGACACAGATAGAGTGGATGTGGAGAGGATATTTCCTACAGTGGTGGAGTCTAGGACCAGAGGACACAGAGTGGATGTGGAGAGGATGTTTCCTACAGTGTGGGAGTCTAGGACCAGAGGACACAGATAGAGTGGATGTGGAGAGGATGTTTCCTATAGTGGGGGAGTCTAGGACCAGAGGACACAGATAGAATGGATGTGGAGAGGATGTTTCCTGTAGTGGGGGAGTCTAGGACCAGAGGGCACAGATAGAGTGGATGTGGAGTGGATGTTTCCTATAGTGGGGGAGTGTATGACCAGAGGACACCGATAGAGTGGATGTGGAGTGGATGTTTCCTATAGTGGGGGAGTCTAGGACCAGAGGGCACAGATACAGTGGATGTGATGAGGATCTGTCCTATAGTGTGGGAGTCTATGAACAGAGGACACAGATAGAGTGGATGTGGAGAGGATGTTTCCTATAGTGGGGGAGTCTAGGACCAGAGGAGACAGATAGAGTGGATGTGGAGAGGATGTTTCCTATAGTGGGGGAGTCTAGGACCAGAGGGCACAGATAGAGTGGATGTGGAGAGGATGTTTCCTATAGTGGGGGAGTCTAGGACCAGAGGACACAGATAGAGTGGATGTGGAGAGGATGTTTCCTATAGTGGGGGAGTCTAGAACCAGAGAACACAGATAGAGTGGATGTGGAGAGGATGTTTCCTATAGTGGGGGAGTCCAGGACCAGAGGACACAGATAGAGTGGATGTGGAGAGGATGTTTCCTATAGTGTGGGAGTCTAGGACCAGAGGACACAGATAGAGTGGATGTGGAGAGGATATTTCCTACAGTGGTGGAGTCTAGGACCAGAGGACACAGAGTGGATGTGGAGAGGATGTTTCCTACATTGTGGGAGTCTAGGACCAGAGGACACAGATAGAGTGGATGTGGAGAGGATGTTTCCTATAGTGGGGGAGTCTAGGACCAGAGGACACAGATAGAGCGGATGTGGAGAGGATGTTTCCTAAAGTGGGGGAGACTAGGACCAGAGGACACAGATAGAGTGGATGTGGAGAGGATGTTTCCTATACTGGGGGAGACTAGGACCAGAGGACACAGATAGAGTGGAGGTGGAGAGGATGTTTCCTAGAGTGGGGGAGTCTAGGACCAGTGGACACAGATAGATTGGATGCGGAGAGGATGTTTCCTGTAGTTGGGGAGTCTAGGACCAGAGGACACAGATAGAGTGGATGTGGAGTGGAAGTTTCCTATAGTGGGGGAGTCTAGGTCCAGAGGACACAGATAGGTGGATGTGGAGAGAATGTTTCCTATATTGGGGGAATCTAGGACCAGAGGACACAGATAGAGTGGATGTGGAGAGGATGTTTCCAATAGTGGGTGAGTCTAGGACCAGAGAACACAGATAGAGTGGATGTGGAGAGGATGTTTCCTATAGTGTGGGAGTCTAGGACCAGAGGACACAGATAGAGTGGATGTGGAGAGTATGTTTCCTATAATTGGGGAGTCTAGGACCAGAGGACACAGATAGAGTGGATGTGGAGAGGATGTTTCCTATACTGGGTGAGTCTTGGACCACAGATAGAGTGGATGTGGAGAGTATGTTTCCTATAGTGGTGGAGTCCAGGACCGGAGGGCACAGATAGAGTGGATGTGGAGAGGATCTTCCTATACTGGCGTAGTCTAGGACCAGACACAGATAGAGTGGATGTGGAGAC
Source organism: Hypanus sabinus (assembly GCF_030144855.1). Taxonomy (NCBI): domain Eukaryota; kingdom Metazoa; phylum Chordata; class Chondrichthyes; order Myliobatiformes; family Dasyatidae; genus Hypanus; species Hypanus sabinus. Next base: position 478,246 of record NW_026779014.1, read on the forward strand.
GATGTTTCCTATAGTGGGGGAGTCTTGGACCAGAGGGCACAGATAGAGTGGATGTAGAGAGGATTTTTCCTATACTGGTGGAGTCTTGTACCAGAGGGCACAGATCGTGTGGATGTGGGGATGATGTTTCCTATAGTGGGGGAGTCTAGGACCAGAGGACGCAGGTAGAATGGATGTGGAGAGGATGTTTCTTATACTGGGGGAGTCTAGGACCAGAGGACACAGGTAGAGTGGATGTGGCGAGAATGTTTCCTATAGTGGGAGAGTCAAGGACCAGAGGACACGGAGAGAGTGGATGTGGAGAGGATGTTTCCTATAGTGGGGGAGTCTAGAACCAGAGGACACAGATAGAGTGGATGTGGAGAGGATGTTTCGTACAGTGGTGGAGTCTAGGTCCAGAGGACACAGATAGAGTGGATGTGGAGAGGATGTTTCCTATAGTGGGGGTGTCTAGGACCAGAGTGCACAGATAGAGTGGATGTAGAGAGGATATTTCCTACAGTGGTGGAGTCTAGGACCAGAGGAGACAGAGTGGATGTGGAGAGGATGTTTCCTATAGTGGGGGAGTCTAGGACCAGAGGGCACAGATAGTGTGAATGTGGAAAGTATGTTTCCTGTAGTGGGGGAGTGTAGGACCAGAGGACACAGATACAGTGGATGTGAAGAGGATCTGTCCTATAGTGTGGGAGTCTAGGACCAGAGGACACAGATAGAGTGGATGTGGAGAGGATGTTTCCTATAGTGGGGGAGTCTAGGACCAGAGGGCATAGATAGAGTGGATGTGGAGTGGATGTTTCCTATAGTGGGGGAGTCTAGGACCAGAGGGCACAGATACAGTGGATGTGAAGAGGATCTGTCCTATAGTGTGGGAGTCTAGGAACAGAGGACACAGATAGAGTGGATGTGGAGAGGATGTTTCCTATAGTGGGGGAGTCTAGGACCAGAGGACACAGATAGAGTGGATGTGGAGAGGATGTTTCCTATAGTGGGGGAGTCTAGGACCAGAGGGCACAGATATAGTGGATGTAGAGAGGATTTTTCCTATAGTGGTGGAGTCTAGTACCAGAGGGCACAGATAGAGTGGATGTGGAGAGGATGTTTCCTGTAGTGGGGGAGTCTAGGACCAGAGGACACAGGTAGAGTGGATGTGGAGAGGATGTTTCCTATAGTGGGGGAGTCTAGGACCAGAGGACACAGATAGAGTGGATGTGGCGAGAATGTTTCCTATAGTGGGAGAGTCAAGGACCAGAGGACACGGAGAGAGTGGATGTGGAGAGGATGTTTCCTATAGTGGGGGAGTCTAGAACCAGAGGACACAGATAGAGTGGATGTGGAGAGGATGTTTCGTACAGTGGTGGAGTCTAGGTCCAGAGGACACAGATAGAGTGGATGTGGAGAGGATGTTTCCTATAGTGGGGGTGTCTAGGACCAGAGTGCACAGATAGAGTGGATGTAGAGAGGATGTTTCCTGTATTGGGGGCGTCTAGGACCAGAGGGCAGAAATAGAGTGGATGTGGAGAGGATGTTTCCTATAGTGGGGGAGTCTAGGACCAGAGGACACAGATAGAGTGGATGTGGAGAGGATGTTTCCTACAGTGGTGGAGTCTAGGTCCAGAGGACACAGATAGAGTGGTGTGGAGAGGATGTTTCCTATAGTGGGGGAGTCCAGGACCAGAGGGCACAGATAGAGTGGATGTGGAGAGGATGTTTCCTATAGTGGGGGGGTCTAGGACCAGAGGACACAGATAGAGTTTATGTGGAGAGAATGTTTCCTATAGTGGGGGAGTCTAGGACCAGAGGACACAGATAGAGTGGATGTGGAGAGGATGTTTCCTATAGTGGGGGAGTCTAGGACCAGAGGACACAGATAGAGCGGATGTGGAGAGGATGTTTCCTAAAGTGGGGGAGACTAGGACCAGAGGACACAGATAGAGTGGATGTGGAGAGGATGTTTCCTATACTGGGGGAGACTAGGACCAGAGGACACAGATAGAGTGGAGGTGGAGAGGATGTTTCCTAGAGTGGGGGAGTCTAGGACCAGTGGACACAGATAGATTGGATGCGGAGAGGATGTTTCCTGTAGTTGGGGAGTCTAGGACCAGAGGACACAGATAGAGTGGATGTGGAGTGGAAGTTTCCTATAGTGGGGGAGTCTAGGTCCAGAGGACACAGATAGGTGGATGTGGAGAGAATGTTTCCTATATTGGGGGAATCTAGGACCAGAGGACACAGATAGAGTGGATGTGGAGAGGATGTTTCCAATAGTGGGTGAGTCTAGGACCAGAGAACACAGATAGAGTGGATGTGGAGAGGATGTTTCCTATAGTGTGGGAGTCTAGGACCAGAGGACACAGATAGAGTGGATGTGGAGAGTATGTTTCCTATAATTGGGGAGTCTAGGACCAGAGGACACAGATAGAGTGGATGTGGAGAGGATGTTTCCTATGCTGGGTGAGTCTTGGACCACAGATAGAGTGGATGTGGAGAGTATGTTTCCTATAGTGGTGGAGTCCAGGACCGGAGGGCACAGATAGAGTGGATGTGGAGAGGATCTTCCTATACTGGCGTAGTCTAGGACCAGACACAGATAGAGTGGATGTGGAGACGATGTTTCCTATAGTGGGGGAGTCTTGGACCAGAGGGCACAGATAGAGTGGATGTAGAGAGGATTTTTCCTATACTGGTGGAGTCTTGTACCAGAGGGCACAGATCGTGTGGATGTGGGGATGATGTTTCCTATAGTGGGGGAGTCTAGGACCAGAGGACGCAGGTAGAATGGATGTGGAGAGGATGTTTCTTATACTGGGGGAGTCTAGGACCAGAGGACACAGGTAGAGTGGATGTGGCGAGAATGTTTCCTATAGTGGGAGAGTCAAGGACCAGAGGACACGGAGAGAGTGGATGTGGAGAGGATGTTTCCTATAGTGGGGGAGTCTAGAACCAGAGGACACAGATAGAGTGGATGTGGAGAGAATGTTTCCTATACTGGGGGAGTCTAGGTCCAGAGGACACAGATAGAGTGGATGTGGAGAGGATGTTTCCTATAGTGGGGGTGTCTAGGACCAGAGTGCACAGATAGAGTGGATGTAGAGAGGATATTTCCTACAGTGGTGGAGTCTAGGACCAGAGGAGACAGAGTGGATGTGGAGAGGATGTTTCCTATAGTGGGGGAGTCTAGGACCAGAGGGCACAGATACAGTGGATGTGAAGAGGATCTGTCCTATAGTGTGGGAGTCTAGGAACAGAGGACACAGATAGAGTGGATGTGGAGAGGATGTTTCCTATAGTGGGGGAGTCTAGGACCAGAGGACACAGATAGAGTGGATGTGGAGAGGATGTTTCCTATAGTGGGGGAGTCTAGGACCAGAGGGCACAGATACAGTGGATGTAGAGAGGATTTTTCCTATAGTGGTGGAGTCTAGTACCAGAGGGCACAGATAGAGTGGATGTGGAGAGGATGTTTCCTGTAGTGGGGGAGTCTAGGACCAGAGGACACAGGTAGAGTGGATGTGGAGAGGATGTTTCCTATAGTGGGGGAGTCTAGGACCAGAGGACACAGATAGAGTGGATGTGGCGAGAATGTTTCCTATAGTGGGAGAGTCAAGGACCAGAGGACACGGAGAGAGTGGATGTGGAGAGGATGTTTCCTATAGTGGGGGAGTCTAGAACCAGAGGACACAGATAGAGTGGATGTGGAGAGGATGTTTCGTACAGTGGTGGAGTCTAGGTCCAGAGGACACAGATAGAGTGGATGTGGAGAGGATGTTTCCTATAGTGGGGGTGTCTAGGACCAGAGTGCACAGATAGAGTGGATGTAGAGAGGATGTTTCCTGTATTGGGGGCGTCTAGGACCAGAGGGCAGAAATAGAGTTGATGTGGAGAGGATGTTTCCTATAGTGGGGGAGTCTAGGACCAGAGGACACAGATAGAGTGGATGTGGAGAGGATGTTTCCTACAGTGGTGGAGTCTAGGTCCAGAGGACACAGATAGAGTGGTGTGGAGAGGATGTTTCCTATAGTGGGGGAGTCCAGGACCAGAGGGCACAGATAGAGTGGATGTGGAGAGGATGTTTCCTATAGTGGGGGGGTCTAGGACCAGAGGACACAGATAGAGTTTATGTGGAGAGAATGTTTCCTATAGTGGGGGAGTCTAGGACCAGAGGACACAGATAGAGTGGATGTGGAGAGGATGTTTCCTATAGTGGGGGAGTCTAGGACCAGAGGACACAGATAGAGCGGATGTGGAGAGGATGTTTCCTAAAGTGGGGGAGACTAGGACCAGAGGACACAGATAGAGTGGATGTGGAGAGGATGTTTCCTATACTGGGGGAGACTAGGACCAGAGGACACAGATAGAGTGGAGGTGGAGAGGATGTTTCCTAGAGTGGGGGAGTCTAGGACCAGTGGACACAGATAGATTGGATGCGGAGAGGATGTTTCCTGTAGTTGGGGAGTCTAGGACCAGAGGACACAGATAGAGTGGATGTGGAGTGGAAGTTTCCTATAGTGGGGGAGTCTAGGTCCAGAGGACACAGATAGGTGGATGTGGAGAGAATGTTTCCTATATTGGGGGAATCTAGGACCAGAGGACACAGATAGAGTGGATGTGGAGAGGATGTTTCCAATAGTGGGTGAGTCTAGGACCAGAGAACACAGATAGAGTGGATGTGGAGAGGATGTTTCCTATAGTGTGGGAGTCTAGGACCAGAGGACACAGATAGAGTGGATGTGGAGAGTATGTTTCCTATAATTGGGGAGTCTAGGACCAGAGGACACAGATAGAGTGGATGTGGAGAGGATGTTTCCTATGCTGGGTGAGTCTTGGACCACAGATAGAGTGGATGTGGAGAGTATGTTTCCTATAGTGGTGGAGTCCAGGACCGGAGGGCACAGATAGAGTGGATGTGGAGAGGATCTTCCTATACTGGCGTAGTCTAGGACCAGACACAGATAGAGTGGATGTGGAGACGATGTTTCCTATAGTGGGGGAGTCTTGGACCAGAGGGCACAGATAGAGTGGATGTAGAGAGGATTATTCCTATACTGGTGGAGTCTTGTACCAGAGGGCACAGATCGTGTGGATGTGGGGATGATGTTTCCTATAGTGGGGGAGTCTAGGACCAGAGGACGCAGGTAGAATGGATGTGGAGAGGATGTTTCTTATACTGGGGGAGTCTAGGACCAGAGGACACAGGTAGAGTGGATGTGGCGAGAATGTTTCCTATAGTGGGAGAGTCAAGGACCAGAGGACACGGAGAGAGTGGATGTGGAGAGGATGTTTCCTATAGTGGGGGAGTCTAGAACCAGAGGACACAGATAGAGTGGATGTGGAGAGGATGTTTCGTACAGTGGTGGAGTCTAGGTCCAGAGGACACAGATAGAGTGGATGTGGAGAGGATGTTTCCTATAGTGGGGGTGTCTAGGACCAGAGTGCACAGATAGAGTGGATGTAGAGAGGATATTTCCTACAGTGGTGGAGTCTAGGACCAGAGGAGACAGAGTGGATGTGGAGAGGATGTTTCCTGTAGTAGGGGAGTCTAGGACCAGAGGGCACAGATACAGTGGATGTGAAGAGGATCTGTCCTATAGTGTGGGAGTCTAGGAACAGAGGACACAGATAGAGTGGATGTGGAGAGGATGTTTCCTATAGTGGGGGAGTCTAGGACCAGAGGACACAGATAGAGTGGATGTGGAGAGGATGTTTCCTATAGTGGGGGAGTCTAGGACCAGAGGGCACAGATATAGTGGATGTAGAGAGGATTTTTCCTATAGTGGTGGAGTCTAGTACCAGAGGGCACAGATAGAGTGGATGTGGAGAGGATGTTTCCTGTAGTGGGGGAGTCTAGGACCAGAGGACACAGGTAGAGTGGATGTGGAGAGGATGTTTCCTATAGTGGGGGAGTCTAGGACCAGAGGACACAGATAGAGTGGATGTGGCGAGAATGTTTCCTATAGTGGGAGAGTCAAGGACCAGAGGACACGGAGAGAGTGGATGTGGAGAGGATGTTTCCTATAGTGGGGGAGTCTAGAACCAGAGGACACAGATAGAGTGGATGTGGAGAGGATGTTTCGTACAGTGGTGGAGTCTAGGTCCAGAGGACACAGATAGAGTGGATGTGGAGAGGATGTTTCCTATAGTGGGGGTGTCTAGGACCAGAGTGCACAGATAGAGTGGATGTAGAGAGGATGTTTCCTGTATTGGGGGCGTCTAGGACCAGAGGGCAGAAATAGAGTGGATGTGGAGAGGATGTTTCCTATAGTGGGGGAGTCTAGGACCAGAGGACACAGATAGAGTGGATGTGGAGAGGATGTTTCCTACAGTGGTGGAGTCTAGGTCCAGAGGACACAGATAGAGTGGTGTGGAGAGGATGTTTCCTATAGTGGGGGAGTCCAGGACCAGAGGGCACAGATAGAGTGGATGTGGAGAGGATGTTTCCTATAGTGGGGGGGTCTAGGACCAGAGGACACAGATAGAGTTTATGTGGAGAGAATGTTTCCTATAGTGGGGGAGTCTAGGACCAGAGGACACAGATAGAGTGGATGTGGAGAGGATGTTTCCTATAGTGGGGGAGTCTAGGACCAGAGGACACAGATAGAGCGGATGTGGAGAGGATGTTTCCTAAAGTGGGGGAGACTAGGACCAGAGGACACAGATAGAGTGGATGTGGAGAGGATGTTTCCTATACTGGGGGAGACTAGGACCAGAGGACACAGATAGAGTGGATGTGGAGAGGATGTTTCCTACAGTGGGGGAGTCTAGGACCAGTGGACACAGATAGAGTGGATGTGGAGAGGATGTTTCCTATAGTTGGGGAGACTAGGACCAGAGGACACAGATAGAGTGGATGTGGAGTGGAAGTTTCCTATAGTGGGGGAGTCTAGGTCCAGAGGACACAGATAGAGTGGATGTGGAGAGAATGTTTCCTATATTGGGGGAATCTAGGACCAGAGGACACAGATAGAGTGGATGTGGAGAGGATGTTTCCAATAGTGGGTGAGAATAGGACCAGAGGACACAGATAGAGTGGATGTGGAGAGGATGTTTCCTATAGTGGGGGAGTCTAGGACCAGAGGACACAGATAGAGTGGATGTGGAGACGATGTTTCCTATAGTGGGGGAGTCTAGGACCAGAGGGCACAGATAGAGTGGATGTGGAGAGGATGTTTCCTATAGTGGGGGAGTCTAGGACCAGAGGACACAGATAGAGTGGATGTGGAGAGGATGTTTCCTATAGTGGGGGTCTAGGACCAGAGGACACAGATAGAGTGGATGTGGAGAGAATGTTTCCTATATTGGGGGAGTCTAGGACCAGAGGGCACAGATAGAGTGGATGTGGAGAGGATGTTTCCTGTAGTGGGGGAGTCTAGGACCAGAGGACACAGATAGAGTGGATGTGGAGAGGATGTTTCCTATAGTGGGGGAGTCTAGGACCAGAGGACACAGATAGAGTTTATGTGGAGAGAATGTTTCCTATCGTAGGGGAGTCTAGGACCAGAGGACACAGATAGAGTGGATGTGGAGAGATAGTTTACTATAGTGGTGGAGTCTAGGACCAGTGGACACAGATAGAGTGGATTTGGAGAGGATGTTTCCTACAGTGGGGGAGTCTAGGACCAGAGGGCACAGATAGAGTGGATGGGGAGAGGATATGTCTTATAGTGGGGGAGTCTAGGACCAGAGGGCACAGATAGACTGGATGTGGAGAGGATGTTTCTTATAGTGGGGGAGTCTAGGACCAGAGGACACAGATAGAGTGGATGTGGAGAGGATGTTTCCTATAGTGGGGTAGTCTAGGACCAGAGGACACAGATAGAGTGGATGTGGAGAGGATGTTTCCTATAGTGGGGGAGTCTAGGAGCAGAGGACACAAATAGAGGGGATGTGGGGAGAAAGTTTCCTATAGTGGGGGTGTCTAGGAGCAGAGGGCACAGATAGAGTTTATGTGGAGAGAATGTTTCCTATTGTAGGGGAGTCTAGGACCAGAGGACACAAATAGAGTGGATGTGGAGAGAAAGTTTCCTATAGTGGGGGAGTCTAGGACCAGAGGGCACAGATATAGTGGATGTAGAGAGGATTTTTCCTATAGTGGTGGAGTCTAGTACCAGAGGGCACAGATAGAGTGGATGTGGAGAGGATGTTTCCTGTAGTGGGGGAGTCTATGACCGCAGGACACAGGTAGAGTGGATGTGGAGAGGATGTTTCCTATAGTGGGGGAGTCTAGGACCAGAGGACACAGGTAGAGTGGATGTGGCGAGAATGTTTCCTATAGTGGGAGAGTGAATGACCAGAGGACACGGAGAGAGTGGATGTAGATAGGATGTTTCGTATAGTGGGGGAGTCTAGAACCAAAGGACGCAGATAGAGTGGATGTGGAGAGGATGTTTCGTACAGTGGTGGAGTCTAGGTCCAGAGGACACAGATAGAGTGGATGTGGAGAGGATGTTTCCTATAGTGGGGGAGTCTAGGACCAGAGGGCACAGATAGAGTGGATGTAGAGAGGATGTTTCCTGTAGTGGGGGCGTCTAGGACCAGAGGGCAGAAATAGAGTGGATGTGGAGAGGATGTTTCCTATAGTGGAGGAGTCTAGGACCAGAGGGCCCAGATAGAGTGGTGTGGAGAGGATGTTTCCTATAGTGGGGGAGTCTAGGACCAGAGGACACAGATAGAGTGGATGTGGAGAGGATGTTTCCTAAAGTGGGGGAGACTAGGACCAGAGGACACAGATAGAGTGGATGTTGTGAGGATGTTTCCTATACTGGGGGAGACTAGGACCAGAGGACACAGATAGAGTGGATGTGGAGAGGATGTTTCCTAGAGTGGGGGAGTCTAGGACCAGTGGACACAGATAGAGTGGATGTGGAGAGGTTGTTTCCTGTAGTTGGGGAGTCTAGGACCAGAGGACACAGATAGAGTGGATGTGGAGTGGAAGTTTCCTATAGTGGGGGAGTCTAGGTCCAGAGGACACAGAAAGAGTCGATGTGGAGAGAATGTTTCCTATATTGGGGGAATCTAGGACCAGAGGACACAGATAGAGTGGATGTGGAGAGGATGTTTCCTATATTGGGGGAGTCTAGGACCAGAGGGCACAGATAGAGTGGATGTGGAGAGGATGTTTCCTATAGTGGGGGAGTCTAGGACCAGAGGACACAGATAGAGTGGATGTGGAGAGGATGTTTCCTATAGTGGGGGAGACTAGGACCAGAGGACACAGATAGAGTTTATGTGGAGAGAATGTTTCCTATCGTAGGGGAGTCTAGGACCAGAGGACACAGATTGAGTGGATGTGGAGAGAAAGTTTCCTATAGTGGTGGAGTCTAGGACCAGTGGACACAGATAGAGTGGATTTGGAGAGGATGTTTCCTATAGTGGGGGAGTCTAGGACCAGAGGGCACAGATAGAGTGGATGGGGAGAGGATGTTTCTTATAGTGGGGAGTCTAGGACCAGAGGGCACAGATAGAGTGGATGTGGAGAGGATGTTTCTTATAGTGGGGGAGTCTAGGACCAGAGGACACAGATAGAGTGGATGTGGAGAGGATGTTTCTTATAGTGGGGGAGTCTAGGACCAGAGGACACAGATAGAGTGGATGTGGAGAGGATGTTTCCTATAGTGGGGGAGTCTAGGACCAGAGGGCACAGATAGAGTTTATGTGGAGAGAATGTTTCCTATTGTAGGGGAGTCTAGGACCAGAGGACACAAATAGAGTGGACATGGAGAGAAAGTTTCCTATAGTGGGTGAGTCTAGGACCAGAGGGCACAGATATAGTGGATGTAGAGAGGATTTTTCCTATACTGGTGGAGTCTTGTACCAGAGGGCTCAGATCGTGTGGATGTTGAGAGGATGTTTCCTGTAGTGGGGGAGTCTAGGACCAGAGGACACAGGTAGAATGGATGTGGAGAGGATGTTTCCTATAGTGGGGGAGTCTAGGACCAGAGGACACAGGTAGAGTGGATGTGGCGAGAATGTTTCCTATAGTGGGAGAGTCAAGGACCAGAGGACACGGAGAGAGTGGATGTGGAGAGGATGTTTCCTATAGTGGGTGAGTCTAGAACCAGAGGACACAAATAGAGTGGAGGTGGAGAGGATGTTTCCTACAGTGGTGGAGTCTAGGTCCAGAGGACACAGATAGAGTGGTGTGGAGAGGATGTTTCCTATAGTGGGGGAGTCCAGGACCAGAGGGCACAGATAGAGTGGATGTGGAGAGGATGTTTCCTATAGTGGCGGGGTCTAGGACCAGAGGACACAGATAGAGTTTATGTGGAGAGAATGTTTCCTATAGTGGGGGAGTCTAGGACCAGAGGACACAGATAGAGTGGATGTGGAGAGGATGTTTCCTATAGTGGGGGAGTCTAGGACCAGAGGACACAGATAGAGCGGATGTGGAGAGGATGTTTCCTAAAGTGGGGGAGACTAGGACCAGAGGACACAGATAGAGTGGATGTGGAGAGGATGTTTCCTATAGTCGGGGTGTCTAGGACCAGAGGGCATAGATAGAGTGGATGTGGAGAGGATGTTTCCTATAGTGGGGGAGTCTAGGATCAGAGGACACAGATAGAGTGGATGTGGAGAGGATGTTTCCTATAGTGGGGGAGTCTAGGACCAGAGGACACAGATAGAGTGGATGTGGAGAGAATGTTTCTTAAAGTGGGGGAGTCTAGGACCAGAGGACACAGATAGAGTGGATGTGGAGAGGATGTTTCTGATAGTGGGGGAGTCTAGGACCAGAGGACACAGATAGAGTGGATGTGGTGAGGATGTTTCCTATAGTGGGGGAGTCTAGGAACAGAGGGCACAGATAGAGTTTATGTGGAGAGAATGTTTCCTATTGTAGGGGAGTCTAGGACCAGAGGACACAAATAGAGTGGACATGGAGAGAAAGTTTCCTATAGTGGGGGAGTCTAGGACCAGAGGGCACAGATATAGTGGATGTAGAGAGGATTTTTCCTATACTGGTGGAGTCTTGTACCAGAGGGCACAGATCGTGTGGATGTGGAGAGGATGTTTCCTGTAGTGGGGGAGTCTAGGACCAGAGGACGCAGGTAGAATGGATGTGGAGAGGATGTTTCTTATAGTGGGGGAGTCTAGGACCAGAGGACACAGGTAGAGTGGATGTGGCGAGAATGTTTCCTATAGTGGGAGAGTCAAGGACCAGAGGACACGGAGAGAGTGGATGTGGAGAGGATGTTTCCTATAGTGGGGGAGTCTAGAACCAGAGGACACAGATAGAGTGGAGGTGGAGAGGATGTTTCCTACAGTGGTGGAGTCCAGGTCCAGAGGACACAGATAGAGTGGTGTGGAGAGGATGTTTCCTATAGTGGGGGAGTCCAGGACCAGAGGGCACAGATAGAGTGGATGTGGAGAGGATGTTTCCTATAGTGGGGGGGTCTAGGACCAGAGGACACAGATAGAGTTTATGTGGAGAGGATGTTTCCTATAGTGGGGGAGTCTAGGACAAGAAGACACAGATAGAGCGGATGTGGAGAGGATGTTTCCTAAAGTGGGGGAGACTAGGACCAGAGGACACAGATAGAGTGGATGTGGAGAGGATGTTTCCTGTACTGGGGGAGACTAGGACCAGAGGACACAGATAGAGTGGATGTGGAGAGGATGTTTCCTAGAGTGGGGGAGTCTAGGACCAGTGGACACAGATAGAGTGGATGTGGAGAGGATGTTTCCTGTAGTTGGGGAGTCTAGGACCAGAGGACACAGATAGAGTGGATGTGGAGTGGAAGTTTCCTATAGTGGGGGAGTCTAGGTCCAGAGGACACAGATAGAGTGGATGTGGAGAGAATGTTTCCTACATTTGGGGAATCTAGGACCAGAGGACACAGATAGAGTGGATGTGGAGAGGATGTTTCCAATATTGGGTGAGAATAGGACCAGAGGACACAGATAGAGTGGATGTGGAGAGGATGTTTCCTATAGTGGGGGAGTCTAGGACCAGAGGACACAGATAGAGTGGATGTGGAGACGATGTTTCCTATAGTGGGGGAGTCTAGGACCAGAGGGCACAGATAGAGTGGATGTGGAGAGGATGTTTCCTATAGTGGGGGAGTCTAGGACCAGAGGACACAGATAGAGTGGATGTGGAGAGGATGTTTCCTATAGTGGGGGAGTCTAGGACCAGAGGACACAGATAGAGTGGATGTGGAGAGGATGTTTCCTATAGTGGGGGAGTCTAGGACCAGAGGGCACAGATAGAGTGGATGTGGAGAGGATGTTTCCTGTAGTGGGGGAGTCAAGGACCAGAGGACACAGATAGAGTGGATGTGGAGAGGATGTTTCCTATAGTGGGGGAGTCTAGGACCAGAGGACACAGATAGAGTTTATGTGGAGAGAATGTTTCCTATCGTAGGGGAGTCTAGGACCAGAGGACACAGATAGAGTGGATGTGGAGAGATAGTTTACTATAGTGGTGGAGTCTAGGACCAGTGGACACAGATAGAGTGGATTTGGAGAGGATGTTTCCTACATTGGGGGAGTCTAGGACCAGAGGGCACAGATAGAGTGGATGGGGAGAGGATATTTCTTATAGTGGGGGAGTCTAGGACCAGAGGGCACAGATAGACTGGATGTGGAGAGGATGTTTCTTATAGTGGGGGAGTCTAGGACCAGAGGACACAGATAGAGTGGATGTGGAGAGGATGTTTCCTATAGTGGGGTAGTCTAGGACCAGAGGACACAGATAGAGTGGATGTGGAGAGGATGTTTCCTATAGTGGGGGAGTCTAGGAGCAGAGGACACAAATAGAGGGGATGTGGGGAGAAAGTTTCCTATAGTGGGGGAGTCTAGGAGCAGAGGGCACAGATAGAGTTTATGTGGAGAGAATGTTTCCTATTGTAGGGGAGTCTAGGACCAGAGGACACAAATAGAGTGGATGTGGAGAGAAAGTTTCCTATAGTGGGGGAGTCTAGGACCAGAGGGCACAGATATAGTGGATGTAGAGAGGATTTTTCCTATAGTGGTGGAGTCTAGTACCAGAGGGCACAGATAGAGTGGATGTGGAGAGGATGTTTCCTGTAGTGGGGGAGTCTAGGACGGCAGGACACAGGTAGAGTGGATGTGGAGAGGATGTTTCCTATAGTGGGGGAGTCTAGGACCAGAGGACACAGGTAGAGTGGATGTGGCGAGAATGTTTCCTATAGTGGGAGAGTCAAGGACCAGAGGACACGGAGAGAGTGGATGTAGATAGGATGTTTCCTATAGTGGGGGAGTCTAGAACCAAAGGACGCAGATAGAGTGGATGTGGAGAGGATGTTTCGTACAGTGGTGGAGTCTAGGTCCAGAGGACACAGATAGAGTGGATGTGCAGTGGATGTTTCCTATAGTGGGGGAGTCTAGGACCAGAGGGCACAGATAGAGTGGATGTAGAGAGGATGTTTCCTGTAGTGGGGGCGTCTAGGACCAGAGGGCAGAAATAGAGTGGATGTGGAGAGGATGTTTCCTATAGTGGGGGAGTCTAGGACCAGAGGGCCCAGATAGAGTGGTGTGGAGAGGATGTTTCCTATAGTGGGGGAGTCCAGGACCAGAGGGCACAGATAGAGTGGATGTGGAGAGGTTGTTTCCTATAGTGGGGGGGTTTAGGACCAGAGGACACAGATAGAGTTTATGTGGAGAGAATGTTTCCTGTAGTGGGGGAGTCTAGGACCAGAGGACACAGATAGAGTGGATGTGGAGAGGATGTTTCCTATAGTGGGGGAGTCTAGGACCAGAGGACACAGATAGAGTGGATGTGGAGAGGATGTTTCCTAAAGTGGGGGAGACTAGGACCAGAGGACACAGATAGAGTGGATGTGGAGAGGATGTTTCCTATACTGGGGGAGACTAGGACCAGAGGACACAGATAGAGTGGATGTGGAGAGGATGTTTCCTGTAGTTGGGGAGTCTAGGACCAGAGGACACAGATAGAGTGGATGTGGAGTGGAAGTTTCCTATGGTGGGGGAGTCTAGGTCCAGAGGACACAGATAGAGTCGATGTGGAGAGAATGTTTCCTATATTGGGGGAATCTAGGACCAGAGGACACAGATAGAGTGGATGTGGAGAGGATGTTTCCAATAGTGGGTGAGTCTAGGACCAGAGGACACAGATAGAGTGGATGTGGAGAGGATGTTTCCTATAGTGGTGGAGTCTAGGACTAGAGGACACAGATAGAGTGGATGTGGAGAGGATGTTTCCGATAGTGGGGGAGTCTAGGACCAGAGGACACTGATAGAGTGGATCTGGAGAGAATGTTTCCTATAGTGGGGTAGTCTAGGACCAGAGGACACAGATAGAGTGGATGAGGAGAGGATGTTTCCTATAGTGGGGGAGTCTAGGACCAGAGGACTCAGATAGAGTGGATGTGGAGAGGATGTTTCCTATATTGGGGGAGTCTAGGACCAGAGGGCACAGATAGAGTGGATGTGGAGAGGATGTTTCCTATAGTGGGGGAGTCCAGGACCAGAGGACACAGATAGAGTGGATGTGGAGAGGATGTTTCCTATAGTGGGGGAGTCTAGGACCAGAGGACACAGATAGAGTTTATGTGGAGAGAATGTTTCCTATCGTAGGGGAGTCTAGGACCAGAGGACACAGATAGAGTGGATGTGGAGAGAAAGTTTCCTATAGTGGTGGAGTCTAGGACCAGTGGACAAAGATAGAGTGGATTTGGAGAGGATGTTTCCTATAGTGGGGGAGTCTAGGACCAGAGGGCACAGATAGAGTGGATGGGGAGAGGATGTTTCTTATAGTGGGGGAGTCTAGGACCAGAGGGCACAGATAGTGTGGATGTGGAGAGGATGTTTCTTATAGTGGGGGAGTCTAGGACCAGAGGACACAGATAGAGTGGATGTGGAGAGGATGTTTCTTATAGTGGGGGAGTCTAGGACCAGAGGACACAGATAGAGTGGATGTGGAGAGGATGTTTCCTATAGTGGGGGAGTCTAGGACCAGAGGGCACAGATAGAGTTTATGTGGAGAGAATGTTTCCTATTGTAGGGGAGTCTAGGACCAGAGGACACAAATAGAGTGGACATGGAGAGAAAGTTTCCTATAGTGGGTGAGTCTAGGACCAGAGGGCACAGATATAGTGGATGTAGAGAGGATTTTTCCTATACTGGTGGAGTCTTGTACCAGAGGGCAGAGATCGTGTGGATGTGGAGAGGATGTTTCCTGTAGTGGGGGAGTCTAGGACCAGAGGACACAGGTAGAATGGATGTGGAGAGGATGTTTCCTATAGTGGGGGAGTCTAGGACCAGAGGACACAGGTAGAGTGGATGTGGAGAGGATGTTTCCTATAGTGGGGGAGTCTAGAACCAGAGGACACAGATAGAGTGGAGGTGGAGAGGATGTTTCCTACAGTGGTGGAGTCTAGGTCCAGAGGACACAGATAGAGCGGATGTGGAGAGGATGTTTCCTAAAGTGGGGGAGACTAGGACCAGAGGACACAGGTAGAGTGGATGTCGAGAGGATGTTTCCTATACTGGGGGAGACTAGGACCAGAGGACACAGATAGAGTGGATGTGGAGAGGATGTTTCCTAGAGTGGGGGAGTCTAGGACCAGTGGACATAGATAGAGTGGATGTGGAGAGGATGTTTCCTGTAGTTGGGGAGTCTAGGACCAGAGGACACAGATAGAGTGGATGTGGAGTGGAAGTTTCCTATAGTGGGGGAGTCTGGGTCCAGAGGACACAGATAGAGTGGATGTGGAGAGAATGTTTCCTATATTGGGGGAATCTAGGACCAGAGGACACAGATAGAGTGGATGTGGAGAGGATGTTTCCAATAGTGGGTGAGAATAGGACCAGAGGACACAGATAGAGTGGATGTGGAGAGGATGTTTCCTATAGTGGGGGAGTCTAGGACCAGAGGACACAGCTAGAGTGGATGTGGAGAGGATGTTTCCTATAGTGGGGGAGTCTAGGTCCAGAGGACACAGATAGAGTGGATGTGGAGAGGATGTTTCCTATAGTGGGGGAGTCTAGGACCAGAGGACACAGATAGAGTGGATGTGGAGAGAATGTTTCCTATATTGGGGGAGTCTAGGACCAGTGGACACAGATAGAGTGGATGTGGAGAGGATGTTTCTTATAGTGGGGGAGTCTAGGACCAGAGGACACAGATAGAGTGGATGTGGAGAGGATGTTTCCTATAGTGGGTGAGTCTAGGACCAGAGGGCACAGATAGAGTTTATGTGGAGAGAATGTTTCCTATTGTAGGGGAGTCTAGGACCAGAGGACACAAATAGAGTGGACATGGAGAGAAAGTTTCCTATAGTGGGTGAGTCTAGGACCAGAGGGCACAGATATAGTGGATGTAGAGAGGATTTTTCCTATACTGGTGGAGTCTTGTACCAGAGGGCAGAGATCGTGTGGATGTGGAGAGGATGTTTCCTGTAGTGGGGGAGTCTAGGACCAGAGGACACAGGTAGAATGGATGTGGAGAGGATGTTTCCTATAGTGGGGGAGTCTAGGACCAGAGGACACAGGTAGAGTGGATGTGGAGAGGATGTTTCCTATAGTGGGGGAGTCTAGAACCAGAGGACACAGATAGAGTGGATGTGGAGAGGATGTTTCCTACAGTGGTGGAGTCTAGGTCCAGAGGACACAGATAGAGCGGATGTGGAGAGGATGTTTCCTAAAGTGGGGGAGACTAGGACCAGAGGACACAGATAGAGTGGATGTGGAGAGGATGTTTCCTATACTGGGGGAGACTAGGACCAGAGGACACAGATAGAGTGGATGTGGAGAGGATGTTTCCTAGAGTGGGGGAGTCTAGGACCAGTGGACATAGATAGAGTGGATGTGGAGAGGATGTTTCCTGTAGTTGGGGAGTCTAGGACCAGAGGACACAGATAGAGTGGATGTGGAGTGGAAGTTTCCTATAGTGGGGGAGTCTGGGTCCAGAGGACACAGATTGAGTGGATGTGGAGAGAATGTTTCCTATATTGGGGGAATCTAGGACCAGAGGACACAGATAGAGTGGATGTGGAGAGGATGTTTCCAATAGTGGGTGAGAATAGGACCAGAGGACACAGATAGAGTGGATGTGGAGAGGATGTTTCCTATAGTGGGGGAGTCTAGGACCAGAGGACACAGCTAGAGTGGATGTGGAGAGGATGTTTCCTATAGTGGGGGAGTCTAGGTCCAGAGGACACAGATAGAGTGGATGTGGAGAGGATGTTTCCTATAGTGGGGGAGTCTAGGACCAGAGGGCACATAGAGTGGATTTGGAGAGGATGTTTCCTATAGTGGGGGAGTCTAGGAATAGAGGACACAGATAGAGTGGATGTGGAGAGGATGTTTCCTATATTGGGGGAGTCTAGGACCAGAGGGCACAGATAGAGCGGATGTGGAGAGGATGTTTCCTAAAGTGGGGGAGACTAGGACCAGAGGACACAGATAGAGTGGATGTGGAGAGGATGTTTCCTATACTGGGGGAGACTAGGACCAGAGGACACAGATAGAGTGGATGTGGAGAGGATGTTTCCTAGAGTGGGGGAGTCTAGGACCAGTGGACACAGATAGAGTGGATGTGGAGAGGATGTTTCCTGTAGTTGGGGAGTCTAGGACCAGAGGACACAGATAGAGTGGATGTGGAGTGGAAGTTTCCTATAGTGGGGGAGTCTGGGTCCAGAGGACACAGATAGAGTGGATGTGGAGAGAATGTTTCCTATATTGGGGGAATCTAGGACCAGAGGACACAGATAGAGTGGATGTGGAGAGGATGTTTCCAATAGTGGGTGAGAATAGGACCAGAGGACACAGATAGTGTGGATGTGGAGAGGATGTTTCCTATAGTGGGGGAGTCTAGGACCAGAGGACACAGCTAGAGTGGATGTGGAGAGGATGTTTCCTATAGTGGGGGAGTCTAGGTCCAGAGGGCACAGATAGAGTGGATGTGGAGAGGATGTTTCCTATAGTGGGGGAGTCTAGGACCAGAGGACACAGATAGAGTGGATGTGGAGAGGATGTTTCCTATAGTGGGGGAGTCTAGGACCAGAGGACACAGATAGAGTGGATGTGGAGTCAATGTTTCCTATATTGGGGGAGTCTAGGACCAGAGGGCACAGATAGAGTGGATGTGGAGAGGATGTTTCCTGTAGTGGGGGAGTCTAGGACCAGAGGACACAGATAGAGTGGATGTGGAGTGGATGTTTCCTATAGTGGGGGAGTCTAGGACCAGAGGACACAGATAGAGTTGATGTGGAGAGGATCTTCCTATACTGGGGTAGTCTAGGACCAGAGGACACAGATAGAGTGGATGTGGAGACGATGTTTCCTATTGTGGGGGAGTCCAGGACCAGAGGGCACAGATAGAGTGGATGTGGAGAGGATGTTTCATATAGTGGGGGAGTCTTGGACCAGAGCACACAGTTAGAGTGGATGTGGAGAGGATGTTTCCTATAGTGGGGGAGTCTAGGACCAGAGGACACAGATAGAATGGATGTGGAGAGGATGTTTCCTATAGTGGGGGAGTCCAGGACCAGAGGGCACAGATAGAGTGGATGTGGAGAGGATGTTTCCTATAGTGGGGGAGTCTAGGACCAGAGGACACAGATAGAGTGGATGTGGAGAGAATGTTTCCTGTAGTGGGGGAGTCTAGGTCCAGAGGACACAGATAGGGTGGATGTGGAGAGGATGTTTCCTATAGTGGGGGAGTCTAGGACCAGAGGGCACAGATAGAGTGGATGTGGAGAGGATGTTTCCTATAGTGGGGGAGTCTAGGACCAGAGGACACAGATAGAGTGGATGTGTAGAGGATTTTTCCTATAGTGGGGGAGTCTAGGACCAGAGGACACAGATAGAGTGGATGTGGAGAGAATGTTTCCTATATAGGGGGAGGCTAGTACCAGAGGGCACAGATAGAGTGGATGTGGAGTGGATGTTTCCTATAGTGGGGGAGTCTAGGACCAGAGGACACAGATAGAGTTGATGTGGAGAGGATCTTCCTATACTGGGGTAGTCTAGGACCAGAGGACACAGATAGAGTGGATGTGGAGACGATGTTTCCTATAGTGGGGGAGTCCCGGACCAGAGGGCACAGATAGAGTGGATGTGGAGAGGATGTTTCATATAGTGGGGGAGTCTTGGACCAGAGGAGACAGACAGAGTGGATGTGGAGAGGATGTTTCCTATAGTGGGGGAGTCTAGGACCAGAGGACACAGATCGACGACATGTGGAGAGCATGTTTCCAATACTGGGGGAGTCTTGGAACAGAGGACACAGATAGAGTGGATGTGGAGAGGATGTTTCCTATAGTGGGGGAGTCCAGGACCAGAGGACACAGATAGAGTGGATGTGGAGAGGATATTTCCTACAGTGGTGGAGTCTAGGACCAGAGGACACAGATAGAGTGGATGTGGAGAGGATGTTTCCTATAGTGGGGGAGTCTAGGACCAGAGGGCACAGATAGTGTGAATCTGGAAAGTATGTTTCCTGTAGTGGGGGAGTCTAGGACCAGAGGGCACAAATAGAGTGGATGTGGAGAGGATGTTTCCTATAGTGGGGGAGTGTATGACCAGAAGACACCGATAGAGTGGATGTGGAGTGGATGTTTCCTATAGTGGGGTAGTCTAGGACCAGTGGAGACAGATAGAGTGTATGTGGAGAGGATGTTTCCTATAGTGGTGGAATCTAGGACCAGAGGACACAGATAGAGTGGATGTGGAGAGAATGTTTCCTATAGTGGGAGAGTGTAGGACCAGAGGACACGGAGAGTGTTGATGTGGAGTGAATGTTACCTATAGTTGTGGAGCCTAGGACCAGAGGACACAGATAGAGTGGATGTGGAGAGGTTGTTTCCTATAGTGGGGGGGTTTAGGACCGGAGGACACAGATAGAGTGGATGTGGAGAGGATGTTTCCTATAGTGGGGGAGTCTAGGACCAGAGGTCACAGATAGAGTGGATGTGGAGAGGATGTTTCCTATAGTGGGGGAGTCTAGGAACAGAGGACACAGATAGAGTGGATGTGGAGAGGATGTTTCCTATAGTGGGGGAGTCTAGGACCAGAGGACACAGATAGAGTGGATGTGGAGAGAATGTTTCCTATATTGGGGGAGTCTAGGACCAGAGGGCACAGATAGAGCGGATGTGGAGAGGATGTTTCCTAAAGTGGGGGAGACTAGGACCAGAGGACACAGATAGAGTGGATGTGGAGAGGATGTTTCCTATACTGGGGGAGACTAGGACCAGAGGACACAGATAGAGTGGATGTGGAGAGGATGTTTCCTAGAGTGGGGGAGTCTAGGACCAGTGGACACAGATAGAGTGGATGTGGAGAGGATGTTTCCTGTAGTTGGGGAGTCTAGGACCAGAGGACACAGATAGAGTGGATGTGGAGTGGAAGTTTCCTATAGTGGGGGAGTCTGGGTCCAGAGGACACAGATAGAGTGGATGTGGAGAGAATGTTTCCTATATTGGGGGAATCTAGGACCAGAGGACACAGATAGAGTGGATGTGGAGAGGATGTTTCCAATAGTGGGTGAGAATAGGACCAGAGGACACAGATAGTGTGGATGTGGAGAGGATGTTTCCTATAGTGGGGGAGTCTAGGACCAGAGGACACAGCTAGAGTGGATGTGGAGAGGATGTTTCCTATAGTGGGGGAGTCTAGGTCCAGAGGGCACAGATAGAGTGGATGTGGAGAGGATGTTTCCTATAGTGGGGGAGTCTAGGACCAGAGGACACAGATAGAGTGGATGTGGAGAGGATGTTTCCTATAGTGGGGGAGTCTAGGACCAGAGGACACAGATAGAGTGGATGTGGAGTCAATGTTTCCTATATTGGGGGAGTCTAGGACCAGAGGGCACAGATAGAGTGGATGTGGAGAGGATGTTTCCTGTAGTGGGGGAGTCTAGGACCAGAGGACACAGATAGAGTGGATGTGGAGTGGATGTTTCCTATAGTGGGGGAGTCTAGGACCAGAGGACACAGATAGAGTTGATGTGGAGAGGATCTTCCTATACTGGGGTAGTCTAGGACCAGAGGACACAGATAGAGTGGATGTGGAGACGATGTTTCCTATAGTGGGGGAGTCCAGGACCAGAGGGCACAGATAGAGTGGATGTGGAGAGGATGTTTCATATAGTGGGGGAGTCTTGGACCAGAGCACACAGTTAGAGTGGATGTGGAGAGGATGTTTCCTATAGTGGGGGAGTCTAGGACCAGAGGACACAGATAGAATGGATGTGGAGAGGATGTTTCCTATAGTGGGGGAGTCCAGGACCAGAGGGCACAGATAGAGTGGATGTGGAGAGGATGTTTCCTATAGTGGGGGAGTCTAGGACCAGAGGACACAGATAGAGTGGATGTGGAGAGGATGTTTCCTATAGTGGGGGAGTCTAGGACCAGAGGACACAGATAGAGTGGATGTGGAGTCAATGTTTCCTATATTGGGGGAGTCTAGGACCAGAGGGCACAGATAGAGTGGATGTGGAGAGGATGTTTCCTGTAGTGGGGGAGTCTAGGACCAGAGGACACAGATAGAGTGGATGTGGAGTGGATGTTTCCTATAGTGGGGGAGTCTAGGACCAGAGGACACAGATAGAGTTGATGTGGAGAGGATCTTCCTGTACTGGGGTAGTCTAGGACCAGAGGACACAGATAGAGTGGATGTGGAGACGATGTTTCCTATAGTGGGGGAGTCCAGGACCAGAGGGCACAGATAGAGTGGATGTGGAGAGGATGTTTCATATAGTGGGGGAGTCTTGGACCAGAGCACACAGTTAGAGTGGATGTGGAGAGGATGTTTCCTATAGTGGGGGAGTCTAGGACCAGAGGACACAGATAGAATGGATGTGGAGAGGATGTTTCCTATAGTGGGGGAGTCCAGGACCAGAGGGCACAGATAGAGTGGATGTGGAGAGGATGTTTCCTATAGTGGGGGAGTCTAGGACCAGAGGACACAGATAGAGTGGATGTGGAGAGAATGTTTCCTGTAGTGGGGGAGTCTAGGTCCAGAGGACACAGATAGGGTGGATGTGGAGAGGATGTTTCCTATAGTGGGGGAGTCTAGGACCAGAGGGCACAGATAGAGTGGATGTGGAGAGGATGTTTCCTATAGTGGGGGAGTCTAGGACCAGAGGACACAGATAGAGTGGATGTGTAGAGGATTTTTCCTATAGTGGGGGAGTCTAGGACCAGAGGACACAGATAGAGTGGATGTGGAGAGAATGTTTCCTATATAGGGGGAGGCTAGTACCAGAGGGCACAGATAGAGTGGATGTGGAGTGGATGTTTCCTATAGTGGGGGAGTCTAGGACCAGAGGACACAGATAGAGTTGATGTGGAGAGGATCTTCCTATACTGGGGTAGTCTAGGACCAGAGGACACAGATAGAGTGGATGTGGAGACGATGTTTCCTATAGTGGGGGAGTCCCGGACCAGAGGGCACAGATAGAGTGGATGTGGAGAGGATGTTTCATATAGTGGGGGAGTCTTGGACCAGAGGAGACAGACAGAGTGGATGTGGAGAGGATGTTTCCTATAGTGGGGGAGTCTAGGACCAGAGGACACAGATCGACGACATGTGGAGAGCATGTTTCCAATACTGGGGGAGTCTTGGAACAGAGGACACAGATAGAGTGGATGTGGAGAGGATGTTTCCTATAGTGGGGGAGTCCAGGACCAGAGGACACAGATAGAGTGGATGTGGAGAGGATATTTCCTACAGTGGTGGAGTCTAGGACCAGAGGACACAGATAGAGTGGATGTGGAGAGGATGTTTCCTATAGTGGGGGAGTCTAGGACCAGAGGACACAGATAGAGTGGATGTGGAGAGGATGTTTCCTATAGTGGGGGAGTCTAGGACCAGAGGACACAGATAGAGTGGATGTGGAGTCAATGTTTCCTATATTGGGGGAGTCTAGGACCAGAGGGCACAGATAGAGTGGATGTGGAGAGGATGTTTCCTGTAGTGGGGGAGTCTAGGACCAGAGGACACAGATAGAGTGGATGTGGAGTGGATGTTTCCTATAGTGGGGGAGTCTAGGACCAGAGGACACAGATAGAGTTGATGTGGAGAGGATCTTCCTATACTGGGGTAGTCTAGGACCAGAGGACACAGATAGAGTGGATGTGGAGACGATGTTTCCTATAGTGGGGGAGTCCAGGACCAGAGGGCACAGATAGAGTGGATGTGGAGAGGATGTTTCATATAGTGGGGGAGTCTTGGACCAGAGCACACAGTTAGAGTGGATGTGGAGAGGATGTTTCCTATAGTGGGGGAGTCTAGGACCAGAGGACACAGATAGAATGGATGTGGAGAGGATGTTTCCTATAGTGGGGGAGTCCAGGACCAGAGGGCACAGATAGAGTGGATGTGGAGAGGATGTTTCCTATAGTGGGGGAGTCTAGGACCAGAGGACACAGATAGAGTGGATGTGGAGAGAATGTTTCCTGTAGTGGGGGAGTCTAGGTCCAGAGGACACAGATAGGGTGGATGTGGAGAGGATGTTTCCTATAGTGGGGGAGTCTAGGACCAGAGGGCACAGATAGAGTGGATGTGGAGAGGATTTTTCCTATAGTGGGGGAGTCTAGGACCAGAGGACACAGATAGAGTGGATGTGTAGAGGATTTTTCCTATAGTGGGGGAGTCTAGGACCAGAGGACACAGATAGAGTGGATGTGGAGAGAATGTTTCCTATATAGGGGGAGGCTAGTACCAGAGGGCACAGATAGAGTGGATGTGGAGTGGATGTTTCCTATAGTGGGGGAGTCTAGGACCAGAGGACACAGATAGAGTTGATGTGGAGAGGATCTTCCTATACTGGGGTAGTCTAGGACCAGAGGACACAGATAGAGTGGATGTGGAGACGATGTTTCCTATAGTGGGGGAGTCCCGGACCAGAGGGCACAGATAGAGTGGATGTGGAGAGGATGTTTCATATAGTGGGGGAGTCTTGGACCAGAGGAGACAGACAGAGTGGATGTGGAGAGGATGTTTCCTATAGTGGGGGAGTCTAGGACCAGAGGACACAGATCGACGACATGTGGAGAGCATGTTTCCAATACTGGGGGAGTCTTGGAACAGAGGACACAGATAGAGTGGATGTGGAGAGGATGTTTCCTATAGTGGGGGAGTCCAGGACCAGAGGACACAGATAGAGTGGATGTGGAGAGGATATTTCCTACAGTGGTGGAGTCTAGGACCAGAGGACACAGATAGAGTGGATGTGGAGAGGATGTTTCCTATAGTGGGGGAGTCTAGGACCAGAGGGCACAGATAGTGTGAATCTGGAAAGTATGTTTCCTGTAGTGGGGGAGTCTAGGACCAGAGGGCACAAATAGAGTGGATGTGGAGAGGATGTTTCCTATAGTGGGGGAGTGTATGACCAGAAGACACCGATAGAGTGGATGTGGAGTGGATGTTTCCTATAGTGGGGTAGTCTAGGACCAGAGGAGACAGATAGAGTGTATGTGGAGAGGATGTTTCCTATAGTGGTGGAATCTAGGACCAGAGGACACAGATAGAGTGGATGTGGAGAGAATGTTTCCTATAGTGGGAGAGTGTAGGACCAGAGGACACGGAGAGAGTTGATGTGGAGTGAATGTTACCTATAGTTGTGGAGCCTAGGACCAGAGGACACAGATAGAGTGGATGTGGAGAGGTTGATTCCTATAGTGGGGGGGTTTAGGACCAGAGGACACAGATAGAGTGGATGTGGAGAGGATGTTTCCTATAGTGGGGGAGTCTAGGACCAGAGGGCACAGATAGAGTGGATGTGGAGAGGATGTTTCCTATAGTGGGGGAGTCTAGGAACAGAGGACACAGATAGAGTGGATGTGGAGAGGATGTTTCCTATAGTGGGGGAGTCTAGGACCAGAGGACACAGATAGAGTGGATGTGGAGAGAATGTTTCCTATATTGGGGGAGTCTAGGACCAGAGGGCACAGATAGAGCGGATGTGGAGAGGATGTTTCCTAAAGTGGGGGAGACTAGGACCAGAGGACACAGATAGAGTGGATGTGGAGAGGATGTTTCCTATACTGGGGGAGACTAGGACCAGAGGACACAGATAGAGTGGATGTGGAGAGGATGTTTCCTAGAGTGGGGGAGTCTAGGACCAGTGGACACAGATAGAGTGGATGTGGAGAGGATGTTTCCTGTAGTTGGGGAGTCTAGGACCAGAGGACACAGATAGAGTGGATGTGGAGTGGAAGTTTCCTATAGTGGGGGAGTCTGGGTCCAGAGGACACAGATAGAGTGGATGTGGAGAGAATGTTTCCTATATTGGGGGAATCTAGGACCAGAGGACACAGATAGAGTGGATGTGGAGAGGATGTTTCCAATAGTGGGTGAGAATAGGACCAGAGGACACAGATAGAGTGGATGTGGAGAGGATGTTTCCTATAGTGGGGGAGTCTAGGACCAGAGGACACAGCTAGAGTGGATGTGGAGAGGATGTTTCCTATAGTGGGGGAGTCTAGGTCCAGAGGGCACAGATAGAGTGGATGTGGAGAGGATGTTTCCTATAGTGGGGGAGTCTAGGTCCAGAGGGCACAGATAGAGTGGATGTGGAGAGGATGTTTCCTATAGTGGGGGTGTCTAGGACCAGAGGACACAGATAGAGTGGATGTGGAGTGAATGTTTCCTATATTGGGGGAGTCTAGGACCAGAGGGCACAGATAGAGTGGATGTGGAGAGGATGTTTCCTGTAGTGGGGGAGTCTAGGACCAGAGGACACAGATAGAGTGGATGTGGAGAGGATGTTTCCTATAGTGGGGGAGTCTAGGACCAGAGGACACAGATAGAGTTGATGTGGAGACGATCTTCCTATACTGGGGTAGTCTAGGACCAGAGGACACAGATAGAGTGGATGTGGAGACGATGTTTCCTATAGTGGGGGAGTCCAGGACCAGAGGGCACAGATAGAGTGGATGTGGAGAGGATGTTTCATATAGTGGGGGAGTCTTGGACCAGAGCACACAGTTAGAGTGGATGTGGAGAGGATGTTTCCTATAGTGGGGGAGTCTAGGACCAGAGGACACAGATAGAATGGATGTGGAGAGGATGTTTCCTATAGTGGGGGAGTCCAGGACCAGAGGGCACAGATAGAGTGGATGTGGAGAGGATGTTTCCTATAGTGGGGGAGTCTAGGACCAGAGGACACAGATAGAGTGGATGTGGAGAGAATGTTTCCTGTAGTGGGGGAGTCTAGGTCCAGAGGACACAGATAGAGTGGATGTGGAGAGGATGTTTCCTATAGTGGGGGAGTCTAGGACCAGAGGGCACAGATAGAGTGGATGTGGAGAGGATGTTTCCTATAGTGGGGGAGTCTAGGACCAGAGGACACAGATAGAGTGGATGTGGAGAGGTTGTTTCCTAAAGTGGGGGAGACTAGGACCAGAGCACACAGATAGAGTGGATGTGGAGAGGATGTTTCCTATACTGGGGGAGACTAGGACCAGAGGACACAGATAGAGTGGATGTGGAGAGGATGTTTCCTAGAGTGGGGGAGTCTAGGACCAGTGGACACAGCTAGAGTGGATGTGGAGAGGATGTTTCCTGTAGTTGGGGAGTCTAGGACCAGAGGACACAGATAGAGTGGATGTGGAGTGGAAGTTTCCTATAGTGGGGGAGTCTAGGTCCAGAGGACACAGATAGAGTGGATGTGGAGAGAATGTTTCCTATATTGGGGGAATCTAGGACCAGAGGATACAGATAGAGTGGATGTGGAGAGGATGTTTCCAATAGTGGGTGAGTCTAGGACCAGAGGACACAGATAGAGTGGATGTGGAGAGGATGTTTCCTATAGTGGTGGAGTCTAGGACTAGAGGACACAGATAGAGTGGATGTGGAGAGGATGTTTCCGATAGTGGGGGAGTCTAGGACCAGAGGACACAGATAGAGTGGATGTGGAGAGAATGTTTCCTATGGTGGGGTAGTCCTGGACCAGAGGACACAGATAGAGTGGATGAGGAGAGGATATTTCCTATGGTGGGGTGAGTCTAGGACCAGAGGACACAGATAGAGTGGATGTGGAGAGGATGTTTCCTATAGTGGGGGAGTGTATGACCAGAGGACACCGATAGAGTGGATGTGGAGATGATGTTTCCTGTAGTTGGGGAGTCTAGGACCAGAGGACACAGATAGAGTGGATGTGGAGTGGAAGTTTCCTATAGTGGGGGAGTCTAGGACCAGAGGACACAGATAGAGTGGATGTGGTGGGGATGTTTCCTATAGTGGGGGAGTCTAGGACAGAGGACACAGATAGAGTTGATGTGGAGAGGATCTTCCTATACTGGGGTAGGCTAGGACCAGAGGACACAGATAGAGTGGATGTGGAGACGATGTTTCCTATAGTGGGGGATTCTAGGACCAGAGGACACAGATAGAGTTGATGTGGTGAGGATCTTCCTATACTGGGGTAGTCTAGGACCAGAGGACACAGATAGAGTGGATGTGGAGACGATGTTTCCTATAGTGGGGGAGTCCAGGACCAGAGGGCACAGATAGAGTGGATGTGGAGAGGATGTTTCCTATAGTGGGTGAGTCTAGGACCAGAGGGCACAGATAGAGTGGAGGTGGAGAGGATGTTTCTTATAGTGGGGGAGTCTAGGACCAGAGGACACAGATAGAGTGGATGTGGAGAGGATGTTTCTTATAGTGGGGGAGTCTAGGACCAGAGGACACAGATAGAGTGGATGTGGAGAGGATGTTTCCTATAGTGGGGGAGTCTAGGACCAGAGGGCACAGATAGAGTTTATGTGGAGAGAATGTTTCCTATTGTAGGGGAGTCTAGGACCAGAGGACACAAATAGAGTGGACATGGAGAGAAAGTTTCCTATAGTGGGTGAGTCTAGGACCAGAGGGCACAGATATAGTGGATGTAGAGAGGATTTTTCCTATACTGGTGGAGTCTTGTACCAGAGGGCAGAGATCGTGTGGATGTGGAGAGGATGTTTCCTGTAGTGGGGGAGTCTAGGACCAGAGGACACAGGTAGAATGGATGTGGAGAGGATGTTTCCTATAGTGGGGGAGTCTAGGACCAGAGGACACAGGTAGAGTGGATGTGGAGAGGATGTTTCCTATAGTGGGGGAGTCTAGAACCAGAGGACACAGATAGAGTGGAGGTGGAGAGGATGTTTCCTACAGTGGTGGAGTCTAGGTCCAGAGGACACAGATAGAGTGGATGTGGAGAGGATGTTTCCTATACTGGGGGAGACTAGGACCAGAGGACACAGATAGAGTGGATGTGGAGAGGATGTTTCCTAGAGTGGGGGAGTCTAGGACCAGTGGACATAGATAGAGTGGATGTGGAGAGGATGTTTCCTGTAGTTGGGGAGTCTAGGACCAGAGGACACAGATAGAGTGGATGTGGAGTGGAAGTTTCCTATAGTGGGGGAGTCTGGGTCCAGAGGACACAGATAGAGTGGATGTGGAGAGAATGTTTCCTATATTGGGGGAATCTAGGACCAGAGGACACAGATAGAGTGGATGTGGAGAGGATGTTTCCAATAGTGGGTGAGAATAGGACCAGAGGACACAGATAGAGTGGATGTGGAGAGGATGTTTCCTATTGTGGGGGAGTCTAGGACCAGAGGACACAGCTAGAGTGGATGTGGAGAGGATGTTTCCTATAGTGGGGGAGTCTAGGTCCAGAGGACACAGATAGAGTGGATGTGGAGAGGATGTTTCCTATAGTGGGGGAGTCTAGGACCAGAGGACACAGATAGAGTGGATGTGGAGAGAATGTTTCCTATATTGGGGGAGTCTAGGACCAGAGGACACAGATAGAGTGGATGTGGAGAGGATGTTTCTTATAGTGGGGGAGTCTAGGACCAGAGGACACAGATAGAGTGGATGTGGAGAGGATGTTTCCTATAGTGGGGGAGTCTAGGACCAGAGGGCACAGATAGAGTTTATGTGGAGAGAATGTTTCCTATTGTAGGGGAGTCTAGGACCAGAGGACACAAATAGAGTGGACATGGAGAGAAAGTTTCCTATAGTGGGTGAGTCTAGGACCAGAGGGCACAGATATAGTGGATGTAGAGAGGATTTTTCCTATACTGGTGGAGTCTTGTACCAGAGGGCAGAGATCGTGTGGATGTGGAGAGGATGTTTCCTGTAGTGGGGGAGTCTAGGACCAGAGGACACAGGTAGAATGGATGTGGAGAGGATGTTTCCTATAGTGGGGGAGTCTAGGACCAGAGGACACAGATAGAGTGGAGGTGGAGAGGATGTTTCCTACAGTGGTGGAGTCTAGGTCCAGAGGACACAGATAGAGCGGATGTGGAGAGGATGTTTCCTAAAGTGGGGGAGACTAGGACCAGAGGACACAGATAGAGTGGATGTGGAGAGGATGTTTCCTATACTGGGGGAGACTAGGACCAGAGGACACAGATAGAGTGGATGTGGAGAGGATGTTTCCTAGAGTGGGGGAGTCTAGGACCAGTGGACATAGATAGAGTGGATGTGGAGAGGATGTTTCCTGTAGTTGGGGAGTCTAGGACCAGAGGACACAGATAGAGTGGATGTGGAGTGGAAGTTTCCTATAGTGGGGGAGTCTGGGTCCAGAGGACACAGATAGAGTGGATGTGGAGAGAATGTTTCCTATATTGGGGGAATCTAGGACCAGAGGACACAGATAGAGTGGATGTGGAGAGGATGTTTCCAATAGTGGGTGAGAATAGGACCACAGATAGAGTGGATGTGGAGAGGATGTTTCCTATAGTGGGGGAGTCTAGGACCAGAGGACACAGCTAGAGTGGATGTGGAGAGGATGTTTCCTATAGTGGGGGAGTCTAGGTCCAGAGGACACAGATAGAGTGGATGTGGAGAGGATGTTTCCTATAGTGGGGGAGTCTAGGACCAGAGGGCACAGATAGAGTGGATGTGGAGAGGATGTTTCCTATAGTGGGGGAGTCTAGGAACAGAGGACACAGATAGAGTGGATGTGGAGAGGATGTTTCCTATAGTGGGGGAGTCTAGGACCAGAGGACACAGATAGAGTGGATGTGGAGAGAATGTTTCCTATATTGGGGGAGTCTAGGACCAGAGGGCACAGATAGAGCGGATGTGGAGAGGATGTTTCCTAAAGTGGGGGAGACTAGGACCAGAGGACACAGATAGAGTGGATGTGGAGAGGATGTTTCCTATACTGGGGGAGACTAGGACCAGAGGACACAGATAGAGTGGATGTGGAGAGGATGTTTCCTAGAGTGGGGGAGTCTAGGACCAGTGGACACAGATAGAGTGGATGTGGAGAGGATGTTTCCTGTAGTTGGGGAGTCTAGGACCAGAGGACACAGATAGAGTGGATGTGGAGTGGAAGTTTCCTATAGTGGGGGAGTCTGGGTCCAGAGGACACAGATAGAGTGGATGTGGAGAGAATGTTTCCTATATTGGGGGAATCTAGGACCAGAGGACACAGATAGAGTGGATGTGGAGAGGATGTTTCCAATAGTGGGTGAGAATAGGACCAGAGGACACAGATAGAGTGGATGTGGAGAGGATGTTTCCTATTGTGGGGGAGTCTAGGACCAGAGGACACAGCTAGAGTGGATGTGGAGAGGATGTTTCCTATAGTGGGGGAGTCTAGGTCCAGAGGGCACAGATAGAGTGGATGTGGAGAGGATGTTTCCTATAGTGGGGGAGTCTAGGACCAGAGGACACAGATAGAGTGGATGTGGAGAGGATGTTTCCTATAGTGGGGGAGTCTAGGACCAGAGGACACAGATAGAGTGGATGTGGAGTGAATGTTTCCTATATTGGGGGAGTCTAGGACCAGAGGGCACAGATAGAGTGGATGTGGAGAGGTTGTTTCCTGTAGTGGGGGAGTCTAGGACCAGAGGACACAGATAGAGTGGATGTGGAGAGGATGTTTCCTATAGTGGGGGAGTCTAGGACCAGAGGACACAGATAGAGTTGATGTGGAGAGGATCTTCCTATACTGGGGTAGTCTAGGACCAGAGGACACAGATAGAGTGGATGTGGAGACGATGTTTCCTATAGTGGGGGAGTCCAGGACCAGAGGGCACAGATAGAGTGGATGTGGAGAGGATGTTTCATATAGTGGGGGAGTCTTGGACCAGAGCACACAGTTAGAGTGGATGTGGAGAGGATGTTTCCTATAGTGGGGGAGTCTAGGACCAGAGGACACAGATAGAATGGATGTGGAGAGGATGTTTCCTATAGTGGGGGAGTCCAGGACCAGAGGGCACAGATAGAGTGGATGTGGAGAGGATGTTTCCTATAGTGGGGGAGTCTAGGACCAGAGGACACAGATAGAGTGGATGTGGAGAGAATGTTTCCTGTAGTGGGGGAGTCTAGGTCCAGAGGACACAGATAGAGTGGATGTGGAGAGGATGTTTCCTATAGTGGGGGAGTCTAGGACCAGAGGGCACAGATAGAGTGGATGTGGAGAGGATGTTTCCTATAGTGGGGGAGTCTAGGACCAGAGGACACAGATAGAGTGGATGTGTAGAGGATGTTTCCTATAGTGGGGGAGGCTAGTACCAGAGGGCACAGATAGAGTGGATGTGGAGTGGATGTTTCCTATAGTGGGGGAGTCTAGGACCAGTGGACACAGATAGAGTTGATGTGGAGAGGATCTTCCTATACTGGGGTAGTCTAGGACCAGAGGACACAGATAGAGTGGATGTGGAGACGATGTTTCCTATAGTGGGGGAGTCCCGGACCAGAGGGCACAGATAGAGTGGATGTGGAGAGGATGTTTCCTAAAGTGGGGGAGACTAGGACCAGAGGACACAGATAGAGTGGATGTGGAGAGGATGTTTCCTATACTGGGGGAGACTAGGACCAGAGGACACAGATAGAGTGGATGTGGAGAGGATGTTTCCTAGAGTGGGGGAGTCTAGGACCAGTGGACATAGATAGAGTGGATGTGGAGAGGATGTTTCCTGTAGTTGGGGAGTCTAGGACCAGAGGACACAGATAGAGTGGATGTGGAGTGGAAGTTTCCTATAGTGGGGGAGTCTGGGTCCAGAGGACACAGATAGAGTGGATGTGGAGAGAATGTTTCCTATATTGGGGGAATCTAGGACCAGAGGACACAGATAGAGTGGATGTGGAGAGGATGTTTCCAATAGTGGGTGAGAATAGGACCACAGATAGAGTGGATGTGGAGAGGATGTTTCCTATAGTGGGGGAGTCTAGGACCAGAGGACACAGCTAGAGTGGATGTGGAGAGGATGTTTCCTATAGTGGGGGAGTCTAGGTCCAGAGGACACAGATAGAGTGGATGTGGAGAGGATGTTTCCTATAGTGGGGGAGTCTAGGACCAGAGGGCACAGATAGAGTGGATGTGGAGAGGATGTTTCCTATAGTGGGGGAGTCTAGGAACAGAGGACACAGATAGAGTGGATGTGGAGAGGATGTTTCCTATAGTGGGGGAGTCTAGGACCAGAGGACACAGATAGAGTGGATGTGGAGAGAATGTTTCCTATATTGGGGGAGTCTAGGACCAGAGGGCACAGATAGAGCGGATGTGGAGAGGATGTTTCCTAAAGTGGGGGAGACTAGGACCAGAGGACACAGATAGAGTGGATGTGGAGAGGATGTTTCCTATACTGGGGGAGACTAGGACCAGAGGACACAGATAGAGTGGATGTGGAGAGGATGTTTCCTAGAGTGGGGGAGTCTAGGACCAGTGGACACAGATAGAGTGGATGTGGAGAGGATGTTTCCTGTAGTTGGGGAGTCTAGGACCAGAGGACACAGATAGAGTGGATGTGGAGTGGAAGTTTCCTATAGTGGGGGAGTCTGGGTCCAGAGGACACAGATAGAGTGGATGTGGAGAGAATGTTTCCTATATTGGGGGAATCTAGGACCAGAGGACACAGATAGAGTGGATGTGGAGAGGATGTTTCCAATAGTGGGTGAGAATAGGACCAGAGGACACAGATAGAGTGGATGTGGAGAGGATGTTTCCTATTGTGGGGGAGTCTAGGACCAGAGGACACAGCTAGAGTGGATGTGGAGAGGATGTTTCCTATAGTGGGGGAGTCTAGGTCCAGAGGGCACAGATAGAGTGGATGTGGAGAGGATGTTTCCTATAGTGGGGGAGTCTAGGACCAGAGGACACAGATAGAGTGGATGTGGAGAGGATGTTTCCTATAGTGGGGGAGTCTAGGACCAGAGGACACAGATAGAGTGGATGTGGAGTGAATGTTTCCTATATTGGGGGAGTCTAGGACCAGAGGGCACAGATAGAGTGGATGTGGAGAGGATGTTTCCTGTAGTGGGGGAGTCTAGGACCAGAGGACACAGATAGAGTGGATGTGGAGAGGATGTTTCCTATAGTGGGGGAGTCTAGGACCAGAGGACACAGATAGAGTTGATGTGGAGAGGATCTTCCTATACTGGGGTAGTCTAGGACCAGAGGACACAGATAGAGTGGATGTGGAGACGATGTTTCCTATAGTGGGGGAGTCCAGGACCAGAGGGCACAGATAGAGTGGATGTGGAGAGGATGTTTCATATAGTGGGGGAGTCTTGGACCAGAGCACACAGTTAGAGTGGATGTGGAGAGGATGTTTCCTATAGTGGGGGAGTCTAGGACCAGAGGACACAGATAGAATGGATGTGGAGAGGATGTTTCCTATAGTGGGGGAGTCCAGGACCAGAGGGCACAGATAGAGTGGATGTGGAGAGGATGTTTCCTATAGTGGGGGAGTCTAGGACCAGAGGACACAGATAGAGTGGATGTGGAGAGAATGTTTCCTGTAGTGGGGGAGTCTAGGTCCAGAGGACACAGATAGAGTGGATGTGGAGAGGATGTTTCCTATAGTGGGGGAGTCTAGGACCAGAGGGCACAGATAGAGTGGATGTGGAGAGGATGTTTCCTATAGTGGGGGAGTCTAGGACCAGAGGACACAGATAGAGTGGATGTGTAGAGGATGTTTCCTATAGTGGGGGAGGCTAGTACCAGAGGGCACAGATAGAGTGGATGTGGAGTGGATGTTTCCTATAGTGGGGGAGTCTAGGACCAGTGGACACAGATAGAGTTGATGTGGAGAGGATCTTCCTATACTGGGGTAGTCTAGGACCAGAGGACACAGATAGAGTGGATGTGGAGACGATGTTTCCTATAGTGGGGGAGTCCCGGACCAGAGGGCACAGATAGAGTGGATGTGGAGAGGATGTTTCATATAGTGGGGGAGTCTTGGACCAGAGGAGACAGATAGAGTGGATGTGGAGAGGATGCTTCCTATAGTGGGGGAGTCTAGGACCAGAGGACACAGATCGACGACATGTGGAGAGCATGTTTCCAATACTGGGGGAGTCTTGGAACAGAGGACACAGATAGAGTGGATGTGGAGAGGATGTTTCCTATAGTGGGGGAGTCCAGGACCAGAGGACACAGATAGAGTGGATGTGGAGAGGATATTTCCTACAGTGGTGGAGTCTAGGACCAGAGGACACAGATAGAGTGGATGTGGAGAGGATGTTTCCTATAGTGGGGGAGTCTAGGACCAGAGGGCACAGATAGTGTGAATCTGGAAAGTATGTTTCCTGTAGTGGGGGAGTCTAGGACCAGAGGGCACAAATAGAGTGCATGTGGAGAGGATGTTTCCTATAGTGGGGGAGTGTATGACCAGAAGACACCGATAGAGTGGATGTGGAGTGGATGTTTCCTATAGTGGGGTAGTCTAGGACCAGAGGAGACAGATAGAGTGTATGTGGAGAGGATGTTTCCTATAGTGGTGGAATCTAGGACCAGAGGACACAGATAGAGTGGATGTGGAGAGAATGTTTCCTATAGTGGGAGAGTGTAGGACCAGTGGACACGGAGAGAGTTGATGTGGAGTGAATGTTACCTATAGCTGTGGAGCCTAGGACCAGAGTACCCAGATAGAGTGGATGTGGAGAGGATGTTTCCTATAGTGGGGGAGTCTAGGACCAGAGTGCACAGATAGAGTTGATGTGGAGAGGATCCGTCCTATACTGGGGGAGTCTAGGACCAGAGGAGACAGATAGAGTGGTGTGGAGAGGATGTTTCCTATAGTGGGGGAGTCCAGGACCAGAGGGCAGAGATAGAGTGGATGTGGAGAGGTTGTTTCCTATAGTGGGGGGGTTTAGGACCAGAGGACACAGATAGAGTTTATGTGGAGAGAATGTTTCCTATAGTGGGGGAGTCTAGGACCAGAGGACACAGATAGAGTGGATGTGGAGAGGATGTTTCCTATAGTGGGGGAGTCTAGGACCAGAGGACACAGATAGAGTGGATGTGGAGAGGATGTTTCCTAAAGTGGGGGAGACTAGGACCAGAGCACACAGATAGAGTGGATGTGGAGAGGATGTTTCCTATACTGGGGGAGACTAGGACCAGAGGACACAGATAGAGTGGATGTGGAGAGGATGTTTCCTAGAGTGGGGGAGTCTAGGACCAGTGGACACAGATAGAGTGGATGTGGAGAGGATGTTTCCTGTAGTTGGGGAGTCTAGGACCAGAGGACACAGATAGAGTGGATGTGGAGTGGAAGTTTCCTATAGTGGGGGAGTCTAGGTCCAGAGGACACAGATAGAGTGGATGTGGAGAGAATGTTTCCTATATTGGGGGAATCTAGGACCAGAGGATACAGATAGAGTGGATGTGGAGAGGATGTTTCCAATAGTGGGTGAGTCTAGGACCAGAGGACACAGATAGAGTGGATGTGGAGAGGATGTTTCCTATAGTGGTGGAGTCTAGGACTAGAGGACACAGATAGAGTGGATGTGGAGAGGATGTTTCCGATAGTGGGGGAGTCTAGGACCAGAGGACACAGATAGAGTGGATGTGGAGAGAATGTTTCCTATGGTGGGGTAGTCCTGGACCAGAGGACACAGATAGAGTGGATGAGGAGAGGATATTTCCTATGGTGGGGTGAGTCTAGGACCAGAGGACACAGATAGAGTGGATGTGGAGAGGATGTTTCCTATAGTGGGGGGGTGTATGACCAGAGGACACCGATAGAGTGGATGTGGAGATGATGTTTCCTGTAGTTGGGGAGTCTAGGACCAGAGGACACAGATAGAGTGGATGTGGAGTGGAAGTTTCCTATAGTGGGGGAGTCTAGGACCAGAGGACACAGATAGAGTGGATGTGGTGGGGATGTTTCCTATAGTGGGGGAGTCTAGGACAGAGGACACAGATAGAGTTGATGTGGAGAGGATCTTCCTATACTGGGGTTGGCTAGGACCAGAGGACACAGATAGAGTGGATGTGGAGACGATGTTTCCTATAGTGGGGGAGTCTAGGACCAGAGGACACAGATAGAGTTGATGTGGTGAGGATCTTCCTATACTGGGGTAGTCTAGGACCAGAGGACACAGATAGAGTGGATGTGGAGACGATGTTTCCTATAGTGGGGGAGTCCAGGACCAGAGGGCACAGATAGAGTGGATGTGGAGAGGATGTTTCATATAGTGGGGGAGTCTTGGACCAGAGCACACAGTTAGAGTGGATGTGGAGAGGATGTTTCCTATAGTGGGGGAGTCTAGGACCAGAGGACACAGATAGAATGGATGTGGAGAGGATGTTTCCTATAGTGGGGGAGTCCAGGACCAGAGGGCACAGATAGAGTGGATGTGGAGAGGATGTTTCCTATAGTGGGGGAGTCTAGGACCAGAGGACACAGATAGAGTGGATGTGGAGAGAATGTTTCCTATAGTGGGGGAGTCTAGGAACAGAGGACACAGATAGAGTGGATGTGGAGAGGATGTTTCCTATAGTGGGGGAGTCTAGGACCAGAGGACACAGATAGAGTGGATGTGGAGCGAATGTTTCCTATATTGGGGGAGTCTAGGACCAGAGGGCACAGATAGAGCGGATGTGGAGAGGATGTTTCCTAAAGTGGGGGAGACTAGCACCAGAGGACACAGATAGAGTGGATGTGGAGAGGATGTTTCCTATACTGGGGGAGACTAGGACCAGAGGACACAGATAGAGTGGATGTGGAGAGGATGTTTCCTAGAGTGGGGGAGTCTAGGACCAGTGGACACAGATAGAGTGGATGTGGAGAGGATGTTTCCTGTAGTTGGGGAGTCTAGGACCAGAGGACACAGATAGAGTGGATGTGGAGTGGAAGTTTCCTATAGTGGGGGAGTCTGGGTCCAGAGGACACAGATAGAGTGGATGTGGAGAGAATGTTTCCTATATTGGGGGAATCTAGGACCAGAGGACACAGATAGAGTGGATGTGGAGAGGATGTTTCCAATAGTGGGTGAGAATAGGACCAGAGGACACAGATAGAGTGGATGTGGAGAGGATGTTTCCTATTGTGGGGGAGTCTAGGACCAGAGGACACAGCTAGAGTGGATGTGGAGAGGATGTTTCCTATAGTGGGGGTGTCTAGGTCCAGAGGGCACAGATAGAGTGGATGTGGAGAGGATGTTTCCTATAGTGGGGGAGTCTAGGACCAGAGGACACAGATAGAGTGGATGTGGAGAGGATGTTTCCTATAGTGGGGGAGTCTAGGACCAGAGGACACAGATAGAGTGGATGTGGAGTGAATGTTTCCTATATTGGGGGAGTCTAGGACCAGAGGGCACAGATAGAGTGGATGTGGAGAGGATGTTTCCTGTAGTGGGGGAGTCTAGGACCAGAGGACACAGATAGAGTGGATGTGGAGAGGATGTTTCCTATAGTGGGGGAGGCTAGGACCAGAGGACACAGATAGAGTTGATGTGGAGAGGATCTTCCTATACTGGGGTAGTCTAGTACCAGAGGACACAGATAGAGTGGATGTGGAGACGATGTTTCCTATAGTGGGGGAGTCCAGGACCAGAGGGCACAGATAGAGTGGATGTGGAGAGGATGTTTCATATAGTGGGGGAGTCTTGGACCAGAGCACACAGTTAGAGTGGATGTGGAGAGGATGTTTCCTATAGTGGGGGAGTCTAGGACCAGAGGACACAGATAGAATGGATGTGGAGAGGATGTTTCCTATAGTGGGGGAGTCCAGGACCAGAGGGCACAGATAGAGTGGATGTGGAGAGGATGTTTCCTATAGTGGGGGAGTCTAGGACCAGAGGACACAGATAGAGTGGATGTGGAGAGAATGTTTCCTGTAGTGGGGGAGTCTAGGTCCAGAGGACACAGATAGAGTGGATGTGGAGAGGATGTTTCCTATAGTCGGGGAGTCTAGGACCAGAGGGCACAGATAGAGTGGATGTGGAGAGGATGTTTCCTATAGTGGGGGAGTCTAGGACCAGAGGACACAGATAGAGTGGATGTGTAGAGGTTGTTTCCTATAGTGGGGGAGGCTAGTACCAGAGGGCACAGATAGAGTGGATGTGGAGTGGATGTTTCCTATAGTGGGGGAGTCTAGGACCAGTGGACACAGATAGAGTTGATGTGGAGAGGATCTTCCTATACTGGGGTAGTCTAGGACCAGAGGACACAGATAGAGTGGATGTGGAGACGATGTTTCCTATAGTGGGGGAGTCCCGGACCAGAGGGCACAGATAGAGTGGATGTGGAGAGGATGTTTCATATAGTGGGGGAGTCTTGGACCAGAGGAGACAGATAGAGTGGATGTGGAGAGGATGCTTCCTATAGTGGGGGAGTCTAGGACCAGAGGACACAGATCGACGACATGTGGAGAGCATGTTTCCAATACTGGGGGAGTCTTGGAACAGAGGACACAGATAGAGTGGATGTGGAGAGGATGTTTCCTATACTGGGAGAGTCCAGGACCAGAGGACACAGATAGAGTGGATGTGGAGAGGATATTTCCTACAGTGGTGGAGTCTAGGACCAGAGGACACAGATAGAGTGGATGTGGAGAGGATGTTTCCTATAGTGGGGGAGTCTAGGACCAGAGGGCACAGATAGTGTGAAACTGGAAAGTATGTTTCCTGTAGTGGGGGAGTCTAGGACCAGAGGGCACAAATAGAGTGCATGTGGAGAGGATGTTTCCTATAGTGGGGGAGTGTATGACCAGAAGACACCGATAGAGTGGATGTGGAGTGGATGTTTCCTATAGTGGGGTAGTCTAGGACCAGAGGAGACAGATAGAGTGTATGTGGAGAGGATGTTTCCTATAGTGGTGGAATCTAGGACCAGAGGACACAGATAGAGTGGATGTGGAGAGAATGTTTCCTATAGTGGGAGAGTGTAGGACCAGAGGACACGGAGAGAGTTGATGTGGAGTGAATGTTACCTATAGCTGTGGAGCCTAGGACCAGAGGACACAGATAGAGTGGATGTGGAGAGGATGTTTCCTATAGTGGGGGAGTCTAGGACCAGAGTGCACAGATAGAGTTGATGTGGAGAGGATCCGTCCTATACTGGGGGAGTCTAGGACGAGAGGACACAGATAGAGTTGATGTGGAGAGGATCTTCCTGTACTGGGGTAGTCTAGGACCAGAGGACACAGATAGAGTGGATGTGGAGACGATGTTTCCTATAGTGGGGGAGTCCAGGACCAGAGGGCACAGATAGAGTGGATGTGGAGAGGATGTTTCATATAGTGGGGGAGTCTTGGACCAGAGCACACAGTTAGAGTGGATGTGGAGAGGATGTTTCCTATAGTGGGGGAGTCTAGGACCAGAGGACACAGATAGAGTGGATGTGGAGAGGATGTTTCCTATAGTGGGGGAGTCCAGGACCAGAGGGCACAGATAGAGTGGATGTGGAGAGGATGTTTCCTATAGTGGGGGAGTCTAGGACCAGAGTGCACAGATAGAGTTGATGTGGAGAGGATCCGTCCTATACTGGGGGAGTCTAGGACGAGAGGACACAGATAGAGTGGTGTGGAGAGAATGTTTCCTGTAGTGGGGGAGTCTAGGTCCAGAGGACACAGATAGAGTGGATGTGGAGAGGATGTTTCCTATAGTCGGGGAGTCTAGGACCAGAGGGCACAGATAGAGTGGATGTGGAGAGGATGTTTCCTATAGTGGGGGAGTCTAGGACCAGAGGACACAGATAGAGTGGATGTGTAGAGGTTGTTTCCTATAGTGGGGGAGGCTAGTACCAGAGGGCACAGATAGAGTGGATGTGGAGTGGATGTTTCCTATAGTGGGGGAGTCTAGGACCAGTGGACACAGATAGAGTTGATGTGGAGAGGATCTTCCTATACTGGGGTAGTCTAGGACCAGAGGACACAGATAGAGTGGATGTGGAGACGATGTTTCCTATAGTGGGGGAGTCCCGGACCAGAGGGCACAGATAGAGTGGATGTGGAGAGGATGTTTCATATAGTGGGGGAGTCTTGGACCAGAGGAGACAGATAGAGTGGATGTGGAGAGGATGCTTCCTATAGTGGGGGAGTCTAGGACCAGAGGACACAGATCGACGACATGTGGAGAGCATGTTTCCAATACTGGGGGAGTCTTGGACCAGAGGACACCGATAGAGTGGATGTGGAGATGATGTTTCCTGTAGTTGGGGAGTCTAGGACCAGAGGACACAGATAGAGTGGATGTGGAGTGGAAGTTTCCTATAGTGGGGGAGTCTAGGACCAGAGGACACAGATAGAGTGGATGTGGTGGGGATGTTTCCTATAGTGGGGGAGTCTAGGACAGAGGACACAGATAGAGTTGATGTGGAGAGGATCTTCCTATACTGGGGTTGGCTAGGACCAGAGGACACAGATAGAGTGGATGTGGAGACGATGTTTCCTATAGTGGGGGAGTCTAGGACCAGAGGACACAGATAGAGTTGATGTGGTGAGGATCTTCCTATACTGGGGTAGTCTAGGACCAGAGGACACAGATAGAGTGGATGTGGAGACGATGTTTCCTATAGTGGGGGAGTCCAGGACCAGAGGGCACAGATAGAGTGGATGTGGAGAGGATGTTTCATATAGTGGGGGAGTCTTGGACCAGAGCACACAGTTAGAGTGGATGTGGAGAGGATGTTTCCTATAGTGGGGGAGTCTAGGACCAGAGGACACAGATAGAATGGATGTGGAGAGGATGTTTCCTATAGTGGGGGAGTCCAGGACCAGAGGGCACAGATAGAGTGGATGTGGAGAGGATGTTTCCTATAGTGGGGGAGTCTAGGACCAGAGGACACAGATAGAGTGGATGTGGAGAGAATGTTTCCTATAGTGGGGGAGTCTAGGAACAGAGGACACAGATAGAGTGGATGTGGAGAGGATGTTTCCTATAGTGGGGGAGTCTAGGACCAGAGGACACAGATAGAGTGGATGTGGAGCGAATGTTTCCTATATTGGGGGAGTCTAGGACCAGAGGGCACAGATAGAGCGGATGTGGAGAGGATGTTTCCTAAAGTGGGGGAGACTAGCACCAGAGGACACAGATAGAGTGGATGTGGAGAGGATGTTTCCTATACTGGGGGAGACTAGGACCAGAGGACACAGATAGAGTGGATGTGGAGAGGATGTTTCCTAGAGTGGGGGAGTCTAGGACCAGTGGACACAGATAGAGTGGATGTGGAGAGGATGTTTCCTGTAGTTGGGGAGTCTAGGACCAGAGGACACAGATAGAGTGGATGTGGAGTGGAAGTTTCCTATAGTGGGGGAGTCTGGGTCCAGAGGACACAGATAGAGTGGATGTGGAGAGAATGTTTCCTATATTGGGGGAATCTAGGACCAGAGGACACAGATAGAGTGGATGTGGAGAGGATGTTTCCAATAGTGGGTGAGAATAGGACCAGAGGACACAGATAGAGTGGATGTGGAGAGGATGTTTCCTATTGTGGGGGAGTCTAGGACCAGAGGACACAGCTAGAGTGGATGTGGAGAGGATGTTTCCTATAGTGGGGGTGTCTAGGTCCAGAGGGCACAGATAGAGTGGATGTGGAGAGGATGTTTCCTATAGTGGGGGAGTCTAGGACCAGAGGACACAGATAGAGTGGATGTGGAGAGGATGTTTCCTA
Source organism: Hypanus sabinus (assembly GCF_030144855.1). Taxonomy (NCBI): domain Eukaryota; kingdom Metazoa; phylum Chordata; class Chondrichthyes; order Myliobatiformes; family Dasyatidae; genus Hypanus; species Hypanus sabinus. The sequence continues at coordinate 520,016 of NW_026779014.1, forward strand.
TAGTGGGGGAGTCTAGGACCAGAGGACACAGATAGAGTGGATGTGGAGTGAATGTTTCCTATATTGGGGGAGTCTAGGACCAGAGGGCACAGATAGAGTGGATGTGGAGAGGATGTTTCCTGTAGTGGGGGAGTCTAGGACCAGAGGACACAGATAGAGTGGATGTGGAGAGGATGTTTCCTATAGTGGGGGAGGCTAGGACCAGAGGACACAGATAGAGTTGATGTGGAGAGGATCTTCCTATACTGGGGTAGTCTAGTACCAGAGGACACAGATAGAGTGGATGTGGAGACGATGTTTCCTATAGTGGGGGAGTCCAGGACCAGAGGGCACAGATAGAGTGGATGTGGAGAGGATGTTTCATATAGTGGGGGAGTCTTGGACCAGAGCACACAGTTAGAGTGGATGTGGAGAGGATGTTTCCTATAGTGGGGGAGTCTAGGACCAGAGGACACAGATAGAATGGATGTGGAGAGGATGTTTCCTATAGTGGGGGAGTCCAGGACCAGAGGGCACAGATAGAGTGGATGTGGAGAGGATGTTTCCTATAGTGGGGGAGTCTAGGACCAGAGGACACAGATAGAGTGGATGTGGAGAGAATGTTTCCTGTAGTGGGGGAGTCTAGGTCCAGAGGACACAGATAGAGTGGATGTGGAGAGGATGTTTCCTATAGTCGGGGAGTCTAGGACCAGAGGGCACAGATAGAGTGGATGTGGAGAGGATGTTTCCTATAGTGGGGGAGTCTAGGACCAGAGGACACAGATAGAGTGGATGTGTAGAGGTTGTTTCCTATAGTGGGGGAGGCTAGTACCAGAGGGCACAGATAGAGTGGATGTGGAGTGGATGTTTCCTATAGTGGGGGAGTCTAGGACCAGTGGACACAGATAGAGTTGATGTGGAGAGGATCTTCCTATACTGGGGTAGTCTAGGACCAGAGGACACAGATAGAGTGGATGTGGAGACGATGTTTCCTATAGTGGGGGAGTCCCGGACCAGAGGGCACAGATAGAGTGGATGTGGAGAGGATGTTTCATATAGTGGGGGAGTCTTGGACCAGAGGAGACAGATAGAGTGGATGTGGAGAGGATGCTTCCTATAGTGGGGGAGTCTAGGACCAGAGGACACAGATCGACGACATGTGGAGAGCATGTTTCCAATACTGGGGGAGTCTTGGAACAGAGGACACAGATAGAGTGGATGTGGAGAGGATGTTTCCTATACTGGGAGAGTCCAGGACCAGAGGACACAGATAGAGTGGATGTGGAGAGGATATTTCCTACAGTGGTGGAGTCTAGGACCAGAGGACACAGATAGAGTGGATGTGGAGAGGATGTTTCCTATAGTGGGGGAGTCTAGGACCAGAGGGCACAGATAGTGTGAAACTGGAAAGTATGTTTCCTGTAGTGGGGGAGTCTAGGACCAGAGGGCACAAATAGAGTGCATGTGGAGAGGATGTTTCCTATAGTGGGGGAGTGTATGACCAGAAGACACCGATAGAGTGGATGTGGAGTGGATGTTTCCTATAGTGGGGTAGTCTAGGACCAGAGGAGACAGATAGAGTGTATGTGGAGAGGATGTTTCCTATAGTGGTGGAATCTAGGACCAGAGGACACAGATAGAGTGGATGTGGAGAGAATGTTTCCTATAGTGGGAGAGTGTAGGACCAGAGGACACGGAGAGAGTTGATGTGGAGTGAATGTTACCTATAGCTGTGGAGCCTAGGACCAGAGGACACAGATAGAGTGGATGTGGAGAGGATGTTTCCTATAGTGGGGGAGTCTAGGACCAGAGTGCACAGATAGAGTTGATGTGGAGAGGATCCGTCCTATACTGGGGGAGTCTAGGACGAGAGGACACAGATAGAGTGGTGTGGAGAGGATGTTTCCTATAGTGGGGGAGTCCAGGACCAGAGGGCACAGATAGAGTGGATGTGGAGAGGATGTTTCCTATAGTGGGGGAGTCTAGGACCAGAGTGCACAGATAGAGTTGATGTGGAGAGGATCCGTCCTATACTGGGGGAGTCTAGGACGAGAGGACACAGATAGAGTGGTGTGGAGAGAATGTTTCCTGTAGTGGGGGAGTCTAGGTCCAGAGGACACAGATAGAGTGGATGTGGAGAGGATGTTTCCTATAGTCGGGGAGTCTAGGACCAGAGGGCACAGATAGAGTGGATGTGGAGAGGATGTTTCCTATAGTGGGGGAGTCTAGGACCAGAGGACACAGATAGAGTGGATGTGTAGAGGTTGTTTCCTATAGTGGGGGAGGCTAGTACCAGAGGGCACAGATAGAGTGGATGTGGAGTGGATGTTTCCTATAGTGGGGGAGTCTAGGACCAGTGGACACAGATAGAGTTGATGTGGAGAGGATCTTCCTATACTGGGGTAGTCTAGGACCAGAGGACACAGATAGAGTGGATGTGGAGACGATGTTTCCTATAGTGGGGGAGTCCCGGACCAGAGGGCACAGATAGAGTGGATGTGGAGAGGATGTTTCATATAGTGGGGGAGTCTTGGACCAGAGGAGACAGATAGAGTGGATGTGGAGAGGATGCTTCCTATAGTGGGGGAGTCTAGGACCAGAGGACACAGATCGACGACATGTGGAGAGCATGTTTCCAATACTGGGGGAGTCTTGGAACAGAGGACACAGATAGAGTGGATGTGGAGAGGATGTTTCCTATACTGGGAGAGTCCAGGACCAGAGGACACAGATAGAGTGGATGTGGAGAGGATATTTCCTACAGTGGTGGAGTCTAGGACCAGAGGACACAGATAGAGTGGATGTGGAGAGGATGTTTCCTATAGTGGGGGAGTCTAGGACCAGAGGGCACAGATAGTGTGAAACTGGAAAGTATGTTTCCTGTAGTGGGGGAGTCTAGGACCAGAGGGCACAAATAGAGTGCATGTGGAGAGGATGTTTCCTATAGTGGGGGAGTGTATGACCAGAAGACACCGATAGAGTGGATGTGGAGTGGATGTTTCCTATAGTGGGGTAGTCTAGGACCAGAGGAGACAGATAGAGTGTATGTGGAGAGGATGTTTCCTATAGTGGTGGAATCTAGGACCAGAGGACACAGATAGAGTGGATGTGGAGAGAATGTTTCCTATAGTGGGAGAGTGTAGGACCAGAGGACACGGAGAGAGTTGATGTGGAGTGAATGTTACCTATAGCTGTGGAGCCTAGGACCAGAGGACACAGATAGAGTGGATGTGGAGAGGATGTTTCCTATAGTGGGGGAGTCTAGGACCAGAGTGCACAGATAGAGTTGATGTGGAGAGGATCCGTCCTATACTGGGGGAGTCTAGGACGAGAGGACACAGATAGAGTGGTGTGGAGAGGATGTTTCCTATAGTGGGGGAGTCCAGGACCAGAGGGCACAGATAGAGTGGATGTGGAGAGGTTGTTTCCTATAGTGGGGGGGTTTAGGACCAGAGGACACAGATAGAGTTTATGTGGAGAGAATGTTTCCTATAGTGGGGGAGTCTAGGACCAGAGGACACAGATAGAGTGGATGTGGAGAGGATGTTTCCTATAGTGGGGGAGTCTAGGACCAGAGGACACAGATAGAGTGGATGTGGAGAGGATGTTTCCTAAAGTGGGGGAGACTAGGACCAGAGCACACAGATAGAGTGGATGTGGAGAGGATGTTTCCTATACTGGGGGAGACTAGGACCAGAGGACACAGATAGAGTGGATGTGGAGAGGATGTTTCCTAGAGTGGGGGAGTCTAGGACCAGTGGACACAGATAGAGTGGATGTGGAGAGGATGTTTCCTGTAGTTGGGGAGTCTAGGACCAGAGGACACAGATAGAGTGGATGTGGAGTGGAAGTTTCCTATAGTGGGGGAGTCTAGGTCCAGAGGACACAGATAGAGTGGATGTGGAGAGAATGTTTCCTATATTGGGGGAATCTAGGACCAGAGGATACAGATAGAGTGGATGTGGAGAGGATGTTTCCAATAGTGGGTGAGTCTAGGACCAGAGGACACAGATAGAGTGGATGTGGAGAGGATGTTTCCTATAGTGGTGGAGTCTAGGACTAGAGGACACAGATAGAGTGGATGTGGAGAGGATGTTTCCGATAGTGGGGGAGTCTAGGACCAGAGGACACAGATAGAGTGGATGTGGAGAGAATGTTTCCTATGGTGGGGTAGTCCTGGACCAGAGGACACAGATAGAGTGGATGAGGAGAGGATATTTCCTATGGTGGGGTGAGTCTAGGACCAGAGGACACAGATAGAGTGGATGTGGAGAGAATGTTTCCTATAGTGGGGGGGTGTATGACCAGAGGACACCGATAGAGTGGATGTGGAGATGATGTTTCCTGTAGTTGGGGAGTCTAGGACCAGAGGACACAGATAGAGTGGATGTGGAGTGGAAGTTTCCTATAGTGGGGGAGTCTAGGACCAGAGGACACAGATAGAGTGGATGTGGTGGGGATGTTTCCTATAGTGGGGGAGTCTAGGACAGAGGACACAGATAGAGTTGATGTGGAGAGGATCTTCCTATACTGGGGTTGGCTAGGACCAGAGGACACAGATAGAGTGGATGTGGAGACGATGTTTCCTATAGTGGGGGAGTCTAGGACCAGAGGACACAGATAGAGTTGATGTGGTGAGGATCTTCCTATACTGGGGTAGTCTAGGACCAGAGGACACAGATAGAGTGGATGTGGAGACGATGTTTCCTATAGTGGGGGAGTCCAGGACCAGAGGGCACAGATAGAGTGGATGTGGAGAGGATGTTTCATATAGTGGGGGAGTCTTGGACCAGAGCACACAGTTAGAGTGGATGTGGAGAGGATGTTTCCTATAGTGGGGGAGTCTAGGACCAGAGGACACAGATAGAATGGATGTGGAGAGGATGTTTCCTATAGTGGGGGAGTCCAGGACCAGAGGGCACAGATAGAGTGGATGTGGAGAGGATGTTTCCTATAGTGGGGGAGTCTAGGACCAGAGGACACAGATAGAGTGGATGTGGAGAGAATGTTTCCTATAGTGGGGGAGTCTAGGTCCAGAGGACACAGATAGAGTGGATATGGAGAGGATGTTTCCTATAGTGGGGGAGTCTAGGACCAGAGGGCACAGATAGAGTGGATGTGGAGAGGATGTTTCCTATAGTGGGGGAGTCTAGGACCAGAGGACACAGATAGAGTGGATGTGTAGAGGATGTTTCCTATAGTGGGGGAGTCTAGGACCAGAGGACACAGATAGAGTGGATGTGGAGAGAATGTTTCCTATATTGGGGGAGGCTAGGACCAGAGGGCACAGATAGAGTGGATGTGGAGTGGATGTTTCCTATAGTGGGGGAGTCTAGGACCAGAGGACACAGAGAGAGTTGATGTGGAGAGGATCTTCCTATACTGGGGTAGTCTAGGACCAGAGGACACAGATAGAGTGGATGTGGAGACGATGTTTCCTATAGTGGGGGAGTCCAGGACCAGAGGGCACAGATAGAGTGGATGTGGAGAGGACGTTTCATATAGTGGGGGAGTCTTGGACCAGAGGACACAGATAGAGTGGATGTGGAGAGGATGTTTCCTATAGTGGGGGAGTCTAGGACCAGAGGACACAGATAGACGACATGTGGAGAGCATGTTTCCAATACTGGGGGAGTCTTGGAACAGAGGACACAGATAGAGTGGATGTGGAGAGGATGTTTCCTATAGTGGGGGAGTCCAGGACCAGAGGACACAGATAGAGTGGATGTGGAGAGGATATTTCCTACAGTGGTGGAGTCTAGGACCAGAGGACACAGATAGAGTGGATGTGGAGAGGATGTTTCCTATAGTGGGGGAGTGTAGGACCAGAGGGCACAGATAGTGTGAATCTGGAAAGTATGTTTCCTGTAGTGGGGGAGTCTAGGACCAGAGGGCACAAATAGAGTGGATGTGGAGAGGATGTTTCCTATAGTGGGGGAGTGTATGACCAGAAGACACCGATAGAGTGGATGTGGAGTGGATATTTCCTATAGTGGGGTAGTCTAGGACCAGAGGAGACAGATAGAGTGGATGTGGAGAGGACGTTTCCTATAGTGGTGGAATCTAGGACCAGAGGACACAGATAGAGTGGATGTGGAGAGAATGTTTCCTATAGTGGGAGAGTGTAGGACCAGAGGACACGGAGGGAGTTGATGTGGAGAGAATGTTTCCTATAGTTGTGGAGCCTAGGACCAGAGGACACAGATAGAGTGGATGTGGAAAGGATGTTTCCTATAGTGGGGGAGTCTAGAACCAGAGGACACAGATAGAGCGGATGTGGAGAGGATGTTTCCTATAGTGGGGGAGTCTAGGACCAGAGTGCACAGATAGAGTTGATGTGGAGAGGATCCGTCCTATACTGGGGGAGTCTAGGACCAGAGGACACAGATAGAGTGGATGTGGAGAGGATGTTTCCTATAGCGGGGGAGTCTAGGACCAGAGGACACAGATAGAGTGGATGTGGAGAGCATGTTTCCTATGGTGGGGGAGTCTAGGACCAGAGGACACAGATAGAGTGGATGTGGAGAGGATGTTTCCTATAGTAGGGGTCTAGGACCTGAGGACACAGATAGAGTGGATGTGGAGTGGGTGTTTCCTATACTGTGGGAGTCTAGGACCAGAGGACCCAGATAGAGTGGATGTGGAGAGGATTTTTCCTATAGTAGGGGAGTCTAGGACCAGAGGGCACAGATAGAGTGGATGTGGAGAGGATGTTTCCTATAGTGGGGGAGTCTAGGACCAGAGGACACAGATAGATGACATGTGGAGAGCATGTTTCCGATACTGGGGGAGTCTTGGAACAGAGGACACAGATAGAGTGGATGTGGAGAGGATGTTTCCTATAGTGGGGGAGTCCAGGACCAGAGGACACAGATAGAGTGGATGTGGAGAGGAGATTTCCTACAGTGGTGGAGTCTAGGACCAGAGGACACAGATAGAGTGGATGTGGAGAGGATGTTTCCTGTAGTGGGGGAGTCTAGGACCAGAGGGCACAAATAGAGTGGATGTGGAGAGGATGTTTCCTATAGTGGGGGAGTGTATGACCAGAAGACACCGATAGAGTGGATGTGGAGTGGATGTTTCCTATAGTGGGGGAGTCTAGGACCAGAGGAGACAGATAGAGTGGATGTGGAGAGGATGTTTCCTATAGTGATGGAATCTAGGACCAGAGGACACAGATAGAGTGGATGTGGAGAGAATGTTTCCTATAGTGGGAGAGTGTAGGACCAGAGGACACAGAGAGAGTTGATGTGGAGAGAATGTTTCCTATAGTTGTGGAGCCTAGGACCAGAGGACACAGATAGAGTGGATGTGGAGAGGATGTTTCCTATAGTGGGGGAGTCTAGAACCAGAGGACACAGATAGAGCGGATGTGGAGAGGATATTTCCTATAGTGGGGGAGTCTAGGACCAGAGTGCACAGATAGAGTTGATGTGGAGAGGATCCGTCCTATACTGGGGGAGTCTAGGACCAGAGGACAAAGATAGAGTGGATGTGGAGAGGATGTTTCCTATAGTCGGGGAGTCCAGGACCAGAGGGCACAGATAGAGTGGATGTGGAGAGCATGTTTCCTATAGTAGGGGAGTCTAGGACCAGAGGACACAGGTAGAGTGGATGTGGCGAGAATGTTTCCTATAGTGGGAGAGTCAAGGACCAGAGGACACAGATAGAATGGATGTGGAGAGGATGTTTCCTATAGTAGGGGTCTATGACCTGAGGACACAGATAGAGTGGATGTGGAGAGCATGTTTCCTATAGTGGGAGAGTCAAGGACCAGAGGACACAGATAGAATGGATGTGGAGAGGATGTTTCCTATAGTAGGGGTCTATGACCTGAGGACACAGATAGAGTGGATGTGGAGTGGGTGTTTCCTATACTGTGGGAGTCTAGGACCAGAGGACCCAGATAGAGTGGATGTGGAGAGGATTTTTCCTATAGTAGGGGAGTCTAGGACCAGAGGGCACAGATAGAGTGGATGTGGAGAGGATGTTTCCTATAGTGGGGGAGTCTAGGACCAGAGGACACAGATAGACGACATGTGGAGAGCATGTTTCCGATACTGGGGGAGTCTTGGAACAGAGGACACAGATAGAGTGGATGTGGAGAGGATGTTTCCTATAGTGGGGGAGTCCAGGACCAGAGGACACAGATAGAGTGGATGTGGAGAGGAGATTTCCTACAGTGGTGGAGTCTAGGACCAGAGGACACAGATAGAGTGGATGTGGAGAGGATATTTCCTGTAGTGGGGGAGTCTAGGACCAGAGGGCACAAATAGAGTGGATGTGGAGAGGATGTTTCCTATAGTGGGGGAGTGTATGACCAGAAGACACCGATAGAGTGGATGTGGAGTGGATGTTTCCTATAGTGGGGGAGTCTAGGACCAGAGGAGACAGATAGAGTGGATGTGGAGAGGATGTTTCCTATAGTGGTGGAATCTAGGACCAGAGTGCACAGATAGAGTTGATGTGGAGAGGATCCGTCCTATACTGGGGGAGTCCAGGACCAGAGGACACAGATAGAGTGGATGTGGAGAGGATGTTTCCTATAGCGGGGGAGTCTAGGACCAGAGGACACAGATAGAGTGGATGTGGAGAGCATGTTTCCTATAGTAGCGGAGTCTAGGACCAGAGGACACAGGTAGAGTGGATGTGGCGAGAATGTTTCCTATAGTGGGAGAGTCAAGGACCAGAGGACACGGAGAGAGTGGATGTAGATAGGATGTTTCCTATAGTGGGGGAGTCTAGAACCAAAGGACGCAGATAGAATGGATGTGGAGAGGATGTTTCCTACAGTGGTGGAGTCTAGGTCCAGAGGACACAGATAGAGTGGATGTGGAGAGGATGTTTCCTATAGTGGGGGAGTCTAGGACCAGAGGGCACAGATAGAGTGGATGTAGAGAGGATGTTTCCTGTAGTGGGGGCGTCTAGGACCAGAGGGCAGAAATAGAGTGGATGTGGAGAGGATGTTTCCTATAGTGGGGGAGTCTAGGTCTAGAGGACACAGATAGAGTGGTGTGGAGAGGATGTTTCCTATAGTGGGGGAGTCCAGGACCAGAGGGCACAGATAGAGTGGATGTGGAGAGGTTGTTTCCTATAGTGGGGGGGTTTAGGACCAGAGGACACAGATAGAGATTATGTGGAGAGAATGTTTCCTATAGTGGGGGAGTCTAGGACCAGAGGACATAGATAGAGTGGATGTGGAGAGGATGTTTCCTAAAGTGGGAGAGTGTAGGACCAGAGGACACAGAGAGAGTTGATGTGGAGAGAATGTTTCCTATAGTTGTGGAGCCTAGGACCAGAGGACACAGATAGAGTGGATGTGGAGAGGATGTTTCCTATAGTGGGGGAGTCTAGGACCAGAGTGCACAGATAGAGTTGATGTGGAGAGGATCCGTCCTATACTGGGGGAGTCTAGGACCAGAGGACACACATAGAGTGGATGTGGAGAGGATGTTTCCTATAGCGGGGGAGTCTAGGACCAGAGGACACAGATAGAGTGGATGTGGAGAGCATGTTTCCTATAGTAGCGGAGTCTAGGACCAGAGGACACAGGTAGAGTGGATGTGGCGAGAATGTTTCCTATAGTGGGAGAGTCAAGGACCAGAGGACACGGAGAGAGTGGATGTAGATAGGATGTTTCCTATAGTGGGGGAGTCTAGAACCAAAGGACGCAGATAGAATGGATGTGGAGAGGATGTTTCCTACAGTGGTGGAGTCTAGGTCCAGAGGACACAGATAGAGTGGATGTGGAGAGGATGTTTCCTATAGTGGGGGAGTCTAGGACCAGAGGGCACAGATAGAGTGGATGTAGAGAGGATGTTTCCTGTAGTGGGGGCGTCTAGGACCAGAGGGCAGAAATAGAGTGGATGTGGAGAGGATGTTTCATATAGTGGGGGAGTCTAGGTCTAGAGGACACAGATAGAGTGGTGTGGAGAGGATGTTTCCTATAGTGGGGGAGTCCAGGACCAGAGGGCACAGATAGAGTGGATGTGGAGAGGTTGTTTCCTATAGTGGGGGGGTTTAGGACCAGAGGACACAGATAGAGTTTATGTGGAGAGAATGTTTCCTATAGTGGTGGAGTCTAGGACCAGAGGACACAGATAGAGTGGATGTGGAGAGGATGTTTCCTAAAGTGGGGGAGACTAGGACCAGAGCACACAGATAGAGTGGATGTGGAGAGGATGTTTCCTATACTGGGGGAGACTAGGACCAGAGGACACAGATAGAGTGGATGTGGAGAGGATGTTTCCTAGAGTGGGGGAGTCTAGGACCAGTGGACACCGATAGAGTGGATGTGGAGAGGATGTTTCCTGTAGTTGGGGAGTCTAGGACCAGAGGACACAGATAGAGTGGATGTGGAGTGGAAGTTTCCTATAGTGGGGGAGTCTAGGTCCAGAGGACACAGATAGAGTGGATGTGGAGAGAATGTTTCCTATATTGGGGGAATCTAGGACCAGAGGATACAGATAGAGTGGATGTGGAGAGGATGTTTCCTATAGCGGGGGAGTCTAGGACCAGAGGACACAGATAGAGTGGATGTGGAGAGGATGTTTCCTATAGTGGGAGAGTCAAGGACCAGAGGACACGGAGAGAGTGGATGTAGATAGGATGTTTCCTATAGTGGGGGAGTCTAGAACCAAAGGACGCAGATAGAGTGGATGTGGAGAGGATGTTTCGTACAGTGGTGGAGTCTAGGTCCAGAGGACACAGGTAGAGTGGATGTGGAGAGGATGTTTCCTATAGTGGGGGAGTCTAGGACCAGAGGACACAGATAGAGTTGATGTGGAGAGGATCTTCCTATACTGGGGTAGTCTAGGACCAGAGGACACAGATAGAGTGGATGTGGAGACGATGTTTCCTATAGTGGGGGAGTCCAGGACCAGAGGGCACAGATAGAGTGGATGTGGAGAGGATGTTTCATATAGTGGGGGAGTCTAGGACCAGAGGACACAGATAGACGACATGTGGAGAGCATGTTTCCAATACTGGGGGAGTCTTGGAACAGAGGACACAGATAGAGTGGATGTGGAGAGGATGTTTCCTATAGTGGGGGTGTCCAGGACCAGAGGACACAGATAGAGTGGATGTGGAGTGGATATTTCCTACAGTGGTGGAGTCTAGGACCAGAGGACACAGATAGAGTGGATGTGGAGAGGATGTTTCCTATAGTGGGGGAGTCTAGGACCAGAGGGCACAAATAGAGTGGATGTGGAGAGGATGTTTCCTATAGTGGGGGAGTGTATGACCAGAAGACACCGATAGAGTGGATGTGGAGTGGATGTTTCCTATAGTGGGGTAGTCTAGGACCAGAGGAGACAGATAGAGTGGATGTGGAGAGGATGTTTCCTATAGTGGTGGAATCTAGGACCAGAGGACACAGATAGAGTGGATGTGGAGAGAATGTTTCCTATAGTGGGAGAGTGTAGGACCAGAGGACACGGAGACAGTTGATGTGGAGAGAATGTTTCCTATAGTTGTGGAGCCTAGGACCAGAGGACACAGATAGAGTGGATGTGGAGAGGATGTTTCCTATAGTGGGGGAGTTTAGAACCAGAGGACACAGATAGAGCGGATGTGGAGAGGATGTTTCCTATAGTGGGGGAGTCTAGGACCAGAGTGCACAGATAGAGTTGATGTGGAGAGCATGTTTCCTATAGTGGGGGAGTCTAGAACCAGAGGACACAGATAGAGTGGATGTGGAGAGCATGTTTCCTATAGTGGGGGAGTCTAGGATCAGAGGGCACAGATAGAGTGGAAGTGGAGAGGATGTTTCCTATAGTAGGGGTCTAGGACCTGAGGACACAGATAGAGTGGATGTGGAGTGGGTGTTTCCTATACTGTGGGAGTCTAGGACCAGAGGCCCCAGATAGAGTGGATGTGGAGAGGATTTTTCCTATAGTAGGGGAGTCTAGGACCAGAGGGCACAGATAGAGTGGATGTGGAGAGGATGTTTCCTGTAGTGGGGGACTCAAGGACCAGAGGACACAGATAGAGTGGATGTGGAGAGGATGTTTCCTATAGTGGGTGAGTCTAGGACCAGAGGACACAGATAGTGTGGATGTGGAGAGGATGATTCCTATAGTGCGGGTGTCTAGGACCAGAGGGCACTGATAGAGTGGATGTGGAGAGGGTGTTTCCTATAGTAGGGGAGCCTAGGACCAGAGTACACAGATAGAGTGGAAGTGGAGAGGATGTTTCCTATAGTGGGGGAGTGTATGACCAGAGGACACCGATAGAGTGGATGTGGAGAGGATGTTTCCTATAGTGGGGGAGTCTAGGACCAGAGGACACAGATAGAGTTGATGTGGAGAGGATCTTCCTATTTTGGGGTAGTCTAGGACCAGAGGACACAGATAGAGTGGATGTGGAGACGATGTTTCCTATAGTGGGGGAGTTATGGACCAGAGGGCACAGATAGAGTGGATGTGGAGAGGATGTTTCATATAGTGGGGGAGTCTTGGACCAGAGCACACAGATAGAGTGGATGTGGAGAGGATGTTTCCTATAGTGGGGGAGTCTAGGACCAGATGACACAGATAGAGTGGATGTGGAGAGGATGTTTCCTATAGTGGGGGAGTCTAGGACCAGAGGACACAGATAGAGTGGATGTGGAGAGAATGTTTCCTATAGTGGGGGAGTCTAGGTCCAGAGGACACAGATAGAGTGGATGTGGAGAGGATGTTTCCTATAGTAGGGGAGTCTAGGACCAGAGGGCACAGATAGCGTGGATGTGGAGAGGATGTTTCCTATAGTGGGGGAGTCTAGGACCAGAGGACACAGATAGAGTTGATGTGGAGAGGATCTTCCTATACTGGGGTAGTCTAGGACCAGAGGACACAGATAGAGTGGATGTGGAGACGATGTTTCCTATAGTGGGGGAGTCCAGAACCAGAGGGCACAGATAGAGTGGATGTGGAGAGGATGTTTCCTATAGTGGGGGAGTCTAGGACCAGAGGACACAGATAGAGTTGATGTGGAGAGGATCTTCCTATACTGGGCTAGTCTAGGACCAGAGGACACAGATAGAGTGGATGTGGAGACGATGTTTCCTATAGTGGGGGAGTCCAGGACCAGAGGGCACAGATAGAGTGGATGTGGAGAGGATGTTTCATATAGTGGGGGAGTCTTGGACCAGAGGACACAGATAGAGTGGATGTGGAGAGGATGTTTCCTATAGTGGGGGAGTCCAGGACCAGAGGGCACAGATAGAGTGGATGTGGAGAGGATGTTTCATATAGTGGGGGAGTCTTGGACCAGAGGACACAGATAGAGTGGATGTGGAGAGGATGTTTCCTATAGTGGGGGAGTCTAGGACCAGAGGACACAGCTAGACGACATGTGGAGAGCATGTTTCCAAAACTGGGGGAGTCTTGGAACAGAGGACACAGATAGAGTGGATGTGGAGAGGATGTTTCCTATAGTGGGGGAGTCCAGGACCAGAGGACACAGATAGAGTGGATGTGGAGAGGATATTTCCTACAGTGGTGGAGTCTAGGACCAGAGGACACAGATAGAGTGGATGTGGAGTGGATGTTTCCTATAGTGGGGGAGTCTAGGACCAGAGGGCACAAATAGAGTGGATGTGGAGAGGATGTTTCCTATAGTGGGGGAGTGTATGACCAGAAGACACCGATGGAGTGGATGTGGAGTGGATGTTTCCTATAGTGGGGGAGTCTAGGACCAGAGGAGACAGATAGAGTGGATGTGGAGAGGATGTTTCCTATAGTGGTGGAATCTAGGACCAGAGGACACAGATAGAGTGGATGTGGAGAGAATGTTTCCTATAGTGGTGGAATCTAGGACCAGAGGACACAGATAGAGTTGATGTGGAGAGAATGTTTCCTATAGTGGGAGAGTGTAGGACCAGAGGACACGGAGAGAGTTGATGTGGAGAGAATGTTTCCTATAGTTGTGGAGCCTAGGACCAGAGGACACAGATAGAGTGGATGTGGAGAGGATGTTTCCTATAGTGGGGGAGTCTAGGACCAGAGGGCACAGATAGAGTGGATGTGGAGAGGATGTTTCCTATACTGGGGGAGTCTAGGACCAGAGGGCACAGATAGAGTGGAAGTGGAGAGGATGTTTCCTATAGTAGGGGTCTAGGACCTGAGGACACAGATAGAGTGGATGTGGAGTGGGTGTTTCCTATACTGGGGGAGTCTAGGACCAGAGGGCACAGATAGAGTGGAAGTGGAGAGGATGTTTCCTATAGTGGGGGAGCCTAGGACCAGAGTATACAGATAGAGTGGAAGTGGAGAGGATGTTTCCTATAGTGGGGGAGTGTATGACCAGAGGACTCCGATAGAGTGGATGTGGAGAGGATGTTTCCTATAGTGGGGGAGTCTAGGACCAGAGGACACAGATAGAGTTGATGTGGAGAGGATCTTCCTATACTGGGCTAGTCTAGGACCAGAGGACACAGATAGAGTGGATGTGGAGACGATGTTTCCTATAGTGGGGGAGTCCAGGACCAGAGGGCACAGATAGAGTGGATGTGGAGAGGATGTTTCATATAGTGGGGGAGTCTTGGACCAGAGGACACAGATAGAGTGGATGTGGAGAGGATGTTTCCTATAGTGGGGGAGTCCAGGACCAGAGGACACAGATAGAGTGGATGTGGAGAGGATGTTTCATATAGTGGGGGAGTCTTGGACCAGAGGACACAGATAGAGTGGATGTGGAGAGGATGTTTCCTATAGTGGGGGAGTCTAGGACCAGAGGACACAGCTAGACGACATGTGGAGAGCATTTTTCCAAAACTGGGGGAGTCTTGGAACAGAGGACACAGATAGAGTGGATGTGGAGAGGATGTTTCCTATAGTGGGGGAGTCCAGGACCAGAGGACACAGATAGAGTGGATGTGGAGAGGATATTTCCTACAGTGGTGGAGTCTAGGACCAGAGGACACAGATAGAGTGGATGTGGAGAGGATGTTTCCTATAGTGGGGGAGTCTAGGACCAGAGGGCACAGATAGTGTGAATCTGGAAAGTATGTTTCCTGTAGTGGGGGAGTCTAGGACCAGAGGGCACAAATAGAGTGGATGTGGAGAGGATGTTTCCTATAGTGGGGGAGTGTATGACCAGAAGACACCGATGGAGTGGATGTGGAGTGGATGTTTCCTATAGTGGGGGAGTCTAGGACCAGAGGAGACAGATAGAGTGGATGTGGAGAGGATGTTTCCTATAGTGGTGGAATCTAGGACCAGAGGACACAGATAGAGTGGATGTGGAGAGAATGTTTCCTATAGTGGTGGAATCTAGGACCAGAGGACACAGATAGAGTTGATGTGGAGAGAATGTTTCCTATAGTGGGAGAGTGTAGGACCAGAGGACACGGAGAGAGTTGATGTGGAGAGAATGTTTCCTATAGTTGTGGAGCCTAGGACCAGAGGACACAGATAGAGTGGATGTGGAGAGGATGTTTCCTATAGTGGGGGAGTCTAGAACCAGAGGACACAGATAGAGCGGATGTGGAGAGGATGTTTCCTATAGTGGGGGAGTCTAGGACCAGAGTGCACAGATAGAGTTGATGTGGAGAGGATCCGTCCTATACTGGGGGAGTCTAGGACCAGAGGACACAGATAGAGTGGATGTGGAGAGGATGTTTCCTATAGCGGGCTAGTCTAGGACCAGAGGACACAGATAGAGTGGATGTGGAGAGGATGTTTCCTATAGCGGGGGAGTCTAGGACCCGAGGACACAGATAGAGTGGATGTGGAGAGGATGTTTCCTATAGTGGGGGAGTCTAGGACCAGAGGGCACAGATAGAGTGGATGTGGAGAGGATGTTTCCTATACTGGGGGAGTCTAGGACCAGAGGGCACAGATAGAGTGGAAGTGGAGAGGATGTTTCCTATAGTAGGGGTCTAGGACCTGAGGACACAGATAGAGTGGATGTGGAGTGGGTGTTTCCTATACTGTGGGAGTCTAGGACCAGAGGACCCAGATAGAGTGGATGTGGAGAGGATTTTTCCTATAGTAGGGGAGTCTAGGACCAGAGGGCACAGATAGAGTGGATGTGGAGAGGATGTTTCCTGTAGTGGGGGACTCAAGGACCAGAGGACACAGATAGAGTGGATGTGGAGAGGATGTTTCCTATAGTGGGTGAGTCTAGGACCAGAGGACACAGATAGCGTGGATGTGGAGAGGATGTTTCCTATAGTGCGGGTGTCTAGGACCAGAGGGCACTGATAGAGTGGATGTGGAGAGGATGTTTCCTATAGTGGGGGAGCCTAGGACCAGAGTACACAGATAGAGTGGAAGTGGAGAGGATGTTTCCTATAGTGGGGGAGTGTATGACCAGAGGACACCGATAGAGTGGATGTGGAGAGGATGTTTCCTATAGTGGGGGAGTCTAGGACCAGAGGACACAGATAGAGTTGATGTGGAGAGGATCTTCCTATATTGGGGTAGTCTAGGACCAGAGGACACAGATAGAGTGGATGTGGAGACGATGTTTCCTATAGTGGGGGAGTCCAGGACCAGAGGGCACAGATAGAGTGGATGTGGAGAGGATGTTTCATATAGTGGGGGAGGCTTGGACCAGAGCACACAGATAGAGTGGATGTGGAGAGGATGTTTCCTATAGTGGGGGAGTCTAGGACCAGATGACACAGATAGAGTGGATGTGGAGAGGATGTTTCCTATAGTGGGGGAGTCTAGGACCAGAGGACACAGATAGAGTGGATGTGGAGAGAATGTTTCCTATAGTGGGGGAGTCTAGGTCCAGAGGACACAGATAGAGTCGATGTGGAGAGGATGTTTCCTATAGTGGGGGAGTCTAGGACCAGAGGGCACAGATAGAGTGGATGTGGAGAGGATGTTTCCTATAGTGGGGGAGTCTAGGACCAGAGGACACAGATAGAGTTGATGTGGAGAGGATCTTCCTATATTGGGGTAGTCTAGGACCAGAGGACACAGATAGAGTGGATGTGGAGACGATGTTTCCTATAGTGGGGGAGTCCAGGACCAGAGGGCACAGATAGAGTGGATGTGGAGAGGATGTTTCCTATAGTGGGGGAGTCCAGGACCAGAGGGCACAGATAGAGTGGATGTGGAGAGGATGTTTCCTATAGTGGGGGAGTCTAGGACCAGAGGACTCAGATAGAGTTGATGTGGAGAGGATCTTCCTATACTGGGGTAGTCTAGGAACAGAGGACACAGATAGAGTGGATGTGGAGACGATGTTTCCTATAGTGGGGGAGTCCAGGACCAGAGGGCACAGATAGAGTGGATGTGGAGAGGATGTTTCATATAGTGGGGGGTCTTGGACCAGAGGTCACAGATAGAGTGGATGTGGAGAGGATGTTTCCTATAGTGGGGGAGTCCAGGACCAGAGGGCACAGATAGAGTGGATGTGGAGAGGATGTTTCATATAGTGGGGGAGTCTTGGACCAGAGGACACAGATAGAGTGGATGTGGAGAGGATGTTTCCTATAGTGGGGGAGTCTAGGACCAGAGGACACAGATAGACGACATGTGGAGAGCATGTTTCCAAAACTTGGGGAGTCTTGGAACAGAGGACACAGATAGAGTGGATGTGGAGAGGATGTTTCCTATAGTGGGGGAGTCCAGGACCAGAGGACACAGATAGAGTGGATGTGGAGAGGATATTTCCTACAGTGGTGGAGTCTAGGACCAGAGGACACAGATAGAGTGGATGTGGAGAGGATGTTTCCTATAGTGGGGGAGTCTAGGACCAGAGGGCACAGATAGTGTGAATCTGGAAAGTATGTTTCCTGTAGAGGGGGAGTCTAGGACCAGAGGGCACAAATAGAGTGGATGTGGAGAGGATGTTTCCTATAGTGGGGGAGTGTATGACCAGAAGACACCGATGGAGTGGATGTGGAGTGGATGTTTCCTATAGTGGGGGAGTCTAGGACCAGAGGAGACAGATAGAGTGGATGTGGAGAGGATGTTTCCTATAGTGGTGGAATCTAGGACCAGAGGACACAGATAGAGTGGATGTGGAGAGAATGTTTCCTATAGTGGGAGAGTGTAGGACCAGAGGACACGGAGAGAGTTGATGTGGAGAGAATGTTTCCTATAGTTGTGGAGCCTAGGACCAGAGGACACAGATAGAGTGGATGTGGAGAGGATGTTTCCTATAGTGGGGGAGTCTAGAACCAGAGGACACAGATAGAGCGGATGTGGAGAGGATGTTTCCTACAGTGGGGGAGTCTAGGACCAGAGTGCACAGATAGAGTTGATGTGGAGAGGATCCGTCCTATACTGGGGGAGTCTAGGACCAGAGGACACAGATAGAGTGGATGTGGAGAGGATTTTTCTTATAGCGGGGGAGTCTAGGACCAGAGGACACAGATAGAGTGGATGTGGAGAGCATGTTTCCTATAGTGGGGGAGTCCAGGACCAGAGGGCACAGATAGAGTGGAAGAGGAGAGGATGTTTCCTATAGTAGGGGTCTAGGACCTGAGGACACAGATAGAGTGGATGTTCAGTGGGTGTTTCCTATACTGTGGGAGTCCAGGACCAGAGGACCCAGATAGAGTGGATGTGGAGAGGATTTTTTCTATAGTAGGGGAGTCTAGGACCAGAGGGCACAGATAGAGTGGATGTGGAGAGGATGTTTCCTGTAGTGGGGGACTCTAGGACCAGAGGACACAGATAGAGTGGATGTGGAGAGGATGTTTCCTATAGTGGGTGAGTCTAGGACCAGAGGACACAGATAGTGTGGATGTGGAGAGGATGTTTCCTATAGTGGGGGTGTCTAGGACCAGAGGGCACTGATAGAGTGGATGTGGAGAGGATGTTTCCTACAGTGCTGGAGTCTAGGACCAGAGGACACAGATAGAGTGGATGTGGAGAGGATGTTTCCTATAGTGGGGGAGTCTAGGACCAGAGGGCACAGATAGTGTGAATCTGGAAAGTATGTTTCCTGTAGTGGGGGAGTCTAGGACCAGAGGGCACAAATAGAGTGGATGTGGAGAGGATGTTTCCTATAGTGGGGGAGTGTATGACCAGAAGTCACTGATAGAGTGGATGTGGAGTGGATGTTTCCTATAGTGGGGGAGTCTAGGACCAGAGGAGACAGATAGAGTGGATGTGGAGAGGATGTTTCCTATAGTGGTGGAATCTAGGACCAGAGGACACAGATAGAGTGGATGTGGAGAGAATGTTTCCTATAGTGGGAGAGTGTAGGACCAGAGGACACGGAGAGAGTTGATGTGGAGAGAATGTTTCCTATAGTTGTGGAGCCTAGGACCAGAGGACACAGATAGAGTGGATGTGGAGAGGATGTTTCCTATAGTGGGGGAGTCTAGAACCAGAGGACACAGATAGAGCGGATGTGGAGAGGATGTTTCCTATAGTGGGTGAGTCTAGGACCAGAGTGCACAGATAGAGTTGATGTGGAGAGGATCCGTCCTATACTGGGGGAGTCTAGGACCAGAGGACACAGATAGAGTGGATGTGGAGAGGATGTTTCTTATAGCGGGGGAGTCTAGGACCAGAGGACACAGATAGAGTGGATGTGGAGAGCATGTTTCCTATAGTGGGGGAGTCCAGGACCAGAGGGCACAGATAGAGTGGAAGTGGAGGGGATGTTTCCTATAGTAGGGGAGTCTAGGACCAGAGGGCACAGATAGTGTGGATGTGGAGAGGATGTTTCCTATAGTGGGGGTGTCTAGGACCAGAGGGCACTGATAGAGTGGATGTGGAGAGGATGTTTCCTATAGTGGGGGAGCCTAGGACCAGAGGACACAGATAGAGTGGAAGTGGAGAGGATGTTTCCTATAGTGGGGGAGTGTATGACCAGAGGACACCGATAGAGTGGATGTGGAGAGGATGTTTCCTATAGTGGGGGAGTGTAGGACCAGAGGACACAGATAGAGTTGATGTGGAGAGGATCTTCCTATACTGGGGTAGTCTAGGACCAGACACAGATAGAGTGGATGTGGAGAGGATGTTTCCTATAGTGGGGTAGTCTAGGACCAGAGGACACAGATGGAGTGGATGTGGAGACGATGTTTCCTATAGTGGGGGAGTCCAGGACCAGAGGGCACAGATAGAGTGGATGTGGAGAGGATGTTTCATATAGTGGGGGAGTCTTGGACCAGAGCACACAGATAGAGTGGATGTGGAGAGGATGTTTCCTATAGTGGGGGAGTCTAGGACCAGAGGACACAGATAGAATGGATGTGGAGAGGATGTTTCCTATAGTGGGGGAGTCCAGGACCAGAGGGCACAGATAGAGTGGATGTGGAGAGGATGTTTCCTGTAGTGGGGGAGTCTAGAACCAGAGGACACAGATAGAGCGGATGTGGAGAGGATGTTTCCTATAGTGGGGGAGTCTAGGACCAGAGTGCACAGATAGAGTTGATGTGGAGAGGATCCGTCCTATACTGGGGGAGTCTAGGACCAGAGGACACAGATAGAGTGGATGTGGAGAGAATGTTTCCTATATTGGGGGAGTCTAGGACCAGAGGGCACAGATAGAGTGGATGTGGAGAGGATGTTTCCTATAGTGGGTGAGTCTAGGACCAGAGGACACAGATAGAGTTGATGTGGAGAGGATCTTCCTATACTGGGGTAGTCTAGGACCAGAGGACACAGATAGAGTGGATGTGGAGACGATGTTTCCTATAGTGGGGGAGTCCAGGACCAGAGGGCACAGATAGAGTGGATGTGGAGAGGATGTTTCATATAGTGGGGGAGTCTTGGACCAGAGGACACAGATAGAGTGGATGTGGAGAGAATGTTTCCTATAGTGGGAGAGTCTAGGACCAGAGGACACAGATAGACGACATGTGGAGAGCATGTTTCCAATACTGTGGGAATCTTGGAACAGAGGACACAGATAGAGTGGATGTGGAGAGGATGTTTCCTATAGTGGGGGAGTCCAGGACCAGAGGACACAGATATAGTGGATGTGGAGAGGATGTTTCCTATAGTGGGGGAGTCCAGGACCAGAGGACACAGATAGAGTGGATGTGGAGAGGATATTTCCTACAGTGGTGGAGTCTAGGACCAGAGGACACAGATAGAGTGGATGTGGAGTGGATGTTTCCTATAGTGGGGGAGTCTAGGACCAGAGGGCACAGATAGTGTGAATCTGGAAAGTATGTTTCCTGTAGTGGGGGAGTCTAGGACCAGAGGGCACAAATAGAGTGGATGTGGAGAGGATGTTTCCTATAGTGGGTGAGTGTATGACCAGAAGACACCGATAGAGTGGATGTGGAGTGGATGTTTCCTATACTGGGGGAGTCTAGGACCAGAGGAGACAGATAGAGTGGATGTGGAGAGGATGTTTCCTATAGTGGGGGAGTCTAGGACCAGAGGACACAGATAGAGTGGAAGTGGAGAGGATGTTTCCTATAGTAGGGTTCTAGGACCTGAGGACACAGATAGAGTGGATGTGGAGTGGGTGTTTCCTATACTGTGGGAGTCTAGGACCAGAGGACCCAGATAGAGTGGATGTGGAGAGGATTTTTCCTATAGTAGGGGAGTCTAGGACCAGAGTGCACAGATAGAGTTGATGTGGAGAGGATCCGTCCTATACTGGGGGAGTCTAGGACCAGAGGACACAGATAGAGTGGATGTGGAGAGAATGTTTCCTATATTGGGGGAGTCTAGGACCAGAGGGCACAGATAGAGTGGATGTGGAGAGGATGTTTCCTATATTGGGGGAGTCTAGGACCAGAGGGCACAGATAGAGTGGATGTGGAGAGGATGTTTCCTTTTGTGGGGGAGTCTAGGACCAGAGGGCACAGATAGAGTGGATGTGGAGAGGATGTTTCCTATAGTGGGTGAGTCTAGGACCAGAGGACACAGATAGAGTTGATGTGGAGAGGATCTTCCTATACTGGGGTAGTCTAGGACCAGAGGACACAGATAGAGTGGATGTGGAGACGATGTTTCCTATAGTGGGGGAGTCCAGGACCAGAGGGCACAGATAGAGTGGATGTGGAGAGGATGTTTCATATATTGGGGGAGTCTTGGACCAGCGGACACAGATAGAGTGGATGTGGAGAGGATGTTTCCTATAGTGGGAGAGTCTAGGACCAGAGGACACAGATAGACGACATGTGGAGAGCATGTTTCCAATACTGTGGGAGTCTTGGAACAGAGGACACAGATATAGTGGATGTGGAGAGGATGTTTCCTATAGTGGGGGAGTCCAGGACCAGAGGACACAGATAGAGTGGATGTGGAGAGGATATTTCCTACAGTGGTGGAGTCTAGGACCAGAGGACACAGATAGAGTGGATGTGGAGTGGATGTTTCCTATAGTGGGGGAGTCTAGGACCAGAGGGCACAGATAGTGTGAATCTGGAAAGTATGTTTCCTGTAGTGGGGGAGTCTAGGACCAGAGGGCACAAATAGAGTGGATGTGGAGAGGATGTTTCCTATAGTGGGTGAGTGTATGACCAGAAGACACCGATAGAGTGGATGTGGAGTGGATGTTTCCTATACTGGGGGAGTCTAGGACCGGAGGAGACAGATAGAGTGGATGTGGAGAGGATGTGTCCTATAGTGGGGGAGTCTAGGACCAGAGGACACAGATAGAGTGGAAGTGGAGAGGATGTTTCCTATAGTAGGGTTCTAGGACCTGAGGACACAGATAGAGTGGATGTGGAGTGGGTGTTTCCTATACTGTGGGAGTCTAGGACCAGAGGACCCAGATAGAGTGGATGTGGAGAGGATTTTTCCTATAGTAGGGGAGTCTAGGACCAGAGTGCACAGATAGAGTTGATGTGGAGAGGATCCGTCCTATACTGGGGGAGTCTAGGACCAGAGGACACAGATAGAGTGGATGTGGAGAGAATGTTTCCTATATTGGGGGAGTCTAGGACCAGAGGGCACAGATAGAGTGGATGTGGAGAGGATGTTTCCTATAGTGGGTGAGTCTAGGACCAGAGGACACAGATAGAGTTGATGTGGAGAGGATCTTCCTATACTGGGGTAGTCTAGGACCAGAGGACACAGATAGAGTGGATGTGGAGACGATGTTTCCTATAGTGGGGGAGTCCAGGACCAGAGGGCACAGATAGAGTGGATGTGGAGAGGATGTTTCATATATTGGGGGAGTCTTGGACCAGCGGACACAGATAGAGTGGATGTGGAGAGGATGTTTCCTATAGTGGGAGAGTCTAGGACCAGAGGACACAGATAGACGACATGTGGAGAGCATGTTTCCAATACTGTGGGAGTCTTGGAACAGAGGACACAGATATAGTGGATGTGGAGAGGATGTTTCCTATAGTGGGGGAGTCCAGGACCAGAGGACACAGATAGAGTGGATGTGGAGAGGATATTTCCCACAGTGGTGGAGTCTAGGACCAGAGGACACAGATAGAGTGGATGTGGAGTGGATGTTTCCTATAGTGGGGGAGTCTAGGACCAGAGGGCACAGATAGTGTGAATCTGGAAAGTATGTTTCCTGTAGTGGGGGAGTCTAGGACCAGAGGGCACAAATAGAGTGGATGTGGAGAGGATGTTTCCTATAGTGGGTGAGTGTATGACCAGAAGACACCGATAGAGTGGATGTGGAGTGGATGTTTCCTATACTGGGGGAGTCTAGGACCAGAGGAGACAGATAGAGTGGATGTGGAGAGGATGTTTCCTATAGTGGGGGAGTCTAGGACCAGAGGACACAGATAGAGTGGAAGTGGAGAGGATGTTTCCTATAGTAGGGTTCTAGGACCTGAGGACACAGATAGAGTGGATGTGGAGTGGGTGTTTCCTATACTGTGGGAGTCTAGGACCAGAGGACCCAGATAGAGTGGATGTGGAGAGGATTTTTCCTATAGTAGGGGAGTCTAGGACCAGAGGGCACGGATAGAGTGGATGTGGAGAGGATGTTTCCTATAGTGTGGGACTCTAGGACCAGAGGACACAGATAGAGTGGATGTGGAGAGGATGTTTCCTATAGTGGGTGAGTCTAGGACCAGAGGACACAGATAGTGTGGATGTGGAGAGGATGTTTCCTATAGTGGGGGAGTCTAGGACCAGAGGGCACTGATAGAGTGGATGTGGAGAGGATGTTTCCTATAGTGGGGGAGCCTAGGACCATAGGACACAGATAGAGTGGATGTGGAGAGGATGTTTCCTATAGTGGGGGAGTGTATGACCAGAGGACACCGATAGAGTGGATGTGGAGGGGATGTTTCCTATAGTGGGGGAGTCTAGGACCAGAGGACACAGATAGAGTTGATGTGGAGAGGATCTTCCTATACTGGGGTAGTCTAGGACCAGAGGACACAGATAGAGTGGATGTGGAGACGATGTTTCCTATAGTGGGGGAGTCCAGGACCAGAGGGCACAGATAGAGTGGATGTGGAGAGGATGTTTCATATAGTGGGGGAGAGTTGGACCAGAGCACACTGTTAGAGTGGATGTGGAGAGGATGTTTCCTATAGTGGGGGAGTCTAGGACCAGAGGACACAGATAGAATGGATGTGGAGTGGATGTTTCCTATAGTGGGGGAGTCCAGGACCAGAGGGCACAGATAGAGTGGATGTGGAGAGGATGTTTCCTATAGTGGGGGAGTCAAGGACCAGAGGACACAGATAGAGTGGATGTGGAGAGAATGTTTCCTATAGTGGGGGCGTCTAGGTCCAGAGGACACAGATAGAGTGGATGTGGAGAGGATGTTTCCTATAGTGGGGGAGTCTAGGACCAGAGGGCACAGATAGAGTGGATGTGGAGAGGATGTTTCCTATAGTGGGGGAGTGTATGACCAGAAGTCACCGATAGAGTGGATGTGGAGTGGATGTTTCCTATAGTGGGGGAGTCTAGGACCAGAGGACACAGATAGAGCGGATGTGGAGAGGATGTTTCCTATAGTGGGGGAGTCTAGGACCAGAGTGCACAGATAGAGTTGATGTGGAGAGGATCCGTCCTATACTGGGGGAGTCTAGGACCAGAGGACACAGATAGAGTGGATGTGGAGAGGATGTTTCTTATAGCGGGGGAGTCTAGGACCAGAGGACACAGATAGAGTGGATGTGGAGAGCATGTTTCTATAGTGGGGGATTCCAGGACCAGAGGTCACAGATAGAGTGGAAGTGGAGAGGATGTTTCCTATAGTAGGGGTCTAGGACCTGAGGACACAGATAGAGTGGATGTGGAGTGGGTGTTTCCTATACTGTGGGAGTCTAGGACCAGAGGACACAGATAGAGTGGATGTGGAGAGGATGTTTCCTATAGTGGGGGAGTCTAGGACCAGAGGGCACAAATAGAGTGGATGTGGAGAGGATGTTTCCTATAGTGGGTGAGTGTATGACCAGAAGACACCGATAGAGTGGATGTGGAGTGGATGTTTCCTATACTGGGGGAGTCTAGGACCAGAGGAGACAGATAGAGTGGATGTGGAGAGGATGTTTCCTATAGTGGGGGAGTCTAGGACCAGAGGACACAGATAGAGTGGAAGTGGAGAGGATGTTTCCTATAGTAGGGTTCTAGGACCTGAGGACACAGATAGAGTGGATGTGGAGTGGGTGTTTCCTATACTGTGGGAGTCTAGGACCAGAGGACCCAGATAGAGTGGATGTGGAGAGGATTTTTCCTATAGTAGGGGAGTCTAGGACCAGAGGGCACGGATAGAGTGGATGTGGAGAGGATGTTTCCTGTAGTGTGGGACTCTAGGACCAGAGGACACAGATAGAGTGGATGTGGAGAGGATGTTTCCTATACTGGGATAGTCTAGGACCAGAGGACACAGATAGAGTGGATGTGGAGACGATGTTTCCTATAGTGGGGGAGTCCAGGACCAGAGGGCACTGACAGAGTGGATGTGGAGAGGATGTTTCATATAGTGGGGGAGTCTGGGACCAGAGCACACAGATAGAGTGGATGTGGAGAGGATGTTTCCTATAGTGGGGGAGTCTAGGACCAGAGGACACAGATAGAATGGATGTGGAGAGGATGTTTCCTATAGTGGGGGAGTCCAGGACCAGAGGGCACAGATAGAGTGGATGTGGAGAGGATGTTTTCTATAGTGGGGGAGTCTAGGACCAGAGGACACAGATAGAGTGGATGTGGAGAGAATGTTTCCTATACTGGGGGAGTCTAGGTCCAGAGGACACAGATAGAGTGAATGTGGAGAGGATGTTTCCTATAGTGGGGGAGTCTAGAACCAGAGGACACAGATAGAGCGGATGTGGAGAGGATGTTTCCTATAGTGGGGGAGTCTAGGACCAGAGTGCACAGATAGAGTTGATGTGGAGAGGATCCGTCCTATACTGGGGGAGTCTAGGACAAGAGGACACAGATAGAGTGGATGTGGAGAGAATGTTTCCTATATTGGGGGAGTCTAGGACCAGAGGGCACAGATAGAGTGGATGTGGAGTGGATGTTTCCTATAGTGGGGGAGTCTAGGACCAGAGGAGACAGATAGAGTGGATGTGGAGAGGATGTTTCCTATAGTGGGGGAGTCTAGGACCAGAGGACACAGATAGAGTGGAAGTGGAGAGGATGTTTCCTATAGTAGGGTCCTAGGACCCGAGGACACAGATAGAGTGGATGTGGAGTGGGTGTTTCCTATACTGTGGGAGTCTAGGACCAGAGGACCCAGATAGAGTGGATGTGGAGAGGATTTTTCCTATAGTAGGGGAGTCTAGGACCAGAGGGCACGGATAGAGTGGATGTGGAGAGGATGTTTCCTATAGTGTGGGACTCTAGGACCAGAGGACACAGATAGAGTGGATGTGGAGAGGATGTTTCCTATAGTGGGTGAGTCTAGGACCAGAGGACACAGATAGTGTGGATGTGGAGAGGATGTTTCCTATAGTGGGGGAGTCTAGGACCAGAGGGCACTGATAGAGTGGATGTGGAGAGGATGTTTCCTATAGTGGGGGAGCCTAGGACCATAGGACACAGATAGAGTGGATGTGGAGAGGATGTTTCCTATAGTGGGGGAGTGTATGACCAGAGGACACAGATAGAGTGGATGTGGAGAGGATGTTTCCTATAGTGGGGGAGTCTAGGACCAGAGGACACAGATAGAGTTGATGTGGAGAGGATCTTCCTATAACTGGGGTAGTCTAGGACCAGAGGACACAGATAGAGTGGATGTGGAGACGATGTTTCCTATAGTGGGGGAGTCCAGGACCAGAGGGCACAGATAGAGTGGATGTGGAGAGGATGTTTCATATAGTGGGGGAGAGTTGGACCAGAGCACACTGTTAGAGTGGATGTGGAGAGGATGTTTCCTATAGTGGGGGAGTCTAGGACCAGAGGACACAGATAGAATGGATGTGGAGTGGATGTTTCCTATAGTGGGGGAGTCCAGGACCAGAGGGCACAGATAGAGTGGATGTGGAGAGGATGTTTCCTATAGTGGGGGAGTCAAGGACCAGAGGACACAGATAGAGTGGATGTGGAGAGAATGTTTCCTATAGTGGGGGCGTCTAGGTCCAGAGGACACAGATAGAGTGGATGTGGAGAGGATGTTTCCTATAGTGGGGGAGTCTAGGACCAGAGGGCACAGATAGAGTGGATGTGGAGAGGATGTTTCCTATAGTGGGGGAGTGTATGACCAGAAGTCACCGATAGAGTGGATGTGGAGTGGATGTTTCCTATAGTGGGGGAGTCTAGGACCAGAGGACACAGATAGAGCGGATGTGGAGAGGATGTTTCCTATAGTGGGGGAGTCTAGGACCAGAGTGCACAGATAGAGTTGATGTGGAGAGGATCCGTCCTATACTGGGGGAGTCTAGGACCAGAGGACACAGATAGAGTGGATGTGGAGAGGATGTTTCTTATAGCGGGGGAGTCTAGGACCAGAGGACACAGATAGAGTGGAAGTGGAGAGGATGTTTCCTATAGTAGGGGTCTAGGACCTGAGGACACAGATAGAGTGGATGTGGAGTGGGTGTTTCCTATACTGTGGGAGTCTAGGACCAGAGGACCCAGATAGAGTGGATGTGGAGAGGATTTTTCCTATAGTAGGGGAGTCTAGGACCAGAGGGCACAGATAGTGTGAATCTGGAAAGTATGTTTCCTGTAGTGGGGGAGTCTAGGACCAGAGGGCACAAATAGAGTGGATGTGGAGAGGATGTTTCCTATAGTGGGTGAGTGTATGACCAGAAGACACCGATAGAGTGGATGTGGAGTGGATGTTTCCTATACTGGGGGAGTCTAGGACCAGAGGAGACAGATAGAGTGGATGTGGAGAGGATGTTTCATATAGTGGGGGAGTCTAGGACCAGAGGACACAGATAGAGTGGAAGTGGAGAGGATGTTTCCTATAGTAGGGTTCTAGGACCTGAGGACACAGATAGAGTGGATGTGGAGTGGGTGTTTCCTATACTGTGGGAGTCTAGGACCAGAGGACCCAGATAGAGTGGATGTGGAGAGGATTTTTCCTATAGTAGGGGAGTCTAGGACCAGAGGGCACGGATAGAGTGGATGTGGAGAGGATGTTTCCTGTAGTGTGGGACTCTAGGACCAGAGGACACAGATAGAGTGGATGTGGAGAGGATGTTTCCTATACTGGGATAGTCTAGGACCAGAGGACACAGATAGAGTGGATGTGGAGACGATGTTTCCTATAGTGGGGGAGTCCAGGACCAGAGGGCACTGACAGAGTGGATGTGGAGAGGATGTTTCATATAGTGGGGGAGTCTGGGACCAGAGCACACAGATAGAGTGGATGTGGAGAGGATGTTTCCTATAGTGGGGGAGTCTAGGACCAGAGGACACAGATAGAATGGATGTGGAGAGGATGTTTCCTATAGTGGGGGAGTCCAGGACCAGAGGGCACAGATAGAGTGGATGTGGAGAGGATGTTTTCTATAGTGGGGGAGTCTAGGACCAGAGGACACAGATAGAGTGGATGTGGAGAGAATGTTTCCTATACTGGGGGAGTCTAGGTCCAGAGGACACAGATAGAGTGAATGTGGAGAGGATGTTTCCTATAGTGGGGGAGTCTAGAACCAGGGGACACAGATAGAGCGGATGTGGAGAGGATGTTTCCTATAGTGGGGGAGTCTAGGACCAGAGTGCACAGATAGAGTTGATGTGGAGAGGATCCGTCCTATACTGGGGGAGTCTAGGACAAGAGGACACAGATAGAGTGGATGTGGAGAGAATGTTTCCTATATTGGGGGAGTCTAGGACCAGAGGGCACAGATAGAGTGGATGTGGAGTGGATGTTTCCTATAGTGGGGGAGTCTAGGACCAGAGGAGACAGATAGAGTGGATGTGGAGAGGATGTTTCCTATAGTGGGGGAGTCTAGGACCAGAGGACACAGATAGAGTGGAAGTGGAGAGGATGTTTCCTATAGTAGGGTCCTAGGACCCGAGGACACAGATAGAGTGGATGTGGAGTGGGTGTTTCCTATACTGTGGGAGTCTAGGACCAGAGGACCCAGATAGAGTGGATGTGGAGAGGATGTTTCCTATACTGGGGGAGTCTAGGACCAGAGGGCACAGATAGAGTGGATGTGGAGAGGATGTTTCCTATAGTCGGGGAGTCTAGGACCAGAGGACACAGATAGAGTTGATGTGGAGAGGATCTTCCTATACTGGGGTAGTCTAGGACCAGAGGACACAGATAGAGTGGATGTGGAAACGATGTTTCCTATAGTGGGGGAGTCCAGGACCAGAGGGCACAGATAGAGTGGATGTGGAGAGGATGTTTCATATAGTGGGGGATTCTTGGACCAGAGGACACAGATAGAGTGGATGTGGAGAGGATGTTTCCTATAGTGGGGGAGTCTAGGACCAGAGGACACAGATAGACGACATGTGGAGAGCATGTTTCCAATACTGGGGGAGTCTTGGAACAGAGGACACAGATGGAGTGGATGTGGAGAGGATGTTTCCTATAGTGGGGGAGTCCAGGACCAGAGGACACAGATAGAGTAGATGTGGAGAGAATGTTTCCTATAGTGGGTGTGTCTAGGTCCAGAGGACACAGATAGAGTGGATGTGGAGAGGCTGTTTCCTACAGTGGTGGAGTCTAGGACCAGAGGACACAGATAGAGTGGATGTGGAGAGGATATTTCCTACAGTGGTGGAGTCTAGGACCAGAGGGCACAGATAGTGTGAATCTGGAAAGTATGTTTCCTGTAGTGGGGGAGTCTAGGACCAGAGGGCAGAAATAGAGTGGATGTGGAGAGGATGTTTCCTATAGTGGGGGAGTGTATGACCAGAAGACACCGATAGAGTGGATGTGGAGTGGATGTTTCCTATAGTGGGGGAGTCTAGGACCAGAGGAGACAGATAGAGTGGATGTGGAGAGGATGTTTCCTATAGTGGTGGAATCTAGGCCCATAGGACACAGATAGAGTGGATGTGGAGAGAATGTTTCCTATAGTGGGAGAGTGTAGGACCAGAGGACACGGAGAGAGTTAATGTGGAGAGAATGTTTCCTATAGTTGTGGAGCCTAGGACC
Source organism: Hypanus sabinus (assembly GCF_030144855.1). Classification (NCBI taxonomy): domain Eukaryota; kingdom Metazoa; phylum Chordata; class Chondrichthyes; order Myliobatiformes; family Dasyatidae; genus Hypanus; species Hypanus sabinus. Next base: position 550,352 of record NW_026779014.1, read on the forward strand.
AGAGGACACAGATAGAGTGGATGTGGAGAGGATGTTTCCTATAGTGGGGGAGTCCAGGACCAGAGGGCACAGATAGAGTGGATGTGGAGAGGATGTTTCCTATAGTGGGGGAGTCAAGGACCAGAGGACACAGATAGAGTGGATGTGGAGAGAATGTTTCCTATAGTGGGGGCGTCTAGGTCCAGAGGACACAGATAGAGTGGATGTGGAGAGGATGTTTCCTATAGTGGGGGAGTCTAGGACCAGAGGGCACAGATAGAGTGGATGTGGAGAGGATGTTTCCTATAGTGGGGGAGTGTATGACCAGAAGTCACCGATAGAGTGGATGTGGAGTGGATGTTTCCTATAGTGGGGGAGTCTAGGACCAGAGGACACAGATAGAGCGGATGTGGAGAGGATGTTTCCTATAGTGGGGGAGTCTAGGACCAGAGTGCACAGATAGAGTTGATGTGGAGAGGATCCGTCCTATACTGGGGGAGTCTAGGACCAGAGGACACAGATAGAGTGGATGTGGAGAGGATGTTTCTTATAGCGGGGGAGTCTAGGACCAGAGGACACAGATAGAGTGGATGTGGAGAGCATGTTTCTATAGTGGGGGATTCCAGGACCAGAGGTCACAGATAGAGTGGAAGTGGAGAGGATGTTTCCTATAGTAGGGGTCTAGGACCTGAGGACACAGATAGAGTGGATGTGGAGTGGGTGTTTCCTATACTGTGGGAGTCTAGGACCAGAGGACACAGATAGAGTGGATGTGGAGAGGATGTTTCCTATAGTGGGGGAGTCTAGGACCAGAGGGCACAAATAGAGTGGATGTGGAGAGGATGTTTCCTATAGTGGGTGAGTGTATGACCAGAAGACACCGATAGAGTGGATGTGGAGTGGATGTTTCCTATACTGGGGGAGTCTAGGACCAGAGGAGACAGATAGAGTGGATGTGGAGAGGATGTTTCCTATAGTGGGGGAGTCTAGGACCAGAGGACACAGATAGAGTGGAAGTGGAGAGGATGTTTCCTATAGTAGGGTTCTAGGACCTGAGGACACAGATAGAGTGGATGTGGAGTGGGTGTTTCCTATACTGTGGGAGTCTAGGACCAGAGGACCCAGATAGAGTGGATGTGGAGAGGATTTTTCCTATAGTAGGGGAGTCTAGGACCAGAGGGCACGGATAGAGTGGATGTGGAGAGGATGTTTCCTGTAGTGTGGGACTCTAGGACCAGAGGACACAGATAGAGTGGATGTGGAGAGGATGTTTCCTATACTGGGATAGTCTAGGACCAGAGGACACAGATAGAGTGGATGTGGAGACGATGTTTCCTATAGTGGGGGAGTCCAGGACCAGAGGGCACTGACAGAGTGGATGTGGAGAGGATGTTTCATATAGTGGGGGAGTCTGGGACCAGAGCACACAGATAGAGTGGATGTGGAGAGGATGTTTCCTATAGTGGGGGAGTCTAGGACCAGAGGACACAGATAGAATGGATGTGGAGAGGATGTTTCCTATAGTGGGGGAGTCCAGGACCAGAGGGCACAGATAGAGTGGATGTGGAGAGGATGTTTTCTATAGTGGGGGAGTCTAGGACCAGAGGACACAGATAGAGTGGATGTGGAGAGAATGTTTCCTATACTGGGGGAGTCTAGGTCCAGAGGACACAGATAGAGTGAATGTGGAGAGGATGTTTCCTATAGTGGGGGAGTCTAGAACCAGAGGACACAGATAGAGCGGATGTGGAGAGGATGTTTCCTATAGTGGGGGAGTCTAGGACCAGAGTGCACAGATAGAGTTGATGTGGAGAGGATCCGTCCTATACTGGGGGAGTCTAGGACAAGAGGACACAGATAGAGTGGATGTGGAGAGAATGTTTCCTATATTGGGGGAGTCTAGGACCAGAGGGCACAGATAGAGTGGATGTGGAGTGGATGTTTCCTATAGTGGGGGAGTCTAGGACCAGAGGAGACAGATAGAGTGGATGTGGAGAGGATGTTTCCTATAGTGGGGGAGTCTAGGACCAGAGGACACAGATAGAGTGGAAGTGGAGAGGATGTTTCCTATAGTAGGGTCCTAGGACCCGAGGACACAGATAGAGTGGATGTGGAGTGGGTGTTTCCTATACTGTGGGAGTCTAGGACCAGAGGACCCAGATAGAGTGGATGTGGAGAGGATTTTTCCTATAGTAGGGGAGTCTAGGACCAGAGGGCACGGATAGAGTGGATGTGGAGAGGATGTTTCCTATAGTGTGGGACTCTAGGACCAGAGGACACAGATAGAGTGGATGTGGAGAGGATGTTTCCTATAGTGGGTGAGTCTAGGACCAGAGGACACAGATAGTGTGGATGTGGAGAGGATGTTTCCTATAGTGGGGGAGTCTAGGACCAGAGGGCACTGATAGAGTGGATGTGGAGAGGATGTTTCCTATAGTGGGGGAGCCTAGGACCATAGGACACAGATAGAGTGGATGTGGAGAGGATGTTTCCTATAGTGGGGGAGTGTATGACCAGAGGACACCGATAGAGTGGATGTGGAGGGGATGTTTCCTATAGTGGGGGAGTCTAGGACCAGAGGACACAGATAGAGTTGATGTGGAGAGGATCTTCCTATAACTGGGGTAGTCTAGGACCAGAGGACACAGATAGAGTGGATGTGGAGACGATGTTTCCTATAGTGGGGGAGTCCAGGACCAGAGGGCACAGATAGAGTGGATGTGGAGAGGATGTTTCATATAGTGGGGGAGAGTTGGACCAGAGCACACTGTTAGAGTGGATGTGGAGAGGATGTTTCCTATAGTGGGGGAGTCTAGGACCAGAGGACACAGATAGAATGGATGTGGAGTGGATGTTTCCTATAGTGGGGGAGTCCAGGACCAGAGGGCACAGATAGAGTGGATGTGGAGAGGATGTTTCCTATAGTGGGGGAGTCAAGGACCAGAGGACACAGATAGAGTGGATGTGGAGAGAATGTTTCCTATAGTGGGGGCGTCTAGGTCCAGAGGACACAGATAGAGTGGATGTGGAGAGGATGTTTCCTATAGTGGGGGAGTCTAGGACCAGAGGGCACAGATAGAGTGGATGTGGAGAGGATGTTTCCTATAGTGGGGGAGTGTATGACCAGAAGTCACCGATAGAGTGGATGTGGAGTGGATGTTTCCTATAGTGGGGGAGTCTAGGACCAGAGGACACAGATAGAGCGGATGTGGAGAGGATGTTTCCTATAGTGGGGGAGTCTAGGACCAGAGTGCACAGATAGAGTTGATGTGGAGAGGATCCGTCCTATACTGGGGGAGTCTAGGACCAGAGGACACAGATAGAGTGGATGTGGAGAGGATGTTTCTTATAGCGGGGGAGTCTAGGACCAGAGGACACAGATAGAGTGGATGTGGAGAGCATGTTTCTATAGTGGGGGATTCCAGGACCAGAGGTCACAGATAGAGTGGAAGTGGAGAGGATGTTTCCTATAGTAGGGGTCTAGGACCTGAGGACACAGATAGAGTGGATGTGGAGTGGGTGTTTCCTATACTGTGGGAGTCTAGGACCAGAGGACCCAGATAGAGTGGATGTGGAGAGGATTTTTCCTATAGTAGGGGAGTCTAGGACCAGAGGGCACAGATAGTGTGAATCTGGAAAGTATGTTTCCTGTAGTGGGGGAGTCTAGGACCAGAGGGCACAAATAGAGTGGATGTGGAGAGGATGTTTCCTATAGTGGGTGAGTGTATGACCAGAAGACACCGATAGAGTGGATGTGGAGTGGATGTTTCCTATACTGGGGGAGTCTAGGACCAGAGGAGACAGATAGAGTGGATGTGGAGAGGATGTTTCATATAGTGGGGGAGTCTAGGACCAGAGGACACAGATAGAGTGGAAGTGGAGAGGATGTTTCCTATAGTAGGGTTCTAGGACCTGAGGACACAGATAGAGTGGATGTGGAGTGGGTGTTTCCTATACTGTGGGAGTCTAGGACCAGAGGACCCAGATAGAGTGGATGTGGAGAGGATTTTTCCTATAGTAGGGGAGTCTAGGACCAGAGGGCACGGATAGAGTGGATGTGGAGAGGATGTTTCCTGTAGTGTGGGACTCTAGGACCAGAGGACACAGATAGAGTGGATGTGGAGAGGATGTTTCCTATACTGGGATAGTCTAGGACCAGAGGACACAGATAGAGTGGATGTGGAGACGATGTTTCCTATAGTGGGGGAGTCCAGGACCAGAGGGCACTGACAGAGTGGATGTGGAGAGGATGTTTCATATAGTGGGGGAGTCTGGGACCAGAGCACACAGATAGAGTGGATGTGGAGAGGATGTTTCCTATAGTGGGGGAGTCTAGGACCAGAGGACACAGATAGAATGGATGTGGAGAGGATGTTTCCTATAGTGGGGGAGTCCAGGACCAGAGGGCACAGATAGAGTGGATGTGGAGAGGATGTTTTCTATAGTGGGGGAGTCTAGGACCAGAGGACACAGATAGAGTGGATGTGGAGAGAATGTTTCCTATACTGGGGGAGTCTAGGTCCAGAGGACACAGATAGAGTGAATGTGGAGAGGATGTTTCCTATAGTGGGGGAGTCTAGAACCAGGGGACACAGATAGAGCGGATGTGGAGAGGATGTTTCCTATAGTGGGGGAGTCTAGGACCAGAGTGCACAGATAGAGTTGATGTGGAGAGGATCCGTCCTATACTGGGGGAGTCTAGGACAAGAGGACACAGATAGAGTGGATGTGGAGAGAATGTTTCCTATATTGGGGGAGTCTAGGACCAGAGGGCACAGATAGAGTGGATGTGGAGTGGATGTTTCCTATAGTGGGGGAGTCTAGGACCAGAGGAGACAGATAGAGTGGATGTGGAGAGGATGTTTCCTATAGTGGGGGAGTCTAGGACCAGAGGACACAGATAGAGTGGAAGTGGAGAGGATGTTTCCTATAGTAGGGTCCTAGGACCCGAGGACACAGATAGAGTGGATGTGGAGTGGGTGTTTCCTATACTGTGGGAGTCTAGGACCAGAGGACCCAGATAGAGTGGATGTGGAGAGGATGTTTCCTATACTGGGGGAGTCTAGGACCAGAGGGCAGAGATAGAGTGGATGTGGAGAGGATGTTTCCTATAGTCGGGGAGTCTAGGACCAGAGGACACAGATAGAGTTGATGTGGAGAGGATCTTCCTATACTGGGGTAGTCTAGGACCAGAGGACACAGATAGAGTGGATGTGGAAACGATGTTTCCTATAGTGGGGGAGTCCAGGACCAGAGGGCACAGATAGAGTGGATGTGGAGAGGATGTTTCATATAGTGGGGGAGTCTTGGACCAGAGGACACAGATAGAGTGGATGTGGAGAGGATGTTTCCTATAGTGGGGGAGTCTAGGACCAGAGGACACAGATAGACGACATGTGGAGAGCATGTTTCCAATACTGGGGGAGTCTTGGAACAGAGGACACAGATGGAGTGGATGTGGAGAGGATGTTTCCTATAGTGGGGGAGTCCAGGACCAGAGGACACAGATAGATGTGGAGAGAATGTTTCCTATAGTGGGTGTGTCTAGGTCCAGAGGACACAGATAGAGTGGATGTGGAGAGGCTGTTTCCTACAGTGGTGGAGTCTAGGACCAGAGGACACAGATAGAGTGGATGTGGAGAGGATATTTCCTACAGTGGTGGAGTCTAGGACCAGAGGGCACAGATAGTGTGAATCTGGAAAGTATGTTTCCTGTAGTGGGGGAGTCTAGGACCAGAGGGCAGAAATAGAGTGGATGTGGAGAGGATGTTTCCTATAGTGGGGGAGTGTATGACCAGAAGACACCGATAGAGTGGATGTGGAGTGGATGTTTCCTATAGTGGGGGAGTCTAGGACCAGAGGAGACAGATAGAGTGGATGTGGAGAGGATGTTTCCTATAGTGGTGGAATCTAGGCCCATAGGACACAGATAGAGTGGATGTGGAGAGAATGTTTCCTATAGTGGGAGAGTGTAGGACCAGAGGACACGGAGAGAGTTAATGTGGAGAGAATGTTTCCTATAGTTGTGGAGCCTAGGACCAGAGGACACAGATAGAGTGGATGTGGAGAGGATGTTTCCTATAGTGGGGGAGTCTAGAACCAGAGGACACAGATAGAGCGGATGTGGAGAGGATGTTTCCTATAGTGGGGGAGTCTAGGACCAGAGTGCACAGATAGAGTTGATGTGGAGAGGATCCGTCCTATACTGGGGGAGTCTAGGACCAGAGGACACAGATAGAGTGGATGTGGAGAGGCTGTTTCCTATAGTGTGGGAGTCTAGGACCAGAGGACACAGATAGAGTGGATGTGGAGAGAATGTTTCCAATAGTGGGGGAGTCTAGGACCAGAGGACACAGATAGAGTGGACGTGGAGAGAATGTTTCCTATATTGGGGGAATCTAGGACCAGAGGACACAGATAGAGTGGACGTGGAGAGGATGTTTCCAATAGTGGGTGAGTCTAGGACCAGAGTTCACAGATAGAGTGGATGTGGAGAGGATGTTTCCTATAGTGGTGGAGTCTAGGACTAGAGGACACAGATAGAGTGGATGTGGAGAGGATGTTTCCTATAGTGGGGGAGTCTAGGACCAGAGGACAGAGATAGAGTGGATGTGGAGAGAATGTTTCCTATAGTGGGGTAGTCTAGGACCAGAGGACACAGATAGAGTGTATGAGGAGAGGATGTTTCCTATGGTGGGGTGAGTCTAGGACCAGAGGACACAGATAGAGTGGATGTGGAGTGGATGTTTCCTATAGTGGGTGAGTCTAGGACCAGAGGACACAGATAGAGTGGATGTGGAGAGGATGTTTCCTATTGTGGTGGAGTCTAGGACCAGAGGACACAGATATAGTGGATGTAGAGAGAATGTTTCCTATCGTAGGGGAGTCTAGGACCAGAGGACACAGATAGAGTGGATGTGGAGAGGATGTTTCCTGTAGTGGGGGACTCTAGGACCAGAGGACACAGATAGAGTAGATGTGGAGAGGATGTTTCCTATAGTGGGTGAGTCTAGGACCAGAGGACACAGATAGTGTGGATGTGGAGAGGATGTTTCCTATAGTGGGGGAGTCTAGGACCAGAGGGTACTGATAGAGTGGATGTGGAGAGGATGTTTCCTATAGTGGGGGAGCCTAGGACCAGAGGACACAGATAGAGTGGATGTGGAGAAGATGTTACCTATAGTGGGGGAGTGTATGACCAGAGGACACCAATAGAGTGGATGTGGAGAGGATGTTTCCTATAGTGGGGGAGTCTAGGACCAGAGGACACAGATAGAGTTGATGTGGAGAGGATCTTCCTATACTGGGGTAGTCTAGGACCAGAGGACACAGATAGAGTGGATGTGGAGATGATGTTTCCTGTAGTGGGGGAGTCCAGGACCAGAGGGCACAGATAGAGTTGATGTGGAGAGGATGTTTCATATAGTGGGGGAGTCTTGGACCAGAGCACACAGATAGAGTGGATGTGGAGAGGATGTTTCCTATAGTGGGGGAGTCTAGGACCAGAGGGCACAGATAGAGTGGAAGTGGAGAGGATGTTTCCTATAGTAGGGGTCTAGGACCTGAGGACACAGATAGAGTGGATGTGGAGTGGGTGTTTCCTATACTGTGGGTGTCTAGGACCAGAGTACCCAGATAGAGTGTATGTGGAGAGGATTTTTCCTATAGTAGGGGAGTCTAGGACCAGAGGGCACAGATAGAGTGGATGTGGAGAGGATGTTTCCTGTAGTGGGGGACTCTAGGACCAGAGGACACTGATAGAGTGGAAGTGGAGAGGATGTTTCCTATAGTGGGGGAGTGTATGACCAGAGGACACCGATAGAATGGATGTGGAGAGGATGTTTCCTATAGTGGGGGAGTCTAGGACCAGAGGACACAGATAGAGTTGATGTGGAGAGGATCTTCCTATACTGGGGTAGTCTAGGACCAGAGGACACAGATAGAGTGGATGTGGAGACGATGTTTCCTATAGTGGGGGAGTCCAGGACCAGAGGGCACAGATAGAGTGGATGTGGAGAGGATGTTTCATATAGTGGGGGAGTCTTGGACCAGAGCACACAGATAGAGTGGATGTGGAGAGGATGTTTCCTATAGTGGGGGAGTCTAGGACCAGAGGACACAGATAGAATGGATGTGGAGAGGATGTTTCCTATAGTGGGGGAGTCCAGGACCAGAGGGCACAGATAGATGGATGTGGAGAGGATGTTTCCTATAGTGGGGGAGTCTAGGACCAGAGGACACAGATAGAGTGGATGTGGAGAGAATGTTTCCTATAGTGGGGGAGTCTAGGTCCAGAGGACACAGATAGAGTGGATGTGGAGAGGATGTTTCCTATAGTGGGGGAGTCTAGGACCAGAGGGCACAGATAGAGTGGATGTGGAGAGGATGTTTCCTATAGTGGGGGAGTCTAGGACCAGAGGACACAGATAGAGTGGATGTGTAGAGGATGTTTCCTATAGTGGGGAAGTCTAGGACCAGAGGACACAGATAGAGTGGATGTGGAGAGAATGTTTCCTATATTGGGGGAGTCTAGGACCAGAGGGCACAGATAGAGTGGATGTGGAGAGGATGTTTCCTATAGTGGGGGAGTCTAGGACCAGAGGACACAGATAGAGTTGATGTGGAGAGGATCTTCCTATACTGGGGTAGTCGAGGACGAGAGGACACAGATAGAGTGGATGTGGAGACGATGTTTCCTATAGTGGGGGAGTCCAGGACCAGAGGGCACAGATAGAGTGGATGTGGAGAGGATGTTTCATATAGTGGGGGAGTCCAGGACCAGAGGACACAGATAGAGTGGATGTGGAGAGGATATTTCCTACAGTGGTGGAGTCTAGGACCAGAGGACACAGATAGAGTGGATGTGGAGAGGATGTTTCCTATAGTGGGGGAGTCTAGGACCAGAGGGCACAGATAGAGTGCATGTGGAGAGGATGTTTCCTATAGTGGGGGAGTCTAGGACCAGAGGACACAGATAGAGTTGATGTGGAGAGGATCTTCCTATACTGGGGTAGTCTATGACCAGAGGACACAGATAGAGTGGATGTGGAGACGATGTTTCCTATAGTGGGGGAGTCCAGGACCATAGGGCACAGATAGAGTGGATGTGGAGAGGATGTTTCATATAGTGGGGGAGTCTTGGACCAGAGGACACAGATAGAGTGGATGTGGAGAGGATGTTTCCTATAGTGGGGGAGTCTAGGACCAGAGGACACAGATACACGACATGTGGAGAGCATGTTTCCAATACTGGGGGAGTCTTGGAACAGAGGACACAGATAGAGTGGATGTGGAGAGGATGTTTCCTATAGTGGGGGAGTCCAGGACCAGAGGACACAGATAGAGTGGATGTGGAGAGGATATTTCCTACAGTGGTGGAGTCTAGGACCAGAGGACACAGATAGAGTGGATGTGGAGAGGATGTTTCCTATAGTGGGGGAGTCTAGGACCAGAGGGCACAGATAGTGTGAATCTGGAAAGTATGTTTCCTGTAGTGGGGGAGTCTAGGACCAGAGGGCACAAATAGAGTGGATGTGGAGAGGATGTTTCCTATAGTGGGGGAGTGTATGACCAGAAGACACCGATAGAGTGGATGTGGAGTGGATGTTTCCTATAGTGGGGGAGTCTAGGACCAGAGGAGACAGATAGAGTGGATGTGGAGAGGATGTTTCTTATAGTGGTGGAATCTAGGACCATAGGACACAGATAGTGTGGATGTGGAGAGAATGTTTCCTATAGTGGGAGAGTGTAGGACCAGAGGACACGGAGAGAGTTGATGTGGAGAGAATGTTTCCTATAGTTGTGGAGCCTAGGACCAGAGGACACAGATAGAGTGGATGTGGAGAGGATGTTTCCTATAGTGGGGGAGTCTAGAACCAGAGGACACAGATAGAGCGTATGTGGAGAGGATGTTTCCTATAGTGGGGTGTCTAGGACCAGAGTGCACAGATAGAGTTGATGTGGAGAGGATCCGTCCTATACTGGGGGAGTCTAGGACCAGAGGACACAGATAGAGTGGATGTGGAGAGGAGGTTTCCTATAGCGGGGGAGTCCAGGACCAGAGGGCACAGATAGAGTGGATGTGGAGAGGCTGTTTCCTATAGTGTGGGAGTCTAGGACCAGAGGACACAGATAGAGTGGATGTGGAGAGAATGTTTCCTATAGTGGGAGAGTGTAGGACCAGAGGACACGGAGAGAGTTGATGTGGGGAGAATGTTTCCTATAGTTGTGGAGCCTAGGACCAGAGGACACAGATAGAGTGGATGTGGAGAGGATGTTTCCTATAGTGGGGGAGTCTAGGACCAGAGGACACAGATAGAGCGGATGTGGAGAGGATGTTTCCTATAGTGGGGGAGTCTAGGACCAGAGTGCACAGATAGAGTTGATGTGGAGAGGATCCGTCCTATACTGGGGGAGTCTAGGACCAGAGGACACAGATAGAGTGGATGTGGAGAGGATGTTTCTTATAGCGGGGGAGTCTAGGACCAGAGGACACAGATAGAGTGGATGTGGAGAGCATGTTTCATATAGTGGGGGAGTCCAGGACCAGAGGGCACAGATAGAGTGGAAGTGGAGAGGATGTTTCCTATAGTAGGGGTCTAGGACCTGAGGACACAGATAGAGTGGATGTGGAGTGGGTGTTTCCTATACTGTGGGAGTCTAGGACCAGAGTACCCAGATAGAGTGGATGTGGAGAGGATTTTTCCTATAGTAGGGGAGTCTAGGACCAGAGGGCACAGATAGAGTGGATGTGGAGAGGATGTTTCCTGTAGTGGGGGACTCTAGGACCAGAGGACACTGATAGAGTGGAAGTGGAGAGGATGTTTCCTATAGTGGGGGAGTGTATGACCAGAGGACACCGATAGAATGGATGTGGAGAGGATGTTTCCTATAGTGGGGGAGTCTAGGACCAGAGGACACAGATAGAGTTGATGTGGAGAGGATCTTCCTATACTGGGGTAGTCTAGGACCAGAGGACACAGATAGAGTGGATGTGGAGACGATGTTTCCTATAGTGGGGGAGTCCAGGACCAGAGGGCACAGATAGAGTGGATGTGGAGAGGATGTTTCATATAGTGGGGGAGTCTTGGACCAGAGCACACAGATAGAGTAGATGTGGAGAGGATGTTTCCTATAGTGGGGGAGTCTAGGACCAGAGGACACAGATAGAATGGATGTGGAGAGGATGTTTCCTATAGTGGGGGAGTCCAGGACCAGAGGGCACAGATAGAGTGGATGTGGAGAGGATGTTTCCTATAGTGGGGGAGTCTAGGACCAGAGGACACAGATAGGGTGGATGTGGAGAGAATGTTTCCTATAGTGGGGGAGTCTAGGTCCAGAGGACACAGATAGAGTGGATGTGGAGAGGATGTTTCCTATAGTGGGGGAGTCTAGGACCAGAGGGCACAGATAGAGTGGATGTGGAGAGCATGTTTCCTATAGTGGGGGAGTCTAGGACCAGAGGACACAGATAGAGTGGATGTGTAGAGGAAGTTTCCTATAGTGGGGGAGTCTAGGACCAGAGGACACAGATAGAGTGGATGTGGAGAGAATGTTTCCTATATTGGGGGAGTCTAGGACCAGAGGGCACAGATAGAGTGGAGGTGGAGAGGATGTTTCCTATAGTGGGGTAGTCTAGGACCAGAGGACACAGATAGAGTTGATGTGGAGAGGATCTTCCTATACTGGGGTAGTCTAGGACGAGAGGACACAGATAGAGTGGATGTGGAGACGATGTTTCCTATAGTGGGGGAGTCCAGGACCAGAGGGCACAGATAGAGTGGATGTGGAGAGGATGTTTCATATAGTGGGGGAGTCCAGGACCAGAGGACACAGATAGAGTGGATGTGGAGAGGATATTTCCTACAGTGGTGGAGTCTAGGACCAGAGGACACAGATAGAGTGGATGTGGAGAGGATGTTTCCTATAGTGGGGGAGTCTAGGACCAGAGGGCACAGATAGAGTGGATGTGGAGAGGATGTTTCCTATAGTGGGGGAGTCTAGGACCAGAGGACACAGATAGAGTTGATGTGGAGAGGATCTTCCTATACTGGGGTAGTCTAGGACCAGAGGACACAGATAGAGTGGATGTGGAGACGATGTTTCCTATAGTGGGGGAGTCCAGGACCAGAGGGCACAGATAGAGTGGATGTGGAGAGGATGTTTCATATAGTGGGGGAGTCTTGGACCAGAGGACACAGATAGAGTGGATGTGGAGAGGATGTTTCATATAGTGGGGGAGTCTTGGACCAGAGGACACAGATAGAGTGGATGTGGAGAGGATGTTTCCTATAGTGGGGGAGTCTAGGACCAGAGGACACAGATAGACGACATGTGGAGAGCATGTTTCCAATACTGGGGGAGTCTTGGAACAGAGTACACAGATAGAGTGGATGTGGAGAGGATGTTTCCTATAGTGGGGGAGTCCAGGACCAGAGGACACAGATAGAGTGGATGTGGAGAGGATATTTCCTACAGTGGTGGAGTCTAGGACCAGAGGACACAGATAGAGTGGATGTGGAGAGGATGTTTCCTATAGTGGGGGAGTCTAGGACCAGAGGGCACAGATAGTGTGAATCTGGAAAGTATGTTTCCTGTAGTGGGGGAGTCTAGGACCAGAGGGCACAAATAGAGTGGATGTGGAGAGGATGTTTCCTATAGTGGGGGGGTGTATGACCAGAAGACACCGATAGAGTGGATGTGGAGTGGATGTTTCCTATAGTGGGGGAGTCTAGGACCAGAGGAGACAGATAGAGTGGATGTGGAGAGGATGTTTCCTATAGTGGTGGAATCTAGGACCATAGGACACAGATAGAGTGGATGTGGAGAAAATGTTTCCTATAGTGGGAGAGTGTAGGACCAGAGGACACGGAGAGAGTTGATGTGGAGAGAATGTTTCCTATAGTTGTGGAGCCTAGGACCAGAGGACACAGATAGAGTGGATGTGGAGAGGATGTTTCCTATAGTGGGGGAGTCTAGAACCAGAGGACACAGATAGAGCGTATGTGGAGAGGATGTTTCCTATAGTGGGGTGTCTAGGACCAGAGTGCACAGATAGAGTTGATGTGGAGAGGAGGTTTCCTATAGCGGGGGAGTCCAGGACCAGAGGGCACAGATAGAGTGGATGTGGAGAGGCTGTTTCCTATAGTGTGGGAGTCTAGGACCAGAGGACACAGATAGAGTGGATGTGGAGAGGAGGTTTCCTATAGCGGGGGAGTCCAGGACCAGAGGGCACAGATAGAGTGGATGTGGAGAGGCTGTTTCCTATAGTGTGGGAGTCTAGGACCAGAGGACACAGATAGAGTGGATGTGGAGAGGATGTTTCGTATAGTGGGGGAGTCTAGGACCAGAGGACACAGATAGAGTGGATGTGGAGAGGATGTTTCCTATAGTGGGGGAGTCTAGGACCAGAGGGCACAGATAGAGTGGATGTGGAGAGGATGTTTCCTATAGTGGGGGAGTCTAGGACCAGAGGACACAGATAGAGTGGATGTGGAGAGAATGTTTCCTATATTGGGGGAGTCTAGGACCAGAGGACACAGATAGAGTGGATGTGGAGAGGATGTTTCCTATAGTGGGGGAGTCTAGGACCAGAGGACACAGATAGAGTTGATGTGGAGAGGATCTTCCTATACTGGGGTAGTCTAGGACGAGAGGACACAGATAGAGTGGATGTGGAGACGATGTTTCCTATAGTGGGGGAGTCCAGGACCAGAGGGCACAGATAGAGTGGATGTGGAGAGGATGTTTCATATAGTGGGGGAGTCCAGGACCAGAGGACACAGATACAGTGGATGTGGAGAGGATATTTCCTACAGTGGTGGAGTCTAGGACCAGAGGACACAGATAGAGTGGATGTGGAGAGGATGTTTCCTATAGTGGGGGAATCTAGGACCAGAGGACACAGATAGAGTGGATGTGGAGAGGATGTTTCCAATAGTGGGTGAGTCTAGGACCAGAGGACACAGATAGAGTGGATGTGGAGAGGGTGTTTCCTATAGTGGTGGAGTCTAGGACTAGAGGACACTGATAGAGTGGATGTGGAGAGGATGTTTCCTATAGTGGGGGAGTCTAGGACCAGAGGGCACAGATAGAGTGGATGTGGAGAGGATGTTTCCTATAGTGGGGGAGTCCAGGACCAGAGGGCACAGATAGAGTGGATGTGGAGAGGATGTTTCATATAGTGGTGGAGTCTTGGACCAGAGGACACAGATAGAGTGGATGTGGAGAGGATGTTTCCTATAGGGGGGGAGTCTAGGACCAGAGGACACAGATAGACGACATGTGGAGAGCATGTTTCCAATACTGGGAGAGTCTTGGAACAGAGGACACAGGTAGAGTGGATGTGGAGGGGATGTTTCCTATAGTGGGGAAGTCCAGGACCAGAGGACACAGATAGAGTGGATGTGGAGAGGATATTTCCTACAGTGGTGGAGTCTAGGACCAGAGGACACAGATAGAGTGGAGGTGGAGAGGATCTTTCCTATAGTGGGGGAATCTAGGACCAGAGGACACAGATAGAGTGGATGTGGAGAGGGTGTTTCCAATAGTGGGTGAGTCTAGGACCAGAGGACACAGATAGAGTGGATGTGGAGAGGGTGTTTCCTATAGTTGTGGAGTCTAGGACTAGAGGACACAGATAGAGTGGATGTGGAGAGGATGTTTCCTATAGTGGGGGAGTCTAGGACCAGAGGGCACAGATAGAGTGGATGTGGAGAGGATGTTTCCTATAGTGTGGGAGTCTAGGACCAGAGGGCACAGATAGAGTGGATGTGGAGAGGATGTTTCATATAGTGGGGGAGTCTTGGACCAGAGGACACAGATAGAGTGGATGTGGAGAGGATGTTTCCTATAGTGGGGGAGTCTAGGACCAGAGGACACAGATAGACGACATGTGGAGAGCATGTTTCCAATACTGGGGGAGTCTTGGAACAGAGGACACAGATAAAGTGGATGTGGAGAGGATGTTTCCTATAGTGGGGGAGTCCAGGACCAGAGGACACAGATAGAGTGGATGTGGAGAGGATATTTCCTACAGTTGTGGAGTCTAGGACCAGAGGACACAGATAGAGTGGATGTGGAGAGGATGTTTCCTATAGTGGGGGAGTCTAGGACCAGAGGGCACAGATAGTGTGAATCTGGAAAGTATGTTTCCTGTAGTGGGGGAGTCTAGGACCAGAGGGCACAAATAGAGTGGATGTGGAGAGGATGTTTCCTATAGTGGGTGAGTGTATGACCAGAAGACACCGATAGAGTGGATGTGGAGTGGATGTTTCCTATAGTGGGGGAGTCTAGGACCAGAGGAGACATATAGAGTGGATGTGGAGGGGATGTTTCCTATAGTGGTGGAATCTAGGAACATAGGACACAGATAGAGTGGATGTGGAGAGAATGTTTCCTATAGTGGGAGAGTGTAGGACCAGAGGACACGGAGAGAGTTGATGTGGAGAGAATGTTTCCTATAGTTGTGGAGCCTAGGACCAGAGGACACAGATAGAGTGGATGTGGAGAGGATGTTTCCTATAGTGGGGGAGTCTAGAACCAGAGGACACAGATAGAGCGTATGTGGAGAGGATGTTTCCTATAGTGGGGTGTCTAGGACCAGAGTGCACAGATAGAGTTGATGTGGAGAGGATCCGTCCTATACTGGGGGAGTCTAGGACCAGAGGACACAGATAGAGTGGATGTGGAGAGGAGGTTTCCTATAGCGGGGGAGTCCAGGACCAGAGGGCACAGATAGAGTGGATGTGGAGAGGCTGTTTCCTATAGTGTGGGAGTCTAGGACCAGAGGACACAGATAGAGTGGATGTGGAGAGAATGTTTCCTATAGTGGGAGAGTGTAGGACCAGAGGACACGGAGAGAGTTGATGTGGGGAGAATGTTTCCTATAGTTGTGGAGCCTAGGACCAGAGGACACAGATAGAGTGGATGTGGAGAGGATGTTTCCTATAGTGGGGGAGTCTAGGACCAGAGGACACAGATAGAGCGGATGTGGAGAGGATGTTTCCTATAGTGGGGGAGTCTAGGACCAGAGTGCACAGATAGAGTTGATGTGGAGAGGATCCGTCCTATACTGGGGGAGTCTAGGACCAGAGGACACAGATAGAGTGGATGTGGAGAGGATGTTTCTTATAGCGGGGGAGTCTAGGACCAGAGGACACAGATAGAGTGGATGTGGAGAGCATGTTTCATATAGTGGGGGAGTCCAGGACCAGAGGGCACAGATAGAGTGGAAGTGGAGAGGATGTTTCCTATAGTAGGGGTCTAGGACCTGAGGACACAGATAGAGTGGATGTGGAGTGGGTGTTTCCTATACTGTGGGAGTCTAGGACCAGAGTACCCAGATAGAGTGGATGTGGAGAGGATTTTTCCTATAGTAGGGGAGTCTAGGACCAGAGGGCACAGATAGAGTGGATGTGGAGAGGATGTTTCCTGTAGTGGGGGACTCTAGGACCAGAGGACACTGATAGAGTGGAAGTGGAGAGGATGTTTCCTATAGTGGGGGAGTGTATGACCAGAGGACACCGATAGAATGGATGTGGAGAGGATGTTTCCTATAGTGGGGGAGTCTAGGACCAGAGGACACAGATAGAGTTGATGTGGAGAGGATCTTCCTATACTGGGGTAGTCTAGGACCAGAGGACACAGATAGAGTGGATGTGGAGACGATGTTTCCTATAGTGGGGGAGTCCAGGACCAGAGGGCACAGATAGAGTGGATGTGGAGTGGATGTTTCATATAGTGGGGGAGTCTTGGACCAGAGCACACAGATAGAGTAGATGTGGAGAGGATGTTTCCTATAGTGGGGGAGTCTAGGACCAGAGGACACAGATAGAATGGATGTGGAGAGGATGTTTCCTATAGTGGGGGAGTCCAGGACCAGAGGGCACAGATAGAGTGGATGTGGAGAGGATGTTTCCTATAGTGGGGGAGTCTAGGACCAGAGGACACAGATAGGGTGGATGTGGAGAGAATGTTTCCTATAGTGGGGGAGTCTAGGTCCAGAGGACACAGATAGAGTGGATGTGGAGAGGATGTTTCCTATAGTGGGGGAGTCTAGGACCAGAGGGCACAGATAGAGTGGATGTGGAGAGCATGTTTCCTATAGTGGGGGAGTCTAGGACCAGAGGACACAGATAGAGTGGATGTGTAGAGGAAGTTTCCTATAGTGGGGGAGTCTAGGACCAGAGGACACAGATAGAGTGGATGTGGAGAGAATGTTTCCTATATTGGGGGAGTCTAGGACCAGAGGGCACAGATAGAGTGGAGGTGGAGAGGATGTTTCCTATAGTGGGGTAGTCTAGGACCAGAGGACACAGATAGAGTTGATGTGGAGAGGATCTTCCTATACTGGGGTAGTCTAGGACGAGAGGACACAGATAGAGTGGATGTGGAGACGATGTTTCCTATAGTGGGGGAGTCCAGGACCAGAGGGCACAGATAGAGTGGATGTGGAGAGGATGTTTCATATAGTGGGGGAGTCCAGGACCAGAGGACACAGATAGAGTGGATGTGGAGAGGATATTTCCTATAGTGGGGGAGTCTAGGACCAGAGGAGACAGATAGAGTGGATGTGGAGAGGATGTTTCCTATAGTGGTGGAATCTAGGACCATAGGACACAGATAGAGTGGATGTGGAGAAAATGTTTCCTATAGTGGGAGAGTGTAGGACCAGAGGACACGGAGAGAGTTGATGTGGAGAGAATGTTTCCTATAGTTGTGGAGCCTAGGACCAGAGGACACAGATAGAGTGGATGTGGAGAGGATGTTTCCTATAGTGGGGGAGTCTAGAACCAGAGGACACAGATAGACGACATGTGGAGAGCATGTTTCCAATACTGGGGGAGTCTTGGAACAGAGGACACAGATAGAGTGGATGTGGAGAGGATGTTTCCTATAGTGGGGGAGTCCAGGACCAGAGGACACAGATAGAGTGGATGTGGAGAGGATATTTCCTACAGTGGTGGAGTCTAGGACCAGAGGACACAGATAGAGTGGATGTGGAGAGGATGTTTCCTATAGTGGGGGAGTCTAGGACCAGAGGGCACAGATAGTGTGAATCTGGAAAGTATGTTTCCTGTAGTGGGGGAGTCTAGGACCAGAGGGCACAAATAGAGTGGATGTGGAGAGGATGTTTCCTATAGTGGGGGGGTGTATGACCAGAAGACACCGATAGAGTGGATGTGGAGTGGATGTTTCCTATAGTGGGGGAGTCTAGGACCAGAGGAGACAGATAGAGTGGATGTGGAGAGGATGTTTCCTATAGTGGTGGAATCTAGGACCATAGGACACAGATAGAGTGGATGTGGAGAAAATGTTTCCTATAGTGGGAGAGTGTAGGACCAGAGGACACGGAGAGAGTTGATGTGGAGAGAATGTTTCCTATAGTTGTGGAGCCTAGGACCAGAGGACACAGATAGAGTGGATGTGGAGAGGATGTTTCCTATAGTGGGGGAGTCTAGAACCAGAGGACACAGATAGAGCGTATGTGGAGAGGATGTTTCCTATAGTGGGGTGTCTAGGACCAGAGTGCACAGATAGAGTTGATGTGGAGAGGAGGTTTCCTATAGCGGGGGAGTCCAGGACCAGAGGGCACAGATAGAGTGGATGTGGAGAGGCTGTTTCCTATAGTGTGGGAGTCTAGGACCAGAGGACACAGATAGAGTGGATGTGGAGAGGAGGTTTCCTATAGCGGGGGAGTCCAGGACCAGAGGGCACAGATAGAGTGGATGTGGAGAGGCTGTTTCCTATAGTGTGGGAGTCTAGGACCAGAGGACACAGATAGAGTGGATGTGGAGAGGATGTTTCGTATAGTGGGGGAGTCTAGGACCAGAGGACACAGATAGAGTGGATGTGGAGAGGATGTTTCCTATAGTGGGGGAGTCTAGGACCAGAGGGCACAGATAGAGTGGATGTGGAGAGGATGTTTCCTATAGTGGGGGAGTCTAGGACCAGAGGACACAGATAGAGTTGATGTGGAGAGGATCTTCCTATACTGGGGTAGTCTAGGACCAGAGGACACAGATAGAGTGGATGTGGAGACGATGTTTCCTATAGTGGGGGAGTCCAGGACCAGAGGGCACAGATAGAGTGGATGTGGAGAGGATGTTTCATATAGTGGGGGAGTCTTGGACCAGAGGACACAGATAGAGTGGATGTGGAGAGGATGTTTCATATAGTGGGGGAGTCTTGGACCAGAGGACACAGATAGAGTGGATGTGGAGAGGATGTTTCCTATAGTGGGGGAGTCTAGGACCAGAGGACACAGATAGACGACATGTGGAGAGCATGTTTCCAATACTGGGGGAGTCTTGGAACAGAGGACACAGATAGAGTGGATGTGGAGAGGATGTTTCCTATAGTGGGGGAGTCCAGGACCAGAGGACACAGATAGAGTGGATGTGGAGAGGATATTTCCTACAGTGGTGGAGTCTAGGACCAGAGGACACAGATAGAGTGGATGTGGAGAGGATGTTTCCTATAGTGGGGGAGTCTAGGACCAGAGGGCACAGATAGTGTGAATCTGGAAAGTATGTTTCCTGTAGTGGGGGAGTCTAGGACCAGAGGGCACAAATAGAGTGGATGTGGAGAGGATGTTTCCTATAGTGGGGGGGTGTATGACCAGAAGACACCGATAGAGTGGATGTGGAGTGGATGTTTCCTATAGTGGGGGAGTCTAGGACCAGAGGAGACAGATAGAGTGGATGTGGAGAGGATGTTTCCTATAGTGGTGGAATCTAGGACCATAGGACACAGATAGAGTGGATGTGGAGAAAATGTTTCCTATAGTGGGAGAGTGTAGGACCAGAGGACACGGAGAGAGTTGATGTGGAGAGAATGTTTCCTATAGTTGTGGAGCCTAGGACCAGAGGACACAGATAGAGTGGATGTGGAGAGGATGTTTCCTATAGTGGGGGAGTCTAGAACCAGAGGACACAGATAGAGCGTATGTGGAGAGGATGTTTCCTATAGTGGGGTGTCTAGGACCAGAGTGCACAGATAGAGTTGATGTGGAGAGGAGGTTTCCTATAGCGGGGGAGTCCAGGACCAGAGGGCACAGATAGAGTGGATGTGGAGAGGCTGTTTCCTATAGTGTGGGAGTCTAGGACCAGAGGACACAGATAGAGTGGATGTGGAGAGGAGGTTTCCTATAGCGGGGGAGTCCAGGACCAGAGGGCACAGATAGAGTGGATGTGGAGAGGCTGTTTCCTATAGTGTGGGAGTCTAGGACCAGAGGACACAGATAGAGTGGATGTGGAGAGGATGTTTCGTATAGTGGGGGAGTCTAGGACCAGAGGACACAGATAGAGTGGATGTGGAGAGGATGTTTCCTATAGTGGGGGAGTCTAGGACCAGAGGGCACAGATAGAGTGGATGTGGAGAGGATGTTTCCTATAGTGGGGGAGTCTAGGACCAGAGGACACAGATAGAGTGGATGTGGAGAGAATGTTTCCTATATTGGGGGAGTCTAGGACCAGAGGACACAGATAGAGTGGATGTGGAGAGGATGTTTCCTATAGTGGGGGAGTCTAGGACCAGAGGACACAGATAGAGTTGATGTGGAGAGGATCTTCCTATACTGGGGTAGTCTAGGACGAGAGGACACAGATAGAGTGGATGTGGAGACGATGTTTCCTATAGTGGGGGAGTCCAGGACCAGAGGGCACAGATAGAGTGGATGTGGAGAGGATGTTTCATATAGTGGGGGAGTCCAGGACCAGAGGACACAGATACAGTGGATGTGGAGAGGATATTTCCTACAGTGGTGGAGTCTAGGACCAGAGGACACAGATAGAGTGGATGTGGAGAGGATGTTTCCTATAGTGGGGGAATCTAGGACCAGAGGACACAGATAGAGTGGATGTGGAGAGGATGTTTCCAATAGTGGGTGAGTCTAGGACCAGAGGACACAGATAGAGTGGATGTGGAGAGGGTGTTTCCTATAGTGGTGGAGTCTAGGACTAGAGGACACTGATAGAGTGGATGTGGAGAGGATGTTTCCTATAGTGGGGGAGTCTAGGACCAGAGGGCACAGATAGAGTGGATGTGGAGAGGATGTTTCCTATAGTGGGGGAGTCCAGGACCAGAGGGCACAGATAGAGTGGATGTGGAGAGGATGTTTCATATAGTGGTGGAGTCTTGGACCAGAGGACACAGATAGAGTGGATGTGGAGAGGATGTTTCCTATAGGGGGGGAGTCTAGGACCAGAGGACACAGATAGACGACATGTGGAGAGCATGTTTCCAATACTGGGAGAGTCTTGGAACAGAGGACACAGGTAGAGTGGATGTGGAGGGGATGTTTCCTATAGTGGGGAAGTCCAGGACCAGAGGACACAGATAGAGTGGATGTGGAGAGGATATTTCCTACAGTGGTGGAGTCTAGGACCAGAGGACACAGATAGAGTGGAGGTGGAGAGGATCTTTCCTATAGTGGGGGAATCTAGGACCAGAGGACACAGATAGAGTGGATGTGGAGAGGGTGTTTCCAATAGTGGGTGAGTCTAGGACCAGAGGACACAGATAGAGTGGATGTGGAGAGGGTGTTTCCTATAGTTGTGGAGTCTAGGACTAGAGGACACAGATAGAGTGGATGTGGAGAGGATGTTTCCTATAGTGGGGGAGTCTAGGACCAGAGGGCACAGATAGAGTGGATGTGGAGAGGATGTTTCCTATAGTGTGGGAGTCTAGGACCAGAGGGCACAGATAGAGTGGATGTGGAGAGGATGTTTCATATAGTGGGGGAGTCTTGGACCAGAGGACACAGATAGAGTGGATGTGGAGAGGATGTTTCCTATAGTGGGGGAGTCTAGGACCAGAGGACACAGATAGACGACATGTGGAGAGCATGTTTCCAATACTGGGGGAGTCTTGGAACAGAGGACACAGATAAAGTGGATGTGGAGAGGATGTTTCCTATAGTGGGGGAGTCCAGGACCAGAGGACACAGATAGAGTGGATGTGGAGAGGATATTTCCTACAGTTGTGGAGTCTAGGACCAGAGGACACAGATAGAGTGGATGTGGAGAGGATGTTTCCTATAGTGGGGGAGTCTAGGACCAGAGGGCACAGATAGTGTGAATCTGGAAAGTATGTTTCCTGTAGTGGGGGAGTCTAGGACCAGAGGGCACAAATAGAGTGGATGTGGAGAGGATGTTTCCTATAGTGGGTGAGTGTATGACCAGAAGACACCGATAGAGTGGATGTGGAGTGGATGTTTCCTATAGTGGGGGAGTCTAGGACCAGAGGAGACATATAGAGTGGATGTGGAGGGGATGTTTCCTATAGTGGTGGAATCTAGGAACATAGGACACAGATAGAGTGGATGTGGAGAGAATGTTTCCTATAGTGGGAGAGTGTAGGACCAGAGGACACGGAGAGAGTTGATGTGGAGAGAATGTTTCCTATAGTTGTGGAGCTTAGGACCACAGATAGAGTGGATGTGGAGAGGATGTTTCCTATAGTGGGGGAGTCTAGAACCAGAGGACACAGATAGAGCCGATGTGGAGAGGATGTTTCCTATAGTGGGGGAGTCTAGGACCTGAGTGCACAGATAGAGTTGATGTGGAGAGGATCCGTCCTATACTGGGGGTGTCTAGGACCAGAGGACACAGATAGAGTGGATGTGGAGAGGATGTTTCCTATAGTGGGGGAGTCCAGGACCAGAGGACACAGATAGACGACATGTGGAGAGCATGTTTCCAATACTGGGAGAGTCTTGGAACAGAGGACACAGGTAGAGTGGATGTGGAGGGGATGTTTCCTATAGTGGGGAAGTCCAGGACCAGAGGACACAGATAGAGTGGATGTGGAGAGGATATTTCCTACAGTGGTGGAGTCTAGGACCAGAGGACACAGATAGAGTGGAGGTGGAGAGGATCTTTCCTATAGTGGGGGAATCTAGGACCAGAGGACACAGATAGAGTGGATGTGGAGAGGGTGTTTCCAATAGTGGGTGAGTCTAGGACCAGAGGACACAGATAGAGTGGATGTGGAGAGGGTGTTTCCTATAGTTGTGGAGTCTAGGACTAGAGGACACAGATAGAGTGGATGTGGAGAGGATGTTTCCTATAGTGGGGGAGTCTAGGACCAGAGGGCACAGATAGAGTGGATGTGGAGAGGATGTTTCCTATAGTGTGGGAGTCTAGGACCAGAGGGCACAGATAGAGTGGATGTGGAGAGGATGTTTCATATAGTGGGGGAGTCTTGGACCAGAGGACACAGATAGAGTGGATGTGGAGAGGATGTTTCCTATAGTGGGGGAGTCTAGGACCAGAGGACACAGATAGACGACATGTGGAGAGCATGTTTCCAATACTGGGGGAGTCTTGGAACAGAGGACACAGATAAAGTGGATGTGGAGAGGATGTTTCCTATAGTGGGGGAGTCCAGGACCAGAGGACACAGATAGAGTGGATGTGGAGAGGATATTTCCTACAGTTGTGGAGTCTAGGACCAGAGGACACAGATAGAGTGGATGTGGAGAGGATGTTTCCTATAGTGGGGGAGTCTAGGACCAGAGGGCACAGATAGTGTGAATCTGGAAAGTATGTTTCCTGTAGTGGGGGAGTCTAGGACCAGAGGGCACAAATAGAGTGGATGTGGAGAGGATGTTTCCTATAGTGGGTGAGTGTATGACCAGAAGACACCGATAGAGTGGATGTGGAGTGGATGTTTCCTATAGTGGGGGAGTCTAGGACCAGAGGAGACATATAGAGTGGATGTGGAGGGGATGTTTCCTATAGTGGTGGAATCTAGGAACATAGGACACAGATAGAGTGGATGTGGAGAGAATGTTTCCTATAGTGGGAGAGTGTAGGACCAGAGGACACGGAGAGAGTTGATGTGGAGAGAATGTTTCCTATAGTTGTGGAGCTTAGGACCACAGATAGAGTGGATGTGGAGAGGATGTTTCCTATAGTGGGGGAGTCTAGAACCAGAGGACACAGATAGAGCCGATGTGGAGAGGATGTTTCCTATAGTGGGGGAGTCTAGGACCTGAGTGCACAGATAGAGTTGATGTGGAGAGGATCCGTCCTATACTGGGGGTGTCTAGGACCAGAGGACACAGATAGAGTGGATGTGGAGAGGATGTTTCCTATAGTGGGGGAGTCCAGGACCAGAGGGCACAGATAGAGTGGATGTGGAGAGAATGTTTCCTATAGTGGGGGAGTCTAGGACCAGAGGACACAGATAGAGTGGATGTGGAGAGGATGTTTCCTATAGTGGGGGAGTCTAGGACCAGAGGACACAGATAGAGTGGATGTGGAGAGGATGTTTCCTATAGTGGGGGAGTCTAGGAACAGAGGACACAGATAGAGTGGATGTGGAGAGAATGTTTCCTATAGTGGGGGAGTGTAGGAGCAGAGGACACAGATAGAGTGGATGTGGAGAGAATGTTTCCTATAGTGGGGGAGTCTAGGACCAGAGGACAGATAGAGTGGACGTGGAGAGAATGTTTCCTATATTGGGGGAATCTAGGACCAGAGGACACAGATTGAGTGGATGTGGAGAGGATGTTTCCAATAGTGGGTGTGTCTAGGACCAGAGGACACAGATAGAGTGGATGTGGAGAGGATGTTTCCTATAGTGGTGGAGTCTAGGACTAGAGGACACAGATAGAGTGGATGTGGAGAGGATGTTTCCTATAGTGGGGGAGTCTAGGACCAGAGGACACAGATACAGTGGATGTGGAGAGAATGTTTCCTATAGTGGGGTAGTCTAGGACCAGAGGACACAGATAGAGTGTATGAGGAGAGGATGTTTCCTATGGTGGGGTGAGTCTAGGACCAGAGGACACAGATAGAGTGGATGTGGAGTGGATGTTTCCTATAGTGGGTGAGTCTAGGACCAGAGGACACAGATAGAGTGGATGTGGAGAGGATGTTTGCTATTGTGGTGGAGTCTAGGACCAGAGGACACAGATATAGTGGATGTAGAGAGAATGTTTCCTATCGTAGGGGAGTGTAGGACCAGAGGACACAGATAGAGTGGAAGTGGAGAGGATGTTTCCTATAGTAGGGGTCTAGGACCTGAGGACACACATAGAGTGGATGTGGAGTGGGTGTTTCCTATACTGTGGGAGTCTAGGACCAGAGGACCCAGATAGAGTGGATGTGGAGAGGATGTTTCCTATAGTGGGGGAGTCTAGGACCAGAGGACACAGATAGAGTTGATGTGGAGAGGATCTTCCTATACTGGGGTAGTCTAGGACGAGAGGACACAGATAGAGTGGATGTGGAGACGATGTTTCCTATATTGGGGGAGTCTAGGACCAGAGGGCACAGATAGAGTGGATGTGGAGAGGATGTTTCCTATAGTGTGGGAGGCTAGGACCAGAGGACACAGATAGAGTGGATGTGGAGAGGGTGTTTCCTATAGTGGTGGAGTCTAGGACTAGAGGACACTGATAGAGTGGATGTGGAGAGGATGTTTCCTATAGTGGGGGAGTCTAGGACCAGAGGGCACAGATAGAGTGGATGTGGAGAGGATGTTTCCTATAGTGGGGGAGTCCAGGACCAGAGGGCACAGATAGAGTGGATGTGGAGAGGATGTTTCATATAGTGGGGGAGTCTTGGACCAGAGGACACAGATAGAGTGGATGTGGAGAGGATGTTTCCTATAGGGGGGGAGTCTAGGACCAGAGGACACAGATAGACGACATGTGGAGAGCATGTTTCCAATACTGGGAGAGTCTTGGAACAGAGGACACAGGTAGAGTGGATGTGGAGAGGATGTTTCCTATAGTGGGGGAGTCCAGGACCAGAGGACACAGATAGAGTGGATGTGGAGAGGATATTTCCTACAGTGGTGGAGTCTAGGACCAGAGGACACAGATAGAGTGGAGGTGGAGAGGATCTTTCCTATAGTGGGGGAATCTAGGACCAGAGGGCACAGATAGAGTGGATGTGGAGAGGATGTTTCCTATAGTGTGGGAGTCTAGGACCAGAGGACACAGATAGAGTGGATGTGGAGAGGATGTTTCATATAGTGGGGGAGTCTTGGACCAGAGGACACAGATAGAGTGGATGTGGAGAGGATGTTTCCTATAGTGGGGGAGTCTAGGACCAGAGGACACAGATAGACGACATGTGGAGAGCATGTTTCCAATACTGGGGGAGTCTTGGAACAGAGGACACAGATAAAGTGGATGTGGAGAGGATGTTTCCTATAGTGGGGGAGTCCAGGACCAGAGGACACAGATAGAGTGGATGTGGAGAGGATATTTCCTACAGTTGTGGAGTCTAGGACCAGAGGACACAGATAGAGTGGATGTGGAGAGGATGTTTCCTATAGTGGGGGAGTCTAGGACCAGAGGGCACAGATAGTGTGAATCTGGAAAGTATGTTTCCTGTAGTGGGGGAGTCTAGGACCAGAGGGCACAAATAGAGTGGATGTGGAGAGGATGTTTCCTATAGTGGGTGAGTGTATGACCAGAAGACACCGATAGAGTGGATGTGGAGTGGATGTTTCCTATAGTGGGGGAGTGTAGGACCAGAGGAGACATATAGAGTGGATGTGGAGGGGATGTTTCCTATAGTGGTGGAATCTAGGACCATAGGACACAGATAGAGTGGATGTGGAGAGAATGTTTCCTATAGTGGGAGAGTGTAGGACCAGAGGACACGGAGAGAGTTGATGTGGAGAGAATGTTTCCTATAGTTGTGGAGCTTAGGACCAGAGGACACAGATAGAGTGGATGTGGAGAGGATGTTTCCTATAGTGGGGGAGTCTAGAACCAGAGGACACAGATAGAGCCGATGTGGATAGGATGTTTCCTATAGTGGGGGAGTCTAGGACCAGAGTGCACAGATAGAGTTGATGTGGAGAGGATCCGTCCTATACTGGGGGTGTCTAGGACCAGAGGACACAGATAGAGTGGATGTGGAGAGAATGTTTCCTATAGTGGGGGAGTCTAGGACCAGAGGACACAGATAGAGTGGATGTGGAGAGGATGTTTCCTATAGTGGGGGAGTCTAGGACCAGAGGACACAGATAGAGTGGATGTGGAGAGGATGTTTCCTATAGTGGGGGAGTCTAGGAACAGAGGACACAGATAGAGTGGATGTGGAGAGAATGTTTCCTATAGTGGGGGAGTGTAGGAGCAGAGGACACAGATAGAGTGGATGTGGAGAGAATGTTTCCTATAGTGGGGGAGTCTAGGACCAGAGGACAGATAGAGTGGACGTGGAGAGAATGTTTCCTATATTGGGGGAATCTAGGACCAGAGGACACAGATAGAGTGGATGTGGAGAGGATGTTTCCAATAGTGGGTGTGTCTAGGACCAGAGGACACAGATAGAGTGGATGTGGAGAGGATGTTTCCTATAGTGGTGGAGTCTAGGACTAGAGGACACAGATAGAGTGGATGTGGAGAGGATGTTTCCTATAGTGGGGGAGTCTAGGACCAGAGGACACAGATACAGTGGATGTGGAGAGAATGTTTCCTATAGTGGGGTAGTCTAGGACCAGAGGACACAGATAGAGTGTATGAGGAGAGGATGTTTCCTATGGTGGGGTGAGTCTAGGACCAGAGGACACAGATAGAGTGGATGTGGAGTGGATGTTTCCTATAGTGGGTGAGTCTAGGACCAGAGGACACAGATAGAGTGGATGTGGAGAGGATGTTTGCTATTGTGGTGGAGTCTAGGACCAGAGGACACAGATATAGTGGATGTAGAGAGAATGTTTCCTATCGTAGGGGAGTGTAGGACCAGAGGACACAGATAGAGTGGAAGTGGAGAGGATGTTTCCTATAGTAGGGGGTCTAGGACCTGAGGACACACATAGAGTGGATGTGGAGTGGGTGTTTCCTATACTGTGGGAGTCTAGGACCAGAGGACCCAGATAGAGTGGATGTGGAGAGGATATTTCCTATAGTAGGGGAGTCTAGGACCAGAGGGCACAGATAGAGTGGATGTGGAGAGGATGTTTCCTGTAGTGGGGGACTCTAGGACCAGAGGACACAGATAGAGTGGATGTGGAGAGGATGTTTCCTATAGTGGGTGAGTCTAGGACCAGAGGACACAGATAGTGTGGATGTGGAGAGGATGTTTCCTATAGTGGGGGAGTCTAGGGCCAGAGGACACTGATAGAGTGGATGTGGAGAGGATGTTTCCTATAGTGGGGGAGCATAGGACCAGAGGACACAGATAGAGTGGATGTGGAGAGGATGTTTCCTATAGTGGGGGAGTGTATGACCAGAGGACACCGATAGAGTGGATGTGGAGAGGATGTTTCCTATAGTGGGGGAGTCTAGGACCAGTGGACACAGATAGAGTTGATGTGGAGAGGATCTTCCTATACTGCTGTAGTCTAGGACCAGAGGACACAGATAGAGTGGATGTGGAGACGATGTTTCCTGTAGTGGGGGAGTCCAGGACCAGAGGGCACAGATAGAGTTGATGTGGAGAGGATGTTTCATATAGTGGGGGAGTCTTGGACCAGAGCACACAGATAGAGAGGATGTGGAGAGGATGTTTCCTATAGTGGGGGAGTCTAGGCCCAGAGGACACAGATAGAATGGATGTGGAGAGGATGTTTCCTATTGTGGGGGAGTCCTGGACCAGAGGGCACAGATAGAGTGGATGTGGAGAGGATGTTTCCTATAGTGGGGGAGTCTAGGACCAGAGGGCACAGCTAGACGACATGTGGAGAGCATGTTTCCTATAGTGGGGGAGTCTAGGACCAGAGGGCACAGATAGAGTGGATGTGGAGAGGATGTTTCCTATAGTGGGGGAGTCTAGGACCAGAGGGCACAGATAGAGTGGATGTGGAGAGGATGTTTCCTATGTGGGGGAGTCCTGGACCAGAGGGCACAGATAGAGTGGATGTGGAGAGGATGTTTCCTATAGTGGGGGAGTCTAGGACCAGAGGGCACAGATAGTGTGAATCTGGAAAGTATGTTTCCTGTAGTGGGGGAGTCTAGGACCAGAGGACACAAATAGAGTGGATGTGGAGAGGATGTTTCCTATAGTGGGGGAGTCTAGGACCAGAGGGCACAGATAGAGTGGATGTGGAGAGGATGTTTCCTATAGTGGGGGAGTCTAGGACCAGAGGACACAGATAGAGTGGATGTGGAGAGAATGTTTCCTATAGTGTGGGAGTCTAGGACCAGAGGGCACAGATAGAGTGGATGTGGAGAGGATGTTTCCTATAGTGTGGGAGTCTAGGACCAGAGGACACAGATAGAGTGGATGTGGAGAGGATGTTTCCCATAGTGTGGGAGTCTAGGACCAGAGGGCACAGATAGAGTGGATGTGGAGAGGATGTTTCCTATAGTGTGGGAGTCTAGGACCAGAGGACACAGATAGAGTTGATGTTGAGAGGATCTTCGTATACTGGGGTAGTCTAGGACCACAGGACACAGATAGAGTGGATGTGGAGAGGATGTTTCCTATAGTGGGGGAGTCTAGGACCAGAGGACACAGATAGACGACATGTGGAGAGCATGTTTCCAATACTGGGGGAGTCTTGGAACAGAGGACAGAGATAGAGTGGATGTGGAGAGGATGTTTCCTATAGTGGGGGAGTCCAGGACTAGAGGACACAGATAGAGTGGATGTGGAGAGGATATTTCCTACAGTGGTGGAGTCTAGGACCAGAGGACACAGATAGAGTGGATGTGGAGAGGATGTTTCCTATAGTGGGGGAGTCTAGGACCACAGGGCACAGATAGTGTGAATGTGGAGAGGATGTTTCCTGTAGTGGGGGAGTCTAGGACCAGAGGGCACAAATAGAGTGGATGTGGAGAGGATGTTTCCTATAGTGGGGGAGTGTATGACCAGAAGACACCGATAGAGTGGATGTGGAGTGGATGTTTCCTATAGTGGGGGAGTCTAGGACCAGAGGGCACAGATACAGTGGATGTGAAGAGGATCTGTCCTATAGTGTGGGAGTCTAGGAACAGAGGACAGAGATAGAGTGGATGTGGAGAGGATGTTTCCTATAGTGGGGGGAGTCCAGGACCAGAGGACACAGATAGAGTGGATGTGGAGAGAATGTTTCCTATAGTGGGGGAGTCCAGGACCAGAGGGCACAGATAGAGTGGATGTGGAGAGGCTGTTTCCTATAGTGTGGGAGTCTAGGACCAGAGGACACAGATAGAGTGGATGTGGAGAGGATGTTTCCTATAGTGGGGGAGTCTAGGACCAGAGGACACAGATAGAGTGGATGTGGACAGGATGTTTCCTATAGTGGGGGAGTCTAGGAGCAGAGGGCACAGATAGAGTTGATGTGGAGAGGATGTTTCCTATAGTGGGGGAGTTTAGGACCAGAGGACACAGATAGAGTGGATGTGGAGAGGATGTTTCCTATAGTGGGGGAGTCTAGGACCAGAGGACACAGATAGAGTGGATGTGGAGAGGATGTTTCCTATAGTGGGGGAGTCTAGGACCAGAGGACACAGATAGAGTGGATGTGGAGAGAATGTTTCCTATAGTGGGGGGAGTGTAGGACCAGAGGACACAGATAGAGTGGATGTGGAGAGAATGTTTCCTATAGTGGGAGTGTCTAGGTCCAGAGGACACAGATAGAGTGGATGTGGAGGGGATGTTTCCTATAGTGGGGGAGTCTATAACCAGAGGACACAGATAGAGTTTATGTGAAGAGAATGTTTCCTATCGTAGGGGAGTCTAGGACCAGAGGACACAGATAAATTGCACGTGGAGAGGATGTTTCCTATAGTGGTGGAGTCTGGACCAGAGGAGACAGATAGAGGTGGATGTGGAGAGGATGTTTCCTATAGTGGTGGAATCTAGGACCATAGGACACAGATAGAGTGGATGTGGAGAGAATGTTTCCTATAGTGGGAGAGTGTAGGACCAGAGGACACGGAGAGAGTTGATGTGGAGAGAATGTTTCCTTATAGGTTGTGGAGGCCTAGGACCAGAGGACACAGATAGAGTGGATGTGGAGAGGATGTTTCCTATAGTGGGGGAGTCTAGATACCAGAGGACACAGATAGAGCGGATGTGGAGAGGATCCGTCCTATACTGGGGGAGTCTAGGACCAGAGGACACAGATAGAGTGGGATGTGGAGAGGATGTTTCCTATAGTGGGGAGGTCTAGGACCAGAGGACACAGATAGAGTTTGATGTGGAGAGGATCTTCCTATACTGGGGTAGTCTAGGACGAGAGGACACAGATAGAGCGGATGTGGAGAGGATCCGTCCTATACTGGGGGAGTCTAGGACCAGAGGACACAGATAGAGTGGATGTGGAGAGAATGTTTCCTATATTGGGGGAGTCTAGGACCAGAGGACACAGATAGAGTGGATGTGGAGAGGATGTTTCCTATAGTGGGGGAGTCTAGGACCAGAGGGACACAGATAGAGTTGATGTGGAGAGGATCTTCCTATACTGGGGTAGTCTAGGACGAGAGGACACAGATAGAGTGGATGTGGAGACGAGTTTCCTATAGTGGGGGAGTCCAGGACAGAGGGCACAGATAGAGTGGATGTGGAGAGGATGTTTCATATAGTGGGGGAGTCCAGGACCAGAGGACACAGATACAGTGGATGTGGAGAGGATATTTCCTACAGTGGTGGAGTCTAGGACCAGAGGACACAGATAGAGTGGATGTGGAGAGGATGTTTCCTATAGTGGGGGAATCTAGGACCAGAGGACACAGATAGAGTGGATGTGGAGAGGATGTTTCCAATAGTGGGTGAGTCTAGGACCAGAGGACACAGATAGAGTGGATGTGGAGAGGGTGTTTCCTATAGTGGTGGAGTCTAGGACTAGAGGACACTGATAGAGTGGATGTGGAGAGGATGTTTCCTATAGTGGGGGAGTCTAGGACCAGAGGGCACAGATAGAGTGGATGTGGAGAGGATGTTTCCTATAGTGGGGGAGTCCAGGACCAGAGGGCACAGATAGAGTGGATGTGGAGAGGGATGTTTCATATAGTGGTGGAGTCTTGGACCAGAGGACACAGATAGAGTGGATGTGGAGAGGATGTTTCCTATAGGGGGGGAGTCTAGGACCAGAGGACACAGATAGACGACATGTGGAGAGCATGTTTCCAATACTGGGAGAGTCTTGGAACAGAGGACACAGGTAGAGTGGATGTGGAGGGGATGTTTCCTATAGTGGGGGAAGTCCAGGACCAGAGGACACAGATAGAGTGGATGTGGAGAGGATATTTCCTACAGTGGTGAGTCTTGGACCAGAGGACACAGATAGAGTGGAGGTGGAGAGGATCTTTCCTATAGTGGGGGAATCTAGGACCAGAGGACACAGATAGAGTGGATGTGGAGAGGGTGTTTCCAATAGTGGGTGAGTCTAGGACCAGAGGACACAGATAGAGTGGATGTGGAGAGGGTGTTTCCTATAGTTGTGGAGTCTAGGACTAGAGGACACAGATAGAGTGGATGTGGAGAGGATGTTTCCTATAGGGGGGAGTCTAGGACCAGAGGGCACAGATAGAGTGGATGTGGAGAGGATGTTTCCTATAGTGTGGGAGTCTAGGACCAGAGGGCACAGATAGAGTGGATGTGGAGAGGATGTTTCATATAGTGGGGGAGTCTTGGACCAGAGGACACAGATAGAGTGGATGTGGAGAGGATGTTTCCTATAGTGGGGGAGTCTAGGACCAGAGGACACAGATAGACGACATGTGGAGAGCATGTTTCCAATACTGGGGGAGTCTTGGAACAGAGGACACAGATAAAGTGGATGTGGAGAGGATGTTTCCTATAGTGGGGGAGTCCAGGACCAGAGGACACAGATAGAGTGGATGTGGAGAGGATATTTCCTACAGTTGTGGAGTCTAGGACCAGAGGACACAGATAGAGTGGATGTGGAGAGGATGTTTCCTATAGTGGGGGAGTCTAGGACCAGAGGGCACAGATAGTGTGAATCTGGAAAGTATGTTTCCTGTAGTGGGGGAGTCTAGGACCAGAGGGCACAAATAGAGTGGATGTGGAGAGGATGTTTCCTATAGTGGGTGAGTGTATGACCAGAAGACACCGATAGAGTGGATGTGGAGTGGATGTTTCCTATAGTGGGGGAGTCTAGGACCAGAGGAGACATATAGAGTGGATGTGGAGGGGATGTTTCCTATAGTGGTGGAATCTAGGAACATAGGACACAGATAGAGTGGATGTGGAGAGAATGTTTCCTATAGTGGGAGAGTGTAGGACCAGAGGACACGGAGAGAGTTGATGTGGAGAGAATGTTTCCTATAGTTGTGGAGCTTAGGACCACAGATAGAGTGGATGTGGAGAGGATGTTTCCTATAGTGGGGGAGTCTAGAACCAGAGGACACAGATAGAGCCGATGTGGAGAGGATGTTTCCTATAGTGGGGGAGTCTAGGACCTGAGTGCACAGATAGAGTTGATGTGGAGAGGATCCGTCCTATACTGGGGGTGTCTAGGACCAGAGGACACAGATAGAGTGGATGTGGAGAGGATGTTTCCTATAGTGGGGGAGTCCAGGACCGGAGGGCACAGATAGAGTGGATGTGGAGAGAATGTTTCCTATAGTGGGGGAGTCTAGGACCAGAGGACACAGATAGAGTGGATGTGGAGAGGATGTTTCCTATAGTGGGGGAGTCTAGGACCAGAGGACACAGATAGAGTGGATGTGGAGAGGATGTTTCCTATAGTGGGGGAGTCTAGGAACAGAGGACACAGATAGAGTGGATGTGGAGAGAATGTTTCCTATAGTGGGGGAGTGTAGGAGCAGAGGACACAGATAGAGTGGATGTGGAGAGAATGTTTCCTATAGTGGGGGAGTCTAGGACCAGAGGACAGATAGAGTGGACGTGGAGAGAATGTTTCCTATATTGGGGGAATCTAGGACCAGAGGACACAGATTGAGTGGATGTGGAGAGGATGTTTCCAATAGTGGGTGTGTCTAGGACCAGAGGACACAGATAGAGTGGATGTGGAGAGGATGTTTCCTATAGTGGTGGAGTCTAGGACTAGAGGACACAGATAGAGTGGATGTGGAGAGGATGTTTCCTATAGTGGGGGAGTCTAGGACCAGAGGACACAGATACAGTGGATGTGGAGAGAATGTTTCCTATAGTGGGGTAGTCTAGGACCAGAGGACACAGATAGAGTGTATGAGGAGAGGATGTTTCCTATGGTGGGGTGAGTCTAGGACCAGAGGACACAGATAGAGTGGATGTGGAGTGGATGTTTCCTATAGTGGGTGAGTCTAGGACCAGAGGACACAGATAGAGTGGATGTGGAGAGGATGTTTGCTATTGTGGTGGAGTCTAGGACCAGAGGACACAGATATAGTGGATGTAGAGAGAATGTTTCCTATCGTAGGGGAGTGTAGGACCAGAGGACACAGATAGAGTGGAAGTGGAGAGGATGTTTCCTATAGTAGGGGTCTAGGACCTGAGGACACACATAGAGTGGATGTGGAGTGGGTGTTTCCTATACTGTGGGAGTCTAGGACCAGAGGACCCAGATAGAGTGGATGTGGAGAGGATGTTTCCTATAGTGGGGGAGTCTAGGACCAGAGGACACAGATAGAGTTGATGTGGAGAGGATCTTCCTATACTGGGGTAGTCTAGGACGAGAGGACACAGATAGAGTGGATGTGGAGACGATGTTTCCTATATTGGGGGAGTCTAGGACCAGAGGGCACAGATAGAGTGGATGTGGAGAGGATGTTTCCTATAGTGTGGGAGGCTAGGACCAGAGGACACAGATAGAGTGGATGTGGAGAGGGTGTTTCCTATAGTGGTGGAGTCTAGGACTAGAGGACACTGATAGAGTGGATGTGGAGAGGATGTTTCCTATAGTGGGGGAGTCTAGGACCAGAGGGCACAGATAGAGTGGATGTGGAGAGGATGTTTCCTATAGTGGGGGAGTCCAGGACCAGAGGGCACAGATAGAGTGGATGTGGAGAGGATGTTTCATATAGTGGGGGAGTCTTGGACCAGAGGACACAGATAGAGTGGATGTGGAGAGGATGTTTCCTATAGGGGGGGAGTCTAGGACCAGAGGACACAGATAGACGACATGTGGAGAGCATGTTTCCAATACTGGGAGAGTCTTGGAACAGAGGACACAGATAGAGTGGATGTGGAGAGGATGTTTCCTATAGTGGGGGAGTCCAGGACCAGAGGACACAGATAGAGTGGATGTGGAGAGGATATTTCCTACAGTGGTGGAGTCTAGGACCAGAGGACACAGATAGAGTGGAGGTGGAGAGGATCTTTCCTATAGTGGGGGAATCTAGGACCAGAGGGCACAGATAGAGTGGATGTGGAGAGGATGTTTCCTATAGTGTGGGAGTCTAGGACCAGAGGACACAGATAGAGTGGATGTGGAGAGGATGTTTCATATAGTGGGGGAGTCTTGGACCAGAGGACACAGATAGAGTGGATGTGGAGAGGATGTTTCCTATAGTGGGGGAGTCTAGGACCAGAGGACACAGATAGACGACATGTGGAGAGCATGTTTCCAATACTGGGGGAGTCTTGGAACAGAGGACACAGATAAAGTGGATGTGGAGAGGATGTTTCCTATAGTGGGGGAGTCCAGGACCAGAGGACACAGATAGAGTGGATGTGGAGAGGATATTTCCTACAGTTGTGGAGTCTAGGACCAGAGGACACAGATAGAGTGGATGTGGAGAGGATGTTTCCTATAGTGGGGGAGTCTAGGACCAGAGGGCACAGATAGTGTGAATCTGGAAAGTATGTTTCCTGTAGTGGGGGAGTCTAGGACCAGAGGGCACAAATAGAGTGGATGTGGAGAGGATGTTTCCTATAGTGGGTGAGTGTATGACCAGAAGACACCGATAGAGTGGATGTGGAGTGGATGTTTCCTATAGTGGGGGAGTCTAGGACCAGAGGAGACATATAGAGTGGATGTGGAGGGGATGTTTCCTATAGTGGTGGAATCTAGGACCATAGGACACAGATAGAGTGGATGTGGAGAGAATGTTTCCTATAGTGGGAGAGTGTAGGACCAGAGGACACGGAGAGAGTTGATGTGGAGAGAATGTTTCCTATAGTTGTGGAGCTTAGGACCAGAGGACACAGATAGAGTGGATGTGGAGAGGATGTTTCCTATAGTGGGGGAGTCTAGAACCAGAGGACACAGATAGAGCCGATGTGGATAGGATGTTTCCTATAGTGGGGGAGTCTAGGACCAGAGTGCACAGATAGAGTTGATGTGGAGAGGATCCGTCCTATACTGGGGGTGTCTAGGACCAGAGGACACAGATAGAGTGGATGTGGAGAGAATGTTTCCTATAGTGGGGGAGTCTAGGACCAGAGGACACAGATAGAGTGGATGTGGAGAGGATGTTTCCTATAGTGGGGGAGTCTAGGACCAGAGGACACAGATAGAGTGGATGTGGAGAGGATGTTTCCTATAGTGGGGGAGTCTAGGAACAGAGGACACAGATAGAGTGGATGTGGAGAGAATGTTTCCTATAGTGGGGGAGTGTAGGAGCAGAGGACACAGATAGAGTGGATGTGGAGAGAATGTTTCCTATAGTGGGGGAGTCTAGGACCAGAGGACAGATAGAGTGGACGTGGAGAGAATGTTTCCTATATTGGGGGAATCTAGGACCAGAGGACACAGATAGAGTGGATGTGGAGAGGATGTTTCCAATAGTGGGTGTGTCTAGGACCAGAGGACACAGATAGAGTGGATGTGGAGAGGATGTTTCCTATAGTGGTGGAGTCTAGGACTAGAGGACACAGATAGAGTGGATGTGGAGAGGATGTTTCCTATAGTGGGGGAGTCTAGGACCAGAGGACACAGATACAGTGGATGTGGAGAGAATGTTTCCTATAGTGGGGTAGTCTAGGACCAGAGGACACAGATAGAGTGTATGAGGAGAGGATGTTTCCTATGGTGGGGTGAGTCTAGGACCAGAGGACACAGATAGAGTGGATGTGGAGTGGATGTTTCCTATAGTGGGTGAGTCTAGGACCAGAGGACACAGATAGAGTGGATGTGGAGAGGATGTTTGCTATTGTGGTGGAGTCTAGGACCAGAGGACACAGATATAGTGGATGTAGAGAGAATGTTTCCTATCGTAGGGGAGTGTAGGACCAGAGGACACAGATAGAGTGGAAGTGGAGAGGATGTTTCCTATAGTAGGGGTCTAGGACCTGAGGACACACATAGAGTGGATGTGGAGTGGGTGTTTCCTATACTGTGGGAGTCTAGGACCAGAGGACCCAGATAGAGTGGATGTGGAGAGGATATTTCCTATAGTAGGGGAGTCTAGGACCAGAGGGCACAGATAGAGTGGATGTGGAGAGGATGTTTCCTGTAGTGTGGGACTCTAGGACCAGAGGACACAGATAGAGTGGATGTGGAGAGGATGTTTCCTATAGTGGGTGAGTCTAGGACCAGAGGACACAGATAGTGTGGATGTGGAGAGGATGTTTCCTATAGTGGGGGAGTCTAGGGCCAGAGGGTACTGATAGAGTGGATGTGGAGAGGATGTTTCCTATAGTGGGGGAGCATAGGACCAGAGGACACAGACAGAGTGGATGTGGAGAGGATGTTTCCTATAGTGGGGGAGTGTATGACCAGAGGACACCGATAGAGTGGATGTGGAGAGGATGTTTCCTATAGTGGGGGAGTCTAGGACCAGTGGACACAGATAGAGTTGATGTGGAGAGGATCTTCCTATACTGCTGTAGTCTAGGACCAGAGGACACAGATAGAGTGGATGTGGAGACGATGTTTCCTGTAGTGGGGGAGTCCAGGACCAGAGGGCACAGATAGAGTTGATGTGGAGAGGATGTTTCATATAGTGGGGGAGTCTTGGACCAGAGCACACAGATAGAGAGGATGTGGAGAGGATGTTTCCTATAGTGGGGGAGTCTAGGCCCAGAGGACACAGATAGAATGGATGTGGAGAGGATGTTTCCTATTGTGGGGGAGTCCTGGACCAGAGGGCACAGATAGAGTGGATGTGGAGAGGATGTTTCCTATAGTGGGGGAGTCTAGGACCAGAGGGCACAGATAGTGTGAATCTGGAAAGTATGTTTCCTGTAGTGGGGGAGTCTAGGACCAGAGGGCACAAATAGAGTGGATGTGGAGAGGATGTTTCCTATAGTGGGGGAGTCTAGGACCAGAGGGCACAGATAGAGTGGATGTGGAGAGGATGTTTCCTATAGTGGGGGAGTCTAGGACCAGAGGACACAGATAGAGTGGATGTGGAGAGAATGTTTCCTATATTGTGGGAGTCTAGGACCAGAGGGCACAGATAGAGTGGATGTGGAGAGGATGTTTCCTATAGTGTGGGAGTCTAGGACCAGAGGACACAGATAGAGTTGATGTTGAGAGGATCTTCGTATACTGGGGTAGTCTAGGACCACAGGACACAGATAGAGTGGATGTGGAGAGGATGTTTCCTATAGTGGGGGAGTCTAGGACCAGAGGACACAGATAGACGACATGTGGAGAGCATGTTTCCAATACTGGGGGAGTCTTGGAACAGAGGACAGAGATAGAGTGGATGTGGAGAGGATGTTTCCTATAGTGGGGGAGTCCAGGACTAGAGGACACAGATAGAGTGGATGTGGAGAGGATATTTCCTACAGTGGTGGAGTCTAGGACCAGAGGACACAGATAGAGTGGATGTGGAGAGGATGTTTCCTATAGTGGGGGAGTCTAGGACCACAGGGCACAGATAGTGTGAATGTGGAGAGGATGTTTCCTGTAGTGGGGGAGTCTAGGACCAGAGGGCACAAATAGAGTGGATGTGGAGAGGATGTTTCCTATAGTGGGGGAGTGTATGACCAGAAGACACCGATAGAGTGGATGTGGAGTGGATGTTTCCTATAGTGGGGGAGTCTAGGACCAGAGGGCACAGATACAGTGGATGTGAAGAGGATCTGTCCTATAGTGTGGGAGTCTAGGAACAGAGGACACAGATAGAGTGGATGTGGAGAGGATGTTTCCTATAGTGGGGGAGTCCAGGACCAGAGGACACAGATAGAGTGGATGTGGAGAGAATGTTTCCTATAGTGGGGGAGTCCAGGACCAGAGGGCACAGATAGAGTGGATGTGGAGAGGCTGTTTCCTATAGTGTGGGAGTCTAGGACCAGAGGACACAGATAGAGTGGATGTGGAGAGGATGTTTCCTATAGTGGGGGAGTCTAGGACCAGAGGACACAGATAGAGTGGATGTGGACAGGATGTTTCCTATAGTGGGGGAGTCTAGGACCAGAGGGCACAGATAGAGTTGATGTGGAGAGGATGTTTCCTATAGTGGGGGAGTTTAGGACCAGAGGACACAGATAGAGTGGATGTGGAGAGGATGTTTCCTATAGTGGGGGAGTCTAGGACCAGAGGACACAGATAGAGTGGATGTGGAGAGGATGTTTCCTATAGTGGGGGAGTCTAGGACCAGAGGACACAGATAGAGTGGATGTGGAGAGAATGTTTCCTATAGTGGGGGAGTGTAGGACCAGAGGACACAGATAGAGTGGATGTGGAGAGAATGTTTCCTATAGTGGGAGTGTCTAGGTCCAGAGGACACAGATAGAGTGGATGTGGAGAGGATGTTTCCTATAGTGGGGGAGTCTATAACCAGAGGACACAGATAGAGTTTATGTGAAGAGAATGTTTCCTATCGTAGGGGAGTCTAGGACCAGAGGACACAGATAAATTGCACGTGGAGAGGATGTTTCCTATAGTGGTGGAGTCTAGGACCAGAGGAGACAGATAGAGTGGATGTGGAGAGGATGTTTCCTATAGTGGTGGAATCTAGGACCATAGGACACAGATAGAGTGGATGTGGAGAGAATGTTTCCTATAGTGGGAGAGTGTAGGACCAGAGGACACGGAGAGAGTTGATGTGGAGAGAATGTTTCCTATAGTTGTGGAGCCTAGGACCAGAGGACACAGATAGAGTGGATGTGGAGAGGATGTTTCCTATAGTGGGGGAGTCTAGATACCAGAGGACACAGATAGAGCGGATGTGGAGAGGATCCGTCCTATACTGGGGGAGTCTAGGACCAGAGGACACAGATAGAGTGGATGTGGAGAGGAGGTTTCCTATAGCGGGGGAGTCTAGGACCAGAGGACACAGATAGAGTGGATGTGGAGAGGATCTTCCTATACTGGGGGAGTCCAGGACCAGAGGGCACAGATAGAGTGGATGTGGAGAGGCTGTTTCCTATAGTGTGGGAGTCTAGGACCAGAGGGCACAGATAGAGTGGATGTGGAGAGGCTGTTTCCTATAGTGTGGGAGTCTAGGACCAGAGGACACAGATAGAGTGGATGTGGAGAGGATGTTTCCTATAGTGGGGGAGTCTAGGACCAGAGGACACAGATACAGTGGATGTGGAGAGGATGTTTCCTATAGTGGGGGAGTCTAGGACCAGAGGACACAGATAGAGTGGATGTGGAGAGGATGTTTCCTATAGTGGGGGAGTCTAGGACCAGAGGACACAGATAGAGTGGATGTGGAGAGAATGTTTCCTATAGTGGGGGAGTGTAGGAGCAGAGGACACAAATAGAGTGGATGTGGAGAGAATGTTTCCTATAGTGGGGGAGTCTAGGACCAGAGGACACAGATAG
The DNA here is from genome assembly GCF_030144855.1 of Hypanus sabinus. Lineage (NCBI taxonomy): Eukaryota > Metazoa > Chordata > Chondrichthyes > Myliobatiformes > Dasyatidae > Hypanus > Hypanus sabinus. Next base: position 590,855 of record NW_026779014.1, read on the forward strand.
AGTGGATGTGGAGAGGATGTTTCCTATAGTGGGGGAGTCTTGGACCAGAGGGCACAGATAGAGTGGATGTGGAGAGGATGTTTCCTATAGTCGGGGAGTCTAGGACCAGAGGACACAGATAGAGTTGATGTGGAGAGGATCTTCCTATACTGGGGTAGTCTAGGACCAGAGGACACAGATAGAGTGGATGTGGAGACGATGTTTCCTATAGTGGGGGAGTCCAGGACCAGAGGGCACAGATAGAGTGGATGTGGAGAGGATGTTTCATATAGTGGGGGAGTCTTGGACCAGAGGACACATATAGAGTGGATGTGGAGAGGATGTTTCCTATAGTGGGGGAGCCTAGGACCAGAGGACACAGATAGACGACATGTGGAGAGCATGTTTCCAATACTGGGGGAGTCTTGGAACAGAGGACACAGATAGAGTGGATGTGGAGAGGATGTTTCCTATAGTGGGGGAGTCTAGGACCAGAGGACACAGATAGAGTGGATGTGGAGAGGATGTTTCCTATAGTGGGGGAGTCTAGGACCAGAGGACACAGATAGAGTGGATGTGGAGAGAATGTTTCCTATAGTGGGGGAGTGTAGGACCAGAGGACACAGATAGAGTGGATGTGGAGAGAATGTTTCCTATAGTGGGAGTGTCTAGGTCCAGAGGACACAGATAGAGTGGATGTGGAGAGGATGTTTCCTATAGTGGGGGAGTCTATAACCAGAGGACACAGATAGAGTTTATGTGAAGAGAATGTTTCCTATCGTAGGGGAGTCTAGGACCAGAGGACACAGATAAATTGCACGTGGAGAGGATGTTTCCTATAGTGGTGGAGTCTAGGACCAGAGGAGACAGATAGAGTGGATGTGGAGAGGATGTTTCCTATAGTGGTGGAATCTAGGACCATAGGACACAGATAGAGTGGATGTGGAGAGAATGTTTCCTATAGTGGGAGAGTGTAGGACCAGAGGACACGGAGAGAGTTGATGTGGAGAGAATGTTTCCTATAGTTGTGGAGCCTAGGACCAGAGGACACAGATAGAGTGGATGTGGAGAGGATGTTTCCTATAGTGGGGGAGTCTAGATACCAGAGGACACAGATAGAGCGGATGTGGAGAGGATCCGTCCTATACTGGGGGAGTCTAGGACCAGAGGACACAGATAGAGTGGATGTGGAGAGGAGGTTTCCTATAGCGGGGGAGTCTAGGACCAGAGGACACAGATAGAGTGGATGTGGAGAGGATCTTCCTATACTGGGGGAGTCCAGGACCAGAGGGCACAGATAGAGTGGATGTGGAGAGGCTGTTTCCTATAGTGTGGGAGTCTAGGACCAGAGGGCACAGATAGAGTGGATGTGGAGAGGCTGTTTCCTATAGTGTGGGAGTCTAGGACCAGAGGACACAGATAGAGTGGATGTGGAGAGGATGTTTCCTATAGTGGGGGAGTCTAGGACCAGAGGACACAGATACAGTGGATGTGGAGAGGATGTTTCCTATAGTGGGGGAGTCTAGGACCAGAGGACACAGATAGAGTGGATGTGGAGAGGATGTTTCCTATAGTGGGGGAGTCTAGGACCAGAGGACACAGATAGAGTGGATGTGGAGAGAATGTTTCCTATAGTGGGGGAGTGTAGGAGCAGAGGACACAAATAGAGTGGATGTGGAGAGAATGTTTCCTATAGTGGGGGAGTCTAGGACCAGAGGACACAGATAGAGTGGATGTGGAGAGGATGTTTCCTATAGTGGGGGAGTCTTGGACCAGAGGGCACAGATAGAGTGGATGTGGAGAGGATGTTTCCTATAGTCGGGGAGTCTAGGACCAGAGGACACAGATAGAGTTGATGTGGAGAGGATCTTCCTATACTGGGGTAGTCTAGGACCAGAGGACACAGATAGAGTGGATGTGGAGACGATGTTTCCTATAGTGGGGGAGTCCAGGACCAGAGGGCACAGATAGAGTGGATGTGGAGAGGATGTTTCATATAGTGGGGGAGTCTTGGACCAGAGGACACATATAGAGTGGATGTGGAGAGGATGTTTCCTATAGTGGGGGAGCCTAGGACCAGAGGACACAGATAGACGACATGTGGAGAGCATGTTTCCAATACTGGGGGAGTCTTGGAACAGAGGACACAGATAGAGTGGATGTGGAGAGGATGTTTCCTATAGTGGGGGAGTCTAGGACCAGAGGACACAGATAGAGTGGATGTGGAGAGGATGTTTCCTATAGTGGGGGAGTCTAGGACCAGAGGACACAGATAGAGTGGATGTGGAGAGAATGTTTCCTATAGTGGGGGAGTGTAGGACCAGAGGACACAGATAGAGTGGATGTGGAGAGAATGTTTCCTATAGTGGGAGTGTCTAGGTCCAGAGGACACAGATAGAGTGGATGTGGAGAGGATGTTTCCTATAGTGGGGGAGTCTATAACCAGAGGACACAGATAGAGTTTATGTGAAGAGAATGTTTCCTATCGTAGGGGAGTCTAGGACCAGAGGACACAGATAAATTGCACGTGGAGAGGATGTTTCCTATAGTGGTGGAGTCTAGGACCAGAGGAGACAGATAGAGTGGATGTGGAGAGGATGTTTCCTATAGTGGTGGAATCTAGGACCATAGGACACAGATAGAGTGGATGTGGAGAGAATGTTTCCTATAGTGGGAGAGTGTAGGACCAGAGGACACGGAGAGAGTTGATGTGGAGAGAATGTTTCCTATAGTTGTGGAGCCTAGGACCAGAGGACACAGATAGAGTGGATGTGGAGAGGATGTTTCCTATAGTGGGGGAGTCTAGATACCAGAGGACACAGATAGAGCGGATGTGGAGAGGAGGTTTCCTATAGTGGGGGAGTCTAGGACCAGAGTGCACAGATAGAGTTGATGTGGAGAGGATCCGTCCTATACTGGGGGAGTCTAGGACCAGAGGACACAGATAGAGTGGATGTGGAGAGGAGGTTTCCTATAGTGGGGGAGTCCAGGACCAGAGGGCACAGATAGAGTGGATGTGGAGAGGCTGTTTCCTATAGTGTGGGAGTCTAGGACCAGAGGGCACAGATAGAGTGGATGTGGAGAGGCTGTTTCCTATAGTGTGGGAGTCTAGGACCAGAGGACACAGATAGAGTGGATGTGGAGAGGATGTTTCCTATAGTGGGGGAGTCTAGGACCAGAGGACACAGATACAGTGGATGTGGAGAGGATGTTTCCTATAGTGGGGGAGTCTAGGACCAGAGGACACAGATAGAGTGGATGTGGAGAGGATGTTTCCTATAGTGGGGGAGTCTAGGACCAGAGGACACAGATAGAGTGGATGTGGAGAGAATGTTTCCTATAGTGGGGGAGTGTAGGAGCAGAGGACACAAATAGAGTGGATGTGGAGAGAATGTTTCCTATAGTGGGGGAGTCTAGGACCAGAGGACACAGATAGAGTGGATGTGGAGAGGATGTTTCCTATAGTGGGGGAGTCTTGGACCAGAGGGCACAGATAGAGTGGATGTGGAGAGGATGTTTCCTATAGTCGGGGAGTCTAGGACCAGAGGACACAGATAGAGTTGATGTGGAGAGGATCTTCCTATACTGGGGTAGTCTAGGACCAGAGGACACAGATAGAGTGGATGTGGAGACGATGTTTCCTATAGTGGGGGAGTCCAGGACCAGAGGGCACAGATAGAGTGGATGTGGAGAGGATGTTTCATATAGTGGGGGAGTCTTGGACCAGAGGACACATATAGAGTGGATGTGGAGAGGATGTTTCCTATAGTGGGGGAGCCTAGGACCAGAGGACACAGATAGACGACATGTGGAGAGCATGTTTCCAATACTGGGGGAGTCTTGGAACAGAGGACACAGATAGAGTGGATGTAGAGAGAATGTTTCCTATCGTAGGGGAGACTAGGACCAGAGGACACAGATAGAGTGGAAGTGGAGAGGATGTTTCCTATAGTAGGGGTCTAGGACCTGAGGACACAGATAGAGTGGATGTGGAGTGGGTGTTTCCTATACTGTGGGAGTCTAGGACCAGAGGACCCAGATAGAGTGGATGTGGAGAGGATTTTTCCTATAGTAGGGGAGTCTAGGACCAGAGGGCACAGATAGAGTGGATGTGGAGAGGATGTTTCCTTAGTGGGGGACTCTAGGACCAGAGGACACAGATAGAGTGGATGTGGAGAGGATGTTTCCTATAGTGGGTGAGTCTAGGACCAGAGGACACAGATAGTGTGGATGTGGAGAGGATGTTTCCTATAGTGGGGGAGTCTAGGACCAGAGGGTACTGATAGAGTGGATGTGGAGAGGATGTTTCCTATAGTGGGGGAGCCTAGGACTAGAGGACACAGATAGAGTGGATGTGGAGAGGATGTTTCCTATAGTGGGGGAGTGTATGACCAGAGGACACCAATAGAGTGGATGTGGAGAGGATGTTTCCTATAGTGGGGGAGTCTAGGACCAGAGGACACAGATAGAGTTGATGTGGAGAGGATCTTCCTATACTGCGGTAGTCTAGGACCAGAGGACACAGTTAGAGTGGATGTGGAGACGATGTTTCCTGTAGTGGGGGAGTCCAGGACCAGAGGGCACAGATAGAGTTGATGTGGAGAGGATGTTTCATATAGTGGGGGAGTCTTGGACCAGAGCACACAGATAGAGTGAATGTGGAGAGGATGTTTCCTATAGTGGGGGAGTCTAGGACCACAGATAGAATGGATGTGCAGAGGATGTTTCCTATAGTGGGGGAGTCCAGGACCAGAGGGCACAGATAGAGTGGATGTGGAGAGGATGTTTCCTATAGTGGGGGAGTCTAGGACCAGAGGGCACAGATAGTGTGAATCTGGAAAGTATGTTTCCTGTAGTGGGGGAGTCTAGGACCAGAGGGCACAGATAGAGTTGATGTGGAGAGGATGTTTCCTATAGTGGGGGAGTCTATAACCAGAGGACACAGATAGAGTTTATGTGAAGAGAATGTTTCCTATCGTAGGGGAGTCTAGGACCAGAGGACACAGATAAATTGCTCGTGGAGAGGATGTTTCCTATAGTGGTGGAGTCTAGGACCAGAGGAGACAGATAGAGTGGATGTGGAGAGGATGTTTCCTATAGTGGTGGAATCTAGGACCATAGGACACAGATAGAGTGGATGTGGAGAGAATGTTTCCTATAGTGGGAGAGTGTAGGACCAGAGGACACGGAGAGAGTTGATGTGGAGAGAATGTTTCCTATAGTTGTGGAGCCTAGGACCAGAGGACACAGATAGAGTGGATGTGGAGAGGATGTTTCCTATAGTGGGGGAGTCTAGATACCAGAGGACACAGATAGAGCGGATGTGGAGAGGATCCGTCCTATACTGGGGGAGTCTAGGACCAGAGGACACAGATAGAGTGGATGTGGAGAGGAGGTTTCCTATAGCGGGGGAGTCTAGGACCAGAGGACACAGATAGAGTGGATGTGGAGAGGATCTTCCTATACTGGGGGAGTCCAGGACCAGAGGGCACAGATAGAGTGGATGTGGAGAGGCTGTTTCCTATAGTGTGGGAGTCTAGGACCAGAGGGCACAGATAGAGTGGATGTGGAGAGGCTGTTTCCTATAGTGTGGGAGTCTAGGACCAGAGGACACAGATAGAGTGGATGTGGAGAGGATGTTTCCTATAGTGGGGGAGTCTAGGACCAGAGGACACAGATACAGTGGATGTGGAGAGGATGTTTCCTATAGTGGGGGAGTCTAGGACCAGAGGACACAGATAGAGTGGATGTGGAGAGGATGTTTCCTATAGTGGGGGAGTCTAGGACCAGAGGACACAGATAGAGTGGATGTGGAGAGAATGTTTCCTATAGTGGGGGAGTGTAGGAGCAGAGGACACAAATAGAGTGGATGTGGAGAGAATGTTTCCTATAGTGGGGGAGTCTAGGACCAGAGGACACAGATAGAGTGGATGTGGAGAGGATGTTTCCTATAGTGGGGGAGTCTTGGACCAGAGGGCACAGATAGAGTGGATGTGGAGAGGATGTTTCCTATAGTCGGGGAGTCTAGGACCAGAGGACACAGATAGAGTTGATGTGGAGAGGATCTTCCTATACTGGGGTAGTCTAGGACCAGAGGACACAGATAGAGTGGATGTGGAGACGATGTTTCCTATAGTGGGGGAGTCCAGGACCAGAGGGCACAGATAGAGTGGATGTGGAGAGGATGTTTCATATAGTGGGGGAGTCTTGGACCAGAGGACACATATAGAGTGGATGTGGAGAGGATGTTTCCTATAGTGGGGGAGCCTAGGACCAGAGGACACAGATAGACGACATGTGGAGAGCATGTTTCCAATACTGGGGGAGTCTTGGAACAGAGGACACAGATAGAGTGGATGTGGAGAGGATGTTTCCTATAGTGGGGGAGTCCATGACCAGAGGACACAGATAGAGTGGATGTGGAGAGGATATTTCCTACAGTGGTGGAGTCTAGGATCAGAGGACACAGATAGAGTGGATGTGGAGAGGATGTTTCCTATAGTGGGGGAGTCTAGGACCAGAGGGCACAGATAGTGTGAATCTGGAAAGTATGTTTCCTGTAGTGGGGGAGTCTAGGACCAGAGGGCACATATAGAGTGGATGTGGAGAGGATGTTTCCTATAGTGGGGGAGTGTATGACCAGAAGACACCGATAGAGTGGATGTGGAGTGGATGTTTCCTATAGTGGTGGAATCTAGGACCATAGGACACAGATAGAGTGGATGTGGAGAGAATGTTTCCTATAGTGGGAGAGTGTAGGACCAGAGGACACGGAGAGAGTTGATGTGGAGAGAATGTTTCCTATAGTTGTGGAGCCTAGGACCAGAGGACACAGATAGAGTGGATGTGGAGAGGATGTTTCCTATAGTGGGGGAGTCTAGAACCAGAGGACACAGATAGAGCGGATGTGGAGAGGAGGTTTCCTATAGTGGGGGAGTCTAGGACCAGAGTGCACAGATAGAGTTGATGTGGAGAGGATCCGTCCTATACTGGGGGAGTCTAGGACCAGAGGACACAGATAGAGTGGATGTGGAGAGGAGGTTTCCTATAGTGGGGGAGTCCAGGACCAGAGGGCACAGATAGAGTGGATGTGGAGAGGCTGTTTCCTATAGTGTGGGAGTCTAGGACCAGAGGACACAGATAGAGTGGATGTGGAGAGGATGTTTCCTATAGTGGGGGAGTCTAGGACCAGAGGACACAGATAGAGTGGATGTGGAGAGAATGTTTCCTATAGTGGGGGAGTGTAGGAGCAGAGGACACAGATAGAGTGGATGTGGAGAGAATGTTTCCTATAGTGGGGGAGTCTAGGACCAGAGGACACAGATTGAGTGGACGTGGAGAGAATGTTTCCTATATTGGGGGAATCTAGGACCAGAGGACACAGATAGAGTGGATGTGGAGAGGATGTTTCCAATAGTGGGTGAGTCTAGGACCAGAGGACACAGATAGAGTGGATGTGGAGAGGATGTTTCCTATAGTGGTGGAGTCTAGGACTAGAGGACACAGATAGAGTGGATGTGGAGAGGATGTTTCCTATAGTGGGGGAGTCTAGGACCAGAGGACAGAGATAGAGTGGATGTGGAGAGAATGTTTCCTATAGTGGGGTAGTCTAGGACCAGAGGACACAGATAGAGTGTATGAGGAGAGGATGTTTCCTATGGTGGGGTGAGTCTAGGACCAGAGGACACAGATAGAGTGGATGTGGAGTGGATGTTTCCTATAGTGGGTGAGTCTAGGACCAGAGGACACAGATAGAGTGGATGTGGAGAGGATGTTTGCTATTGTGGTGGAGTCTAGGACCAGAGGACACAGATATAGTGGATGTAGAGAGAATGTTTCCTATCGTAGGGGAGACTAGGACCAGAGGACACAGATAGAGTGGAAGTGGAGAGGATGTTTCCTATAGTAGGGGTCTAGGACCTGAGGACACAGATAGAGTGGATGTGGAGTGGGTGTTTCCTATACTGTGGGAGTCTAGGACCAGAGGACCCAGATAGAGTGGATGTGGAGAGGATTTTTCCTATAGTAGGGGAGTCTAGGACCAGAGGGCACAGATAGAGTGGATGTGGAGAGGATGTTTCCTGTAGTGGGGGACTCTAGGACCAGAGGACACAGATAGAGTGGATGTGGAGAGGATGTTTCCTATAGTCGGTGAGTCTAGGACCAGAGGACACAGATAGTGTGGATGTGGAGAGGATGTTTCCTATAGTGGGGGAGTCTAGGACCAGAGGGTGCTGATAGAGTGGATGTGGAGAGGATGTTTCCTATAGTGGGGGAGCCTAGGACTAGAGGACACAGATAGAGTGGATGTGGAGAGGATGTTTCCTATAGTGGGGGAGTGTATGACCAGAGGACACCAATAGAGTGGATGTGGAGAGGATGTTTCCTATAGTGGGGGAGTCTAGGACCAGAGGACACAGATAGAGTTGATGTGGAGAGGATCTTCCTATACTGCGGTAGTCTAGGACCAGAGGACACAGTTAGAGTGGATGTGGAGACGATGTTTCCTGTAGTGGGGGAGTCCAGGACCAGAGGGCACAGATAGAGTTGATGTGGAGAGGATGTTTCATATAGTGGGGGAGTCTTGGACCAGAGCACACAGATAGAGTGAATGTGGAGAGGATGTTTCCTATAGTGGGGGAGTCTAGGACCACAGATAGAATGGATGTGCAGAGGATGTTTCCTATAGTGGGGGAGTCCAGGACCAGAGGGCACAGATAGAGTGGATGTGGAGAGGATGTTTCCTATAGTGGGGGAGTCTAGGACCAGAGGGCACAGATAGTGTGAATCTGGAAAGTATGTTTCCTGTAGTGGGGGAGTCTAGGACCAGAGGGCACAAATAGAGTGGATGTGGAGAGGATATTTCCTATAGTGGGGGAGTGTATGACCAGAAGACACCGATAGAGTGGATGTGGAGTGGATGTTTCCTATAGTGGGGGAGTCCAGAACCAGAGGACACAGTTAGAGCGGATGTGGAGAGGATGTTTCCTATAGTGGGGGAGTCTAGGACCAGAGTGCACAGATAGAGTTGATGTGGAGAGGATCCGTCCTATACTGGGGGAGTCTAGGACCAGAGGACACAGATAGAGTGGATGTGGAGAGGATGTTTCTTATAGCGGGGGTGTCTAGGACCAGAGGACACAGATAGAGTGGATGTGGAGAGCATGTTTCCTATAGTGGGGGAGTCCAGGACCAGAGGGCACAGATAGAGTGGAAGTGGAGAGGATGTTTCCTATAGTAGGGGTCTAGGACCTGAGGACACAGATAGAGTGGAAGTGGAGAGGATGTTTCCTATAGTAGGGGTCTAGGACCTGAGGACACAGATAGAGTGGAAGTAGAGTGGGTGTTTCCTATACTGTGGGAGTCTAGGACCAGAGGACCCAGATAGAGTGGATGTGGAGAGGATTTTTCCTATAGTAGGGGAGTCTAGGACCAGAGGGCACAGATAGAGTGGATGTGGAGAGGATGTTTCCTGTAGTGGGGGACTCTAGGACCAGAGGACACAGATAGAGTGGATGTGGAGAGGATGTTTCCTATAGTGGGTGAGTCTAGGACCAGAGGACACAAATAGTGTGGATGTGGAGAGGATGTTTCCTATAGTGGGGGTGTCTAGGACCAGAGGGCACTGATAGAGTGGATGTGGAGAGGATGTTTCCTACAGTGGTGGAGTCTAGGACCTGAGGACACAGATAGAGTGGATGTGGAGAGGATGTTTCCTATAGTGGGGGAGTCTAGGACCAGAGGGCACAGATAGTGTGAATCTGGAAAGTATGTTTCCTGTAGTGGGGGAGTCTAGGACCAGAGGGCACAAATAGAGTGGATGTGGAGAGGATGTTTCCTATAGTGGGGGAGTGTATGACCAGAAGACACCGATAGAGTGGATGTGGAGTGGATGTTTCCTATAGTGGGGGAGTCTAGGACCAGAGGAGACAGATAGAGTGGATGTGGAGAGGATGTTTCCTATAGTGGTGGAATCTAGGACCAGAGGACACAGATAGAGTGGATGTGGAGAGAATGTTTCCTATAGTGGGAGAGTGTAGGACCAGAGGACACGGAGAGAGTTGATGTGGAGAGAATGTTTCCTATAGTTGTGGAGCCTAGGACCAGAGGACACAGATAGAGTGGATGTGGAGAGGATGTTTCCTATAGTGGGGGAGTCTAGAACCAGAGGACACAGATAGAGCGGATGTGGAGAGGATGTTTCCTATAGTGGGGGAGTCTAGGACCAGAGTGCACAGATAGAGTTGATGTGGAGAGGATCCGTCCTATACTGGGGGAGTCTAGGACCAGAGTACACAGATAGAGTGGATGTGGAGAGGATGTTTCTTATAGCGGGGGAGTCTAGGACCAGAGGACACAGATAGAGTGGATGTGGAGAGCATGTTTCCTATAGTGGGGAGTCCAGGACCAGAGGGCACAGATAGAGTGGAAGTGGAGAGGATGTTTCCTACAGTAGGGGTCTAGGACCTGAGGACACAGATAGAGTGGATGTGGAGAGGATGTTTCCTATAGTGGGGGAGTCTAGGACCAGAGGACACAGATAGAGTTGATGTGGAGAGGATCTTCCTATACTGGGGTAGTGTAGGACCAGAGGACACAGATAGAGTGGATGTGGAGACGATGTTTCCTATAGTGGGAGAGTCCAGGACCAGAGGGCACAGATAGAGTGGATGTGGAGAGGATGTTTCATATAGTGGGGGAGTCTTGGACCAGAGCACACAGATAGAGTGGATGTGGAGAGGATGTTTCCTATAGTGGGGGAGTCTAGGACCAGAGGACACAGATAGAATGGATGTGGAGAGGATGTTTTCTATAGTGGGGGAGTCCAGGACCAGAGGGCACAGATAGAGTGGATGTGGAGAGGATGTTTCCTATAGTGGGGGAGTCTAGGACCAGAGGACACAGATAGAGTGGATGTGGAGAGAATGTTTCCTATAGTGGGGGAGTCTAGGTCCAGAGGACACAGATAGAGTGGATGTGGAGAGGATGTTTCCTATAGTGGGGGAGTCTAGGACCTGAGGGCACAGATAGAGTGGATGTGGAGAGGATGTTTCCTATAGTGGGGGAGTCTAGGACCAGAGGACACAGATAGAGTGGATGTGTAGAGGATGTTTCCTATAGTGGGGGAGTCTAGGACCAGAGGACACAGATAGAGTGGATGTGGTGAGAATGTTTCCTATATTGGGGGAGTCTAGGACCAGAGGGCACAGATAGAGTGGATGTGGAGAGGATGTTTCCTGTAGTGGGGGAGTCTAGGACCAGAGGACACAGATAGAGTTGATGTGGAGAGGATCTTCCTATACTGGGGTAGTCTAGGACCAGAGGACACATATAGAGTGGATGTGTAGACGATGTTTCCTATAGTGGGGGAGTCCAGGACCAGAGGGCACAGATAGAGTGGATGTGGAGAGGATGTTTCATATAGTGGGGGAGTCCAGGACCAGAGGACACAGATAGAGTGGATGTGGAGAGGATATTTCCTACAGTGGTGGAGTCTAGGAACAGAGGACACAGATAGAGTGGATGTGGAGAGGATGTTTCCTATAGTGGGGGAATCTAGGACCAGAGGACACAGATAGAGTGGATGTGGAGAGGGTGTTTCCTATAGTGGTGGAGTCTAGAACTAGAGGACACAGATAGAGTGGATGTGGAGATGATGTTTCCTATAGTAAGGGAGTCTAGGACCAGAGTGCACAGATAGAGTGGATGTGGAGAGGATGTTTCCTATAGTGGGGGAGTCTAGGACCAGAGGACACAGATATAGTTGATATGGAGAGGATCTTCCAATACTGGGGTAGTCTAGGACCAGAGGACACAGATAGAGTGGATGTGGAGACGATGTTTCCTATAGTGGGGGAGTCCAGGACCAGAGGGCACAGATAGAGTGGATGTGGAGAGGATGTTTCATATAGTGGGGGAGTCTTGGACCAGAGGACACAGAGAGAGTGGATGTGGAGAGGATGTTTCCTATAGTGGCGGAGTCTAGGACCAGAGGACACAGATAGACGACATGTGGAGAGCATGTTTCCAATACTGGGGGAGTCTTGGAACAGAGGACACAGATAGAGTGGATGTGGAGAGGATGTTTCCTATAGTGGGGGAGTCCAGGACCAGAGGACACAGATAGAGTGGATGTGGAGAGGATATTTCCTACAGTGGTGGAGTCTAGGACCAGAGGACACAGATAGAGTGGATGTGGAGAGGATGTTTCCTATAGTGGGGGAGTCTAGGACCAGAGGGCACAGATAGTGTGAATCTGGAAAGTATGTTTCCTGTAGTGGGGGAGTCTAGGACCAGAGGGCACCAATAGAGTGGATGTGGAGAGGATGTTTCCTATAGTGGGGGAGTGTATGACCAGAAGACACCGATAGAGTGGATGTGGAGTGGATGTTTCCTATAGTGGGGGAGTCTAGGACCAGAGGAGACAGATAGAGTGGATGTGGAGAGGATGTTTCCTATAGTGGTGGAATCTAGGACCATAGGACACAGATAGAGTGGATGTGGAGAGAATGTTTCCTATAGTGGGAGAGTGTAGGACCAGAGGACACGGAGAGAGTTGATGTGGAGAGAATGTTTCCTATAGTTGTGGAGCCTAGGACCAGAGGACACAGATAGAGTGGATGTGGAGAGGATGTTTCCTATAGTGGGGGAGTCTAGAACCAGAGGACACAGATAGAGCGGATGTGGAGAGGATGTTTCCTATAGTGGGGGAGTCTAGGACCAGAGTGCACAGATAGAGTTGATGTGGAGAGGATCCGTCCTATACTGGGGGAGTCTAGGACCAGAGGACACAGATAGAGTGGATGTGGAGAGGATGTTTCCTACAGTGTGGGAGTCTAGGACCAGAGGACACAGATAGAGTGGATGTGGAGAGGATGTTTCCTATAGTGGGGGAGTCTAGGACCAGAGGACACAGATAGAGTGGATGTGGAGAGGATGTTTCCTATAGTGTGGGAGTCTAGGACCAGAGGGCACAGATAGAGTGGATGTGGAGAGGATGTTTCCTATAGTGGGGGAGTCTAGGACCAGAGGACACAGATAGAGTGGATGTGTAGAGGATGTTTCCTATAGTGGGGGAGTCTAGGTCGAGAGGACACAGATAGAGTGGTTGTGGAGAGGATGTTTCCTATAGTGGGGGAGTCCAGGACCAGAGGGCACAGATAGAGTGGATGTGGAGAGGATGTTTCCTATAGTGGGGGAGTCTAGGACCACAGATAGAGTGGATGTGTAGAGGATGTTTCCTATAGTGGGGGAGTCTAGGACCAGAGGACACAGATAGAGTGGATGTGGAGAGAATGTTTCCTATATTGGGGGAGTCTAGGACCAGAGGGCACAGATAGAGTGGATGTGGAGAGGATGTTTCCTATACTGGGGTAGTCTAGGACCAGAGGACACATATAGAGTGGATGTGGAGACGATGTTTCCTATAGTGGGGGAGTCCAGGACCAGAGGGCACAGATAGAGTGGATGTGGAGAGGATGTTTCATATAGTGGGGGAGTCCAGGACCAGAGGACACAGATAGAGTGGATGTGGAGAGGATATTTCCTACCGTGGTGGAGTCTAGGACCAGAGGACACAGATAGAGTGGATGTGGAGAGGATGTTTCCTATAGTGGGGGAATCTAGGACCAGAGGACACAGATAGAGTGGATGTGGAGAGGATGTTTCCAATAGTGGGTGAGTCTAGGACCAGAGGACACAGATAGAGTGGATGTGGAGAGGGTGTTTCCTATAGTGGTGGAGTCTAGGACTAGAGGACACAGATAGAGCGGATGTGGAGATGATGTTTCCTATAGTAAGGGAGTCTAGGAGCAGAGGGCACAGATAGAGTGGATGTGGAGAGGATGTTTCCTATAGTGGGGTAGTCTAGGACCAGAGGACACAGATAGAGTGGGTGTGGAGACGATGTTTCATATAGTGGGGGAGTCTTGGACCAGAGGACACAGATAGAGTGGATGTGGAGAGGATGTTTCCTATAGTGGGGGAGTCTAGGACCAGAGGACACAGATAGACGACATGTGGAGAGCATGTTTCCAATACTGGGGGAGTCTTGGAACAGAGGACACAGATAGAGTGGATGTGGAGAGGATGTTTCCTATAGTGGGGGAGTCCAGGACCAGAGGACACAGATAGAGTGGATGTGGAGAGGATATTTCCTACAGTGGTGGAGTCTAGGACCAGAGGACACAGATAGAGTGGATGTGGAGAGGATGTTTCCTATAGTGGGGGAGTCTAGGACCAGAGGGCACAGATAGTGTGAATCTGGAATGTATGTTTCCTGTAGTGGGGTAGTCTAGGACCAGAGGGCACAAATAGAGTGGATGTGGAGAGGATGTTTCCTATAGTGGGGGAGTGTATGAGCAGAAGACACCGATAGAGTGGATGGGGAGTGGATGTTTCCTATAGTGGGGGAGTCTAGGACCAGAGGAGACAAATAGAGTGGATGTGGAGAGGATGTTTCCTATAGTGGTGGAATCTAGGACCATAGGACACAGATAGAGTGGATGTGGAGAGGATGTTTCCTATAGTGGGGGAGTCTAGGACCAGAGGACACAGATAGAGTGGATGTGGAGAGGATGTTTCCTATAGTGTGGGAGTCTAGGACCAGAGGGCACAGATAGAGTGGATGTGGAGAGGATGTTTCCTATAGTGGGGGAGTCTAGGACCAGAGGACACAGATAGAGTGGATGTGTAGAGGATGTTTCCTATAGTGGGGGAGTCTAGGTCCAGAGGACACAGATAGAGTGGATGTGGAGAGGATGTTTCCTATAGTGGGGGAGTCTAGGACCAGAGGGCACAGATAGAGTGGATGTGGAGAGGATGTTTCCTATAGTGGGGGAGTCTAGGACCAGAGGACACAGATAGAGTGGATGTGTAGAGGATGTTTCCTATAGTGGGGGAGTCTAGGACCAGAGGACACAGATAGAGTGGATGTGGTGAGAATGTTTCCTATATTGGGGGAGTCTAGGACCAGAGGGCACAGATAGAGTGGATGTGGAGAGGATGTTTCCTATAGTGGGGGAGTCTAGGACCAGAGGACACAGATAGAGTTGATGTGGAGAGGATCTTCCTATACTGGGGTAGTCTAGGACCAGAGGACACATATAGAGTGGATGTGGAGACGATGTTTCCTATAGTGGGGGAGTCCAGGACCAGAGGGCACAGATAGAGTGGATGTGGAGAGGATGTTTCATATAGTGGGGGAGTCCAGGACCAGAGGACACAGATAGAGTGGATGTGGAGAGGATATTTCCTACAGTGGTGGAGTCTAGGACCAGAGGACACAGATAGAGTGGATGTGGAGAGGATGTTTCCTATAGTGGGGGAATCTAGGACCAGAGGACACAGATAGAGTGGATGTGGAGAGGATGTTTCCAATAGTGGGTGAGTCTAGGACCAGAGGACACAGATAGAGTGGATGTGGAGAGGGTGTTTCCTATAGTGGTGGAGTCTAGGACTAGAGAACACAGATAGAGCGGATGTGGAGATGATGTTTCCTATAGTAAGGGAGTCTAGGAGCAGAGGGCACAGATAGAGTGGATGTGGAGAGGATGTTTCCTATAGTGGGGTAGTCTAGGACCAGAGGACACAGATAGAGTGGGTGTGGAGACGATGTTTCATATAGTGGGGGAGTCTTGGACCAGAGGACACAGATAGAGTGGATGTGGAGAGGATGTTTCCTATAGTGGGGGAGTCTAGGACCAGAGGACACAGATAGACGACATGTGGAGAGCATGTTTCCAATACTGGGGGAGTCTTGGAACAGAGGACACAGATAGAGTGGATGTGGAGAGGATGTTTCCTATAGTGGGGGAGTCCAGGACCAGAGGACACAGATAGAGTGGATGTGGAGAGGATATTTCCTACAGTGGTGGAGTCTAGGGGCCAGAGGACACAGATAGAGTGGGTGGAGAGGATGTTTCCTATAGTGGGGGAATCTAGGACCAGAGGGCACAGATAGTGTGAATCTGGAAAGTATGTTTCCTGTAGTGGGGTAGTCTAGGACCAGAGGGCACAAATAGAGTGGATGTGGAGAGGATGTTTCCTATAGTGGGGGAGTGTATGAGCAGAAGACACCGATAGAGTGGATGTGGAGTGGATGTTTCCTATAGTGGGGGAGTCTAGGACCAGAGGAGACAAATAGAGTGGATGTGGAGAGGATGTTTCCTATAGTGGTGGAATCTAGGACCATAGGACACAGATAGAGTGGATGTGGAGAGAATGTTTCCTATAGTGGGAGAGTGTAGGACCAGAGGACACGGAGAGAGTTGATGTGGAGAGAATGTTTCCTATAGTTGTGGAGCCTAGGACCAGAGGACACAGATAGAGTGGATGTGGAGAGGATGTTTCCTATAGTGGGGGAGTCTAGGACCAGAGGACTCAGATAGAGTTGATGTGGAGGGGATCTTCCTATACTGGGGTAGTCTAGGACCAGAGGACACATATAGAGTGGATGTGGAGACGATGTTTCCTATAGTGGGGGAGTCCAGGACCAGAGGGCACAGATAGAGTGGATGTGGAGAGGATGTTTCATATAGTGGGGGAGTCCAGGACCAGAGGACACAGATAGAGTGGATGTTGAGAGGATATTTCCTACAGTGGTGGAGTCTAGGACCAGAGGACACAGATAGAGTGGATGTGGAGAGGGTGTTTCCTATAGTGGTGGAGTCTAGGACTAGAGGACACAGATAGAGCGGATGTGGAGATGATGTTTCCTATAGTAAGGGAGTCTAGGAGCAGAGGGCACAGATAGAGTGGATGTGGAGAGGATGTTTCCTATAGTGGGGTAGTCTAGGACCAGAGGACACAGATAGAGTGGGTGTGGAGACGATGTTTCATATAGTGGGGGAGTCTTGGACCAGAGGACACAGATAGAGTGGATGTGGAGAGGATGTTTCCTATAGTGGGGGAGTCTAGGACCAGAGGACACAGATAGACGACATGTGGAGAGCATGTTTCCAATACTGGGGGAGTCTTGGAACAGAGGACACAGATAGAGTGGATGTGGAGAGGATGTTTCCTATAGTGGGGGAGTCCAGGACCAGAGGACACAGATAGAGTGGATGTGGAGAGGATATTTCCTACAGTGGTGGAGTCTAGGACCAGAGGACACAGATAGAGTGGATGTGGAGAGGATGTTTCCTATAGTGGGGGAGTCTAGGACCAGAGGGCACAGATAGTGTGAATCTGGAATGTATGTTTCCTGTAGTGGGGTAGTCTAGGACCAGAGGGCACAAATAGAGTGGATGTGGAGAGGATGTTTCCTATAGTGGGGGAGTGTATGAGCAGAAGACACCGATAGAGTGGATGGGGAGTGGATGTTTCCTATAGTGGGGGAGTCTAGGACCAGAGGAGACAAATAGAGTGGATGTGGAGAGGATGTTTCCTATAGTGGTGGAATCTAGGACCATAGGACACAGATAGAGTGGATGTGGAGAGGATGTTTCCTATAGTGGGGGAGTCTAGGACCAGAGGACACAGATAGAGTGGATGTGGAGAGGATGTTTCCTATAGTGTGGGAGTCTAGGACCAGAGGGCACAGATAGAGTGGATGTGGAGAGGATGTTTCCTATAGTGGGGGAGTCTAGGACCAGAGGACACAGATAGAGTGGATGTGTAGAGGATGTTTCCTATAGTGGGGGAGTCTAGGTCCAGAGGACACAGATAGAGTGGATGTGGAGAGGATGTTTCCTATAGTGGGGGAGTCTAGGACCAGAGGGCACAGATAGAGTGGATGTGGAGAGGATGTTTCCTATAGTGGGGGAGTCTAGGACCAGAGGACACAGATAGAGTGGATGTGTAGAGGATGTTTCCTATAGTGGGGGAGTCTAGGACCAGAGGACACAGATAGAGTGGATGTGGTGAGAATGTTTCCTATATTGGGGGAGTCTAGGACCAGAGGGCACAGATAGAGTGGATGTGGAGAGGATGTTTCCTATAGTGGGGGAGTCTAGGACCAGAGGACACAGATAGAGTTGATGTGGAGAGGATCTTCCTATACTGGGGTAGTCTAGGACCAGAGGACACATATAGAGTGGATGTGGAGACGATGTTTCCTATAGTGGGGGAGTCCAGGACCAGAGGGCACAGATAGAGTGGATGTGGAGAGGATGTTTCATATAGTGGGGGAGTCCAGGACCAGAGGACACAGATAGAGTGGATGTGGAGAGGATATTTCCTACAGTGGTGGAGTCTAGGACCAGAGGACACAGATAGAGTGGATGTGGAGAGGATGTTTCCTATAGTGGGGGAATCTAGGACCAGAGGACACAGATAGAGTGGATGTGGAGAGGATGTTTCCAATAGTGGGTGAGTCTAGGACCAGAGGACACAGATAGAGTGGATGTGGAGAGGGTGTTTCCTATAGTGGTGGAGTCTAGGACTAGAGGACACAGATAGAGCGGATGTGGAGATGATGTTTCCTATAGTAAGGGAGTCTAGGAGCAGAGGGCACAGATAGAGTGGATGTGGAGAGGATGTTTCCTATAGTGGGGTAGTCTAGGACCAGAGGACACAGATAGAGTGGGTGTGGAGACGATGTTTCATATAGTGGGGGAGTCTTGGACCAGAGGACACAGATAGAGTGGATGTGGAGAGGATGTTTCCTATAGTGGGGGAGTCTAGGACCAGAGGACACAGATAGACGACATGTGGAGAGCATGTTTCCAATACTGGGGGAGTCTTGGAACAGAGGACACAGATAGAGTGGATGTGGAGAGGATGTTTCCTATAGTGGGGGAGTCCAGGACCAGAGGACACAGATAGAGTGGATGTGGAGAGGATATTTCCTACAGTGGTGGAGTCTAGGACCAGAGGACACAGATAGAGTGGATGTGGAGAGGATGTTTCCTATAGTGGGGGAGTCTAGGACCAGAGGGCACAGATAGTGTGAATCTGGAAAGTATGTTTCCTGTAGTGGGGTAGTCTAGGACCAGAGGGCACAAATAGAGTGGATGTGGAGAGGATGTTTCCTATAGTGGGGGAGTGTATGAGCAGAAGACACCGATAGAGTGGATGTGGAGTGGATGTTTCCTATAGTGGGGGAGTCTAGGACCAGAGGAGACAAATAGAGTGGATGTGGAGAGGATGTTTCCTATAGTGGTGGAATCTAGGACCATAGGACACAGATAGAGTGGATGTGGAGAGAATGTTTCCTATAGTGGGAGAGTGTAGGACCAGAGGACACGGAGAGAGTTGATGTGGAGAGAATGTTTCCTATAGTTGTGGAGCCTAGGACCAGAGGACACAGATAGAGTGGATGTGGAGAGGATGTTTCCTATAGTGGGGGAGTCTAGGACCAGAGGACTCAGATAGAGTTGATGTGGAGGGGATCTTCCTATACTGGGGTAGTCTAGGACCAGAGGACACATATATAGTGGATGTGGAGACGATGTTTCCTATAGTGGGGGAGTCCAGGACCAGAGGGCACAGATAGAGTGGATGTGGAGAGGATGTTTCATATAGTGGGGGAGTCCAGGACCAGAGGACACAGATAGAGTGGATGTTGAGAGGATATTTCCTACAGTGGTGGAGTCTAGGACCAGAGGACACAGATAGAGTGGATGTGGAGAGGATGTTTCCTATAGTGGGGGAATCTAGGACCAGAGGACACAGATAGAGTGGATGTGGAGAGGATGTTTCCAATAGTGGGTGAGTCTAGGACCAGAGTACACAGATAGAGTGGATGTGGAGAGGGTGTTTCCTATAGTGGTGGAGTCTAGGACTAGAGGACACAGATAGAGTGGATGTGGAGATGATGTTTCCTATAGTAAGGGAGTCTAGGACCAGAGGGCACAGATAGAGTGGATGTGGAGAGGATGTTTCCTATAGTGGGGGAGTCTAGGACCAGAGGACACAGATATAGTTGATGTGGAGAGGATCTTCCTATACTGGGGTAGTCTAGGACCAGAGGACACAGATAGAGTGGATGTGGAGACGATGTTTCCTATAGTGGGGGAGTCCAGGACCAGAGGGCACAGATAGAGTGGATGTGGAGAGGATGTTTCATATAGTGGGGGAGTCTTGGACCAGAGGACACAGATAGAGTGGATGTGGAGAGGATGTTTCCTATAGTGGGGGAGTCTAGGACCAGAGGACACAGATAGACGACATGTGGAGAGCATGTTTCCAATACTGGGGGAGTCTTGGAACAGAGGACACAGATAGAGTGGATGTGGAGAGGATGTTTCCTATAGTGGGGGAGTCCAGGACCAGAGGACACAGATAGAGTGGATGTGGAGAGGATATTTCCTACAGTGGAGGTGTCTAGGACCAGAGGACACAGATAGAGTGGATGTGGAGAGGATGTTTCCTATAGTGGGGGAGTCTAGGACCAGAGGGCACAGATAGTGTGAATCTGGAAAGTATGTTTCCTGTAGTGGGGGAGTCTAGGACCAGAGGGCACAAATAGAGTGGATGTGGATAGGATGTTTCCTATAGTGGGGGAGTGTATGACCAGAAGACACCGATAGAGTGGATGTGGAGTGGATGTTTCCTATAGTGGGGGAGTCTAGGACCAGAGGAGACAGATAGAGTGGATTTGGAGAGGATGTTTCCTATAGTGGTGGAATCTAGGACCATAGGACACAGATAGAGTGGATGTGGAGAGAATGTTTCCTATAGTGGGAGAGTGTAGGACCAGAGGACACGGAGAGAGTTGATGTGGAGAGAATGTTTCCTATAGTTGTGGAGCCTAGGACCAGAGGACACAGATAGAGTGGATGTGGAGAGGATGTTTCCTATAGTGGGGGAGTCTAGAACCAGAGGACACAGATAGAGCGGATGTGGAGAGGATGTTTCCTATAGTGGGGGAGTCTAGGACCAGAGTGCACAGATAGAGTTGATGTGGAGAGGATCCGTCCTCTACTGGGGGAGTCTAGGACCAGAGGACACAGATAGAGTGGATGTGGAGAGGAGGTTTCCTATAGCGGGGGAGTCCAGGACCAGAGGGCACAGATAGAGTGGATGTGGAGAGGCTGTTTCCTATAGTGTGGGAGTCTAGGACCAGAGGACACAGATAGAGTGGATGTGGAGAGGATGTTTCCTATAGTGGGGGAGTCTAGGACCAGAGGACACAGATAGAGTGGATGTGGAGAGGATGTTTCCTATAGTTGGGGAGTCTAGGACCAGAGGGCACAGATAGAGTGGATGTGGAGAGGATGTTTCCTATAGTGGGGGAGTCAAGGACCAGAGGACACAGATAGAGTGGATGTGTAGAGGATGTTTCCTATAGTGGGGGAGTCTAGGACCAGAGGACACAGATAGAGTGGATGTGGAGAGAATGTTTCCTATATTGGGGGAGTCTAGGACCAGAGGGCACAGATAGAGTGGATGTGGAGAGGATGTTTCCTATAGTGGGGGAGTCTAGGACCAGAGGACACAGATAGAGTTGTTGTGGAGAGGATCTTCCTATATTGGGGTAGTCTAGGACCAGAGGACACAGATAGAGTGGATGTGGAGACGATGTTTCCTATAGTGGGGGAGTCCAGGACCAGAGGGCACAGATAGAGTGGATGTGGAGAGGATGTTTCATATAGTGGGGGAGTCCAGGACCAGAGGACACAGATAGAGTGGATGTGGAGAGGATATTTCCTACAGTGGTGGAGTCTAGGACCAGAGGACACAGATAGAGTGGATGTGGAGAGGATGTTTCCTATAGTGGGGGAATCTAGGACCAGAGGACACAGATAGAATGGATGTGGAGAGGATGTTTCCAATAGTGGGTGAGTCTAGGACCAGAGGACACAGATAGAGTGGATGTGGAGAGGGTGTTTCCTATAGTGGTGGAGACTAGGACTAGAGGACACAGATAGAGTGGATGTGGAGAGGATGTTTCCTTTAGTGGGGGAGTCTAGGACCAGAGGGCACAGATAGAGTGGATGTGGAGAGGATGTTTCCTATAGTGGGGGAGTCTAGGACCAGAGGACACAGATAGAGTTGATGTGGAGAGGATCTTCCTATACTGGGGTAGTCTAGGACCAGAGGACACAGATAGAGTGCATGTGGAGACGATGTTTCCTATTGTGGGGGAGTCCAGGACCAGAGGGCACAGATAGAGTGGATGTGGAGAGGATGTTTCATATAGTGGGGGAGTCTTGGACCAGAGGACACAGATAGAGTGGATGTGGAGAGGATGTTTCCTATAGTGGGGGAGTCTAGGACCAGAGGACACAGATAGACCACATGTGGAGAGCATGTTTCCAATACTGGGGGAGTCTTGGAACAGAGGACATAGATAGAGTGGATGTGGAGAGGATGTTTCCTATAGTGGGGGAGTCCAGGACCAGAGGACACAGATAGAGTGGATGTGGAGAGGATATTTCCTACAGTGGTGGAGTCTAGGACCAGAGGACACAGATAGAGAGGATGTGGAGAGGATGTTTCCTATAGTGGGGGAGTCTAGGACCAGAGGGCACAGATAGTGTGAATCTGGAAAGTAAGTTTCCTGTAGTGGGGGTGTCTAGGACCAGAGGGCACAAATAGAGTGGATGTGGAGAGGATGTTTCCTATAGTGGGGGAGTGTATGACCAGAAGACACCGATAGAGTGGATGTGGAGTGGATGTTTCCTATAGAGGGGGAGTCTAGGACCAGAGGAGACAGATAGAGTGGATGTGGAGAGGATGTTTCCTATAGTGGTGGAATCTAGGACCATAGGACACAGATAGAGTGGATGTGGAGAGAATGTTTCCTATAGTGGGAGAGTGTAGGACCAGAGGACACGGAGAGAGTTGATGTGGAGAGAATGTTTCCTATAGTTGTGGAGCCTAGGACCAGAGGACACAGATAGAGTGGATGTGGAGAGGATGTTTCCTATAGTGGGGGAGTCTAGAACCAGAGGACACAGATAGTGCGGATGTGGAGAGGATGTTTCCTATAGTGGGGGAGTCTAGGACCAGAGTGCACAGATAGAGTTGATGTGGAGAGGATCCGTCCTATACTGGGGGAGTCTAGGACCAGAGGACACAGATAGAGTGGATGTGGAGAGGAGGTTTCCTATAGTGGGGGAGGCTAGGACCAGAGGACACAGATAGAGTGGATGTGGAGAGGATGTTTCCTATAGTGGTGGAGTCCAGGACCAGAGGACACAGATAGAGTGGATGTGGAGAGAATGTTTCCTATAGTGGGGGAGTCTAGGACCAGAGGACACAGATAGAGTGGACGTGGAGAGAATGTTTCCTATATTGGGGGAATCTAGGACCAGAGGACACAGATAGAGTGGATGTGGAGAGGATGTTTCCAATAGTGGGTGAGTCTAGGACCAGAGGACACAGATAGAGTGGATGTGGAGAGGATGTTTCCTATAGTGGTGGAGTCTAGGACTAGAGGACACAGATAGAGTGGATGTGGAGAGGATGTTTCCTATAGTGGGGGAGTCTAGGACCAGAGGACACAGATAGAGTGGATGTGGAGAGAATGTTTCCTATAGTGGGGTAGTCTAGGACCAGAGGACACAGATAGAGTGTATGAGGAGAGGATGTTTCCTATGGTGGGGTGAGTCTAGGACCAGAGGACACAGATAGAGTGGATGTGGAGTGGATGTTTCCTATAGTGGGTGAGTCTAGGACCAGAGGACACAGATAGAGTGGATGTGGAGAGGATGTTTGCTATTGTGGTGGAGTCTAGGACCAGAGGACACAGATATAGTGGATGTAGAGAGAATGTTTCCTATCGTAGGGGAGTGTAGGACCAGAGGACACAGATAGAGTGGAAGTGGAGAGGATGTTTCCTATAGTAGGGGTCTAGGACCTGAGGACACAGATAGAGTGGATGTGGAGTGGGTGTTTCCTATACTGTGGGAGTCTAGGACCAGAGGACCCAGATAGAGTGGATGTGGAGAGGATGTTTCCTGTAGTGGGGGACTCTAGGACCAGAGGACACAGATAGAGTGGATGTGGAGAGGATGTTTCCTATAGTGGGGGAGTCTAGGACCAGAGGACACAGATAGAGTGGATGTGGAGAGGATGTTTCCTATAGTGGGGGAGTCTAGGACCAGAGGACACAGATAGAGTGGATGTGGAGAGAATGTTTCCTATATTGGGGGAGTCTTGGACCAGAGGGCACAGATAGAGTGGATGTGGAGAGGATGTTTCCTATAGTGTGGGAGTCGAGGACCAGAGGACACAGATAGAGGTGATGTGGAGAGGATCTTCCTATACTGGGGTAGTCTAGGACCACAGGACACAGATAGAGTGGATGTGGAGAGGATGTTTCCTATAGTGGGGGAGTCTAGGTCCAGAGGACACAGATAGACGACATGTGGAGAGCATGTTTCCAATACTGGGGGAGTCTTGGAACAGAGGACACAGATAGAGTGGATGTGGAGTGGATGTTTCCTATAGTGGGTGAGTCTAGGACCAGAGGACACAGATAGAGTGGATGTGGAGAGGATGTTTGCTATTGTGGTGGAGTCTAGGACCAGAGGACACAGATATAGTGGATGTAGAGAGAATGTTTCCTATCGTAGGGGAGTGTAGGACCAGAGGACACAGATAGAGTGGAAGTGGAGAGGATGTTTCCTATAGTAGGGGTCTAGGACCTGAGGACACAGATAGAGTGGATGTGGAGTGGGTGTTTCCTATACTGTGGGAGTCTAGGACCAGAGGACCCAGATAGAGTGGATGTGGAGAGGATTTTTCCTATAGTAGTGGAGTCTAGGACCAGAGGGCACAGATAGAGTGGATGTGGAGAGGATGTTTCCTGTAGTGGGGGACTCTAGGACCAGAGGACACAGATAGAGTGGATGTGGAGAGGATGTTTCCTATAGTGGGGGAGTCTAGGACCAGAGGGCACAGATAGAGTGGATGTGGAGAGGATGTTTCCTATAGTGGGGGAGTCTAGGACCAGAGGACACAGATAGAGTGGATGTGGAGAGAATGTTTCCTATATTGGGGGAGTCTTGGACCAGAGGGCACAGATAGAGTGGATGTGGAGAGGATGTTTCCTATAGTGTGGGAGTCTAGGACCAGAGGACACAGATAGAGTTGATGTGGAGAGGATCTTCCTATACTGGGGTTGTCTAGGACCACAGGACACAGATAGAGTGGATGTGGAGAGGATGTTTCCTATAGTGGGGGAGTCTAGGACCAGAGGACACAGATAGACGACATGTGGAGAGCATGTTTCCAATACTGGGGGAGTCTTGGAACAGAGGACACAGATAGAGTGGATGTGGAGAGGATGTTTCCTATAGTGGGGGAGTCCAGGACTAGAGGACACAGATAGAGTGGATGTGGAGAGGATATTTCCTACAGTGGTGGAGTCTAGGACCAGAGGACACAGATAGAGTGGATGTGGAGAGGATGTTTCCTATAGTGGGGGAGTCTAGGACCAGAGGGCACAGATAGTGTGAATGTGGAGAGGATGTTTCCTGTAGTGGGGAAGTCTAGGACCAGAGGGCACAAATAGAGTGGATGTGGAGAGGATGTTTCCTATAGTGGGGGAGTGTATGACCAGAAGACACCGATAGAGTGGATGTGGAGTGGATGTTTCCTATAGTGGGGGAGTCTAGGACCAGAGGGCACAGATACAGTGGATGTGTAGATGATCTGTCCTATAGTGTGGGAGTCTAGGAACAGAGGACACAGATAGAGTGGATGTGGAGAGGATGTTTCCTATACTGGGGGAGTCCAGGACCAGAGGGCACAGATAGAGTGGATGTGGAGAGGCTGTTTCCTATAGTGTGGGAGTCTAGGACCAGAGGACACAGATAGAGTGGATGTGGAGAGGATGTTTCCTATAGTGGGGGAGTCTAGGACCAGAGGGCACAGATAGAGTGGATGTGGAGAGGATGTTTCCTATAGTGGGGGAGTCTAGGACCAGAGGTCACAGATAGAGTTGATGTGGAGAGGATGTTTCCTATAGTGGGGGAGTCTAGGACCAGAGGACACAGATAGAGTGGATGTGGAGAGGATGTTTCCTATAGTGGGGGAGTCTAGGACCAGAGGACACAGATAGAGTGGATGTGGAGAGGATGTTTCCTATAGTGGGGGAGTCTAGGACCAGAGGACACAGATAGAGTGGATGTGGAGAGAATGTTTCCTATAGTGGGGGAGTGTAGGACCAGAGGACCACAGATAGAGTGGATGTGGTGAGAATGTTTCCTATAGTGGGAGTGTCTAGGTCCAGAGGACACAGATAGAGTGGATGTGGAGAGGATGTTTCCTATAGTGGGGGAGTCTATAACCAGAGGACACAGATAGAGTTTATGTGAAGAGAATGTTTCCTATCGTAGGGGAGTCTAGGACCAGAGGACACAGATAAAGTGCACGTGGAGAGGATGTTTCCTATAGTGGTGGTCTAGGACCAGAGCAGACAGATAGAGTGGATGTGGAGAGGATGTTTCCTATAGTGGTGGAATCTAGGACCATAGGACACAGATAGAGTGGATGTGGAGAGAATGTTTCCTATAGTGGGAGAGTGTAGGACCAGAGGACACGGAGAGAGTTGATGTGGAGAGAATGTTTCCTATAGTTGTGGAGCCTAGGACCAGAGGACACAGATAGAGTGGATGTGGAGAGGATGTTTCCTATAGTGGGGCAGTCTAGAACCAGAGGACACAGATAGAGCGGATGTGGAGAGGATGTTTCCTATAGTGGGGGAGTCTAGGACCAGAGTGCACAGATAGAGTTGATGTGGAGAGGATCCGTCCTATACTGGGGGAGTCTAGGACCAGAGGACACAGATAGAGTGGATGTGGAGAGGAGGTTTCCTATAGCGGGGGATTCTAGGACCAGAGGACACAGATAGAGTGGATGTGGAGAGGATGTTTCCTATAGTGGGGGAGTCTAGGACCAGAGGACACAGATAGAGTGGATGTGGAGAGGCTGTTTCCTATAGTGTGGGAGTCTAGGACCACAGGACACAGATAGAGTGGATGTGGAGAGGATGTTTCCTATAGTGGGGGAGTCTAGGACCAGAGGATACAGATAGAGTGGATGTGTAGAGGATGTTTCCTATAGTGGGGGACTCTAGGACCAGAGGACACAGATAGAGTGGATGTGGAGAGGATGTTTCCTATAGTGGGGGAGTCTAGGACCAGAGGACACAGATAGAGTGGATGTGGAGAGAATGTTTCCTATAGTGGGGTAGTCTAGGACCAGAGGACACAGATAGAGTGTATGAGGAGAGGATGTTTCCTATGGTGGGGTGAGTCTAGGACCAGAGGACACAGATAGAGTGGATGTGGAGTGGATGTTTCCTATAGTGGGTGAGTCTAGGACCAGAGGACACAGATAGAGTGGATGTGGAGAGGATGTTTCCTATTGTGGTGGAGTCTAGGACCAGAGGACACAGATATAGTGGATGTAGAGAGAATGTTTCCTATCGTAGGGGAGTGTAGGACCAGAGGACACAGATAGATTGGAAGTGGAGAGGATGTTTCCTATAGTAGGTGTCTAGGACCTGAGGACACAGATAGAGTGGATGTGGAGTGGGTGTTTCCTATACTGTGGGAGTCTAGGACTAGAGGACCCAGATAGAGTGGATGTGGAGAGGATTTTTCCTATAGTAGGAGAGTCTAGGACCAGAGGGCACAGATAGAGTGGATGTGGAGAGGATGTTTCCTGTAGTGGGGGACTCTAGGACCAGAGGACACATAGAGTGGATGTGGAGAGGATGTTTCCTGTAGTGGGTGAGTCTAGGACCAGAGGACACAGATAGAGTGGATGTGGAGAGAATGTTTCCTATAGTGGGGTAGTCTAGGACCAGAGGACACAGATAGAGTGTATGAGGAGAGGATGTTTCCTATGGTGGGGTGAGGCTAGGACCAGAGGACACAGATAGAGTGGATGTGGAGTGGATGTTTCCTATAGTGGGTGAGTCTAGGACCAGAGGACACAGATAGAGTGGATGTGGAGAGGATGTTTCCTATTGTGGTGGAGTCTAGGACCAGAGGACACAGATATAGTGGATGTAGAGAGAATGTTTCCTATCGTAGGGGAGTGTAGGACCAGAGGACACAGATAGAGTGGAAGTGGAGAGGATGTTTCCTATAGTAGGGGTCTAGGACCTGAGGACACAGATAGAGTGGATGTGGAGTGGGTGTTTCCTATACTGTTGGAGTCTAGGACCAGAGGACCCAGATAGAGTGGATGTGGAGAGGATTTTTCCTATAGTAGGAGAGTCTAGGACCAGAGGGCACAGATAGAGTGGATGTGGAGAGGATGTTTCCTGTAGTGGGGGACTCTAGGACCAGAGGACACATAGAGTGGATGTGGAGAGGATGTTTCCTATAGTGGGTGAGTCTAGGACCAGAGGACACAGATAGTGTGGATGTGGAGAGGATGTTTCCTATAGTGGGGGAGTCTAGGACCAGTGGACACAGATAGAGTTGATGTGGAGAGGACCTTCCTATACTGGGGTAGTCTAGGACCAGAGGACACAGATAGAGTGGATGTGGAGACGATGTTTCCTGTAGTGGGGGACTCTAGGACCAGAGGACACAGATAGAGTGGATGTGGAGAGGATGTTTCCTATAGTGTGTGAGTCTAGGACCAGAGGACACAGATAGTGTGGATGTGGAGAGGATGTTTCCTATAGTGGGGGAGTCTAGGACCAGAGGGTACTGATAGAGTGGATGTGGAGAGGATGTTTCCTATAGTGGGGGAGCCTAGGACCAGAGGACACAGATAGAGTGGATGTGGAGAGGGTGTTTCCTATAGTGGGGGAGTGTATGACCAGAGGACACCGATAGAGTGGATGTGAAGAGGATGTTTCCTATAGTGGGGGAGTCTAGGACCAGTGGACACAGATAGAGTTGATGTGGAGAGGATGTTTCCTATAGTGGGGGAGTCTTGGACCAGAGGACACAGATAGAGTTTATGTGAAGAGAATGTTTCCTATCGTAGGGGAGTCTAGGACCAGAGGACACAGATAAAGTGCACGTGGAGAGGATGTTTCATATAGTGGGGGAGTCTTGGACCAGAGCACACAGATAGAGTGGATGTGGAGAGGATGTTTCCTATAGTGGGGGAGTCCAGGACCAGAGGGCACAGATAGAGTTGATGTGGAGAGGATGTTTCCTATAGTGGGGGAGTCTAGGACCAGAGGGCACAGATAGTGTGAATCTGGAAAGTATGTTTCCTGTAGTGGGGGAGTCTAGGACCAGAGGGCACAAATAGAGTGGATGTGGAGAGGATGTTTCCTATAGTGGGGGAGTCTAGGACCAGCGGGCACAGATAGAGTGGATGTGGAGAGAATGTTTCCTATATTGGGGGAGTCTAGGACCAGAGGGCACAGATAGAGAGGATGTGGAGAGGATGTTTCCTATAGTGTGGGAGTCTAGGACCAGAGGACACAGATAGAGTTGATGTGGAGAGGATCTTCCTATACTGGGGTAGTCTAGGACCACAGGACACAGATAGAGTGGATGTGGAGAGGATGTTTCCTATAGTGGGGGAGTCTAGGTCCAGAGGACACAGATAGACGACATGTGGAGAGCATGTTTCCAATACTGGGGGAGTCTTGGAACAGAGGACACAGATAGAGTGGATGTGGAGAGGATGTTTCCTACAGTGGGGGAGTCCAGGACTAGAGGACACAGATAGAGTGGATGTGGAGAGGATATTTCCTACAGTGGTGGAGTCTAGGACCAGATGACACAGATAGAGTGGATGTGGAGAGGATGTTTCCTATAGTGGGGGAGTCTAGGACCAGAGGGCACAGATAGTGTGAATGTGGAGAGGATGTTTCCTGTAGTGGGGGAGTCTAGGACCAGAGGGCACAAATAGAGTGGATGTGGAGAGGATGTTTCCTATAGTGGGGGAGTGTATGACCAGAAGACACCGATAGAGTGGATGTGGAGTGGATGTTTCCTATAGTGGGGGAGTCTAGGACCAGAGGGCACAGATACAGTGGATGTGAAGAGGATCTGTCCTATAGTGTGGGAGTCTAGGAACAGAGGACACAGATAGAGTGGATGTGGAGAGGATGTTTCCTATAGTGGGGGAGTCCAGGACCAGAGTGCACAGATAGAGTGGATGTGGAGAGGATGTTTCCTATAGTGTGGGAGTCTAGGACCAGAGGACACAGATAGAGTGGATGTGGAGAGGATGTTTCCTATAGTGGGGGAGTCTAGGACCAGAGGGCACAGATAGAGTGGATGTGGAGAGGATATTTCCTATAGTGGGGGAGTCTAGGACCAAAGGACACAGATAGAGTTGATGTGGAGAGGATGTTTCCTATAGTTGGGGAGTCTAGGACCAGAGGACACAGATAAAGTGCACGTGGAGAGGATGTTTCCTATAGTGGTGGAGTCTAGGACCAGAGGAGACAGATAGAGTGGATGTGGAGAGGATGTTTCCTATAGTGGTGGAATCTAGGACCAGAGGATACAGATAGAGTGGATGTGGAGAGAATGTTTCCTATAGTGGGAGAGTGTAGGACCAGAGGACACGGAGAGAGTTGATGTGGAGAGAATGTTTCCTATACTTGTGGAGCCTAGGACCAGAGGACACAGATAGAGTGGATGTGGAGAGGATGTTTCCTATAGTGGGGGAGTCTAGAAACAGAGGACACAGATAGAGCGGATGTGGAGAGGATGTTTCCTATAGTGGGGGAGTCTAGGACCAGAGTGCACAGATAGAGTTGATGTGGAGAGGATCCGTCCTATACTGGGGGAGTCTAGGACCAGAGAACACAGATAGAGTGGATGTGGAGAGGATGTTTCCTATAGTGGGGGAGTCTAGGACCAGAGGACACAGATAGAGTGGATGTGGAGAGCCTGTTTCCTATACTGGGGGAGTCCTGGACCAGAGGGCACAGATAGAGTGGATGTGGAGAGGCTGTTTCCTATAGTGTGGGAGTCTAGGACCAGAGGACACAGATAGAGTGGATGTGGAGAGGATGTTTCCTATAGTGGGGGAGTCTAGTACCAGAGGGCACAAATAGAGTGGATGTGGAGAGGATGTTTCCTATAGTGGGGGAGTGTATGACCAGAAGACACCGATAGAGTGGATCTGGAGTGGATGTTTCCTATAGTGGGGGAGTCTAGGACCAGAGGGCACAGATACAGTGGATGTGAAGAGGATCTGTCCTATAGTGTGGGAGTCTAGGAACAGAGGACACAGATAGAGTGGATGTCGAGAGGATGTTTCCTATAGTGGGGGAGTCCAGGACCAGAGTGCACAGATAGAGTGGATGTGGAGAGGCTGTTTCCTATAGTGTGGGAGTCTAGGACCAGAGGACACAGATAGAGTGGATGTGGAGAGGATGTTTCCTATCGTAGGGGAGTCTAGGACCAGAGGACACAGATAAAGTGCACGTGGAGAGGATGTTTCCTATAGTGGTGGAGTCTAGGACCAGAGGAGACAGAAAGAGTGGATGTGGAGAGGATGTTTCCTATAGTGGTGGAATCTAGGACCAGAGGACACAGATAGAGTGGATGTGGAGAGAATGTTTCCTATAGTGGGAGAGTGTAGGACCAGAGGACACGGAGAGAGTTGATGTGGAGAGAATGTTTCCTATAGTTGTGGAGGCTAGGACCAGAGGACACAGATAGAGTGGATGTGGAGAGGATGTTTCCTATAGTGGCGGAGTCTAGAAACAGAGGACACAGATAGAGCGGATGTGGAGAGGATGTTTCCTATAGTGGGGGAGTCTAGGACCAGAGTGCACAGATAGAGTTGATGTGGAGAGGATCCGTCCTATACTGGGGAAGTCTAGGACCAGAGAACACAGATAGAGTGGATGTGGAGAGGATGTTTCCTATAGTTGGGGAGTCTAGGACCAGAGGACACAGATAGAGTGGATGTGGAGAGCCTGTTTCCTATACTGGGGGAGTCCAGGACCAGAGGGCACAGATAGAGTGGATGTGGAGAGGCTGTTTCCTATAGTGTGGGAGTCTAGGACCAGAGGACACAGATAGAGTGGATGTGGAGAGGATGTTTCCTACAGTGGTGGAGTCTAGGACCAGAGGACACAGACAGAGTGGATGTGGAGAGGATGTTTCCTATAGTGGGGGAGTGTATGACCAGAAGACACCGATAGAGTGGATGTGGAGTGGAAGTTTCCTATAGTGGGGGAGTCTAGGACCAGAGGGCACAGATACAGTGGATGTGAAGAGGATCTGTCCTATAGTGTGGGAGTCTAGGAACAGAGGACACAGATAGAGTGGATGACGAGAGGATGTTTCCTATAGTGGGGGAGTCCAGGACCAGAGTGCACAGATAGAGTGGATGTGGAGAGGATGTTTCCTATAGTGGGGGGAGTCTAGGACCAGAGGACACAGATAGAGTGGATGTGGAGAGGATGTTTCCTATACTGGGGGAGTCCAGGACCAGAGGGCACAGATAGAGTGGATGTGGAGAGGCTGTTTCCTATAGTGTGGGAGTCTAGGACCAGAGGACACAGATAGAGTGGATGTGGAGAGGATGTTTCCTATAGTGGGGGAGTCTAGGACCAGAGGACACAGATAGAGTGGATGTGGAGAGGATGTTTCCTATAGTGGGGGAGTCTAGGACCAGAGGGCACAGATAGAGTTGATGTGGAGAGGATGTTTCCTATAGTGGGGGAGTCTAGGACCAGAGGACACAGATAGAGTGGATGTGGAGAGGATGTTTCCTATAGTGGGGGAGTCTAGGACCAGAGGACACAGATAGAGTGGATGTGGAGAGAATGTTTCCTATAGTGGGGGAGTGTAGGACCAGAGGACACAGATAGAGTGGATGTGGAGAGAATGTTTCGTATAGTGGGAGAGTCTAGGTCCAGAGGACACAGATAGAGTGGATGTGGAGAGGATGTTTCCTATAGTGGGGGAGTCTATAACCAGAGGACACAGATAGAGTTTATGTGAAGAGAATGTTTCCTATCGTAGGGGAGTCTAGGACCAGAGGACACAGATATAGTGCACGTGGAGAGGATGTTTCCTATAGTGGTGGAGTCTAGGACCAGAGGAGACAGATAGAGTGGATGTGGAGAGGATGTTTCCTATAGTGGTGGAATCTAGGACCAGAGGACACAGATAGAGTGGATGTGGAGAGAATGTTTCCTATAGTGGGGGAGTGTATGACCAGAAGACACCGATAGAGTGGATGTGGAGTGGAAGTTTCCTATAGTGGGGGAGTCTAGGACCAGAGGGCACAGATACAGTGGATGTGAAGAGGATCTGTCCTATAGTGTGGGAGTCTAGGAACAGAGGACACAGATAGAGTGGATGACGAGAGGATGTTTCCTATAGTGGGGGAGTCCAGGACCAGAGTGCACAGATAGAGTGGATGTGGAGAGGATGTTTCCTATAGTGGGGGGAGTCTAGGACCAGAGGACACAGATAGAGTGGATGTGGAGAGGATGTTTCCTATACTGGGGGAGTCCAGGACCAGAGGGCACAGATAGAGTGGATGTGGAGAGGCTGTTTCCTATAGTGTGGGAGTCTAGGACCAGAGGACACAGATAGAGTGGATGTGGAGAGGATGTTTCCTATAGTGGGGGAGTCTAGGACCAGAGGACACAGATAGAGTGGATGTGGAGAGGATGTTTCCTATAGTGGAGGAGTCTAGGACCAGAGGGCACAGATAGAGTTGATGTGGAGAGGATGTTTCCTATAGTGGGGGAGTCTAGGACCAGAGGACACAGATAGAGTGGATGTGGAGAGGATGTTTCCTATAGTGGGGGAGTCTAGGACCAGAGGACACAGATAGAGTGGATGTGGAGAGAATGTTTCCTATAGTGGGGGAGTGTAGGACCAGAGGACACAGATAGAGTGGATGTGGAGAGAATGTTTCGTATAGTGGGAGAGTCTAGGTCCAGAGGACACAGATAGAGTGGATGTGGAGAGGATGTTTCCTATAGTGGGGGAGTCTATAACCAGAGGACACAGATAGAGTTTATGTGAAGAGAATGTTTCCTATCGTAGGGGAGTCTAGGACCAGAGGACACAGATATAGTGCACGTGGAGAGGATGTTTCCTATAGTGGTGGAGTCTAGGACCAGAGGAGACAGATAGAGTGGATGTGGAGAGGATGTTTCCTATAGTGGTGGAATCTAGGACCAGAGGACACAGATAGAGTGGATGTGGAGAGAATGTTTCCTATAGTGGGAGAGTGTAGGACCAGAGGACACGGAGAGAGTTGATGTGGAGAGGATCCGTCCTATACTGGGGGAGTCTAGGACCAGAGGACACAGATAGAGTGGATGTGGAGAGGATGTTTCCTATAGTGGGGGAGTCTAGAACCAGAGGACACAGATAGAGCGGATGGGGAGAGGATGTTTCCTATAGTGGGGGAGTCTAGGACCAGAGTGCACAGATAGAGTTGATGTGGAGAGGATCCATCCTATACTGGGGGAGTCTAGGACCAGAGGGCACAGATAGAGTTCATGTGGAGAGAATGTTTCTTATTGTAGGGGAGTCTAGGACCAGAGGACACAAGTAGAGTGGATGTGGAGAGAAAGTTTCCTATTGTGGGGGAGTCTAGGACCAGAGGACACAGATAGAGTGTTTGTGGAGAGGATGTTTCCTATAGTGGTGGAGTCTAGTACCAGAGGACACAGATAGAGTGGATGTGGAGAGAATGTTTCCTATACTGGGGGAGGCTAGGACCAGAGGACACAGATAGAGTGGATCTGGAGAGAATGTTTCCCATACTGGGGGAGGCTAGGACCAGAGGACACAGATAGAGTGGATGTGGAGAGAATGTTTCCTATACTGGGGGAGTCTAGGACCAGAGGACACAGATAGAGTGGATGTGGAGAAGATGTTTCCTATATTGGGGGAGTCTAGGACCAGAGGGCACAAATAGAGTGGATGTGGAGAGGATGTTTCCTATAGTGTGGGAGGCTAGGACCAGAGGACACAGATAGAGTGGATGTGGAGAAGATGTTTCCTATAGTGGGGGAGTCTAGGACCAGAGGACACAGATAGAGTTGATGTGGAGAGGATCTTCCTATACTGGGGTAGTCTAGGACCAGAGGACACAGATAGAGTGGATGTGGAGACGATGTTTCCTATAGTGGGGGAATCCAGGACCAGAGGGCACAGATAGAGTGGATGTGGAGAGGATGTTTCATATAGTGGGGGAGTCTTGGACCAGAGGACACAGATAGAGTGGATGTGGAGAGGATGTTTCCTATAGTGGGGGAGTCTAGGACCAGAGGACACAGATAGACGACATGTGGAGAGCATGTTTCCAATACTGGGGGAGTCTTGGAACA
This sequence comes from Hypanus sabinus, assembly GCF_030144855.1. Taxonomy (NCBI): domain Eukaryota; kingdom Metazoa; phylum Chordata; class Chondrichthyes; order Myliobatiformes; family Dasyatidae; genus Hypanus; species Hypanus sabinus. The sequence continues at coordinate 625,977 of NW_026779014.1, forward strand.
CAGATAGAGTGGATGTGGAGAGGATGTTTTCTATAGTGGGGGAGTCCAGGACTAGAGGACACAGATAGAGTGGATGTAGAGAGGATATTTCCTACAGTGGTGGAGTCTAGAACCACAGATAGAGTGGATTTGGAGAGGATGTTTCCTATAGTGGGGGAGTCTAGGACCAGAGGGCACAGATAGTGTGAATGTGGAAAGTATGTTTCCTGTAGTGGGGGAGTCTAGGACCAGAGGGCACAAATAGAGTGGATGTGGAGAGGATGTTTCCTATAGTGGGGTAGTCTAGGACCAGAGGGCACAAATAGAGTGGATGTGGAGAGGATGTTTCCTATAGTGGGGGAGTGTATGACCAGAAGACACCGATAGAGTGGATGTGGAGTGGATGTTTCCTATAGTGGGGGAGTCTAGGACCAGAGGGCACAGATACAGTGGATGTGAAGAGGATCTGTCCTATAGTGTGGGAGTCTAGGAACAGAGGACACAGATAGAGTGGATGTGGAGAGGATGTTTCCTATACTGGGGGAGTCCAGGACCAGAGGGCACAGATAGAGTGGATGTGGAGAGGCTGTTTCCTATAGTGTGGGAGTCTAGGACCAGAGGACACAGATAGAGTGGATGTGGAGAGGATGTTTCCTATAGTGGGGGAGTCTAGGACCAGAGGACACAGATAGAGTGGATGTGGAGAGGATGTTTCCTATAGTGGGGGAGTCTAGGACCAGAGGGCACAGATAGAGTTGATGTGGAGAGGATGTTTCCTATAGTGGGGGAGTCTAGGACCAGAGGACACAGATAGAGTGGATGTGGAGAGGATGTTTCCTATAGTGGGGTAGTCTAGGACCAGAGGGCACAAATAGAGTGGATGTGGAGAGGATGTTTCCTATAGTGGGGGAGTGTATGACCAGAAGACACCGATAGAGTGGATGTGGAGTGGATGTTTCCTATAGTGGGGGAGTCTAGGACCAGAGGGCACAGATACAGTGGATGTGAAGAGGATCTGTCCTATAGTGTGGGAGTCTAGGAACAGAGGACACAGATAGAGTGGATGTGGAGAGGATGTTTCCTATACTGGGGGAGTCCAGGACCAGAGGGCACAGATAGAGTGGATGTGGAGAGGCTGTTTCCTATAGTGTGGGAGTCTAGGACCAGAGGACACAGATAGAGTGGATGTGGAGAGGATGTTTCCTATAGTGGGGGAGTCTAGGACCAGAGGACACAGATAGAGTGGATGTGGAGAGGATGTTTCCTATAGTGGGGGAGTCTAGGACCAGAGGGCACAGATAGAGTTGATGTGGAGAGGATGTTTCCTATAGTGGGGGAGTCTAGGACCAGAGGACACAGATAGAGTGGATGTGGAGAGGATGTTTCCTATAGTGGGGGAGTCTAGGACCAGAGGACACAGATAGAGTGGATGTGGAGAGAATGTTTCCTATAGTGGGGGAGTGTAGGACCAGAGGACACAGATAGAGTGGATGTGGAGAGAATGTTTCGTATAGTGGGAGAGTCTAGGTCCAGAGGACACAGATAGAGTGGATGTGGAGAGGATGTTTCCTATAGTGGGGGAGACTATGACCAGAGGACACAGATAGAGTTTATGTGAAGAGAATGTTTCCTATCGTAGGGGAGTCTAGGACAAGAGGACACAGATAAAGTGCACGTGGAGAGGATGTTTCCTATAGTGGTGGAGTCTAGGACCAGAGGAGACAGATAGAGTGGATGTGGAGAGGATGTTTCCTATAGTGGTGGAATCTAGGACCAGAGGACACAGATAGAGTGGATGTGGAGAGAATGTTTCCTATAGTGGGAGAGTGTAGGACCAGAGGACACGGAGAGAGTTGATGTGGAGAGAATGTTTCCTATAGTTGTGGAGCCTAGGACCAGAGGACACAGATAGAGTGGATGTGGAGAGGATGTTTCCTATAGTGGGGGAGTCTAGAACCAGAGGACACAGATAGAGCGGATGTGGAGAGGATGTTTCCTATAGTGGGGGAGTCTAGGACCAGAGTGCACAGATAGAGTTGATGTGGAGAGGATCCGTCCTATACTGGGGGAGTCTAGGACCAGAGGACACAGATAGAGTGGATGTGGAGAGCATGTTTCCTATAGTGGGGGAGTCTAGGACCCGAGGACACAGATAGAGTGGATGTGGAGAGGATGTTTCCTATAGTGGTGGAGTCTAGGACCAGAGGACACAGATAGAGTGGATGTGGAGAGAATGTTTCCTATAGTGGGGGAGTGTAGGACCAGAGGACACAGATAGAGTGGATGTGGAGAGAATGTTTCGTATAGTGGGAGAGTCTAGGTCCAGAGGACACAGATAGAGTGGATGTGGAGAGGATATTTCCTATAGTGGGGGAGTCTAGGACCAGAGGGCACAGATAGAGTTTATGTGGAGAATGTTTCCTATTGTAGGGGAGTCTAGGACCAGAGGACACAAGTAGAGTGGATGTGGAGAGAAAGTTTCCTATAGTGGGGGAGTCTAGGACCAGAGGGCACAGATATAGTGGATGTGGAGAGAAAGTTTCTTATTGTGGGGGAGTCTAGGACCAGAGGACACAGATAGAGTGTTTGTGGAGAGGATGTTTCCTATAGTGGTGGCGTCTAGTACCAGAGGACACAGATAGAGTGGATGTGGAGAGAATGTTTCCTATACTGGGGGAGGCTAGGACCAGAGGACACAGATAGAGTGGATGTGGAGAGAATGTTTCCCATACTGGGGGAGGCTAGAACCAGAGGACACAGATAGAGTGGATGTGGAGAGAATGTTTCCTATACTGGGGGAGTCTAGGAACAGAGGACACAGATAGAGTGGATGTGGAGAGGATGTTTCCTATAGTGGGGGAGTCCAGGACCAGAGGACACAGATAGACTGGATGTGGAGAGGATATTTCCTACAGTGGTGGAGTCTAGGACCAGAGGACACAGATAGAGTGGATGTGGAGAGGATGTTTTCTATTGTGGGTGAGTCTAGGACCAGAGGGCACAGATAATGTGAATGTGGAAAGTATGTTTCCTGTAGTGGGGGAGTCTAGGACCAGAGGACACAGATAGAGTGAATGTGGAGATGTTATTTCCTATAGTGGGGGAGTGTATGACCAGAGGACACCGATAGTGGATATGGAGTGGAAGTTTCCTATAGTGGGGGAGTCTAGGACCAGAGGGCACAGATACAGTGGATGTGAAGAGGATCTGTCCTATAGTGGGGGAGTCTAGGAACAGAGGACACAGATAGAGTGGATGTGGAGAGGATGTTTCCTATAGTGGGGGAGTCTAGGACCAGAGGACACAGATAGAGTGGATGTGGAGAGGATGTTTCCTATAGTGGGGGAGTCTAGGACCAGAGGGCACAGATAGAGTGGATGTGGAGAGGATGTTTCCTATAGTGGGGGAGTCTAGGACCAGAGGACACAGATAGAGTGGATGTGGAGAGGCTGTTTCCTATAGTGTGGGAGTCTCGGACCAGAGGACACAGATAGAGTGGATGTGGAGAGGATGTTTCCTATAGGGGGGGAGTCTAGGACCAGAGGGCACAGATAGAGTGGATGTGGAGAGCATGTTTCCTGTACTGGGGGAGTCCAGGACCAGAGGGCACAGATAGAGTGGATGTGGAGAGCCTGTTTCCTATAGTGTGGGAGTCTAGGACCAGAGGACACAGATAGAGTGGATGTGGAGAGGATGTTTCCTATAGTGGGGGAGTCTAGGACTAGAGGACACAGATAGAGTGGATGTGGAGAGGATGTTTCCTATAGTGGGGGAGTCTAGGACCAGAGGGCACAGATAGAGTGGATGTGGAGAGGATGTTTCCTATAGTGGGGGAGTCTAGGACCAGAGGACACAGATAGAGTGGATGTGGAGAGAATGTTTCCTATAGTGGGGGAGTGTAGGACCAGAGGACACAGATAGAGTGGATGTGGAGAGAATGTTTCCTATAGTGGGGGAGTCTAGGACCAGAGGACACAGATAGAGTGGATGTGGAGAGGATATTTCCTATAGTGGGGGGGTCTAGGACCAGAGGGCACAGATAGAGTTTATTTGGAGAGAATGTTTCCTATTGTAGGGGAGTCTAGGACCAGAGGACACAAGTAGAGTGGATGTGGAGAGAAAGTTTCCTATAGTGGGGGAGTCTAGGACCAGAGGGCACAGATATAGTGGATGTGGAGAGAAAGTTTCCTATTGTGGGGGAGTCTAGGACCAGAGGACACAGATAGAGTGTTTGTGGAGAGGATGTTTCCTATAGTGGTGGAGTCTAGTACCAGAGGACACAGATAGAGTGGATGTGGAGAGAATGTTTACTATACTGGGGGAGGCTAGGACCAGAAAACACAGATAGAGTGGATGTGGAGAGAATGTTTCCCATACTGGGGGAGGCTAGGACCAGAGGACACAGATAGAGTGGATGTGGAGAGAATGTTTCCTATACTGGGGGAGTCTAGGAACAGAGGACACAGATAGAGTGGATGTGGAGAGGATGTTTCCTATAGTGGGGGAGTCCAGGACCAGAGGACACAGATAGAGTGGATGTGGAGAGGATATTTCCTACAGTGGTGGAGTCTAGGACCAGAGGACACAGATAGAGTGGATGTGGAGAGGATGTTTCCTATAGTGGGGGAGTCTAGGACCAGAGGACACAGATAGAGTGGATGTGGAGAGGATGTTTCCTGTAGAGGGGGAGTCTAGGACCAGAGGACACCGATAGAGTGGATGTGGAGAGGGTGTTTCCTATACTGGGGGAGTCTAGGAACAGAGGACACAGATAGAGTGGATGTGGAGAGGATGTTTCCTATAGTGGGGGAGTCCAGGACCAGAGGACACAGATAGAGTGGATGTGGAGAGGATATTTCCTACAGTGGTGGAGTCTAGGACCAGAGGACACAGATAGAGTGGATGTGGAGAGGATGTTTCCTATAGTGGGGGAGTCTAGGACCAGAGGGCACAGATAGTGTGAATATGGAAAGTATGTTTCCTGTAGTGGGGGAGTCTAGGACCAGAGGGCACAGATAGAGTGGATGTGGAGAGGATGTTTCCTATAGTGGGGGAGTCTAGGACCAGAGGACACAGATAGAGTGAATGTGGAGAGGATATTTCCTATAGTGGGGGAGTGCATGACCAGAGGACACCGATAGAGTGGATGTGGAGTGGATGTTTCCTATAGTGGGGGAGTCTAGGACCAGAGGGCACAGATACAGTGGATGTGAAGAGGATCTGTCCTATAGTGGGGGAGTCTAGGAACAGAGGACACAGATAGAGTGGATGTGGAGAGGATGTTTCCTATAGTGGGGGAGTCTAGGACCAGAGGACACAGATAGAGTGGATGTGGCGAGGATGTTTCCTATAGTGGGGGAGTCTAGGACCAGAGGGCACAGATAGAGTGGATGTGGAGAGGATGTTTCCTATAGTGGGGGAGTCTAGGACCAGAGGACACAGATAGAGTGGATGTGGAGAGGCTGTTTCCTATAGTGTGGGAGTCTAGGACCAGAGGACACGATAGAGTGGATGTGGAGAGGATGTTTCCTATAGTGGGGGGAGTCTAGGACCAGAGGACACAGATGGAGTGGATGTGGAGGGCATGTTTCCTATACTGGGGGAGTCCAGGACCAGAGGGCACAGATAGAGTGGATGTGGAGAGGATGTTTCCTATAGTAGGGGAGTCCAGGACCAGAGGGCACAGATAGAGTGGATGTGGAGAGGCTGTTTCCTATAGTGTGGGAGTCTAGGACCAGAGGACACGATAGAGTGGATGTGGAGAGGATGTTTCCTATAGTGGGGGAGTCTAGGACCAGAGGACACAGATAGAGTGGATGTGGAGAGGATGTTTCCTATAGTGGGGGAGTCTAGGACCAGAGGGCACAGATAGAGTGGATGTGGAGAGGATGTTTAATATAGTGGGGGAGTCCAGGACCAGAGGACACAGATAGAGTGGATGTGGAGAGGATATTTCCTACAGTGGGGGAGTCTAGGAACAGAGGACACAGATAGAGTGGATGTGGAGAGGATGTTTCCTGTAGTGGGGGAGTCTAGGACCAGAGGACACAGATAGAGTGAATGTGGAGATGTTATTTCCTATAGTGGGGGAGTGTATGACCAGAGGACACCGATAGAGTCGATGTGGAGTGGATGTTTCCTATAGTGGGGGAGTCTAGGACCAGAGGGCACAGATACAGTGGATGTGAAGAGGATCTGTCCTATAGTGGGGGAGTCTAGGACCAGAGGACACAGATAGAGTGGATGTGGAGAGTATGTTTCCTGTACTGGGGGAGTCCAGGACCAGAGGGCACAGATAGAGTGGATGTGGAGAGGCTGTTTCCTATAGTGTGGGAGTCTCGGACCAGAGGACACAGATAGAGTGGATGTGGAGAGGATGTTTCCTATAGTGGGGGAGTCTAGGACCAGAGGACACAGATTGAGTGGATGTGGAGAGGATGTTTCCTATAGTGGGGGAGTCTAGGACCAGACGACACAGGTAGAGTGGATGTGGAGAGGATGTTTCCTATAGTGGGGGAGTCTAGGACCAGAGGACACAGATAGAGTGGATGTGGAGAGAATGTTTCCTATAGTGGGGGAGTGTAGGACCAGAGGACACAGATAGAGTGGATGTGGAGAGAATGTTTCCTATAGAGGGGGAGTCTAGGACCAGAGGACACAGATAGAGTGGATGTGGAGAGGATATTTCCTATAGTGGGGGGGTCTAGGACCAGAGGGCACTGATAGAGTTTATGTGGAGAGAATGTTTCCTATTGTAGGGGAGTCTAGGACCAGAGGACACAAGTAGAGTGGATGTGGAGAGAAAGTTTCCTATAGTGGGGGAGTCTAGGACCAGAGGGCACAGATATAGTGGTTGTGGAGAGAAAGTTTCCTATTGTGGGGGAGTCTAGGACCAGAGGACACAGATAGAGTGTTTGTGGAGAGGATGTTTCCTATAGTGGTGGAGTCTAGTACCAGAGGACACAGATAGAGTGGATGTGGAGAGAATGTTTCCTATACTGGGGGAGGCTAGGACCAGAGAACACAGATAGAGTGGATGTGGAGAGAATGTTTCCCATACTGGGGGAGGCTAGGACCAGAGGACACAGATAGAGTGGATGTGGAGAGAATGTTTCCTATACTGGGGGAGTCTAGGAACAGAGGACACAGATAGACTGGATGTGGAGAGGATGTTTCCTATAGTGGGGGAGTCCAGGACCAGAGGACACAGATAGAGTGGATGTGGAGAGGATATTTCCTACAGTGGTGGAGTCTAGGACCAGAGGACACAGATAGAGTGGATGTGGAGAGGATGTTTCCTATAGTGGGGGAGTCTAGGACCAGAGGGCACAGATAGTGTGAATGTGGAAAGTATGTTTCCTGTAGTGGGGGAGTCTAGGACCAGAGGACACAGATAGAGTGAATGTGGAGAGGATATTTCCTATAGTGGGGGAGTGTATGACCAGAGGACACCGATAGAGTGGATGTGGAGTGGATGTTTCCTATAGTGGGGGAGTCTAGGACCAGAGGGCACAGATACAGTGGATCTGAGGAGGATCTGTCCTATAGTGGGGGAGTCTAGGAACACAGATAGAGTGGATGTGGAGAGGATGTTTCCTATAGTGGGGGTGTCTAGGACCAGAGGACACAGATAGGGTGGATGTGGAGAGAATGTTTCCTATAGTGGGGGCGTGTAGGACCAGAGGACACAGATAGAGTGGATGTGGAGAGAATGTTTCCTATAGTGGGGGAGTCTAGGACCAGAGGACACAGAGAGAGTGGATGTGGAGAGGATATTTCCTATAGTGGGGGAGTCTAGGACCAGAGGGCACAGATAGAGTTTATGTGGAGAGAATGTTTCCTATTGTAGGGGAGTCTAGGACCAGAGGACACAAGTAGAGTGGATGTGGAGAGAAAGTTTCCTATAGTGGGGGAGTCTAGGACCAGAGGGCTCAGATATAGTGGATGTGGAGAGAAAGTTTCCTATTGTGGGGGAGTCTAGGACCAGAGGACACAGATAGAGTGTTTGTGGAGAGGATGTTTCCTATAGTGGTGGAGTCTAGTACCAGAGGACACAGATAGAGTGGATGTGGAGAGAATGTTTCCTATACTGGGGGAGTCTAGGAACAGAGGACACAGATAGAGTGGATGTGGAGAGGATGTTTCCTATACTGGGGGAGGCTAGGACCAGAGAACACAGATAGAGTGGATGTGGAGAGAATGTTTCCCATACTGGGGGAGGCTAGGACCAGAGGACACAGATAGAGTGGATGTGGAGAGAATGTTTCCTATACTGGGGGAGTCTAGGAACAGAGGACACAGATAGAGTGGATGTGGAGAGGATGTTTCCTATACTGGGGGAGTCTAGGAACAGAGGACACAGATAGAGTGGATGTGGAGAGAATGTTTCCTATACTGGGGGAGGCTAGGACCAGAGAACACAGATAGAGTGGATGTGGAGAGAATGTTTCCCATACTGGGGGAGGCTAGGACCAGAGGACACAGATAGAGTGGATGTGGAGAGAATGTTTCCTATACTGGGGGAGTCTAGGAACAGAGGACACAGATAGAGTGGATGTGGAGAGGATGTTTCCTATAGTGGGGGAGTCCAGGACCAGAGGACACAGATAGAGTGGATGTGGAGAGGATATTTCCTACAGTGGTGGAGTCTAGGACCAGAGGACACAGATAGAGTGGATGTGGAGAGGATGTTTCCTATAGTGGGGGAGTCTAGGACCAGAGGGCACAGATAGTGTGAATGTGGAAAGTATGTTTCCTGTAGTGGGGGAGTCTAAGACCAGAGGACACAGGTTGAGTGAATGTGGAGAGGATATTTCCTATAGTGGGGGAGTGTATGACCAGAGGACACCGATAGAGTGGATGTGGAGTGGATGTTTCCTATAGTGGGGGAGTCTAGGACCAGAGGGCACAGATACAGTGGATGTGAGGAGGATCTGTCCTATAGTGGGGGTGTCTAGGAACAGAGGACACAGATAGAGTGGATGTGGAGAGGATGTTTCCTATAGTGGGGGAGTCTAGGACCAGAGGACACAGATAGAGTGGATGTGGCGAGGATGTTTCCTATAGTGGGGGAGTCTAGGACCAGAGGGCACAGATAGAGTGGATGTGGAGAGGATGTTTCCTATAGTGGGGGAGTCTAGGACCAGAGGACACAGATAGAGTGGATGTGGAGAGCATGTTTCCTATAGTGGGGGAGTCTAGGACCAGAGGGCACAGATAGTGTGGATGTGGAGAGGCTGTTTCCTATAGTGTGGGAGTCTAGGACCAGAGGACACAGATAGAGTGGATGTGGAGAGGATGTTTCCTATAGTGGGGGAGTCTAGGACTAGAGGACACAGATAGAGTGGATGTTGAGAGGATGTTTCCTATAGTGGGGGAGTCTAGGACCAGAGGACACAGATAGAGTGGATGTGGAGAGGATGTTTCCTATAGTGGGGGAGTCTAGGACCAGAGGGCACAGATAGAGTGGATGTGGAGAGGATGTTTCCTATAGTGGGGGAGTCTAGGACCAGAGGACACAGATAGAGTTTATGTGGAGAGAATGTTTCCTATTGTAGGGGAGTCTAGGACCAGAGGACACAAGTAGAGTGGATGTGGAGAGAAAGTTTCCTATAGTGGGGGAGTCTAGGACCAGAGGGCTCAGATATAGTGGATGTGGAGAGAAAGTTTCCTATTGTGGGGGAGTCTAGGACCAGAGGACACAGATAGAGTGTTTGTGGAGAGGATGTTTCCTATAGTGGTGGAGTCTAGTACCAGAGGACACAGATAGAGTGGATGTGGAGAGAATGTTTCCTATAGTGGGGGAGGCTAGGACCAGAGGACACAGATAGAGTGGATGTGGAGAGAATGTTTCCCATACTGGGTGAGGCTAGGACCAGAGGACACAGATAGAGTGTTTGTGGAGAGGATGTTTCCTATAGTGGTGGAGTCTAGTACCAGAGGACACAGATAGAGTGGATGTGGAGAGAATGTTTCCTATACTGGGGGAGGCTAGGACCAGAGAACACAGATAGAGTGGATGTGGAGAGAATGTTTCCCATACTGGGGGAGGCTAGGACCAGAGGACACAGATAGAGTGGATGTGGAGAGAATGTTTCCTATACTGGGGGAGTCTAGGAACAGAGGACACAGATAGAGTGGATGTGGAGAGGATGTTTCCTATAGTGGGGGAGTCCAGGACCAGAGGACACAGATAGAGTGGATGTGGAGAGGATATTTCCTACAGTGGTGGAGTCTAGGACCAGAGGACACAGATAGAGTGGATGTGGAGAGGATGTTTCCTATAGTGGGGGAGTCTAGGACCAGAGGGCACAGATATAGTTTATGTGGAGAGAATGTTTCCTATTGTAGGGGAGTCTAGGACCAGAGGACACAAGTAGAGTGGATGTGGAGAGAAAGTTTCCTATAGTGGGGGAGTCTAGGACCAGAGGGCTCAGATATAGTGGATGTGGAGAGAAAGTTTCCTATTGTGGGGGAGTCTAGGACCAGAGGACACAGATAGAGTGTTTGTGGAGAGGATGTTTCCTATAGTGGTGGAGTCTAGTACCAGAGGACACAGATAGAGTGGATGTGGAGAGAATGTTTCCTATACTGGGGGAGTCTAGGAACAGAGGACACAGATAGAGTGGATGTGGAGAGGATGTTTCCTATACTGGGGGAGGCTAGGACCAGAGAACACAGATAGAGTGGATGTGGAGAGAATGTTTCCCATACTGGGGGAGGCTAGGACCAGAGGACACAGATAGAGTGGATGTGGAGAGAATGTTTCCTATACTGGGGGAGTCTAGGAACAGAGGACACAGATAGAGTGGATGTGGAGAGGATGTTTCCTATACTGGGGGAGTCTAGGAACAGAGGACACAGATAGAGTGGATGTGGAGAGAATGTTTCCTATACTGGGGGAGGCTAGGACCAGAGAACACAGATAGAGTGGATGTGGAGAGAATGTTTCCCATACTGGGGGAGGCTAGGACCAGAGGACACAGATAGAGTGGATGTGGAGAGAATGTTTCCTATACTGGGGGAGTCTAGGAACAGAGGACACAGATAGAGTGGATGTGGAGAGGATGTTTCCTATAGTGGGGGAGTCCAGGACCAGAGGACACAGATAGAGTGGATGTGGAGAGGATATTTCCTACAGTGGTGGAGTCTAGGACCAGAGGACACAGATAGAGTGGATGTGGAGAGGATGTTTCCAATAGTGGGGGAGTCTAGGACCAGAGGACACAGATAGAGTGTTTGTGGAGAGGATGTTTCCTGTAGTGGGGGAGTCTAAGACCAGAGGACACAGATTGAGTGAATGTGGAGAGGATATTTCCTATAGTGGGGGAGTGTATGACCAGAGGACACCGATAGAGTGGATGTGGAGTGGATGTTTCCTATAGTGGGGGAGTCTAGGACCAGAGGGCACAGATACAGTGGATGTGAGGAGGATCTGTCCTATAGTGGGGGTGTCTAGGAACAGAGGACACAGATAGAGTGGATGTGGAGAGGATGTTTCCTATAGTGGGGGAGTCTAGGACCAGAGGACACAGATAGAGTGGATGTGGCGAGGATGTTTCCTATAGTGGGGGAGTCTAGGACCAGAGGGCACAGATAGAGTGGATGTGGAGAGGATGTTTCCTATAGTGGGGGAGTCTAGGACCAGAGGACACAGATAGAGTGGATGTGGAGAGCATGTTTCCTATAGTGGGGGAGTCTAGGACCAGAGGGCACAGATAGTGTGGATGTGGAGAGGCTGTTTCCTATAGTGTGGGAGTCTAGGACCAGAGGACACAGATAGAGTGGATGTGGAGAGGATGTTTCCTATAGTGGGGGAGTCTAGGACTAGAGGACACAGATAGAGTGGATGTTGAGAGGATGTTTCCTATACTGGGGGAGTCTAGGACCAGAGGACACAGATAGAGTGGATGTGGAGAGGATGTTTCCTATAGTGGGGGAGTCTAGGACCAGAGGGCACAGATAGAGTGGATGTGGAGAGGATGTTTCCTATAGTGGGGGAGTCTAGGACCAGAGGACACAGATAGAGTTTATGTGGAGAGAATGTTTCCTATTGTAGGGGAGTCTAGGACCAGAGGACACAATTAGAGTGGATGTGGAGAGAAAGTTTCCTATAGTGGGGGAGTCTAGGACCAGAGGGCTCAGATATAGTGGATGTGGAGAGAAAGTTTCCTATTGTGGGGGAGTCTAGGACCAGAGGACACAGATAGAGTGTTTGTGGAGAGGATGTTTCCTATAGTGGTGGAGTCTAGTACCAGAGGACACAGATAGAGTGGATGTGGAGAGAATGTTTCCTATAGTGGGGGAGGCTAGGACCAGAGGACACAGATAGAGTGGATGTGGAGAGAATGTTTCCCATACTGGGTGAGGCTAGGACCAGAGGACACAGATAGAGTGTTTGTGGAGAGGATGTTTCCTATAGTGGTGGAGTCTAGTACCAGAGGACACAGATAGAGTGGATGTGGAGAGAATGTTTCCTATACTGGGGGAGGCTAGGACCAGAGAACACAGATAGAGTGGATGTGGAGAGAATGTTTCCCATACTGGGGGAGGCTAGGACCAGAGGACACAGATAGAGTGGATGTGGAGAGAATGTTTCCCATACTGGGGGAGGCTAGGACCAGAGGACTCAGATAGAGTGGATGTGGAGAGGATGTTTCCTATAGTGGGGGAGTCTAGGACCAGAGGACACAGATAGAGTGGATGTGGAGAGGATGTTTCCTATAGTGGGGGAGTCCAGGACCAGAGGACACAGATAGAGTGGATGTGGAGAGGATGTTTCCTATAGTGGGGGAGTCTAAGACCAGAGGACACAGATAGAGTGAATGTGGAGAGGATATTTCCTATAGTGGGGGAGTGTATGACCAGAGGACACCGATAGAGTGGATGTGGAGTGGATGTTTCCTATAGTGGGGGAGTCTAGGACCAGAGGGCACAGATACAGTGGATGTGAGGAGGATCTGTCCTATAGTGGGGGAGTCTAGGAACAGAGGACACAGATAGAGTGGATGTGGAGAGGATGTTTCCTATAGTGGGGGAGTCTAGGACCAGAGGACACAGATAGAGTGGATGTGGCGAGGATGTTTCCTATAGTGGGGGAGTCTAGGACCAGCGGGCACAGATAGAGTGGATGTGGAGAGGATGTTTCCTATAGTGGGGGAGACTAGGACCAGAGGACACAGATAGAGTGGATGTGGAGAGCATGTTTCCTATAGTGGGGGAGTCTAGGACCAGAGGGCACAGATAGTGTGGATGTGGAGAGGCTGTTTCCTATAGTGTGGGAGTCTAGGACCAGAGGACACAGATAGAGTGGATGTGGAGAGGATGTTTCCTATAGTGGGGGAGTCTAGGACTAGAGGACACAGATAGAGTGGATGTTGAGAGGATGTTTCCTATAGTGGGGGAGTCTAGGACCAGAGGACACAGATAGAGTGAATGTGGAGAGGATGTTTCCTATAGTGGGGGAGTCTAGGACCAGAGGGCACAGATAGAGTGGATGTGGAGAGGATGTTTCCTATAGTGGGGGAGTCTAGGACCAGAGGACACAGATAGAGTTTATGTGGAGAGAATGTTTCCTATTGTAGGGGAGTCTAGGACCAGAGGACACAAGTAGAGTGGATGTGGAGAGAAAGTTTCCTATAGTGGGGGAGTCTAGGACCAGAGGGCTCAGATATAGTGGATGTGGAGAGAAAGTTTCCTATTGTGGGGGAGTCTAGGACCAGAGGACACAGATAGAGTGTTTGTGGAGAGGATGTTTCCTATAGTGGTGGAGTCTAGTACCAGAGGACACAGATAGAGTGGATGTGGAGAGAATGTTTCCTATAGTGGGGGAGGCTAGGACCAGAGGACACAGATAGAGTGGATGTGGAGAGAATGTTTCCCATACTGGGGGAGGCTAGGACCAGAGGACACAGATAGTGTGTTTGTGGAGAGGATGTCTCCTATAGTGGTGGAGTCTAGTACCAGAGGACACAGATAGAGTGGATGTGGAGAGAATGTTTCCTATACTGGGGGAGGCTAGGACCAGAGAACACAGATAGAGTGGATGTGGAGAGAATGTTTCCCATACTGGGGGAGGCTAGGACCAGAGGACACAGATAGAGTGGATGTGGAGAGAATGTTTCCTATACTGGGGGAGTCTAGGAACAGAGGACACAGATAGAGTGGATGTGGAGAGGATGTTTCCTATAGTGGGGGAGTCCAGGACCAGAGGACACAGATAGAGTGGATGTGGAGAGGATATTTCCTACAGTGGTGGAGTCTAGGACCAGAGGACACAGATAGAGTGGATGTGGAGAGGATGTTTCCTATAGTGGGGGAGTCTAAGACCAGAGGACACAGATAGAGTGAATGTGGAGAGGATATTTCCTATAGTGGGGGAGTGTATGACCAGAGGACACCGATAGAGTGGATGTGGAGTGGATGTTTCCTATAGTGGGGGAGTCTAGGACCAGAGGACACAGATAGAGTGTTTGTGGAGAGGATGTTTCCTATAGTGGGGGAGTCTAGGACCAGAGGGCACAGATAGAGTGGATGTGGAGAGGATGTTTCCTATAGTGGGGGAGTCTAGGACCAGAGGACACAGATAGAGTGGATGTGGAGAGCATGTTTCCTATAGTGGGGGAGTCTAGGACCAGAGGGCACAGATAGTGTGGATGTGGAGAGGCTGTTTCCTATAGTGTGGGAGTCTAGGACCAGAGGACACAGATAGAGTGGATGTGGAGAGGATGTTTCCTATAGTGGGGGAGTCTAGGACTAGAGGACACAGATAGAGTGGATGTGGAGAGGATGTTTCCTATAGTGGGGGAGTCTAGGACCAGAGGACACAGATAGAGTGGATGTGGAGAGGATGTTTCCTATACTGGGGGAGTCTAGGACCAGAGGACACAGATAGAGTGGATGTGGAGAGAATGTTTCGTATAGTGGGGGAGTCTAGGACCAGAGGGCACAGATAGAGTGGATGTGGAGAGGATGTTTCCTATACTGGGGGAGTCCAGGACCAGAGGGCACAGATAGAGTGGATGTGG
Organism: Hypanus sabinus; assembly: GCF_030144855.1. NCBI lineage: Eukaryota > Metazoa > Chordata > Chondrichthyes > Myliobatiformes > Dasyatidae > Hypanus > Hypanus sabinus. Next base: position 640,982 of record NW_026779014.1, read on the forward strand.
AGTGGATGTTTCCTATAGTGTGGGAGTCTAGGACCAGAGGACACGATAGAGTGGATGTGGAGAGGATGTTTCCTATAGTGGGGGAGTCTAGGACCAGAGGACACAGATAGAGTGGATGTGGAGAGGATGTTTCCTATAGTGGGGGAGTCTAGGACCAGAGGGCACAGATAGAGTGGATGTGGAGAGGATGTTTCCTATAGTGGGGGAGTCTAGGACCAGAGGACACAGATAGAGTGGATGTGGAGAGGATGTTTCCTATAGTGGTGGAGTCTAGTACCAGAGGACACAGATAGAGTGGATGTGGAGAGAATGTTTCCTATAGTGGGGGAGGCTAGGACCAGAGGACACAGATAGAGTGGATGTGGAGAGAATGTTTCCCATACTGGGGGAGGCTAGGACCAGAGGACACAGATAGAGTGTTTGTGGAGAGGATGTTTCCTATAGTGGTGGAGTCTAGTACCAGAGGACACAGATAGAGTGGATGTGGAGAGAATGTTTCCTATACTGGGGGAGGCTAGGACCAGAGAACACAGATAGAGTGGATGTGGAGAGAATGTTTCCCATACTGGGGGAGGCTAGGACCAGAGGACACAGATAGAGTGGATGTGGAGAGAATGTTTCCTATACTGGGGGAGTCTAGGAACAGAGGACACAGATAGAGTGGATGTGGATAGGATGTTTCCTATAGTGGGGGAGTGTATGACCAGAGGACACCGATAGAGTGGATGTGGAGTGGATGTTTCCTATAGTGGGGGAGTCTAGGACCAGAGGGCACAGATACAGTGGATGTGAGGAGGATCTGTCCTATAGTGGGGGAGTCTAGGAACAGAGGACACAGATAGAGTGGATGTGGAGAGGATGTTTCCTATAGTGGGGGAGTCTAGGACCAGAGGACACAGATAGAGTGAATGTGGCGAGGATGTTTCCTATAGTGGGGGAGTCTAGGACCAGAGGGCACAGATAGAGTGGATGTGGAGAGGATGTTTCCTATAGTGGGGGAGTCTAGGACCAGAGGACACAGATAGAGTGGATGTGGAGAGCATATTTCCTATAGTGGGGGAGTCTAGGACCAGAGGGCACAGATAGTGTGGATGTGGAGAGGCTGTTTCCTATAGTGTGGGAGTCTAGGACCAGAGGACACAGATAGAGTGGATGTGGAGAGGATGTTTCCTATAGTGGGGGAGTCTAGGACTAGAGGACACAGATAGAGTGGATGTGGAGAGGATGTTTCCTATAGTGGGGGAGTCTAGGACCAGAGGACACAGATAGAGTGGATGTGGAGAGGATGTTTCCTATACTGGGGGAGTCTAGGACCAGAGGACACAGATAGAGTGGATGTGGAGAGAATGTTTCCTATAGTGGGGGAGTCTAGGACCAGAGGGCACAGATAGAGTGGATGTGGAGAGGATGTTTCCTATACTGGGGGAGTCCAGGACCAGAGGGCTCTGATAGAGTGGATGTGGAGTGGATGTTTCCTGTAGTGTGGGAGTCTAGGACCAGAGGACACTATAGAGTGGATGTGGAGAGGATGTTTCCTATAGTGGGGGAGTCTAGGACCAGAGGACACAGATAGAGTGGATGTGGAGAGGATGTTTCCTATAGTGGGGGAGTCTAGGACCAGAGGGCACAGATAGAGTGGATGTGGAGAGGATGTTTCCTATAGTGGGGGAGTCTAGGACCAGAGGACACAGATAGAGTGGATGTGGAGAGGATGTTTCCTATAGTGGGGGAGTCTAGGACCAGAGGACACAGATAGAGTGGATGTGGAGAGAATGTTTCCTATAGTGGGGGAGTGTAGGATCAGAGGACACAGATTGAGTGGATGTGGAGAGAATGTTTCCTATAGTGGGGGAGTCTAGGACCAGAGGACACAGATAGAGTGGATGTGGAGAGGATATTTCCTATAGTGGGGGAGTCTAGGACCAGTGGGCACAGATAGAGTTTATGTGGAGAGAATGTTTCCTATTGTAGGGGAGTCTAGGACCAGAGGACACAAGTAGAGTGGATGTGGAGAGAAAGTTTCCTATAGTGGGGGAGTCTAGGACCAGAGGGCACAGATGTAGTGGATGTGGAGAGAAAGTTTCCTATTGTGGGGGAGTCTAGGACCAGAGGACACAGATAGAGTGTTTGTGGAGAGGATGTTTCCTATAGTGGTGGAGTCTAGTACCAGAGGACACAGATAGAGTGGATGTGGAGAGGATGTTTCCTATACTGGGGGAGTCCAGGACCAGAGGGCACAGATAGAGTGGATGTGGAGAGGCTGTTTCCTATAGTGGGGGAGTCCAGGACCAGAGGGCACAGATAGAGTGGATGTGGAGTGGATGTTTCCTATAGTGTGGGAGTCTAGGACCAGAGGACACGATAGAGTGGATGTGGAGAGGATGTTTCCTATAGTGGGGGAGTCTAGGACCAGAGGACACAGATAGAGTGGATGTGGAGAGGATGTTTCCTATAGTGGGGGAGTCTAGGACCAGTGGGCACAGATAGAGTGGATGTGGAGAGGATGTTTCCTATAGTGGGGGAGTCTAGGACCAGAGGACACAGATAGAGTGGATGTGGAGAGGATGTTTCCTATAGTGGTGGAGTCTAGTACCAGAGGACACAGATAGAGTGGATGTGGAGAGAATGTTTCCTATAGTGGGGGAGGCTAGGACCAGAGGACACAGATAGAGTGGATGTGGAGAGAATGTTTCCCATACTGGGGGAGGCTAGGACCAGAGGACACAGATAGAGTGTTTGTGGAGAGGATGTTTCCTATAGTGGTGGAGTCTAGTACCAGAGGACACAGATAGAGTGGATGTGGAGAGAATGTTTCCTATACTGGGGGAGGCTAGGACCAGAGAACACAGATAGAGTGGATGTGGAGAGAATGTTTCCCATACTGGGGGAGGCTAGGACCAGAGGACACAGATAGAGTGGATGTGGAGAGAATGTTTCCTATACTGGGGGAGTCTAGGAACAGAGGACACAGATAGAGTGGATGTGGAGAGGATGTTTCCTATTGTAGGGGAGTCTAGGACCAGAGGACACAAGTAGAGTGGATGTGGAGAGAAAGTTTCCTATAGTGGGGGAGTCTAGGACCAGAGGGCACAGATGTAGTGGATGTGGAGAGAAAGTTTCCTATTGTGGGGGAGTCTAGGACCAGAGGACACAGATAGAGTGTTTGTGGAGAGGATGTTTCCTATAGTGGTGGAGTCTAGTACCAGAGGACACAGATAGAGTGGATGTGGAGAGGATGTTTCCTATACTGGGGGAGTCCAGGACCAGAGGGCACAGATAGAGTGGATGTGGAGAGGCTGTTTCCTATAGTGTGGGAGTCTAGGACCAGAGGACACGATAGAGTGGATGTGGAGAGGATGTTTCCTATAGTGGGGGAGTCTAGGACCAGAGGACACAGATAGAGTGGATGTGGAGAGGATGTTTCCTATAGTGGGGGAGTCTAGGACCAGAGGGCACAGATAGAGTGGATGTGGAGAGGATGTTTCCTATAGTGGGGGAGTCTAGGACCAGAGGACACAGATAGAGTGGATGTGGAGAGGATGTTTCCTATAGTGGGGGAGTCCAGGACCAGAGGACACAGATAGAGTGGATGTGGAGAGGATATTTCCTACAGTGGTGGAGTCTAGGACCAGAGGACACAGATAGAGTGGATGTGGAGAGGATGTTTCCTATAGTGGGGGAGTCTAGGACCAGAGGGCACAGATAGTGTGAATGTGGAAAGTATGTTTCCTATAGTGGGGGAGTCTAGGACCAGAGGACACAGATAGAGTGGATGTGGAGAGGATGTTTCCTATAGTGGGGGAGTCCAGGACCAGAGGACACAGATTGAGTGAATGTGGAGAGGATATTTCCTATAGTGGGGGAGTGTATGACCAGAGGACACCGATAGAGTGGATGTGGAGTGGATGTTTCCTATAGTGGGGGAGTCTAGGACCAGAGGGCACAGATACAGTGGATGTGAGGAGGATCTGTCCTATAGTGGGGGTGTCTAGGAACAGAGGACACAGATAGAGTGGATGTGGAGAGGATGTTTCCTATAGTGGGGGAGTCTAGGACCAGAGGACACAGATAGAGTGGATGTGGCGAGGATGTTTCCTATAGTGGGGGAGTCTAGGACCAGAGGGCACAGATAGAGTGGATGTGGAGAGGATGTTTCCTATAGTGGGGGAGTCTAGGACCAGAGGACACAGATAGAGTGGATGTGGAGAGCATGTTTCCTATAGTGGGGGAGTCTAGGACCAGAGGGCACAGATAGTGTGGATGTGGAGAGGCTGTTTCCTATAGTGTGGGAGTCTAGGACCAGAGGACACAGATAGAGTGGATGTGGAGAGGATGTTTCCTATAGTGGGGGAGTCTAGGACTAGAGGACACAGATAGAGTGGATGTTGAGAGGATGTTTCCTATACTGGGGGAGTCTAGGACCAGAGGACACAGATAGAGTGGATGTGGAGAGGATGTTTCCTATAGTGGGGGAGTCTAGGACCAGAGGGCACAGATAGAGTGGATGTGGAGAGGATGTTTCCTATAGTGGGGGAGTCTAGGACCAGAGGACACAGATAGAGTTTATGTGGAGAGAATGTTTCCTATTGTAGGGGAGTCTAGGACCAGAGGACACAAGTAGAGTGGATGTGGAGAGAAAGTTTCCTATAGTGGGGGAGTCTAGGACCAGAGGGCTCAGATATAGTGGATGTGGAGAGAAAGTTTCCTATTGTGGGGGAGTCTAGGACCAGAGGACACAGATAGAGTGTTTGTGGAGAGGATGTTTCCTATAGTGGTGGAGTCTAGTACCAGAGGACACAGATAGAGTGGATGTGGAGAGAATGTTTCCTATAGTGGGGGAGGCTAGGACCAGAGGACACAGATAGAGTGGATGTGGAGAGAATGTTTCCCATACTGGGTGAGGCTAGGACCAGAGGACACAGATAGAGTGTTTGTGGAGAGGATGTTTCCTATAGTGGTGGAGTCTAGTACCAGAGGACACAGATAGAGTGGATGTGGAGAGAATGTTTCCTATACTGGGGGAGGCTAGGACCAGAGAACACAGATAGAGTGGATGTGGAGAGAATGTTTCCCATACTTGGGGAGGCTAGGACCAGAGAACACAGATAGAGTGGATGTGGAGAGAATGTTTCCCATACTTGTGGAGCCTAGGACCAGAGGACACAGATAGAGTGGATGTGGAGAGAATGTTTCCTATACTGGGGGAGTCTAGGACCAGAGGACACAGATAGAGTGGATGTGGAGAGGATGTTTCCTATAGTGGGGGAGTCCAGGACCAGAGGACACAGATAGAGTTGATGTGGAGAGGATATTTCCTACAGTGGTGGAGTCTAGGACCAGAGGACACAGATAGAGTGGATGTGGAGAGGATGTTTCCTATAGTGGGGGAGTCTAGGACCAGAGGGCACAGATAGTGTGAATGTGGAAAGTATGTTTCCTGTAGTGGGGGAGTCTAGGACCAGAGGATACAGATAGAGTGGATGTGGAGAGGATGTTTCCTATAGTGGGGGAGTCTAGGACCAGAGGGCACAGATACAGTGGATGTGAGGAGGATCTGTCCTATAGTGGGGGAGTCTAGGACCAGAGGGCACAGATACAGTGGATGTGAGGAGGATCTGTCCTATAGTGGGGGAGTCCAGGACCAGAGGACACAGATAGAGTGGATGTGGAGAGGATGTTTCCTATAGTGGGGGAGTCTAGGAACAGAGGACACAGATAGAGTGGATGTGGAGAGGATGTTTCCCATACTGGGGGAGGCTAGGACCAGAGGACACAGATAGAGTGGATGTGGAGAGAATGTTTCCTATACTGGGGGAGTCTAGGAACAGAGGACACAGATAGAGTGGATGTGGAGAGGATGTTTCCTATAGTGGGGGAGTCCAGGACCAGAGGACACAGATAGAGTTGATGTGGAGAGGATGTTTCCTATAGTGGGGGAGTCTAGGACCAGAGGGCACAGATAGTGTGAATGTGGAAAGTATGTTTCCTGTAGTGGGGGAGTCTAAGACCAGAGGACACAGATAGAGTGAATGTGGAGAGGATATTTCCTATAGTGGGGGAGTGTATGACCAGAGGACACCGATAGAGTGGATGTGGAGTGGATGTTTCCTATAGTGGGGGAGTCTAGGACCAGAGGGCACAGATACAGTGGATGTGAGGAGGATCTGTCCTATAGTGGGGGAGTCTAGGAACAGAGGACACAGATAGAGTGGATGTGGAGAGGATGTTTCCTATAGTGGGGGAGTCTAGGACCAGAGGACACAGATAGAGTGGATGTGGCGAGGATGTTTCCTATAGTGGGGGAGTCTAGGACCAGAGGGCACAGATAGAGTGGATGTGGAGAGGATGTTTCCTATAGTGGGGGAGTCTAGGACCAGAGGACACAGATAGAGTGGATGTGGAGAGCATGTTTCCTATAGTGGGGGAGTCTAGGACCAGAGGGCACAGATAGTGTGGATGTGGAGAGGCTGTTTCCTATAGTGTGGGAGTCTAGGACCAGAGGACACAGATAGAGTGGATGTGGAGAGGATGTTTCCTATAGTGGGGGAGTCTAGGACTAGAGGACACAGATAGAGTGGATGTTGAGAGGATGTTTCCTATAGTGGGGGAGTCTAGGACCAGAGGACACAGATAGAGTGAATGTGGAGAGGATGTTTCCTATAGTGGGGGAGTCTAGGACCAGAGGGCACAGATAGAGTGGATGTGGAGAGGATGTTTCCTATAGTGGGGGAGTCTAGGACCAGAGGACACAGATAGAGTTTATGTGGAGAGAATGTTTCCTATTGTAGGGGAGTCTAGGACCAGAGGACACAAGTAGAGTGGATGTGGAGAGAAAGTTTCCTATAGTGGTGGAGTCTAGGACCAGAGGGCTCAGATATAGTGGATGTGGAGAGAAAGTTTCCTATTGTGGGGGAGTCTAGGACCAGAGGACACAGATAGAGTGTTTGTGGAGAGGATGTTTCCTATAGTGGTGGAGTCTAGTACCAGAGGACACAGATAGAGTGGATGTGGAGAGAATGTTTCCTATAGTGGGGGAGGCTAGGACCAGAGGACACAGATAGAGTGGATGTGGAGAGAATGTTTCCCATACTGGGGGAGGCTAGGACCAGAGGACACAGATAGAGTGTTTGTGGAGAGGATGTCTCCTATAGTGGTGGAGTCTAGTACCAGAGGACACAGATAGAGTGGATGTGGAGAGAATGTTTCCTATACTGGGGGAGGCTAGGACCAGAGAACACAGATAGAGTGGATGTGGAGAGAATGTTTCCCATACTGGGGGAGGCTAGGACCAGAGGACACAGATAGAGTGGATGTGGAGAGAATGTTTCCTATACTGGGGGAGTCTAGGAACAGAGGACACAGATAGAGTGGATGTGGAGAGGATGTTTCCTATAGTGGGGGAGTCCAGGACCAGAGGACACAGATAGAGTGGATGTGGAGAGGATATTTCCTACAGTGGTGGAGTCTAGGACCAGAGGACACAGATAGAGTGGATGTGGCGAGGATGTTTCCTATAGTGGGGGAGTCTAGGACCAGAGGGCACAGATAGAGTGGATGTGGAGAGGATGTTTCCTATAGTGGGGGAGTCTAGGACCAGAGGACACAGATAGAGTGGATGTGGAGAGCATGTTTCCTATAGTGGGGGAGTCTAGGACCAGAGGGCACAGATAGTGTGGATGTGGAGAGGCTGTTTCCTATAGTGTGGGAGTCTAGGACCAGAGGACACAGATAGAGTGGATGTGGAGAGGATGTTTCCTATAGTGGGGGAGTCTAGGACTAGAGGACACAGATAGAGTGGATGTGGAGAGGATGTTTCCTATAGTGGGGGAGTCTAGGACCAGAGGACACAGATAGAGTGGATGTGGAGAGGATGTTTCCTATACTGGGGGAGTCTAGGACCAGAGGACACAGATAGAGTGGATGTGGAGAGAATGTTTCCTATAGTGGGGGAGTCTAGGACCAGAGGGCACAGATAGAGTGGATGTGGAGAGGATGTTTCCTATACTGGGGGAGTCCAGGACCAGAGGGCACAGATAGAGTGGATGTGGAGTGGATGTTTCCTATAGTGTGGGAGTCTAGGACCAGAGGACACGATAGAGTGGATGTGGAGAGGATGTTTCCTATAGTGGGGGAGTCTAGGACCAGAGGACACAGATAGAGTGGATGTGGAGAGGATGTTTCCTATAGTGGGGGAGTCTAGGACCAGAGGGCACAGATAGAGTGGATGTGGAGAGGATGTTTCCTATAGTGGGGGAGTCTAGGACCAGAGGACACAGATAGAGTGGATGTGGAGAGGATGTTTCCTATAGTGGTGGAGTCTAGTACCAGAGGACACAGATAGAGTGGATGTGGAGAGAATGTTTCCTATAGTGGGGGAGGCTAGGACCAGAGGACACAGATAGAGTGGATGTGGAGAGAATGTTTCCCATACTGGGGGAGGCTAGGACCAGAGGACACAGATAGAGTGTTTGTGGAGAGGATGTTTCCTATAGTGGTGGAGTCTAGTACCAGAGGACACAGATAGAGTGGATGTGGAGAGAATGTTTCCTATACTGGGGGAGGCTAGGACCAGAGAACACAGATAGAGTGGATGTGGAGAGGATGTTTCCTATAGTGGGGGAGTCCAGGACCAGAGGACACAGATAGAGTGGATGTGGAGAGGATATTTCCTACAGTGGTGGAGTCTAGGACCAGAGGACACAGATAGAGTGGATGTGGAGAGGATGTTTCCTATAGTGGGGGAGTCTAGGACCAGAGGGCACAGATAGTGTGAATGTGGAAAGTATGTTTCCTGTAGTGGGGGAGTCTAAGACCAGAGGACACAGATAGAGTGAATGTGGAGAGGATATTTCCTATAGTGGGGGAGTGTATGACCAGAGGACACCGATAGAGTGGATGTGGAGTGGATGTTTCCTATAGTGGGGGAGTCTAGGACCAGAGGCACAGATACAGTGGATGTGAGGAGGATCTGTCCTATAGTGGGGGAGTCTAGGAACAGAGGACACAGATAGAGTGGATGTGGAGAGGATGTTTCCTATAGTGGGGGAGTCTAGGACCAGAGGACACAGATAGAGTGGATGTGGCGAGGATGTTTCCTATAGTGGGGGAGTCTAGGACCAGAGGGCACAGATAGAGTGGATGTGGAGAGGATGTTTCCTATAGTGGGGGAGTCTAGGACCAGAGGACACAGATAGAGTGGATGTGGAGAGCATGTTTCCTATAGTGGGGGAGTCTAGGACCAGAGGGCACAGATAGTGTGGATGTGGAGAGGCTGTTTCCTATAGTGTGGGAGTCTAGGACCAGAGGACACAGATAGAGTGGATGTGGAGAGGATGTTTCCTATAGTGGGGGAGTCTAGGACCAGAGGACACAGATAGAGTGGATGTGGAGAGGATGTTTCCTATACTGGGGGAGTCTAGGACCAGAGGACACAGATAGAGTGGATGTGGAGAGAATGTTTCCTATAGTGGGGGAGTCTAGGACCAGAGGGCACAGATAGAGTGGATGTGGAGAGGATGTTTCCTATACTGGGGGAGTCCAGGACCAGAGGGATCTGATAGAGTGGATGTGGAGTGGATGTTTCCTGTAGTGTGGGAGTCTAGGACCAGAGGACACTATAGAGTGGATGTGGAGAGGATGTTTCCTATAGTGGGGGAGTCTAGGACCAGAGGACACAGATAGAGTGGATGTGGAGAGGATGTTTCCTATAGTGGGGGAGTCTAGGACCAGAGGGCACAGATAGAGTGGATGTGGAGAGGATGTTTCCTATAGTGGGGGAGTCTAGGACCAGAGGACACAGATAGAGTGGATGTGGAGAGGATGTTTCCTATAGTGGGGGAGTCTAGGACCAGAGGACACAGATAGAGTGGATGTGGAGAGAATGTTTCCTATAGTGGGGGAGTGTAGGATCAGAGGACACAGATTGAGTGGATGTGGAGAGAATGTTTCCTATAGTGGGGGAGTCTAGGACCAGAGGACACAGATAGAGTGGATGTGGAGAGGATATTTCCTATAGTGGGGGAGTCTAGGACCAGTGGGCACAGATAGAGTTTATGTGGAGAGAATGTTTCCTATTGTAGGGGAGTCTAGGACCAGAGGACACAAGTAGAGTGGATGTGGAGAGAAAGTTTCCTATAGTGGGGGAGTCTAGGACCAGAGGGCACAGATGTAGTGGATGTGGAGAGAAAGTTTCCTATTGTGGGGGAGTCTAGGACCAGAGGACACAGATAGAGTGTTTGTGGAGAGGATGTTTCCTATAGTGGTGGAGTCTAGTACCAGAGGACACAGATAGAGTGGATGTGGAGAGGATGTTTCCTATACTGGGGGAGTCCAGGACCAGAGGGCACAGATAGAGTGGATGTGGAGAGGCTGTTTCCTATAGTGGGGGAGTCCAGGACCAGAGGGCACAGATAGAGTGGATGTGGAGTGGATGTTTCCTATAGTGTGGGAGTCTAGGACCAGAGGACACGATAGAGTGGATGTGGAGAGGATGTTTCCTATAGTGGGGGAGTCTAGGACCAGAGGACACAGATAGAGTGGATGTGGAGAGGATGTTTCCTATAGTGGGGGAGTCTAGGACCAGAGGGCACAGATAGAGTGGATGTGGAGAGGATGTTTCCTATAGTGGGGGAGTCTAGGACCAGAGGACACAGATAGAGTGGATGTGGAGAGGATGTTTCCTATAGTGGTGGAGTCTAGTACCAGAGGACACAGATAGAGTGGATGTGGAGAGAATGTTTCCTATAGTGGGGGAGGCTAGGACCAGAGGACACAGATAGAGTGGATGTGGAGAGAATGTTTCCCATACTGGGGGAGGCTAGGACCAGAGGACACAGATAGAGTGTTTGTGGAGAGGATGTTTCCTATAGTGGTGGAGTCTAGTACCAGAGGACACAGATAGAGTGGATGTGGAGAGAATGTTTCCTATACTGGGGGAGGCTAGGACCAGAGAACACAGATAGAGTGGATGTGGAGAGAATGTTTCCCATACTGGGGGAGGCTAGGACCAGAGGACACAGATAGAGTGGATGTGGAGAGAATGTTTCCTATACTGGGGGAGTCTAGGAACAGAGGACACAGATAGAGTGGATGTGGAGAGGATGTTTCCTATAGTGGGGGAGTCCAGGACCAGAGGACACAGATAGAGTGGATGTGGAGAGGATATTTCCTACAGTGGTGGAGTCTAGGACCAGAGGACACAGATAGAGTGGATGTGGAGAGGATGTTTCCTATAGTGGGGGAGTCTAGGACCAGAGGGCACAGATAGTGTGAATGTGGAAAGTATGTTTCCTGTAGTGGGGGAGTCTAAGACCAGAGGACACAGATAGAGTGAATGTGGAGAGGATATTTCCTATAGTGGGGGAGTGTATGACCAGAGGACACCGATAGAGTGGATGTGGAGTGGATGTTTCCTATAGTGGGGGAGTCTAGGACCAGAGGGCACAGATACAGTGGATGTGAGGAGGATCTGTCCTATAGTGGGGGAGTCTAGGAACAGAGGACACAGATAGAGTGGATGTGGAGAGGATGTTTCCTATAGTGGGGGAGTCTAGGACCAGAGGACACAGATAGAGTGGATGTGGCGAGGATGTTTCCTATAGTGGGGGAGTCTAGGACCAGAGGGCACAGATAGAGTGGATGTGGAGAGGATGTTTCCTATAGTGGGGGAGTCTAGGACCAGAGGACACAGATAGAGTGGATGTGGAGAGCATGTTTCCTATAGTGGGGGAGTCTAGGACCAGAGGGCACAGATAGTGTGGATGTGGAGAGGCTGTTTCCTATAGTGTGGGAGTCTAGGACCAGAGGACACAGATAGAGTGGATGTGGAGAGGATGTTTCCTATAGTGGGGGAGTCTAGGACCAGAGGACACAGATAGAGTGGATGTGGAGAGGATGTTTCCTATACTGGGGGAGTCTAGGACCAGAGGACACAGATAGAGTGGATGTGGAGAGAATGTTTCCTATAGTGGGGGAGTCTAGGACCAGAGGGCACAGATAGAGTGGATGTGGAGAGGATGTTTCCTATACTGGGGGAGTCCAGGACCAGAGGGCTCTGATAGAGTGGATGTGGAGTGGATGTTTCCTGTAGTGTGGGAGTCTAGGACCAGAGGACACTATAGAGTGGATGTGGAGAGGATGTTTCCTATAGTGGGGGAGTCTAGGACCAGAGGACACAGATAGAGTGGATGTGGAGAGGATGTTTCCTATAGTGGGGGAGTCTAGGACCAGAGGGCACAGATAGAGTGGATGTGGAGAGGATGTTTCCTATAGTGGGGGAGTCTAGGACCAGAGGACACAGATAGAGTGGATGTGGAGAGGATGTTTCCTATAGTGGGGGAGTCTAGGACCAGAGGACACAGATAGAGTGGATGTGGAGAGAATGTTTCCTATAGTGGGGGAGTGTAGGATCAGAGGACACAGATTGAGTGGATGTGGAGAGAATGTTTCCTATAGTGGGGGAGTCTAGGACCAGAGGACACAGATAGAGTGGATGTGGAGAGGATATTTCCTATAGTGGGGGAGTCTAGGACCAGTGGGCACAGATAGAGTTTATGTGGAGAGAATGTTTCCTATTGTAGGGGAGTCTAGGACCAGAGGACACAAGTAGAGTGGATGTGGAGAGAAAGTTTCCTATAGTGGGGGAGTCTAGGACCAGAGGGCACAGATGTAGTGGATGTGGAGAGAAAGTTTCCTATTGTGGGGGAGTCTAGGACCAGAGGACACAGATAGAGTGTTTGTGGAGAGGATGTTTCCTATAGTGGTGGAGTCTAGTACCAGAGGACACAGATAGAGTGGATGTGGAGAGGATGTTTCCTATACTGGGGGAGTCCAGGACCAGAGGGCACAGATAGAGTGGATGTGGAGAGGCTGTTTCCTATAGTGTGGGAGTCTAGGACCAGAGGACACGATAGAGTGGATGTGGAGAGGATGTTTCCTATAGTGGGGGAGTCTAGGACCAGAGGACACAGATAGAGTGGATGTGGAGAGGATGTTTCCTATAGTGGGGGAGTCTAGGACCAGAGGGCACAGATAGAGTGGATGTGGAGAGGATGTTTCCTATAGTGGGGGAGTCTAGTACCAGAGGACACAGATAGAGTGGATGTGGAGAGGATGTTTCCTATAGTGGGGGAGTCTAGGACCAGAGGACACAGATAGAGTGGATGTGGAGAGGATATTTCCTATAGTAGGGGAGTCTAGGACCAGAGGGCACAGATAGAGTTTATGTGGAGAGAATGTTTCCTATTGTAGGGGAGTCTAGGACCAGAGGACACAAGTAGAGTGGATGTGGAGAGAAAGTTTCCTATAGTGGGGGAGTCTAGGACCAGAGGGCACAGATATAGTGGATGTGGAGAGAAAGTTTCCTATTGTGGGGGAGTCTAGGACCAGAGGACACAGATAGAGTGTTTGTGGAGAGGATGTTTCCTATAGTGGTGGAGGCTAGTACCAGAGGACACAGATAGAGTGGATGTGGAGAGAATGTTTCCTATACTGGGGGAGGCTAGGACCAGAGGACACAGATAGAGTGGATGTGGAGAGAATGTTTCCCATACTGGGGGAGGCTAGGACCAGAGGACACAGATAGAGTGGATGTGGAGAGAATGTTTCCTATACTGGGGGAGTCTAGGAACAGAGGACACAGATAGAGTGGATGTGGAGAGGATGTTTCCTATAGTGGGGGAGTCCAGGACCAGAGGACACAGATAGAGTGGATGTGGAGAGGATATTTCCTACAGTGGTGGAGGCTAGGACCAGAGGACACAGATAGAGTGGATGTGGAGAGGATGTTTCCTATAGTGGGGGATTCTAGGAACAGAGGACACAGATAGAGTGGATGTGGAGAGGATGTTTCCTATAGTGTGGGAGTCTAGGACCAGAGGACACAGATAGAGTGGATGTGGAGAGGATGTTTCCTATAGTGGGGGAGTCTAGGACCAGAGGGCACAGATAGAGTGGATGTGGAGAGGATGTTTCCTATAGTGGGGGAGTCTAGGACCAGAGTGCACAGATAGAGTTGATGTGGAGAGGATCCGTCCTATACTGGGGGAGTCTAGGACCAGAGGACACAGATAGAGTGGATGTGGAGAGGATGTTTCCTATAGTGGGGGAGTCTAGGACCAGAGAACACAGATAGAGTGGATGTGGAGAGGCTGTTTCCTATAGTGTGGGAGCCTAGGACCAGAGGACACAGATAGAGCGGATGTGGAGAGGATGTTTCCTATAGTGGGGGAGTCTAGGACCAGAGGACACAGATAGAGTGGATGTGGAGAGGATGTTTCCTATAGAGAGGGAGTCTAGGACCAGAGGGCACAGATAGAGTGGATGTGGAGAGGATGTTTCCTATAGTTGGGGAGTCTAGGACCAGAGGACACAGATAGAGTGGATGTGGAGAGGATGTTTCCTATAGTGGGGGAGTCTAGGACCAGAGGACACAGATAGAGTGGATGTGGAGAGAATGTTTCCTATAGTGGGGGCGTGTAGGACCAGAGGACACAGATAGAGTGGATGTGGAGAGAATGTTTCCTATAGTGGGGGCGTGTAGGACCAGAGGACACAGATAGAGTGGATGTGGAGAGAATGTTTCCTATAGTGTGGGAGTCTAGGACCAGAGGACACGATAGAGTGGATGTGGAGAGGATGTTTCCTATAGTGGGGGAGTCTAGGACCAGAGGACACAGATAGAGTGGATGTGGAGAGGATGTTTCCTATAGTGGGGGAGTCTATGACCAGAGGGCACAGATAGAGTGGATGTGGAGAGGATGTTTCCTATAGTGGGGGAGTCTAGGACCAGAGGACACAGATAGAGTGGATGTGGAGAGGATGTTTCCTATAGTGGGGGAGTCTAGGACCAGAGGACACAGATAGAGTGGATGTGGAGAGAATGTTTCCTATAGTGGGGGAGTGTAGGATCAGAGGACACAGATTGAGTGGATGTGGAGAGAATGTTTCCTATAGTGGGGGAGTCTAGGACCAGAGGACACAGATAGAGTGGATGTGGAGAGGATATTTCCTATAGTAGGGGAGTCTAGGACCAGAGGGCACAGATAGAGTTTATGTGGAGAGAATGTTTCCTATTGTAGGGGAGTCTAGGACCAGAGGACACAAGTAGAGTGGATGTGGAGAGAAAGTTTCCTATAGTGGGGGAGTCTAGGACCAGAGGGCACAGATATAGTGGATGTGGAGAGAAAGTTTCCTATTGTGGGTGAGTCTAGGACCAGAGGACACAGATAGAGTGTTTGTGGAGAGGATGTTTCCTATAGTGGTGGAGTCTAGTACCAGAGGACACAGATAGAGTGGATGTGGAGAGAATGTTTCCTATAGTGGGGGAGGCTAGGACCAGAGGACACAGATAGAGTGGATGTGGAGAGAATGTTTCCCATACTGGGGGAGGCTAGGACCAGAGGACACAGATAGAGTGGATGTGGAGAGAATGTTTCCTATACTGGGGGAGTCTAGGAACAGAGGACACAGATAGAGTGGATGTGGAGAGGATGTTTCCTATAGTGGGGGAGTCCAGGACCAGAGGACACAGATAGAGTGGATGTGGAGAGGATATTTCCTACAGTGGTGGAGGCTAGGACCAGAGGACACAGATAGAGTGGATGTGGAGAGGATGTTTCCTATAGTGGGGGAGTCTAGGAACAGAGGACACAGATAGAGTGGATGTGGAGAGGATGTTTCCTATAGTGTGGGAGTCTAGGACCAGAGGACACAGATAGAGTGGATGTGGAGAGGATGTTTCCTATAGTGCGGGAGTCTAGGACCAGAGGGCACAGATAGAGTGGATGTGGAGAGGATGTTTCCTATAGTGGGGGAGTCTAGGACCAGAGTGCACAGATAGAGTTGATGTGGAGAGGATCCGTCCTATACTGGGGGAGTCTAGGACCAGAGGACACAGATAGAGTGGATGTGGAGAGGATGTTTCCTATAGTGGGGGAGTCTAGGACCAGAGGACACAGATAGAGTGGATGTGGAGAGGCTGTTTCCTATAGTCTGGGAGTCTAGGACCAGAGGACACAGATAGAGTGGATGTGGAGAGAATGTTTCCTATAGTGGGGGCGTGTAGGACCAGAGGACACAGATAGAGTGGATGTGGAGAGAATGTTTCCTATAGTGGGGGCGTGTAGGACCAGAGGACACAGATAGAGTGGATGTGGAGAGAATGTTTCCTATAGTGTGGGAGTCTAGGACCAGAGGACACGATAGAGTGGATGTGGAGAGGATGTTTCCTATAGTGGGGGAGTCTAGGACCAGAGGACACAGATAGAGTGGATGTGGAGAGGATGTTTCCTATAGTGGGGGAGTCTATGACCAGAGGGCACAGATAGAGTGGATGTGGAGAGGATGTTTCCTATAGTGGGGGAGTCTAGGACCAGAGGACACAGATAGAGTGGATGTGGAGAGGATGTTTCCTATAGTGGGGGAGTCTAGGACCAGAGGACACAGATAGAGTGGATGTGGAGAGAATGTTTCCTATAGTGGGGGAGTGTAGGATCAGAGGACACAGATTGAGTGGATGTGGAGAGAATGTTTCCTATAGTGGGGGAGTCTAGGACCAGAGGACACAGATAGAGTGGATGTGGAGAGGATATTTCCTATAGTAGGGGAGTCTAGGACCAGAGGGCACAGATAGAGTTTATGTGGAGAGAATGTTTCCTATTGTAGGGGAGTCTAGGACCAGAGGACACAAGTAGAGTGGATGTGGAGAGAAAGTTTCCTATAGTGGGGGAGTCTAGGACCAGAGGGCACAGATATAGTGGATGTGGAGAGAAAGTTTCCTATTGTGGGTGAGTCTAGGACCAGAGGACACAGATAGAGTGTTTGTGGAGAGGATGTTTCCTATAGTGGTGGAGTCTAGTACCAGAGGACACAGATAGAGTGGATGTGGAGAGAATGTTTCCTATAGTGGGGGAGGCTAGGACCAGAGGACACAGATAGAGTGGATGTGGAGAGAATGTTTCCCATACTGGGGGAGGCTAGGACCAGAGGACACAGATAGAGTGGATGTGGAGAGAATGTTTCCTATACTGGGGGAGTCTAGGAACAGAGGACACAGATAGAGTGGATGTGGAGAGGATGTTTCCTATAGTGGGGGAGTCCAGGACCAGAGGACACAGATAGAGTGGATGTGGAGAGGATATTTCCTACAGTGGTGGAGGCTAGGACCAGAGGACACAGATAGAGTGGATGTGGAGAGGATGTTTCCTATAGTGGGGGAGTCTAGGAACAGAGGACACAGATAGAGTGGATGTGGAGAGGATGTTTCCTATAGTGTGGGAGTCTAGGACCAGAGGACACAGATAGAGTGGATGTGGAGAGGATGTTTCCTATAGTGCGGGAGTCTAGGACCAGAGGGCACAGATAGAGTGGATGTGGAGAGGATGTTTCCTATAGTGGGGGAGTCTAGGACCAGAGTGCACAGATAGAGTTGATGTGGAGAGGATCCGTCCTATACTGGGGGAGTCTAGGACCAGAGGACACAGATAGAGTGGATGTGGAGAGGATGTTTCCTATAGTGGGGGAGTCTAGGACCAGAGGACACAGATAGAGTGGATGTGGAGAGGCTGTTTCCTATAGTCTGGGAGTCTAGGACCAGAGGACACAGATAGAGTGGATGTGGAGAGGATGTTTCCTATAGTGGGGGAGTCTAGGACCAGAGGACACAGATAGAGTGGATGTGGAGAGGATGTTTCCTATAGAGGGGGAGTCTAGGACCAGAGGGCACAGATAGAGTGGATGTGGAGAGGATGTTTCCTATAGTTGGGGAGTCTAGGACCAGAGGACACAGATAGAGTGGATGTGGAGAGGATGTTTCCTATAGTGGGGGTGTAGGACCAGAGGACACAGATAGAGTGGATGTGGAGAGAATGTTTCCTATAGTGGGGGCGTGTAGGACCAGAGGACACAGATAGAGTGGATGTGGAGAGAATGTTTCCTATAGTGGGGGAGTCTAGGACCAGAGGACACAGAGAGAGTGGATGTGGAGAGGATATTTCCTATAGTGGGGGAGTCTAGGACCAGAGGGCACAGATAGAGTTTATGTGGAGAGAATGTTTCCTATTGTAGGGGAGTCTAGGACCAGAGGACACAAGTAGAGTGGATGTGGAGAGAAAGTTTCCTATAGTGGGGGAGTCTAGGACCAGAGGGCTCAGATATAGTGGATGTGGAGAGAAAGTTTCCTATTGTGGGGGAGATTAGGACCAGAGGACACAGATAGACTGTTTGTGGAGAGGATGTTTCCTATAGTGGTGGAGTCTAGTACCAGAGGACACAGATAGAGTGGATGTGGAGAGAATGTTTCCTATACTTGGGGAGGCTAGGACCAGAGGACACAGATAGAGTTTATGTGAAGAGAATGTTTCCTATCGTAGGGGAGTCTAGGACCAGAGGACACAGATAAAGTGCACGTGGAGAGGATGTTTCCTATAGTGGTGGAGTCTAGGACCAGAGGAGACAGATAGAGTGGATGTGGAGAGGATGTTTCCTATAGTGGTGGAATCTAGGACCAGAGGACACAGATAGAGTGGATGTGGAGAGAATGTTTCCTATAGTGGGAGAGTGTAGGACCAGAGGACACGGAGAGAGTTGATGTGGAGAGGATCCGTCCTATACTGGGGGAGTCTAGGACCAGAGGACACAGATAGAGTGGATGTGGAGAGGATGTTTCCTATAGTGGGGGAGTCAAGGACCAGAGGACACAGATAGAGTGGATGTGGAGAGGGTATTTCCTATAGTGGGGGAGTCTAGGACCAGAGGGCACAGATAGAGTGGATGTGGAGAGAATGTTTCCTATAGTGGGGGCGTGTAGGACCAGAGGACACAGATAGAGTGGATGTGGAGAGAATGTTTCCTATAGTGGGGGAGTCTAGGACCAGAGGACACAGAGAGAGTGGATGTGGAGAGGATATTTCCTATAGTGGGGGAGTCTAGGACCAGAGGGCACAGATAGAGTTTATGTGGAGAGAATGTTTCCTATTGTAGGGGAGTCTTGGACCAGAGGACACAAGTAGAGTGGATGTGGAGAGAAAGTTTCCTATAGTGGGGGAGTCTAGGACCAGAGGGCTCAGATATAGTGGATGTGGAGAGAAAGTTTCCTATTGTGGGGGAGATTAGGACCAGAGGACACAGATAGACTGTTTGTGGAGAGGATGTTTCCTATAGTGGTGGAGTCTAGTACCAGAGGACACAGATAGAGTGGATGTGGAGAGAATGTTTCCTATACTTGGGGAGGCTAGGACCAGAGGACACAGATAGAGTTTATGTGAAGAGAATGTTTCCTATCGTAGGGGAGTCTAGGACCAGAGGACACAGATAAAGTGCACGTGGAGAGGATGTTTCCTATAGTGGTGGAGTCTAGGACCAGAGGAGACAGATAGAGTGGATGTGGAGAGGATGTTTCCTATAGTGGTGGAATCTAGGACCAGAGGACACAGATAGAGTGGATGTGGAGAGAATGTTTCCTATAGTGGGAGAGTGTAGGACCAGAGGACACGGAGAGAGTTGATGTGGAGAGGATCCGTCCTATACTGGGGGAGTCTAGGACCAGAGGACACAGATAGAGTGGATGTGGAGAGGATGTTTCCTATAGTGGGGGAGTCAAGGACCAGAGGACACAGATAGAGTGGATGTGGAGAGGGTATTTCCTATAGTGGGGGAGTCTAGGACCAGAGGGCACAGATAGAGTGGATGTGGAGAGGATGTTTCCTATAGTGGGGGAGTCTAGGACCAGAGGACACAGATAGAGTGGATGTGGAGAGGCTGTTTCCTATAGTGTGGGAGTCTAGGACCAGAGGACACAGATAGAGTGGATGTGGAGAGGATGTTTCCTATAGTGGGGGAGTCTAGGACCAGAGGACACAGATAGAGTGGATGTGGAGAGGATGTTTCCTATAGTGGGTGAGTCTAGGACCAGAGGGCACAGATACAGTGGATGTGAAGAGGATCTGTCCTATAGTGTGGGAGTCTAGGAACAGAGGACACAGATAGAGTGGATGTGGAGAGGATGTTTCCTATAGTGGGGGAGTCTAGGACCAGAGGACACAGATAGAGTGGATGTGGAGAGGATGTTTCCTATAGTGGGGGAGTCTAGGACCAGTGGGCACAGATAGAGTGGATGTGGAGAGGATGTTTCCTATAGTGGGGGAGTCTAGGACCAGAGGACACACATAGAGTGGATGTGGAGAGGATGTTTCCTATAGTGGGGGAGTCTAGGACCAGAGGACACAGATAGAGTGGATGTGGAGAGAATGTTTCCTATAGTGGGGGTGTGTAGGACCAGAGGACACAGATAGAGTGGATGTGGAGAGAATGTTTCCTATAGTGGGAGAGTCTAGGTCCAGAGGACACAGATAGAGTGGATGTGGAGGGGATGTTTCCTATAGTGGGGGAGTCTAGGACCAGAGGACACAGATAGAGTTTATGTGAAGAGAATGTTTCCTATCGTAGGGGAGTCTAGGACCAGAGGACTCAGATAGAGTGCATGTGGAGAGGATGTTTCATATAATGGTGGAGTCTAGGACCAGAGGAGACAGATAGAGTGGATGTGGAGAGGATGTTTCCTATAGTGGTGGAATCTAGGACCAGAGGACACAGATAGTGTGGATGTGGAGAGAATGTTTCCTATAGTGGGAGAGTGTAGGACCAGAGGACACGGAGAGAGTTGATGTGGAGAGGATGTTTCCTATAGTGGGGGAGTCTAGGACCAGAGGGCACAGATAGAGTGGATGTGGAGAGGATGTTTCCTATAGTGGGGGAGTCTAGGACCAGAGGACACAGATAGAGTGGATGTGGAGAGGATGTTTCCTATAGCGGGGGAGTCTAGAACCAGAGGACACAGATAGATCGGATGTGGAGAGGATGTTTCCTATAGTGGGGGAGTCTAGGACGAGAATGCACAGATAGAGTTGATGTGGAGAGGATCCGTCCTATACTGGGGGAGTCTAGGACCAGAGGACACAGATAGAGTAGATGTGGAGAGGAGGTTTCCTATAGTGGGGGAGTCTAGGACCAGAGGACACAGATAGAATGGATGTGGAGAGGATGTTTCCTATAGTGGGGGAGTCCAGGACCAGAGGGCACAGATAGAGTGTTTGTGGAGAGGATGTTTACTATAGTGGGGGAGTCTAGGACCAGAGGACACAGATAAAGTGGATGTGGAGAGGATGTTTCCTATAGTGGGGGAGTCTAGGTCCAGAGGACACAGATAGAGTGGATGTGGAGAGGATGTTTCCTATAGTGGGGGAGTCTAGGACCAGAGGACACAGATAGAGTGGATGTGGAGAGAATGTTTCCTATAGTGGGGGAGTGTAGGACCAGAGGACACAGATAGAGTGGATGTGGAGAGAATGTTTCCTATAGTGGGAGAGTCTAGGTCCAGAGGACACAGATAGAGTGTATGTGGAGAGGATGTTTCCTATAGTGGGGGAGTCTATAACCAGAGGACACAGATAGAGTTTATGTGAAGAGAATGTTTCCTATCGTAGGGGAGTCTAGGACCAGAGGACACAGATAAAGTGCACGTGGAGAGGATGTTTCCTATAGTGGTGGAGTCTAGGACCAGAGGAGACAGATAGAGTGGATGTGGAGAGGATGTTTCCTATAGTGGTGGAATCTAGGACCAGAGGACACAGATAGAGTGGTTGTGGAGAGAATGTTTCCTATAGTGGGAGAGTGTAGGACCAGAGGACACGGAGGGAGTTGATGTGGAGAGGATCCGTCCTATACTGGGGGAGTCTAGGACCAGAGGACACAGATAGAGTGGATGTGGAGAGGATGTTTCCTATAGTGGGGGAGTCAAGGACCAGAGGACACAGATAGAGTGGATGTGGAGAGGGTATTTCCTATAGTGGGGGAGTCTAGGACCAGAGGGCACAGATAGAGTGGATGTGGAGAGGATGTTTCCTATAGTGGGGGAGTCTAGGACCAGAGGACACAGATAGAGTGGATGTGGAGAGGCTGTTTCCTATAGTGTGGGAGTCTAGGACCAGAGGACACAGATAGAGTGGATGTGGAGAGGATGTTTCCTATAGTGGGGGAGTCTAGGACCAGAGGACACAGATAGAGTGGATGTGGAGAGGATGTTTCCTATAGTGGGTGAGTCTAGGACCAGAGGACACAGATAGAGTGGATGTGGAGAGGATGTTTCCTATAGTGGGGGAGTCTAGGACCAGAGGGCACAGATAGAGTGGATGTGGAGAGGATGTTTCCTATACTGGGGGAGTCCAGGACCAGAGGGCACAGATAGAGTGGATGTGGAGAGGCTGTTTCCTACAGTGTGGGAGTCTAGGACCAGAGGACACAGATAGAGTGGATGTGGAGAGGATGTTTCCTATACTGGGGGAGTCTAGGACCAGAGGACACAGATAGAGTGGATGTGGAGAGGATGTTTCCTATAGTGGGTGAGTCTAGGACCAGAGGACACAGATAGAGTGGATGTGGAGAGAATGTTTCCTATAGTGGGGGGAGTCTAGGACCAGAGGACACAGATAGAGTGGATGTGGAGAGGATGTTTCCTATAGTGGGGGAGTCTAGGACCAGAGGACACAGATAGAGTGGATGTGGAGAGGATGTTTCCTATAGTGGGTGAGTCTAGGACCAGAGGACACAGATAGAGTGGATGTGGAGAGAATGTTTCCTATAGTGGGGGGAGTCTAGGACCAGAGGACACAGATAGAGTGGATGTGGAGAGGATATTTCCTATAGTGGGGGAGTCTAGGACCAGAGGGCACAGGTAGAGTTTATGTGGAGAGAATGTTTCCTATTGTAGGGGAGTCTAGGACCAGAGGACACAAGTAGAGTGGATGTGGAGAGAAAGTTTCCTATAGTGGGGGAGTCTAGGACCAGAGGACTCAGATAGAGTGGATGTGGAGAGAATGTTTCCCATACTGGGGGAGGCTAGGACCAGAGGACACAGATAGAGTGGATGTGGAGAGAATGTTTCCTATACTGGGGGAGTCTATAACCAGAGGACACAGATAGAGTTTATGTGAAGAGAATGTTTCCTATCGTAGGGGAGTCTAGGACCAGAGGACAGAGATAAAGTGCACGTTGAGAGGATGTTTCCTATAGTGGTGGAGTCTAGGACCAGAGGAGACAGATAGAGTGGATGTGGAGAGGATGTTTCTTATAGTGGGGGAGTCTAGGACCAGAGGACACAGATAGAGTTTATGTGAAGAGAATGTTTCCTATTGTAGGGGAGTCTAGGACCAGAGGACACAAGTAGAGTGGATGTGGACAGAAAGTTTCCTATAGTGGGGGAGTCTAGGACCAGAGGGCACAGATATAGTGGATGTGGAGAGAAAGTTTCCTATTGTGGGGGAGTCTAGGACCAGAGGACACAGATAGAGTGTTTGTGGAGAGGATGTTTCCTATAGTGGTGGAGTCTAGTACCAGAGGACACAGATAGAGTGGATGTGGAGAGAATGTTTCCTATACTGGGGGAGGCTAGGACCAGAGGAAACAGATAGAGTGGATGTGGAGAGAATGTTTCCCATACTGGAGGAGGCTAGGACCAGAGGACACAGATAGAGTGGATGTGGAGAGAATGTTTCCTATACTGGGGGAGTCTAGGAACAGAGGACACAGATAGAGTGGATGTGGAGAGGATGTTTCCTATAGTGGGGGCTTCCAGGACCAGAGGACACAGATAGAATGGATGTGGAGAGGATATTTCCTACAGTGGTGGAGTCTAGGACCAGAGGACACAGATAGAGTGGATGTGGAGAGGATGTTTCCTATAGTGGGGGAGTCCAGGACCAGAGTGCACAGATAGAGTGGATGTGGAGAGGATGTTTCCTATAGTGGGGGAGTCTAGGACCAGAGGACACAGATAGAGTGGATGTGGAGAGCTTGTTTCCAATAGTGTGGGAGTCTAGGACCAGAGGACACAGATAGAGTGGATGTGGAGAGGATATTTCCTACAGTGGTGGAGTCTAGGACCAGAGGACACAGAGTGGATGTGGAGAGGATGTTTCCTATAGTGGGGGAGTCTAGGACCAGAGGGCATAGATAGTGTGAATGTGGAAAGTATGTTTCCTGTAGTGGGGGAGTCTAGGACCAGAGGGCACAAATACAGTGGATGTGGAGAGGATGTTTCCTATAGTGGGGGAGTGTATGACCAGAGGACACCGATAGAGTGGATGTGGAGTGGATGTTTCCTATAGTGGGGGAGTCTAGGACCAGAGGGCACAGATACAGTGAATGTGAAGAGGATCTGTCCTATAGTGTGGGAGTCTAGGAACAGAGGACACAGATAGAGTGGATGTGGAGAGGATGTTTCCTATACTGGGGGAGTCTAGGACCAGAGGACACAGATAGAGTGGATGTGGAGAGGATGTTTCCTATAGTGGGGGAGTCTAGGACCAGAGGGCACAGATAGAGTGGATGTGGAGAGGATGTTTCCTATAGTGGGGGAGTCTAGGACCAGAGGACACAGATAGAGTGGATGTGGAGAGGATGTTTCCTATAGTGGGGGAGTCTAGGACCAGAGGACACAGATAGAGTGGATGTGGAGAGAATGTTTCCTATAGTGGGGGTGTGTAGGACCAGAGGACACAGATAGAGTGGATGTGGAGAGAATGTTTCCTATAGTGGGAGAGGGTCCAGAGGACACAGATAGAGTGGATGTGGAGAGGATGTTTCCTATAGTGGGGGAGTCTAGGACCAGAGGACACAGATAGAGTTTATGTGAAGAGAATGTTTCCTATCGTAGAGGAGTCTAGGACCAGAGGACACAGATAGAGTGCATGTGGAGAGGATGTTTCATATAATGGTGGAGTCTAGGACCATAGGAGACAGATAGAGTGGATGTGGAGAGGATGTTTCCTATAGTGGTGGAATCTAGGACCAGAGGACACAGATAGAGTGGATGTGGAGAGAATGTTTCCTATAGTGGGGGAGTCCAGGACCAGAGGACACAGATAGAGTGGATGTGGAGAGAATGTTTCCTATAGTCGGGGAGTCTAGGACCAGAGGGCACAAATACAGTGGATGTGGAGAGGATGTTTCCTATAGTGTGGGAGTGTATGACCAGAGGACACCGATAGAGTGGATGTGGAGTGGATGTTTCCTATAGTGGGGGAGTCTAGGACCAGAGGGCACAGATACAGTGAATGTGAAGAGGATCTGTCCTATATTGTGGGAGTCTAGGAACAGAGGACACAGATAGAGTGGATGTGGAGAGGATGTTTCCTATAGTGGCGGAGTCTAGGACCAGAGGACACGGATAGAGTGGATGTGGGGAGGATGCTTCCTATAGTGGGGGAGTCTAGGACCAGAGGGCACAGATACAGTGGATGTGGAGTGCATGTTTCCTATTCTGGGGGAGTCTTGGGCCAGAGGACATAGATAGAGTGGATGTGGAGAGGATGTTTCCTATAATGGGGGAGTCTAGGATCAGAGGACACAGATAGAGTGGATGTGGAGAGGATTCCTATAGTGGTGGAGTCTAGGACCAGAGGGCACAGATAGAGTGGATGTGGAAAGGATGTTTCCTATAGTGGGGGAGTCTAGGACCAGAGGACACAGATAGAGTGGATTTGGAGAGGATGTTTCCTATAGTGGCGGAGTCTAGGACCAGAGGACACAGATAGAGTGGATGTGGAGAGAATGTTTCCTATAGTTGGGGAGTCTAGGACCAGAGGACACAGATAGAGTGGTTGTTTAGAGGATGTTTCATATAGTGGGGGAGTCTTGGACCAGAGGACACAGATGGAGTGGATGTGGAGAGAATGTTTCATATAGTGGTGGAGTCTTGGACCAGAGGACACAGATAGAGTGGATGTGGAGAGGATGTTTCCTATAGTGGGGGAGTCTAGGACCAGAGGACACAGATAGAGTGGATGTGGAGAGAATGTTTCATATAGTGGTGGAGTCTTGGACCAGAGGACACAGATAGAGTGGATGTGGAGAGGATGTTTCCTATAGTGGTGGAGTCTTGGACCAGAGGACACAGATATAGTGGATGTGGAGAGGATATTTCCTATACTGGGGGAGTCTTGGACCACTGATAGAGTGGATGTGGAGAGGATGTTTCCTATAGTGGGGGAGTCCAGGACCAGAGGGCAGAGATAGAGTGGATGTGGAGAGGATGTTTCCTGTAGTGGGGGAGTCTAGGACCCGGGGGCACAAATAGAGTGGATGTGGAGAGGATATTTCCTATAGTGGGGGAGTGTATGATCGGAGGACACAGATAGAGTGGATGTGGAGAGGATGTTTCCTGTAGTGGGGGAGTCTGGGAATAGAGGGCACAAATAGAGTGGATGTGGAGAGGATGTTTCCTATAGTGGGGGAGTCTCGGACCACAGGACACAGATAGAGTGGATGTGGAGAGGATGTTTCCTATAGTGGGGGAGTCTAGGACCAGAGGACACAGATAGAGTTTATGTGGAGAGAATGTTTCCTATTGTAGGGGAGTCTAGGACCAGAGGACACAAATAGAGTGGATGTGGAGAGAAAGTTTCCTATAGTGGGGGAGTCTAGGTCCAGAGGGCACAGATATAGTGGATGTAGAGAGAATGTTTCTATTAGTGGGGGAGTCTAGGACCAGAGGACACAGATAGAGTGGATGTCGAGAGGATGTTTCCTATAGTGGTGGAGTCTAGTACCAGAGGACACAGATAGAGTGGATGTGGAGAGGATGTTTCCTATAGTGGGTGAGTCTAGGACCAGAGGACACAGATAGAGTGGATGTGGAGAAGATGTTTCCTATAGTGGGGTAGACTAGGACCAGAGGGCACAGATAGAGTGGATGTGGAGTGGATGTTTCCTATAGTGGGGGAGACTAGGACCAGAGGGCACAGATAGAGTGGATGTGGAGAGGATGTTTCCTATAGTGGGGGAGACTAGGACCAGAGGGCACAGATAGAGTGGATGTGGAGAGGATGTTTCTTGTAGTGGGGGAGTCTAGGACCAGAGGACACAGGTAGAGTGGATGTGGCGAGAATGTTTCCTATAGTGTGGGAGT
Organism: Hypanus sabinus; assembly: GCF_030144855.1. Taxonomy (NCBI): domain Eukaryota; kingdom Metazoa; phylum Chordata; class Chondrichthyes; order Myliobatiformes; family Dasyatidae; genus Hypanus; species Hypanus sabinus. The sequence goes on from NW_026779014.1 coordinate 667,941, forward strand.
CTAGAACCAGAGGACACAGATAGAGTGGATGTGGAGAGGATGTTTCCTATAGTGGGGGAGTGTATGACCAGAGGTCACATAGAGTGGATGTGGAGAGGATGTTTCCTATAGTGGAGGAGTCTAGGACCAGAGGACTTAGATAGACTGGATGTGGAGAGCATGTCTCCTATACTGGGGGAGTCTTGGACCAGAAGACACAGATAGAGTGGATGTGGAGAGGATGTTTCCTATAGTGGGGGAGTCTACTACCAGAGGGCACAGATAGAGTGGATGTGGAGAGGATGTTTCCTGTAGTGGGGGAGTCTAGGACCCGGGGGCACAAATAGAGTGGATGTGGAGAGGATATTTCCTATAGTGGGGGAGTGTATGATCGGAAGACACAGATCGAGTGGATGTGGAGAGGATGTTTCCTGTAGTGGGGGAGTCTAGGAATAGAGGGCACAGATAGATTGGATGTGGAGAGGATGTTTCCTATAGTGGGGGAGTCTAGGACCTCAGGACACAGATAGAGTGGATGTGGAGAGGATGTTTCCTATAGTGGGGGAGTCTAGGACCAGAGGACACAGATAGAGTTTATGTGGAGAGAATGTTTCCTATTGTAGGGGAGTCTAGGACCAGAGGACACAAATAGAGTGGATGTGGAGAGAAAGTTTCCTATAGTGGGGGAGTCTAGGACCAGAGGACACAGATAGAGTGGATGTCGAGAGGATGTTTCCTATAGTGGTGGAGTCTAGTACCAGAGGACACAGATAGAGTGGATGTGGAGAGGATGTTTCCTATAGTGGGTGAGTCTAGGACCAGAGGACACAGATAGAGTGGATGTGGAGAAGATGTTTCCTGTAGTGGGGGAGACTAGGACCAGAGGGCACAGATAGAGTGGATGTGGAGAGGATGTTTCCTATAGTGGGGGAGACTAGGACCAGAGGTCACAGATAGAGTGGATGTGGAGAGGATGTTTCCTATAGTGGGGGAGACTAGGACCAGAGGGCACAGATAGAGTGGATGTGGAGAGGATGTTTCCTATAGTGTGGGAGTCTAGAACCAGAGGTCACAGATCGAGTGGATGTGGAGAGGATGTTTCCTATAGTGGGGGAGTGTATGACCAGAGGACACAGAGAGAGTGGATGTGGAGAGGATGTTTCCTATAGTGGGGGAGTGTATGGCCAGAGGACACCGATAAAGTGGATGTGGAGAGGATGTTTCCTATAGTGGGGGAGTCTAGGACCAGAGGGCACAGTTAGAGTGGATGTGGAGAGGATGTTTCCTATAGTGGGGGAGTCTAGGACCAGAGGACACAGATAGAGTGGATGTGGAGAGGATGTTTCCTATAGTGGCGGAGTCTAGGACCAGAGGACACGGATAGAGTGGATGTGGGGAGGATGCTTCCTATAGTGGGGGAGTCTAGGACCAGAGGGCACAGATACAGTGGATGTGCAGTGCATGTTTCCTATTCTGGGGGCGTCTTGGGCCAGAGGACACAGATAGAGTGGATGTGGAGAGGATGTTTCCTGTAGTGGGGGAGTCCAGGACCAGAGGGCACAGATAGAGTGGATGTGGAGAGGTTGTTTCCTATAGTGGGGGAGTCTAGGACCAGAGGACCCAGATAGAGTGGATGTGGAGAGGATGTTTCCTATAGTTGGGGAGTCTAGGACCAGAGGACACAAACAGAGTGGTTGTTTAGAGGATGTTTCATATAGTGGGGGAGTCTTGGACCAGAGGACACAGATAGAGTGGATGTGGAGAGAATGTTTCATATAGTGGTGGAGTCTTGGACCAGAGCACACAGATAGAGTGGATGTGGAGAGGATATTTCCTATACTGGGGGAGTCTTGGACCACTGATAGAGTGGATGTGGAGAGGATGTTTCCTATAGTGGGGGAGTCCAGGACCAGAGGGCAGAGATAGAGTGGATGGGGAGAGGATGTTTCCTATAGTGGGGGAGTCTAGGACCAGAGGACACAGATAGAGTGGATGTTGAGAGGATGTTTCCTATAGTGGGGGAGTCTAGGACCAGTGGGCATAGATGGAGTTGATCTGGAGAGGATGTTTCCTATACTGGGGGAGTCTAGGACCAGAGGACACAGATAGAGTGGATGTGGGGAGGATGCTTCCTATAGTGGGGGAGTCTAGGACCAGAGGGCACTGATAGAATGGATGTGGAGAGGATGTTTCCTATAGTGGGGGAGTGTAGGACCAGAGGACACAGATAGAGTGGATGTGGAGAGATTGTTTCCTATAATTGGGGAGTCTAGGACCAGAGGACACATAGAGTGGATGTGGAGTGGATGTTTCCTATAGTTGGGGAGTCTAGGACCAGAGGACACAGATAGAGTGGATGTGGAGAGGATGTTTCCTATAGTGGGGGAGTCTAGGACCAGAGGACACAGATAGAGTGGATGTGGAGAGAATGTTTCCTGTCGTAGGGGGGTCTAGGGCCATAGGACACAGATAGAGTGGATGTGGAGAGAATGTTTCCTATAGTGGTGGTGTCTAGGACCAGAGGACACAGATAGAGTGGATGTGGAGAGAATGTTTCCTATCGTAGGGGAGTCTAGGGCCATAGGACAGAGATAGAGTGGATGTGGAGAGAATGTTTCCTATCGTAGGGGAGTCTAGGGCCATAGGACACAGATAGAGTGGATGTGGAGAGAATGTTTCCGATAGTGGTGGAGTCTAGGACCAGAGGACACAGATAGAGTGGATGTGGAGAGAATGTTTCCTATCGTAGGGGAGTCTAGGGCCATAGGACACAGATATAGTGGATGTAGAGAGAATGTTTCCATTAGTGGGGGAGTCTAGGACCAGAGGACACAGATAGAGTGGATGTCGAGAGGATGTTTCCTATAGTGGTGGAGTCTAGTACCAGAGGACACAGATAGAGTGGATGTGGAGAGAATGTTTCCTATACTGGGGGAGTCTAGGACCAGAGGGCACAGATAGAGTGGATGTGGAGAGAATGTTTCCTATATTGGGGTGTCTTGGACTAGAGGGCACAGATAGAGTGGATGTGGTGAGAATGTTTCCTATACTGGGGGAGTCTTGGACCACAGATAGAGTGGATGTGGAGAGGATGTTTCTTATAGAGGGGGAGTCCAGGACCGGAGGGCACAGATAGAGTGGATGTGGAGAGGATGTTTCCTATAGTGTGGGAGTCTAGGATGAGAGGACACTGATAGAGTGGATGTGGAGAGGATGTTTCCTATAGTGGCGGAGTCTAGGACCAGAGGACACAGATAGAGTGGATGTGGAGAGAATGTTTCCTATAGTTGGGGAGTCTAGGACCAGAGGACACAGATAGAGTGGTTGTTTAGAGGATGTTTCATATAGTGGGGGTCTTGGACCAGAGGACACAGATAGAGTGGATGTGGAGAGAATGTTTCATATAGTGGTGGAGTCTTGGACCAGAGGACACAGATAGAGTGGATGTGGAGAGGATGTTTCCTATAGTGGGGGAGTCTAGGACCAGAGGACACAGATAGAGTGGATGTGGAGAGGATATTTCCTATACTGGGGGAGTCTTGGACCAGAGGACACAGATATAGTGGATGTGGAGAGGATATTTCCTATACTGGGGGAGTCTTGGACCACTGATAGAGTGGATGTGGAGAGGATGTTTCCTATAGTGGGGGAGTCCAGGACCAGAGGGCAGAGATAGAGTGGATGGGGAGAGGATGTTTCCTATAGTGGGGGAGTCTAGGACCTGAGGACACAGATAGAGTGGATGTTGAGAGGATGTTTCCTATAGTGGGGGAGTCTAGGACCAGTGGGCTTAGATGGAGTGGATCTGGAGAGGATGTTTCCTATAGTGGGGGAGTCTAGGACCAGAGGACACAGATAGAGTGGATCTGGAGAGGATGTTTCCTATAGTGGGGGAGTCTAGGACCAGAGGGCACAGATAGAATGGATGTGGAGAGGATGTTTCCTATAGTGGGGGAGTGTAGGACCAGAGGACACAGATAGAGTGGATGTGGAGAGATTGTTTCCTATAATTGGGGAGTCTAGGACCAGAGGACACATAGAGTGGATGTGGAGTGGATGTTTCCTATAGTTGGGGAGTGTAGGACCAGAGGGCACAGATAGAGTGGATGTGGAGAGGATGTTTCCTATAGTGGGGGAGTCTAGGACCAGAGGACACAGATAGAGTGGATGTGGAGAGAATGTTTCCTGTCGTAGGGGAGTCTAGGGCCATAGGACACAGATAGAGTGGATGTGGAGAGAATGTTTCCTATAGTGGTGGAGTCTAGGACCAGAGGACACAGATAGAGTGGATGTGGAGAGAATGTTTCCTATCGTAGGGGAGTCTAGGGCCATAGGACAGAGATAGAGTGGATGTGGAGAGAATATTTCCTATCGTAGGGGAGTCTAGGGCCATAGGACACAGATAGAGTGGATGTGGAGAGAATGTTTCCTATAGTGGTGGAGTCTAGGACCAGAGGACACATATAGGGTGGATGTGGAGAGAATGTTTCCTATCGTAGGGGAGTCTAGGGCCATAGGACACAGATAGAGTGGATGTGGAGAGAATGTTTCCCATAGTGGTGGAGTCTAGGACCAGAGGACACAGATAGAGTGGATGTGGAGAGGATGTTTCCTATAGTGGTGGGGTCTAGGACCAGAGGACACGGATATAGTGGATGTAGAGAGAATGTTTCCATTAGTGGGGGAGTCTAGGACCAGAGGACACAGATAGAGTGGATGTGGTGAGGATGTTTCCTATAGTTGGGGAGTGTATGACCAGAGGACACCGATAAAGAGGATGTGGAGAGGATGTTTCCTATAGTAGTGGAGTCTAGGACCAGCGGGCACAGATAGAGTGGATGTGGAGCGGATGTTTCCTATTGTCGGGGAGTCTAGGGCCAGAGGACACAGATAGACTGGTGTGGAGAGGATGTTTCCTATAGTGGAGGAGTCTAGGACCAGAGGACACAGATGTAGTGGATGTAGAGAGAATGTTTTCAATAGTTTGGGAGTCCAGGACCAGAGGACACAGATAGAGTGGATGTGGAGAGGATGTTTCCTATAGTGGGGGAGTCTAGGACCAGAGGACTTAGATAGACTGGATGTGGAGTGCATGTCTCCTATACTGGGGGAGTCTTGCACCAGAAGACACAGATAGAGTGGATGTGGAGAGGATGTTTCCTATAGTGGGGGAGTCTAGTACCAGAGGGCACAGATAGAGTGGATGTGGAGAGGATGTTTCCTGTAGTGGGGGAGTCTAGGACCCGGGGGCACAAATAGAGTGGATGTGGAGAGGATATTTCCTATAGTGGGGGAGTGTATGATCGGAGGACACAGATAGAGTGGATGTGGAGAGGATGTTTCTTGTAGTGGGGGAGTCTAGGAATAGAGGGCACAAATAGAGTGGATGTGGAGAGGATGTTTCCTATAGTGGGGGAGTCTAGGACCACAGGACACAGATAGAGTGGATGTGGACAGGATGTTTCATATAGTGAGGGAGTCTAGGACCAGAGGACACAGATAGAGTTTATGTGGAGAGAATGTTTCCTATTGTAGGGGAGTCTAGGACCAGAGGACACAAATAGAGTGGATGTGGAGAGAAAGTTTCCTATAGTGGGGGAGTCTAGGACCAGAGGGCACAGATATAGTGGATGTAGAGAGAATGTTTCTATTAGTGGGGGAGTCTAGGACCAGAGGACACAGATAGACTGGATGTCGAGAGGATGTTTCCTATAGTGGTGGAGTCTAGTACCAGAGGACACAGATAGAGTGGATGTGGAGAGGATGTTTCCTATAGTGGGTGAGTCTAGGACCAGAGGACACAGATAGAGTGCATGTGGAGAAGATGTTTCCTATAGTGGGGGAGACTAGGACCAGAGGGCACAGATAGAGTGGATGTGGAGTGGATGTTTCCTATAGTGGGGGAGACTAGGACCAGAGGGCACAGATAGAGTGGATGTGGTGAGGATGTTTCCTATAGTGGGGGAGACTAGGACCAGAGGGCACAGATAGAGTGGATGTGGAGAGGATGTTTCTTGTAGTGGGGGAGTCTAGGACCAGAGGACACAGGTAGAGTGGATGTGGCGAGAATGTTTCCTATCGTAGGGGAGTCTAGGGCCATAGGACAGAGATAGAGTGGATGTGGAGAGAATATTTCCTATCGTAGGGGAGTCTAGGGCCATAGGACACAGATAGAGTGGATGTGGAGAGAATGTTTCCTATAGTGGTGGAGTCTAGGACCAGAGGACACATATAGGGTGGATGTGGAGTGAATGTTTCCTATCGTAGGGGAGTCTAGGGCCATAGGACACAGATAGAGTGGATGTGGAGAGAATGTTCCCCATAGTGGTGGAGTCTAGGACCAGAGGGGACAGATAGAGTGGATGTGGAGAGGATGTTTCCTATAGTGGTGGGGTCTAGGACCAGAGGACACAGATATAGTGGATGTAGAGAGAATGTTTCCATTAGTGGGGGAGTCTAGGACCAGAGGACACAGATAGAGTGGATGTGGTGAGGATGTTTCCTATAGTTGGGGAGTGTATGACCAGAGGACACCGATAAAGAGGATGTGGAGAGGATGTTTCCTATAGTAGTGGAGTCTAGGACCAGCGGGCACAGATAGAGTGGATGTGGAGCGGATGTTTCCTATTGTCGGGGAGTCTAGGGCCAGAGGACACAGATAGACTGGTGTGGAGAGGATGTTTCCTATAGTGGGGGAGTCTAGGACCAGAGGACACAGATGTAGTGGATGTAGAGAGAATGTTTTCAATAGTTTGGGAGTCCAGGACCAGAGGACACAGATAGAGTGGATGTGGAGAGAATGTTTCCTATAGTGGGGGAGTCTAGGACCAGAGGACTTAGATAGACTGGATGTGGAGTGCATGTCTCCTATACTGGGGGAGTCTTGCACCAGAAGACACAGATAGAGTGGATGTGGAGAGGATGTTTCCTATAGTGGGGGAGTCTAGTACCAGAGGGCACAGATAGAGTGGATGTGGAGAGGATGTTTCCTGTAGTGGGGGAGTCTAGGACCCGGGGGCACAAATAGAGTGGATGTGGAGAGGATATTTCCTATAGTGGGGGAGTGTATGATCGGAGGACACAGATAGAGTGGATGTGGAGAGGATGTTTCTTGTAGTGGGGGAGTCTAGGAATAGAGGGCACAAATAGAGTGGATGTGGAGAGGATGTTTCCTATAGTGGTGGAGTCTAGTACCAGAGGACACAGATAGAGTGGATGTGGAGAGGATGTTTCCTATAGTGGGTGAGTCTAGGACCAGAGGACACAGATAGAGTGCATGTGGAGAAGATGTTTCCTATAGTGGGGGAGACTAGGACCAGAGGGCACAGATAGAGTGGATGTGGAGTGGATGTTTCCTATAGTGGGGGAGACTAGGACCAGAGGGCACAGATAGAGTGGATGTGGTGAGGATGTTTCCTATAGTGGGGGAGACTAGGACCAGAGGGCACAGATAGAGTGGATGTGGAGAGGATGTTTCTTGTAGTGGGGGAGTCTAGGACCAGAGGACACAGGTAGAGTGGATGTGGCGAGAATGTTTCCTATAGTGTGGGAGTCTAGAACCAGAGGACCACAGATAGAGTGGATGTGGAGAGGATGTTTCCTATAGTGGGGGAGTGTATGACCAGAGGTCACAGATATAGTGGATGTGGAGAGGATGTTTCCTATAGTGGGGGAGTCTAGGACCACAGGACTTAGATAGACTGGATGTGGAGTGCATGTCTCCTATACTGGGGGAGTCTTGGACCAGAAGACACAGATAGAGTGGATATGGAGAGGATGTTTCCTATAGTGGGGGAGTCTAGTACCAGAGGGCACAGATAGAGTGGATGTGGAGAGGATGTTTCCTGTAGTGGGGGAGTCTAGGACACGGGGGCACAAATAGAGTGGATGTGGAGAGGATATTTCCTTTAGTGGGGGAGTGTATGATTGGAGGACACAGATAGAGTGGATGTGGAGAGGATGTTTCCTGTAGTGGGGGAGTCTAGGAATAGAGGGCACAGATAGAGTGGATGTGGAGAGGATGTTTCCTATAGTGGGGGAGTCTAGGACCACAGGACACAGATAGAGTGGATGTGGAGAGGATGTTTCCTATAGTGGGGGGAGTCTAGGACCAGAGGGCACAGATATAGTGGATGTAGAGAGAATGTTTCCATTAGTGGGGGAGTCTAGGACCAGAGGACACAGATGGAGTGGATGTCGAGAGGATGTTTCCTATAGTGGTGGAGTCTAGTACCAGAGGACACGGATAGAATGGTTGTTTAGAGGATGTTTCATATAGTGGGGGAGTCTTGGACCAGAGGACACAGATAGAGTGGATGTGGAGAGAATGTTTCATATAGTGGTGGAGTCTTGGACCAGAGGACACAGATAGAGTGGATGTGGAGAGGATGTTTCCTATAGTGGGGAAGTCTAGGATCAGAGGACACAGATAGAGTGGATGTGGAGAGCATGTTTCCTATTGTGGGGGAGTCTAGGACCAGAGGACACAGATAGAGTGGATGTGGAGAGGATATTTCCTATACTGGTGGAGTCTTGGACCACTGATAGAGTGGATGTGCAGAGGATGTCTCCTATAGTGGGGGAGTCCAGGACCAGAGGGCACAGATAGAGTGGATGGGGAGAGGATGTTTCCTATAGTGGGGGAGTCTAGGACCAGAGGACACAGATAGAGTGGATGTTGAGAGGATGTTTCCTATAGTGGGGGAGTCTAGGACCAGTGGGCATAGATGGAGTGGATCTGGAGAGGATGTTTCCTATAGTGGGGGAGTCTAGGACCAGAGGACACAGATAGAGTGGATGTGGAGAGGATGTTTCCTATAGTGGGGGTGTCTAGGACCAGAGGACACAGATAGAGTTTATGTGGAGAGAATGTTTCCTATTGTAGGGGAGTCTAGGACCAGAGGACACAAATAGAGTGGATGTGGAGAGAAAGTTTCCTATAATGGGGGAGTCTAGGACCAGAGGGCACAGATATAGTGGATGTAGAGAGAATGTTTCCATTAGTGGGGGAGTCTAGGACCAGAGGACACAGATACAGTGGATGTGGAGAGGATGTTTCCTATACTGGGGTGTCTAGGACCAGAGGACACTGATAGAGTGTTTGTGGAGAGGATGTTTCCTATATTGGTGGAGTCTAGTACCAGAGGACACAGATAGAGTGGATGTGGTGTAAATGTTTCCTACAGTGGGGGAGTCTAGGTCCAGAGGACACAGATAGAGTGGATGTGGAGAGGATGTTTCCTATAGTGGGGGAGTCTTGGACCAGAGGACACAGATAGAGTGGATGTGGGGAGGATGCTTCCTATAGTGGGGGAGTCTAGGACCAGACGGCACAGATAGAATGGATGTGGAGAGGATGTTTCCTATAGTGGGGGAGTGTAGGACCAGAGGACACAGATAGAGTGGATGTGGAGAGATTGTTTCCTATAATTGGGGAGTCTAGGACCAGAGGACACATAGAGTGGATGTGGAGTGGATGTTTCCTATAGTTGGGGAGTCTAGGACCAGAGGACACAGTTAGAGTGGATGTGGAGAGGATGTTTCCTATAGTGGGGAGTCTAGGACCAGAGGACACAGATAGA